>NC_134573.1:137879352-138614352 GCF_050947875.1 Dermacentor variabilis
GCTGTTTTTCAATTCCTACATCTCTCTCTCTCTCTTTACGTATATATCCATCTCTTTCAATCTGTTTCGCTCTCATTTGTACCTCTCCCTCCTTCTCTACGTGCGTCTATTTCTCTCTCTGCCTTCTACGTCTCTCTATTTCTCTCTCTCCTTTCTTTTTCTATCCATCTATTTCTCTCTCACTTTTCTTTTACCGCGTTTTCGGGCCGACGCGCGTTCATTGAACACCTCATCGACTGGAACAATCGGGCTAAAACGGCGGACACCCTTGGAAGAGGAAGAGGAACAATCGCTAACTCGGCGCACTCGGTTCTCGCGCGGCCGATGTCCCTCTCCGATGACCAATCAAGTCGCGCGCGCACCCTGCGTCCGTGCGTGCGTGTGCCGCCACCGTTGTCGAAGGAAAGGCCTTCGCTCTCCAGTCGGTAGTAAAGCAGGCACCGCTCCGGTCAGCTCCTGAAATGGTTCCGGAGCGACTCGGTGACAACCTATTAATGCGAAACGTCCTTTAGCTACCTCCGTGTTTTCTTTCTTTATTGTTATTATTATTATTACGATAGTAATGATACGGACACTCCAGGCACATTTCTGCGGTAGCCGTCGGCGTCGCCGTGAGGTTCCATATAAATATTTCAAACGTCACTTACAGCGCATACATAGACAAGGGACCAAAAGAACTACGAAGACAAGCGCTTGTCTTCGTCGTTCTTTCGGTCCCTTGTCTATGTATGCGCTGCAAGTGATGTTTGAAACAATGGAATACCAACTAGCCCGTACCCAAATCTTGCTTCCGTATAAAGTCCAAGGGCGATAAAATCGTTGCCGCGTGCCCTGTGCTGTATGGTGCTAGTGAAAGCTTGCGAGGGTGAGCCGGCAATCGGGGCGTTCTACTCCGGGTGGCCCGGGCAGCCGCGCCCACCCGCCGGCCCGGGTCGCTGTATTTCGAAAGCCATCTGCGATGGGGACAGAGTCCGCCGCGCGCTGTGTTTTCACGGCTTAGTTCGCGTTGGTGCGAGACGCGGCACGAGAGCCAATTCGCTCGCTGCTGCTGCCGCGCTTGCTCACTCCAGCGTTTTGACAACGAGTTTCCGCGGTCATCGAGTGAGCTGCCTTCATGTCTGCTTGTGCGCGCATGACGCCATGTTTGTTAGCTTATTTAGTATGCCTACGTTAAAAAGTCTATGCAGCCCATAATACCACTACCCTTACTTCGTACAGCTGTCCACTAATTTGCTATTGCAACCGACGCTTCTGCTTTCGGGCGAAACTGCGACGTCTTCTTTTTTTTTTTTTTTCGTGTCGTGTCGTCAGTCATCAGGATAGTCTCCGCGTCAAAGCTGGTTGTGTTGAGAGCAGTTGTTGTGTCGTGACGTCATACGTTGTCTCTTCTTGTATACAACAGATGGCGCATCTGTATATTAGTTTTATTAGGGTGTCTAACAACCTTAAGCGTTAATAAAAGAGAAATGAGACATCCACCCAATCGTAGAAATTGCTACAAAGGAAACCCACACGGGTTCCTCGAAAGTAAAGCTTCGCAGTTGAAAAAGAAAAAATATATATATCTTTCCTCCGCCTTGCGGGTTTCCGCAGAACTATTACGTCAAACCCCAAACGTTGTTAGCGTTCTAAGCCAGATGGCTGGGTCCGGTTCCAGCCTCAATGGCTGAGTACAAGCTGCCGTTTAATTTTTCTCAATATACGTATACGATGTATTTCGAACCCGAGTCCCACCGCAGAAAAAAAATAATAATAAGGAAGGAAAAAGAAGCCGGACCAATGGTCTATCCATTAGCTCACAGATTTTTCTTTCTTTATATCCTGCATTTCAGTTCACATTTCAATACAAACGTTATTCAAAACCTAGTATATTCGTATGTCAAAATTTCTAATACCGTCGCACTAAAACTTCAAGCATGCAAAGTCATCGAGTAGCCTCACCCGATGTGGGGGTTCGGACTGCCGTGTACACATCACCAACGTATATGCCACACTTTGAATGTATTTTTCTCGCACGCTACGTGTATTAATATCTGCGTGACGCACTTGTATTCTCCTCTTCCATGTACTTAGAAGGCCAAGGACTACAAAAGGATCACCCAGGTTTTTATATTCAACAGGCAAGAAGCGATTGTCACATGGCGTTATCGGAAGCTTTATTTTGAGCATTCGTAATATATGTCGCAAAATAAAAACAGGGTCCCAACAATTTATGAAGGCATGTTTATGATTTCGAACTTTTTTGCAGAGAATGCACTTTGTCGTCCATGGGACAAATAAACCGTATTCTTGCAACCATATTTCAATAAGTAATTTGCTGGCATGCTACTGAAGAAAGAAAGACATGACTGCAGGCTTTCCTGGCACCCTATGAAGCCTTCAAGAACATCTTGTCCTCGGCATTAATAGCAAATAGCTCTGTCACATCAGTACATTCAATTAGGTTTTATATACAGTCTTTGCCTGGTTGCTTCACTGGAGTTGTCTAAGAAAGCCCACTTACAATATGCGGAACAGATATAATGTCTTGCAAATAAACCATAACGCCACCCCACCTCTGATCACTTGAAAATATGACAAATTCTTGAAACATTTTCCGCAGAAGTACTCGTATTACAGTGCGTAAAAATAAATCATTTTGATGCCGAAGCAGGCACGTACCCAAGGAGAAGCCCGGGGGGGCCAGCCCCCCTTCCCCTCGAAATTAAGCGGCAATACCCCCCCCCCCCCCCCTTATCCGCCCAAGGCACCACTCCTCACACATATTCCTAAAGCTTTGACAAATCAATCTACTCGGCGGTCAACACTTTGCTGCCTTTTACAGCGAAAGCAGTGTATGACTAAGTTCCGTAGTTTTTTTCGGCGTCCGTTAACAGAAAAAAATCATGATTTGGGCCGATCCTGGTGATAGTGCAAAAGGGTCCAAGATCAATGGCACATACCCCTGTGGACTCGGGAACCTATAACGCGCCCTTCGGAATCTTCGGCATATGGGGACATATGGGGAGTTCTTAATGCCTGCTTCACCTCCACCGCGGGTCGGCCCGGCATTACACTACCTTCGGGGTGGACCCATGTGTGGGGAGTGCTTAAAGCCTGCTTCAGCCCCGCCGCGGGTCGGCCCGATATTACACTATATTCAGGCCGACCGGCAGCAGATGTGAAACACTGCTTTTCGTTTGAGAGCTTTGACTGTCGTCAGCTTTCGCTGCCATTCCATCTTCACGGAGTGGAATAGTTGTCAATTTTTGCACTCCTTTTGGAGGGCGGTAGTTATCGGCATCTCCTGGGGTGTGGAGGCCAGTTTTGTCATCGATTCGGTGCCTGCACGATGAACTCAAGATGAATTCAGTTGTCACCATCTATTGCACCATATATTTATTGTTTTATTTATAATATATTTTATTTATTTATAATGCCCAACACAATTTTTCTGTCACCATCGATTCAACGATCACGCGGATCCCTGTTGCGTCGTTAGTTCAATGTTCTTTATTTATGCTAATCCAGGGGCCAGGAAAGGGATTCGGTTCAGAGTCGGCTGGTCTGTAAGCTCGTGGAACGAGTTGTGGCCGGAGAAAACGCCAGTTGCGTTTAACTTTTCCTTTTGCTTCATTATTTCCTCGAGTGAAACCTCGCCGCGACACTGGCAGATCCTCGGAACCATATATCCACGATATGGGTTAGATAAGGTGGAAAATAAGATATTGCGAATAAGCGTTCATTATCAGACCCTGCAATAACCCTTAAACCCATAAGCAATATAACTGTCACCCGTTACCCCGTGTGGTTTTTCCCTTTTTGCACAGCACCTCTCGGGCAAAATTGGCAACTGGAAACAAGAGTTGCAAGGAGATGAGAAATTAAGCGACCTACTGAGCGAGAAAGCCAAGGCAACAGCCAAACAGGGAGGAAAAGCGAAAATTGTTTGTGAAAATATTTATGGATCAACATCTTATTTAAAAAGGAAGTAGAGAAAGCGCCGCCGGAACTTGAGAATAATTCAGTGTGTTTTTAATTGCGCTTCTACAGTTATCAATCGAGCCACCTGACGTAGCCGCTTCCCTGCTCTGCTAAAGGGGGGGGGGGGGGGGGGGTTATAACCTTCCGCGGTGGGCGCAGTACGTCTAGAACCGCAGCGTCCTGCGCTCTACGCGGTTGTACGGGACTGGTGACACAAACTCTGGTGACACAACTTCCCAAATGACGACACGAGTCGGTTTTGCTACTTGGTAGAGCAGTAAACGAGGGATGCAAAAGAACTGTGACTGTTGCGCAAATATACGTTTATCTGAATTTTTCCAGGGCTAAATCAAAAAGCGTTACCAGAAATCTTTATTTTGCACTCTCGCTTGTTAACATGTTCTTGGCAAGGTTCTTCCCGCGCACCTTTCATTCGCGAGTCCATTTGATGTGGTTCTTTGTTTGCCAAGTAAACGAGAAGTGTATCTCACAGGCGTACCTGTGAGATACACGTTATTTCAATTCTCTCTTGCGGCTTTGCGCGTCTTTATGGCAAATCGTGGGCGTTATTCACATTTGTACTAGTAAAAGTGCCCTCCACCTCATTTGCATAGAAAAGTTACCTTGGGTTGCCCCCCCCCCTCCCCGAAAAGAGATCCTGCGTACGTGCCTGTGCCGAAGCAATAAAAAAAAAAAAAACTTGTTACCAGCTGTTGCACAAGCCGGCGGATCAGTCCACCACATTTTGCTGGTCCAAAAGGAATTTGTACGAGTGCTACAATCCAATAATGAATTCCAAATGAGTACTGCGAAAGCACGATGAATTTTTCGCACAACTGCTTGCGTCATGCACAATGCTTGAAGGGCATGCCATGTCTTAGCCACCAATAACATTGCACACTGTTGCGCCCGCGATTGTTTAAGTCTCGGCCACGCCAGCTTTCTGTTTCCTCTCGAATAGATTGTTTGTTCTCTCCAGTACTGTGTGGAATCACGACAGTGCTGAAGCGGCACACCTTGGTTTTTTTTTTCTTTTTTTAAGCACGACTTTCAATTACACATTTTCAAGTACTTGAAGTGTGTGGCCCCAGATATCGTGCCAGAAACCTGTGGATCGGCCCTAATTGATTATGCACTTACAGAAGTTCTACAGACGGTGAAAACATGTTTAATCAGGTGCATTAGCACATACCTTATGTCGGGGGGTGGGTAGACCACCTTATCCGTTGGAAAATAAAGTTTATTCTATCTATCTAATCACTTCGCATATACTTTTTTTTTATTAATGGAAAACACTATTACATCATCCTCGTAAATTTCTACTGTACCGACACGGTATTTCTGACATGAATTTATTGCGTTAGCTCAAGGTCCGGTACCTCTAAATTCTAGAAAAATATACCCGAAAGCTTGAGAACTCCCGAAAGAAACAGTTTCTTTAAACCAGTTTTGGTTTCGTTTCTACTGTCTTGTGACGTCATAACGCGGAAGGTGATCACGTGGGCGAAAGACATTGCGACTTTTTGACACTCGCTTCGGCTCGCTCGGTCGTCTGCTGTGCCGCTAGCCGCAGAGAATGTCAAAATATCTGCTTCCACGTGACCACTTTCCGCGTCATGACGTCATGACACAGTAACTTCCCAGGAAACAAAACCTAAACTGGCTGTAGGAAATCAATTAAATTATCTCACTCTGAGACTTGCCATTGTGTTTTTCTTGGGCTTAATTAGAAGTCTAGGACCTTCTTTTAACGCAGAAAAAGGGGAAAAAAATGAAGAGCGAAAAATATAACGTCAGCACTCTTTTAACTGGACATATCTGAATGCATTGAGCCGTTCCATTCGTTCGTTTCGAATGATATCTTTTGACACAGAGGCTCCAAATGCAATGCAAACAACAGTGGCAAAACCGAAAAAACCTCGCCGAACTGATGAACAAGCTTGGTACGCCTGCCGCGCCAGATAGCCTTAGAAAGGCTGTCTCACATCAAACCTCCTTGACTAGCGTGAAGGACCCATGACAAAGTCAAGCTAGACGCGTCATCAGGATGTACGAGATGAGAGAACGCATGACGTCACTGTGTGAGAGACAACGAACTGCGAGGAGGGGATACCCCGACGATCAACGACGTAAGAAAGAAAGAAAGAAAGAAAGAAAGAAAGAAAGAAAGAAAGAAAGAAAGAAAGAAAGAAAGAAAGAAAGAAAGAAAGAAAGAAAGAAACTTGAGGGGACAGTTAAGTACGATTCCCATTAAAAAGAGAGAGCGAGCCGGTTTTCCCCATCCTTCTATTGGCAGCTAGAGACACATGGGCCATTCCCGAAGTTGGTGCACTGCGCAAACTGAACTGATGCCGAAGGCGACGAAGAATTAAGACCTTCATTTAATGCTACGAAATGACATGTCGAGAATTACATGTCAGTACATTATCATGTCAGTGTCATAAAAAGTCAGATCGGGATCCTTCGCGACCGACAGTAACCCGTGTGACGGGCGTACTAGACTGGAATATTCCTCGTGGCAGCTGCAGCGCGGCAGACGCGGACAAGAGGTATAGGGGGGACACAATACGGCGATGGATACAATACGGACACAATCAACGCCGTATTGTGTCCCCTTCTATTCCTTTTGTCCGCATCTGTCGCGCTGTAGCTGCCATGAAGCTTCACCAACTCACCAAATATCACATCTTATGGAACATTTCTATTAAAAACACCTCATTATTTGTAATAAAAAGAAAGACAAAAAAAAAAGAGATTGATTGCCAGGGAAGAAAATCAAGGCCAAATTTCCCTCTCTTGAATTTCTCACCAAGAATTGCAGCAGCGACAAAGGTAAGTTTACTACAGCTCTAGTATGTGTATGAATAAAATATTTTATCATATGGACACTTTTCATAAACAGAAAGAAAGCAGACACGAATATACGGACACTGTACGTGTTCCCTTAGTGCTTTTCAGCCTGAAGCCCATTCCTAATTTCATGAATTTTACGTTATAGCAATATACCAAATGAAAGCTCAACAACTTGTTCTACTGAAGGTCACGCTTTATATCATAGGAGTATGTGCCTGACATAAACAGGGGGACAAGCAGCGACAGGTTGTTAGTAAGAAAATAACAGACGACTCCGGTGTCGCAAATTGCTGACATTCGAATTATCACTCTGACCGTAATTTCTCGTGCAATCTATACCCTCGTTATAACGAAATCGCTTTATTCGAATTATCGCTTTAACCGTAATTTTTCGTTGTCCCGGCCGAAGCGCACGTGTATTGCAGTTGAAAATCAAGGATTGGACGGAAACCCGTCTAGTCGGGAATATACATGACAGCAGTTAAAAGCGTACACCGACCACGAAAGTTTACAAAACGAAAGGCAAGGCCCCCGTGCGGGAGCCGAAACGTCTTTCCTTTTATAAACTTTCGTGGTATAAACTTGCACTTCCATGATTATTCGAAACACACTGGGGGGGGGGGGGGGGGGTGTAACCCGCTTGTGACACGAAGCGCCCGAAACCCACCGACAATTAAGGGGCGAGTACGGCGCTATATACGGCGCTTTTAGCGCGGGCCGCATATAAGCGGCCTTTCCATGCCGCTTGCGTCTGCACGTTTCAGAAAAGTGGTCTACTGTAGCCACTGATCGTTGACTTGCAAGGACCACTGAACCGCTCGTTTGCAAGGAACAGTAGGCTCTTCAACTTATTTGCAAAGCCCACTTGACGTTTCGAACGCATAAAAGAGGGCGCCGAGTCACCGGCCCCGTAGAAAGGCCCCAACGCTTTGGCGTCCCACATAGTGCAGTTTCGTTCAGCGTTTGAGAGATCTGTATATTCACCGGATGGACGAACTTGAGGGGCGGCTTGTGAACAGGGAATGCCTAGCTCGTTTAGCGCGATTGCCATGTAGCGAGTACCAATGGAGAAGCTGCAAAACCTCGCGTCACAAAGCTGCCACCAGCCGCATATACCTTCACTCTGCAGGAAGGAACGGATGACCACATCATTTGCCCGACGCCAGCGCAATGAGCTCGCGGCCTGTTCGGAGCAGCGGCGGCAAACTCCACTGTGTTTCCAACTCCACCTCGTCGAAAGGCAAGGTTCATGATTAGCGACAGCGCAATGGGTTGAATACTCCACGTCTATTCCTCAAGGGTTTCCCACCGAAGGTTTGTCGTTCAGAGAGGTGCAGTGAGGGGAAGACGGGTAGAAGCAGAACCGCGGCAGTGAACGGGTCTGCTCGTTTTCCGCGAACGAAAAAAAAAAAAATATGTTCTGCGTTTCAGAGTTGTCTTTGCTCGAACACGTGCATCTGGCACAGACTATACGAAGCCTGCCATGGAAACACTTTGTTCAGAAATATTTCGGCTAGCCCATAGGTACCGCTTGCTTCCGCATTTGTAGCTTATCTATAGACTAATTTCCGTAGACCAGTTTTCGTACAACGGGTGGATACCGTCCTCAAAACGCTGGACCGGTCATCTGCTCATGCTTAAAGCGCCCACGCTACGCAGCTCAATTCACGCGCTTGCGCTTATATATACGCGACGCGACCCGTCTATGTGACGTGGCCTCCCCTCCTTCTCTCTATCTCTCTCTTTAT
The DNA here is from genome assembly GCF_050947875.1 of Dermacentor variabilis. Lineage (NCBI taxonomy): Eukaryota > Metazoa > Arthropoda > Arachnida > Ixodida > Ixodidae > Dermacentor > Dermacentor variabilis. The sequence continues at coordinate 137,887,917 of NC_134573.1, forward strand.
TTCTCACTTTTCCTTTTTTTTACGAGAGCAGTCTCGAGCTCCAAATTTGGCTGTGTAGCTGTACTTCACTTCCATAACCAAAGCCACGGCAGATTACGACGTTTGTTCGGTTCAACCAAACCTTTCTATCTAAACCGTTTATATAAAACACGATCAGTCATCGTATAACAGCCAAACAGCATTGTGCGCATCTCTACCAGCGGTCAGAAGGCCACCAGAGCACTCATACAAAGACCCGCATTGTATTATGAGCATCTGCTGCCGTGCTTTCTTAATCCTGAAGCTAATTAACGTTGAGTAAGCTTCCCCTTATGCGGGCTCATATGTAAAACTCGCGAAGGAAACTCACATGCGCGAGGGCTGCGAGGGTTTCAGCAGCTGCAAGTCAGACGGCAAACCTCTTGCGCCGACGTGAGGTTTGATTATCTATAGGCTAAGTTAGGTTAGGTTACGTCAATGCCAACGATACACAGGCAAACTAAATTCCTTTGAGGTAAGCCCTTTCCCTTGCTCTTGAGGATAATTTACCACAGAGAGAGAAGAACAAAATTATTTACAGAAAGGCAGAGAGAGCGGCCTGAGCTTGCTCTGGCCTGCTGCTCTACACATTAGGGAAAGGGACAGGGAGCAAACGGGCAGGTGGATTGTGACGATGATATGAAGAGGAGGTGCTTGTGTACAAGTGCACAACGGTGTATCATCTCTGAGGCCGTGCTTCCAGCCCAGTGGCTCGTAGAAAGGCCACATAGCGGCACCAGTAATCGAGGCTGCGCTGTTTGCAGAGCGTTTCACCACGCCGGCACACGGTACGGTGCGGATTTGACGCGTCCGTGATATCCGTGCTGCACGTGCAACTGCACGTGCGAACAACAAGAAACGAAACAACACCCGCGCGAACCGCGCTGACACGGCGGCTGCGGTGGATCTAAATGAAACCGTACAAAGCGTCGAAGCTGACAGAGGCACCAACATGCCGAGACGGTGGCGACTGCAGTGCCGACAGCTATGATTGTTTGAGAGTGTCGCTATGCAATGAAATACTAATGCTAAGTATAATGCTAAGTAAATGCTAAGTATAACATCCTTCTTTTACACGCAATGAAGAGTTTTCTTGAATTTTTCTTTCTTTCGTTGGAGACCAGCGCCCGAGGGTGTATACCCCCTTAAGGATCATACTACAGAATATGGATTATACCCTCCTCTCCCCCCCCCCCCCCGATTCGCAGGGGACATCTACAATACGGGAGATTCTGCTTTGCCGTGTGTGACCTCACAACGCCTTTTCGGTAGATGCTCCTCAGTACACAAAGGCCTTTGGAGTGCCCGCGGGATATTAAGGTTATGTTAGGTTTACACCTGACTTTTAGTGCTGTAGCGCGATCGAGACCTGCATATACGTCGGCTCGGCGGTATCTGGGCGGCTCCCGTTTCTCCAACAGCTACGCGATGGACTGCGGCATCGACTAAACCATCGTGGAAAGCAAAGGGCTTGAGAGAAAACACCTTAGGACAACTAAAGGTATGGCTGAGCAAGGACCCACCAGATCGCTTCGTCCGATTTACACCATTCACTCTATGTGCCTCTCGACTACGCGGAGAACTTGTATTCTGGACACATAAAGATCATCACCGTTCAACTTAGAAAAGCTGGCTCCTAAGGAAATAAACGAAATGCGATGTTAAAAGAGGAAAAAAAAAACATGATTACAGTGGACGTAGCGACGCCAGGCTAGCTGCCTAGAACAAATGGAAAACCATGCGGATGGTTGTGCATATAGAATTATTTCTAGAGCTCGTTCCTTGTGCACAGGAATCGCACTATAGGACAAATGTCGTTTCTGACGTGAGTGGACAAAGAGTTGCACGTATTTTCTGTAGCCAATAGTCAAGATATTAATTTATTTTCCTGTGTTCGGTTTTTTGACGAACGCCAAGCTTCTTATCGAGGAAGACATCTTTAAATAATCTTATTTGACTTAAGGTGGTAATGTGAGGCACCCGGTGCGCCTTTACAGTATATGTGCCTCAATCACTTCCATGCCGCAAGTGCCTAAAGTTGCGCCATGTTAGCGCTATACCTACGCAGGCTCTGCGGCACTCTGCGGCACGCGCCTCTGTTGTGCAGACAGCCATGCCCAACTTGTATGAACAGTGCATGGAATGAACTGCTCCAGTGATGACGGGCCGCAGGAAGCAAGCTCTAAGGATGGTTCCAAGCAGCAGCAGCAACAACAACAACAACAAAATTTTAATAAGAAAGAATGATATCGAAATATTTAACGAAATGAGCAAGAACAGTCTAACACGGAAAGAAGGCGGCAGCGTCAAAACACAATCGGGAAAGGAGGTCGCCAAGTCGTTGGCGTAAGCCTCCGAGTCCAAGCCAAAGCCCGCTAACTTCCTATTGCACCCGTACAGCAGGAGGTACAGGTGGTCGAAACGGCGTGAGGTGATCGTCCAGAGACAACGCGTCACGTGAACAGCGCAAGCCCGGAGCCAAGTACAAGGTCGTGCTATTACAGCCACCGACACGAAGCTCCGAATATCAGCACTAACAACAACAGCACGTCGAGAGACGTCACATGCGGACTCGTGTCATCGACGTCATAAAATGCAGCAGTGACGTGGCCAGGAGGCGGCACACCGGAATGACTATCACAAACATATGCATACTAATTAATAGTCAGTCCCACGGTAGCTGAGCGAGCTCAACGTCGGAGTTCTTCCTTCGAGCAATTTTAGTAGGAAACAGCACGCTAATCAACCCTGTCTTGCGCCTGTTGACACCACCCTATGCCTACAAGTTCCCCCGTGTCATCGCTCCATCTAGTTCCCTGCTGTCCTCGACTGCACATCTCTTCCGTCGGCACCCCTCGCTCGCTGTCGTGAGCAAAGAATCATTTACGAAGCCCCACAATGGCCCTAAACGTCGTAGATCTAACCCCAATAATAAACGTATACAAGCCTTACCAGCCGTGTCCTAAAGCACTGTTAATTACGCGGAAAGGCTGTCGCACTGTCATACTCATCAGACGAGACTTCTGCATCTTTCCTCTCTCTCTCTCTCTCTTTATATATATATATATATATATATATATATATTCTTTATTTTAGCTTTTTTGTATGCGTTTGTCGGGAGTACTCTGCATCGACGACACTGCAGCTATAGTGCATGTGCCGACGAGATTCGAAAAGAAGTGACCGAGTCTTGGACGAAAATAAGGATTTTTTTTATATATATAACAACGTTGTCCTCTTTAGCGGGAAATACTATAAATGGAAGATGAATCGCATTGAAGTAACATTATGTGCGCGTCGGAAGCAACATTGTCTGCAGTGATTTGCAGCGCGCGAACTGTCAAGTCAGCGCGGATTCAGAAATCACTCACATGCCTGAATTTCATAGTGAACATAATTGTGCAGCAATAGATCAACTTTTCCGAAGTTCGTTAAATAACGTCTATTGTATTTTTCTGTGAATCTTGGTAGTCTCGAATATAATTTCTTTTGAGAAGCAGTTGAATGGCATGCACGATTTTTGGAAGGGAACATCACAATCGCAACATGATGCGTCGACTGCGAAATGGCAAATTATGAAACGGCCGTCAATTATATGCCACGTTTTCCTTCGTGTTAATTTTACTTTGATCCTTTATGGTGCATGTTCACTTCAGTTGAGCCAAACTTCATTTTCAATCTTCACACTGAGTTTCCAAAAGTTCAATGAACTGAACTTCTATGGCAAAGTAACCTAACAAGAACCACGCCTTAGCACGCAGACGTTTATATCCTGCCCCTCCTAATGCCATGTGTAGTAAAAATCACCCACAAAGATAGCGTAAATCTAAATCCATATACACTGAAACCGAGATCCCGGGCTCAACAAGCTAAACGTCCAGACTGCAACGTCACCGCGAAATGTATCTCTGCACTTGGCTTCCCAATCACAGCAGTGATGCTGCACGTAAAAAAAAGCGAGTGCGTGATTTAGTCCTCTAAGCAACGCTTCTTTTGAGAACGTGATTGGTCACCATCCAGGAATGTGACAGCGATACATCTTGTCACATTCAATGACAACAAACGACAGCAATACACGTAGTTTTCGCACAACCGACTGCGTTCGTTTCCATCAGCATTTCTGCACGCGTCAAACACTGTTGCGTCGATAGTGCAGGAATAAATAAAGCGTAGCCCACGCGAGAAAATTATTTTCCTCGACGCCCAGCAAGTCGCGCCCAAGCATCTACACTCACTACAGTTTGAATAAAACTACGTTGAGGGGTCAGAAACACCCCGCTTAAAAAGAAGTCGCCAAATGCTGCCAACAGTGGCTGAAGAGAAGGTAAAGAAAGGAGAAAGGACGCGGCATTTCATTCGATCGCCGTCAACTGTTAGCTGAGGTGACCGACGGTTGAGTCATTGCAACACAAGCACCACAGCTGTGAGACCAAACGTAGTCAGCGAGAAAGTAGCGCTGCCCCATGGTTGACGTACATTGAAGACGCAGAGTCACCAAACTGAGAAACAGCGTTCACTAGGTGCGATTGTTAATAACACTGCAGCCTTTCCTTGTCAACACTGTTCCCACAACGTCCGCGATGCCGAAACGCGTCAATCTACAAAAAGAAAAAGAACGCGCATTCTCTCATAACCTTTCTCCTTGCGCAAAACGCAGGCCACAGTTAAAGAGCTCATTTACGCAGCACGCGAGCAACCATGCATTCGACGTACAAAATGCATCTCCTCCCACGACGCACCGACGTGTAACGCAATGTCACGGTGCAACTCGTGCCGTTCCTTCTTAGGCCTAACCGGTCGCTCGTGCCTGTCAAGTGCGCCGTCGTTCGCGCGACGACAGAAGACATCCACTGCCAACCGCTGCGTCATCTGCCCTCGAAAAGTTGGCTCCGCGCAACGGCTACCGGCAGTAAATTCCGCCGTCGACGACACGTAGGTGGCTCGCGGGACAGCCGAATGTTCGGGAAGAGGGGTCCACGCCATTTGCGCGCGCGCGCGCTCCAGAACCGTGCAGAACGACGCCTCGCCGGGACAGGCGCATCGTGCGAAAACCGGGGGAAAGAAAAAAGAACCACGCCGAAACCGGTCTGCGGTTTCTCGTTCGACCAACGATCCGCTTCGCGTCCTTCGTATCGGCGGGAGCGCAGTGACAGAAGCGGGTCATTTCGCAAAGTGCGTTTTTACGGCGCGGAGCCATTGGCAGCCGGGAAAAAGACCGCAGTGGCGGCCACACGCGGCATCGACGTCGATACTGCACACATTTGCCGCCCCCCCTTACAAGAACTTCCTTCCTCTCTCCTCGAAATTCGCCGCGAAATCTCGTAAGGAAAAAAAATAAAAATAAAGAAAGCTTGCGCCCAACGCGAGCGAAGTCGCGCCACGCGCGGGACAAGATGTCCCGTCGAGTCTACAGACCCCGACGGCGAGCCGGCGTCGGCCACACAGGCCAGTGAACCAACCGCATGCGGCGGCGGCGTGGTACTGCGACGCGCTAGGCCTACTTGCGTAACGTTGGCTACGAGTATCGGGAGAACGTTCCCAACCAAGGGGAGGGAAAAGGCATTCTCGTGGGAAGGCGCCCGACTTACTCCCGTCTACGGACCGCGTAATATCAGCGGCGAAGAACCGACGGAAGATTCCCCCCCACCCGGTATCACATTCGCGCAGTATCTGGAAGACGGCAGCCGACCGAAGGCGCCGTCGGCACCCGAACACCACCACCGCGTGCGACGGTTCTCTCCGTCCAACACCACCACCAAAAGGGATTGATCCCGGGCCTCCAAAGAGGCGAGAAACTGGCGCGCATCTTCGAAGCCCGCGCGTACGGCGATACACTTCACTCACCTTCGCTTGCCGTGGGTCGCCGGGCACAGTTGCGGGGTCGCGGCCCTCATCGAGCCGAGCGGGGCCGAGCGGTGCGCGCCCGTTGCCGGCACGTCCGCCGCATCGGCGACCGTCGCCCACAGTCGGCGGCCCAGCGAAGAGGCCGGCGAGCTTGTGAAAGCTCCTCCGGTCTCCCGAGGAACCCGCGGGCTTCCTTTGAACTCGGGGTCTTGCGAGCGCGCGCGCTCGAAGGAGTCGCGGCTAAGTTTCCATCACGGGGGGGCCCCCGTCGGAGCTAGGAAAGGGCCCGCTAAGATGCCGGGGCTGCTCGGCAGCGGTCAGCTTCCCGCGATCCCCGCGAGCCACGCCGGTCCCAGTGCGCCTGCGCCCCCCTCCCCGGTCGCGCACGTTGCCACGGCAACCAGCATCGGCCTCCTCCCGACCAAATCAATACGCCCCGTAGACTTACTTTCAATCGCGCCCCCACGACAACCAACTAACCAGCCGACGCACACACGCACTGGACGACGACCGACGCGTTTCCTCAATGAAACGAGGCCCTCCTTCAACGACCAAACGCGCACACCGCGCTACAACCCGATTCTTACCCAGAGTCGGCCGGCCTCGGTAAGTAACCTTGCGTGCAACACCGTCCCTTCGGGCCCCGACGACACTCGGCGACGTTTCTTCGGCCCCCACCGACCGACCGACGACGGCGCAACAACGCTACCGCGCCGCCCGTGTGCAAGGGTCTCTCAAGTTTCGCCGCGCTTTGTAAGCATCAGGCACTTCGATCACGCCAAGCTCGACGGTCCCCACCAACCCCGCTCTCAAAGTGAGTACGACGAGCTGCGTACTCTACGGTGGTCGCCCGCTGCAAACTAAAGGCGCGCGCGCGCGCTTTCGCAGTGCGAGAATCGCTGCCCGCTATGTAGCGGCGCTTCCGGCATCAGCGCGAAATAATAAAGTGACTAGGACATGCTTTGTTAAGCCATCTCTTTATTCGTTATCTATACAAAAGTGCCCCGAACTGCGGCACGAGACACAGACTGACGATGGTAAAGCTTGCCTCGGGCTTGAAACCAAAGCATTGTAGAAAACACTTACATAGCTATATATATATATATATATATACTTTTCATATCTTCATATTTATAATTATATATATTTATATATATGTATAAAATAAAACAGCAATTTTTTTTTCTAGTTTCAGGGTCTTGACATGTACAGGTGATCTAGAAAAATTAGTGACAAAGAGATAAACGGGGGTGAGTCCGTTTTGTTGCTTACACAACGCTAATTGCCCACACAGAGAACTCAAAACTAGTGTTGACACACAGTCTCAGGTATACAAATTGAGGTCGTTTTTTTTTTCTTTTTTTCTCTTGCTTTTCCACGTGTGAAGAGGATAGCCAGATGCTATTCCTGCTCCAAAAATATAAAACTCTCACTGTTCTTGTATCTACAGGTTCCTATATACAGCGCCCAAGCCAGGGCACCAAAGCCATTATTACCCCCTTTAACACTGGCCCATCCTCAAGTGGACGTCTCGCCTTAAAATCCACGTGGGCCATTTGCCTGGTGCGACAACATACATATCACATGGCAACGGCATTGCACACACAAAATGCGCGCAGCGCTCGACAAGCATGGTCACAGTCCGGCATCACTGGCGAAGATTGACACGCACTTGCTGTACCGTCTTCCCGTCGCTGAAAGCAACTCGTGCTTGACTTTTTTCCTTCGCACGCACACATCCACACGTCACTGTCAGCGTTGGCTTCACAGAAGCAACGTCCCAGGGAATGCGTCCACCCCAAATTACAGGACACACTTAAGTATGCAAGTGCCGACACGTGACTGCTGGAAAAGGCTTGAGGACACCTTGCACAGCTTGGCATTTCCATGCCAGAGCTGGCTTAAGACAAGGAGGTCTGCTATCCTCCTCATCGACAAAATGTGGGCTGCAGTGACTGTACTGTTCCAAGTGCCTTGTCAGGGGGCAACCAGTGGAATGCATGCAAGATGACAGCTCCAAACTGAACATTACGAACAAAGCCATTACTAGGTGCAAAAGCGCCACTGGTGCTTGGCCAACTTGGCAAACAAACGTCAGTCGGGGACCTCCACGGCTAGTGCCGGGCATGCTCGATGCATCAGAAAGCAGTCACTCCAGCAAAAAATTATAGAACACCCCAAGAACATGCCAGCCCGGATGGACTCGATCACAGAAGCTACTAGCTGTGGCCTCCTCAAGTAAGACAAAAAGAGAACACAGCACAAGGTTCAAGACGTAAGCCTGCTCTCGCAAATAGGCACACGTGAGACAGCTGCGGGAACACCCATGCTTCAACCATCTCTTGAGCAATAGTAGCGTTAGGGCCTGACAAAGACATCAGCTGCAGCTATACAGCCGCTCAGGTTGATACTAGGGGGTCCCTCGTGCCATGGCAAAAATCATTTTACCTTCAAGCTTGCCACGACTTGAAAAGGAAAAAGTCGATGCAGGAAGCCTACAGAACCAACTCCTACAACTGTTTTTTAGCTGTTTGTCACCCTTTAAGCATGCATGCCAGTAGCTATGTGCATCGAAAGTGTTAGCACACCTGATTATATGGAATCTGGCTAAAGCCTGCTTCACATACTGCTATTACTCAAAGTGAATTGGTCTCAAAAAGGACACAGCTAAGCAAAACGTTTTTTCTACATTTACAGCTTCAAGCACGACACCGCCGCACCAACTGCCACTCTCCCCAGCAGTGAATGCATGCTTGTATGATGCACCGCGGCCTAAGCTGAGGAAGACACGCTGTCACAGCCAATACAGCTGACAATTTTTTAGCACGTGAAACGGGCTTTAGCCAGATTCTGACACCTATCCAGTGTCAAGATTGCAACATGTGGGGAAAAAAAAAGTGAAGGATTCGCAACAAGGTGAATTAAAAACAAAACTGAAGTATGTCAATAAAAGGGTTAAAATGATTTGGCATAGAACACTCGCATGCCCTGCACTGGGGCTTTGTTTGGCACAGGGTATCGCAAACTGAGAAAAAAAGAAAACTAAGAAAGCCCCATACAGCAGAAAGACTGTTCAATGCTACAGATGAGCAAGCAACATCGCAATCAAGACACAACCATAAACACAGACACTGGGTAGACATCAAAACACAGACCAAAAGTCCTCGATGGCAAGACCGGACATCAGAGCGCAAGTAGGAGCAGGCCTTACAATTGTTACCTTACAGGCAGGAGCAGGATGGTCTGCTTTTTGAGGTGCTATCGTCTACAGCTGAGCCCACTTGAAACAAACTCATCAATCAGTGCAACAAGTTGTGCTACCTGAATGAACTATGTCTGCACGAATATAACAAATATTTCCTGTATTCTTTTCTTCTTTTTCATGTCATTTGGAGCCGGAGATCGCGCCACATATAACATTCAAATCTGTGCTACGAATCCAACGTACTGGACTCGACCACCCAGCATCCGAGTAAGAGAAGCCCAATGTTATGACACATGCAACACACCGAAAGTGGGCTTCTACACACTTGGGAACACAAAGTGGTGTTGTGCAGTGCGACAGTGGAAGCCTGACAAGATTGGCGAAGGTCTTGCTTCTCTCTTGCGGCACGATGCTCACAAGCAGAGACAATGCATGAACTGGGTAACAGTTTACAGGTAGCTGCTTTACAATCCTGGGCACTTCTCGCACTTTCCCAAGCCTTGTGCTATAAACACGCAGACCTAAAATTTCATTCACGTGAATGGTGTCTCATGTACATCACATTCCAATGCACAATAATTTTGTCGTCATCTGAGAATATTGTTAGTGGCCCTAGGGGGCCACAATTCCTGGCCGATCGCTTTCGGGGACATTACTTCCAGCGCACATTCATTAGATAAACCAGTGGACGGGATATTCGTCGCTCCAAAGAGGTACTGCGCTGGATGCTGTCGGGCAAAAGTAACCAAGTCTCCTCGTAAGTGATCGACCCAGAATACATTCTCAGTTCGGTGATTTGCAAGAATAGGCCCAGGAATTGCACCACTTGAAACCAAATGTAGTATACCCGCCACTCCTATTTCTGCATGTCGCTTTCCCAAGCTAGTGTTCCTAAAGAAATTGTGCAATGTACATTTATCTTCTTTGTTCTGACAAGACACACTGACGTCCACATGTGCAGCATTGCTATGTAAGCGACCAATAGGAGCAGAGTTAAGTGAAAGCCTAACATCTTGTGCATAAAACTGAATACTGTTGTGAGGGAAAACAACACTTTCCATGCTTGGAGGACTCAGACTCGACACAACACCGGCAATAAAGACACGCTTAACAAAGTAATCCAAGGTGCTTGTGCCATCACCGCTTCAAACCGAACACACTTGATCAACGGCAATTGCTCAATCTGTCTACAACAAATAGAAATGCAGTCACCCATGGACTTTTTGGACACCCGATTTTCCCAACATGAGAGTTTACTGACCTACCCATGGCACCACTACACAACCTATAGAGCCAACATACTACAGTAAATCAATGAAAATTTCAGCTGTCGTGCAAAATTTTTCAAACATCTGCGTGATGTCGCAAACATGGTAGTTGAGAACAAATTTTTCACCATTTAGATTGTCGCCCAAACTCCTGCTTTTCTTGGCGAGATTTCTTGGCTTTCCAATACTGTCTGGCTCCTTCAACACAATTTTGACTTGACATTGAAGCTTAACTTGTCATTACCAGCTCCCAACGAAAGAGCTCTGGTTAGACTTGCCAACATAGTCGGTGCAGCCATGCCGAAATTAGCCGCCAGTCAGCATGACGACAAAAGACAAGCCTTTGCAGAAAGTCATTTTCTATGGTGACAGGGCTTGAATTGAATCACAGTCTAATGCGACAGCAACAGAGAAAGGGTGCTCAGGCCCACAAGCAAATATCCAGGAGCCCTGGAAGTGCCTACAAAGTTAGTCTGAGCGTTTAAAGGCTGCAACAGTGAAAACTGACATGTAAATAGAAAGCCCCTAATTTGTTTAGTGCAACACCGCTTAAACTGCTACTATTGTGCAATCAAAAAGGTTGTAAGCAGCATCTGTAATTGGCGACAGTGCACAACACAGATCAGGCTAACATACAAGCACACTAGTGCCGAACCAACGGCCAAATGCAGCACAATCCCGTGGCCTTGGCTATTACAGAATTTCAAGCAGCTATTTCAATAAAGCATTACATCAGGAAAATGTCGCAAGCTTTTGTACTGCAGACACGGAAAAAAAAAAAAAAAGCAATGTGTTGCTTCAAACTCCATTTATCTATCTGCCTGTTTATCGGATACTTACACACTTCCCTTTGCGTTTCAAATTTTCGCCAGCCATTACGATACCCCCCAATACGAAATACGAGCGCAGCTCTATACGTGTTTCATTTCGCAATACTATATCGGCTGGTGTGGACAATCTGTCTCGTGCGACAAGTTGCAAACGAAGCAAAGTGTGGCATGACTACCTCCCTGATTAGGAAATTGCCAGAGGCAGCGCATGAGTGACATGCGGGCGTCATTCACAGCAACTGCCGCAGACAGGCCTCCGCTCATGCAGCACTTTGTTTCCTTATATGGTACCGGTGGACGCGCTCCCCGCATGCCTTATCGATGGCATCACCAGTAAAACAGACGATGCGGTTCTCATGGTTTCACTTCACCCTCCTCTTCCGCTCTTCTCCTCACGCTCTTTTTCTTATCGCTGTCTCATCCCCTGCTGCACTCTGCGTTCGCTCTTTCATCCTTCGCTGTGCTCGTTCACTCAGTTATGCCAATGCTCAATGTAGGAACGGGTGTCTAAGAACTGCGCTCTAAATGTCAGTCAGCAACTGCGTCCTGTTGCATATGCCGAGACAGCATAACACAGTATCCTTCGTTATGCAAACTACAGTGTCGCCATCTGTTGAAACATGCCAATAAGATAAAACTACAAATGGCAACAACCACAAAATTTTTACACAGTTTACACCAAACAAACAAAGAAAGAACAAATCTGAAAGCAGCTTTGTAAGCAAACAAGTTGCCTAACCTGCACTGGGACAATGGCCTTTTTAGTTTCGCCTTAATGCTGGCTTCTCCTCAGAGCACGGTTGTTTTCCAACCACATGACACTGCTCAGCGAGTGGAAGGGCAAGTTACACAACTCTGCTCGTGCATGCCACTACTCCACATCTGGCCAGCAACCCTCCAGACTCCCGAACACACGAGGCCACAACTGCTGCTGTACAGGTAGCACACTCGCAGCCCGATACATAACGCAGCACCGCTTCCCTGCTGAGCACTATCGAGACTGCAAGAGCAGTCCCCTCATCCTCTCGAAAGAAAACTAATTGCTTGGGAACACTTGTAAGTGGGCTAAACTACCGACGACGAAACACCTTAAACTTAAAAAAAAGAAAGAGAGAAAGAGGGCCCCTTAAGGTTCCAGTACAACTTAGTGCATAGTGAAGCAGCACTAGGTCCCATGTTACATGTTTAGATTCCAACACATTCCATTGTAGCCAACACGCAAGCAATTATGGCAGGGGGTGACGATTTTAAAAACAGCAGTAAAAATGAAACCCAAGTTAAAAAGAAAAAAATAAGAAAATAAAGATTGCAACTCCAACCTATCTTTGGCATTCTGGAGAGGTAATGTTGCACTTAAAAAGCACGACCAAAACAGCAATTTTTCAACGTCAAAGCAGGAGAGAGGCAGATGACTTCTTGCACCGCTAAACACTTAAAAACTTGATTATGCAAAGATTAGTTTTCGCTTACTCAATGACAGGCTTTCAATACTATAACTTTAAAAAGTGTTAAACTGAGAAGCGCAACTGATAAAAACACTAAGACACCCTCAGCAGAGAGATAGCGGAGCAACACATTCTCGCATAAACACATCAACATGTTGCAGTTTCTTTCCCGCAGCTTGGAGAGCACGCTGCTATGAGAAGAGCATTTGTAATAAAGTTGCATGGTGGCCCTTATCGATGAGCCACCATTTTCTCCGTACGCAGGCGTAATAAACATTTTGGAATGGGATATCGGTTTCCTTCACTGTTCTTGCCCTCGCCCCAAGAAGGCCAATGACCTAATAATGCACAGCGCGACACAAAATAAAACCGCTGCCAAGCACCAGGCAGTGGACGTTAAGAATACTGAACGAGTTATCTGCCACACTCTTCAACCTGAGCAGCTTTCGGTGAAGCATGCACACCTCAGGAAAGACTTGTGGCCACACCAGACTAGCAAATGCACAGGCAACACTCCCTCCCTATCATCCATGGACAGCTGCGACGAGCAAGCTCCCCACAGCACTGACGCCCAACCATCTGAAAAAGCAAAAACAGGGGAAAAAAAGATCAGTTATGTGGGTCACTGCACTAATCAATGTTATGCGAAGCATTTAGCTGCTTTTGGAGTCGCATGAAAAGGTACCAGATGGAAAAAAAAAAAAAAAATCATGCAGATCGCACGTACTGTAGCAATCGATATAAGTGAGGCTTTGGTGGTAAACTGGCAAGACGAAATGGCACATCTCAATAAGATGTGTGCAGCAGACTTCTGCAACAAATGTGCCCCACAACAGACAGCCAATGAGGCCAAGAAAAGAGATGTCGTGCCTCCACCGATCACAGCATTTAAACCATCAGAGAAGCCAAAGCTCTTGCATGAGAGCATGTGCGTTTATGAAAACTGGTGTGTGCATGTGCTTTTGCGTGTGATGTAGTACATGCAGTAATAGTCTCAAAGAGCTAAATAGCATGGGTGCTGTTGTGGCCTAATTGTGAGAGCATCAGGCTGTTATGCTGGGAGACCCAAGCGGACACTTAATTCTTTAGTTTTCAGTGTGTGAGCTATTCAGCAAGGCAGCAAAGTCTGGGAAGGTTCACCAAGAAAGCTGTTTTACAATTTTCTGCGTAAAGCAAGCAATAAAAAAAAAACAGTAAATGCGCTCACCTTCACTGTGCCCTCAGCATTCTGTCTCATTGTCCCAGTCACTATCATATTCACTGTCTGAGCCGGAGTCCGAGTCAGACACCTCAATGGCCACCCTCCTGGCCAAAATGGAAGCCACATCATGAGGTTGTGCTGCTTTCTCCACCTGCTTCTGTTTGAAGTCTTCTACTCGCCGTAGCTTGATGCCTGGATAAAAGCAGATGCAACACAATAGAGTAATGCCATCAAGCCAACGCCCGTGCCAGCCATGAAAAAATATTTGCATTCGGTCTCATTCCAGCAGATATAGAACTGCAACTTCCGCAAATAATCACCCTCATGCAAATGCAGACAAGATTCTGAGGTGTTGCCGTGGTGCTGGAGTGTCACAGTGTTGCACTGCAATCTTTCAGCACCGTAAAACAATGTTGCAATAATCCTTAGCACATTGCGAGGGGCTGCCCCCAGTGGCAACCACAGTGGCGACTCTAATAGCAGTAGCGTTCGTTCTGGTGGCACTTGGGGCACAGTGAATGTGTCAAACACACGTCCTCACCCATAAAAATACAACCAAATTTTGATGTGCCCCAGGAATATTTTCCAAGTGAAAACATGAGCTCACAACGAATAACAGTAGGAACTCATTGACAAGATCCCATTTTGTATGATTTCTTGGTGCCAACGTTCGCGACCAAGAACCCAATGAATTAATCAATACAGTTACGCTTCTTTTTTACCGGTTCATAAGTTCGTGGAAAACAATCTTTTGGTGCCAACGTTCGGTATATGGTCAACTGCAATAGTATGATACATTGTGTGGCCGCTAGATCGCATGCAAACAAGAAGAGACGCACACGATGATAAAGGACAACAGCCACTCGCCGTGGCAGCTTCCCCTCCAGCACCAGTGCTCGACCACCTGTTTTGCGTGAGAACGCCAGCATGCGCTCCGTTTCCTCTTCCGGTGCTGGCGAATCTTTTCGGGGGACATCGCACATCCTACATGTATTCACAACTGCCACTGCCGACCCTGATGCGATAAGCATCTTCGCCCATTTGTTTCACTGCGCATGCGGTGTGTAGCTGGTGAAAGCAACTACAGGCTTTTCAAGGGGCCCAAATCACCTCTTGGACTTGAAGAAATGCAGTCGGCGGTAGCATAAACTCCTGTGAAACACCTCAGCCAAATTTTGCAGTCATGTGCAGCATGTAGAGTTTACATGCAGAGCGCAAAGTCACATATTTCTCAAACACTCTTCTCAAATTAGGCCTTCTCCTCCCATGCTTCAAAGCTTCTTGAGGCTAGCATATGTCGTCATGTGCAACATTCCCATAGACAGATGCTATTGGCCGATAACTGACATCAATCAAGAAGGGTGCTTCGATCAGCCTGCTTCTATTTACCATTACTGTGTGTTTATTTACGCAGTTTAATGAACAGGCTGAAGTAAGTGAAAAGCTGCTTTCAAATTTCTGTAAAAAGTAAGTATTTAGAGAAGAAGCCAACTATCGTGTGTTCACGGTCGGCCTCAGCTGCCTGCGTATAAATTAAGCTTCAGCCATCCTGCTTATTCGTGATGTAGCCATTTGGTCTTGCTAATTTCAATTGGTTTTTAACACTCAACTAGTCTCGAAACACATTAAATTTAAAGAGAGGCTAAAGGCAAATACTAATTAAAGCTAAAATGATACATTAGTGCTCGAGAATCTCTAAGGCGTCAATATTATCAGAAACAGAGTGTTGATAATAGAGAAACTGAAGTAAATGCAGGGCATGATTAGAGTCTCCCTCGGCACATTCAAGCACTTGCCCAATGACGAAAGCACTCCGCAGTTAAATTCCATCCCTAGTGCTCAACTGCTAGATGCAAAAAACATCCTTGTGCTGTATTATACGATGAAATAAAATGCTACTTGTCCAGCTCTATTTCATCTTTAGAAAAAGAGAACTCATTGAAATTGCCATTGACGACAACGCGGGCGTTCGAATGGTTTCGTTTGCACTCATATCTATGCCGCCCACGCTTTTGCATTTCAGTACTTTCTTGATCGCGTAGTGCTGTGCTGGTTTTGGTGGCTCGCAAAACTCGCAAAAACTAGAAGTAGCAGAGGATTAAACTTCCACGTGATGTCACAGGATGTCCGAACAGTCCACGCCACTTGACCAAAAAGCAGCTGCAGCGGCGAATCCGCCACTCTGTCTTGACTGGGTACCACTGTCTGTCGGGCACCGTTTTACTCACCGACTGCAGGCAGCAACGGGTGGTGATGGCATATGCAACATCACCACTCCCCCGTTTTGGTGGAATGACATTTGAATTTAGAAAAAGGCATTTGGACTCTTCAGACGCAATTTTCTCGTAAACTAAGTTTTTTCTTGGCACGAAACAAGCGTTACGAGGTTTCTGGGACAGTATTTAAACAGTCCACGTTGACTTAGTATTTGCCTTTAGTGTCCCTTTAAGGTTAGATCAAACATAAGCTTGCCAGTATGTGCTCACTCCTGGCCACTCGTGGCTAGACACCATGGCAGACATCACTTCACATTGAGCTAGTATTGATATCGCTTCAAAATGTGCAAGTTGGATATAGCTACTACTACCCGTCGGTAAAGCTGGTGCAGGACAAAGCCGGTCCGCACCAGGTAGCATGGCCAGACTGGAGCAAATGAGCGCAAGCACACATTTCAGCCCTGTCGTGCAACGCTGTATACCAATGTCGTAGCTGCAGTCTGCTATGTAGCGTGAGTGCCGCAATGACTCCGCTCAATGAGCACACTGCGGCTTGCTGAGGACAACCACATTTGGCACCCGTTGCAGTGGCGTCTACGTGAACATCCAAAATTAAACTTCAACTGTGCACTACGGTGACTATCAGTAGGCGGAGCGTTGTGCACACGCCCCACTCCGCCATAGCCTTTGCAGTGCAAGGCATCGAAGAAGGAACGAGAGCACCACGAAGGAGATCAAGGGTGATCTTTGACTTCCAATAACTCCGCTTCTGCTGAACACACTGAAGTATTTTTTGCTCCGCAGTATTTTTGGAATTGCCTACTCTAACTTCAAGTGCATTTCTCAATAAAAAGTGCTTCAGAGCCTGATTAAGAGGGGGTCACCCAAAAGTGCCCGCGTTCGCTGTTGCAGGAGGCACGAAGTGAGTGTCGCATTTCACTCTGGCGGGATTGCATCCAGAATCGCTCACCAGCTCGATTTCGTTTTAGTGTCCTGTCGCCTGGTCACTTGGGCACCGCCAGCTCAAAGCATGTCGACGACTCCTGCCACAACAGTTCCCAACGAGTGGGCACATCAAAACGTCTCACCAAAATGCATTGCCCAAGACGCAACTGACCCAGACCGTATCTGAGGTACGCACAAGTGAGCTTGGCTAAGCCGCAAGGAAAACAATGCGCATCTCGGGCTCGGTGTGTCGTGCTGTAACGATCCTCACAACATAGATGTCAAACACAGTGGGGTCGTCGAAATTTTTTGGTGACTTTGGGTTATACATTTTTATGGTTAGTAAGTTCTTTCTCATCTTTTTTTTCTTTTCAGGATGTATGAATGAGGTTCTATTGTATTACAGTATTTATCTGATTCTATCGTGCATCCATGAGTGGTGCGTGATACGTTACTATTACAGGCCAGGTAAGTTGTTTAATGACAACAAACACTTGCCCAAGCGACTTTAGATTTGACTAATGCTAATGGTTATCCTGTGCTGTGAACTGCTGTGATCCTGTGCTCCCTATTTCCTTCTTATCTTTCTAACGTTGCGTGCCTCGTCCCTCAGTGTAGCGTAGCAAATAAGCTTTTTTAGCATGAAATGCTTTTAGCTAAAAGCCGGAGTCGTTATCTCGGCACTGAAACGAGAACATTCAGGCAAGTTGCGAGAATAAAACAAGATTCCACCCCCACCCCCCCCACTAACTCTTTGTGTACATGGGTCCGATATGACCAAATCCGAAACCGACCAAAACCGTGTTCAAACTGCCTGCCATCAGATCCAGCCTAGCCAGTGTCGTCATCATTGTCATCACAAGACGATGACTATGGTTGGTGATAGAATGAGTTCTCGAATAGCATGACGATGTTGTCGTGCCGCTTTCAGTCTAATTACACAAGTAGATTCAAATGATAATGATAAAAGTTACATGTTAAGCTAGCAGCAACAAATCGATTTAAGTCTTCTTGGCATTCCAAAGAAGAGCATGCATCGCAGGATGAACTGAGTAACTAGTGAAGTGTTAGTCTAGGCATGGGCCACCATCCCGTTTGGGAATGTTGTACAGTCGTTTGATAAATGCAGTATCAAAGACACCATGGACCGTATGGAGGACATGTGGTTCTTTACAGACGTCAACAAAGTGCTGCCCGAGAGTGATGACGGTGGATATTATGCAAATAAATTTCAATTCTGTGAAGGTAAAGTTTTCTGGTTTCGTTTTTTTCTTACTGCTGGAATGAGAGGCACGCTACATTTTTCTTATACAAATCAGGTGCGCATCCGATTTCTCCTTTGTTTAGGTGCTCCAATGTTATCGTTATACGAGATTTCTACTTTGAGCCCACAAAAAGAGGGTGCGCAGTCGATTTGTGTATATGTAAAAGTTAGGGCAAATATTGCCAAATGAATCAGTGGTATGTATCGGTGTTTTTCTGCTTGCTGTTTAATTCGGCCCACCAGATAATTAGACCAATTTCGTCAGTCCCGCCATGGTGAAATTAATGGAAGTCGGCTGTATATCAAATGTAGTTCAATACATTTGTAGCACAGTGCTATAGTATTGCATGGGTTTTCAAGGGGATGTTACAGCTGTTCGATATAGACAATAATTCAATATACCCAAGTTTGATATATCTGGAATTGACAGCATACGGTTGAACTTGCATACCTACATGCTGAAGCATTCCAGCATCATAATCCAGAACAGAACGCAGAACTAGTTTTTTTCTTTTATATTAGAAAAAAAAATAAAATGTTCACTGTATTCTTGACAGGATGCACTCAATGGGACCAATGTTTGTAAGAAATGTCACAAAATAACGCAAGAAACGCAGGCCATCAACCACTTACCTTCTCTGATCGCAGCCAGCAGGTCACTTCTCGGATCTGTCGGTGGTGCCGAAGTTGTTCCTTTGACAGGGGCAGGCGCTGCCCTTTCTTCCTTCTGGACCCCTCCTTTGCTAGAGCCAGAGCTCTCAGACTCTGCCAACATGCCGTTGGACAGGCCTCCATTGACCATTGCCGGGGCCGCTGTGACCCCATTTGGTGGAGGCAGGGGTGGCGGTGGAGGAGGTGGAGCCACAGCCACACCAGCTCCCACTGCAGAGTCCATCGCAGAATCCGGTGCCGGCGGCGGCGGAGGAAGTTCCATGTTGTCGGCTCCATTGTCCACACTGGCCTGGTGCACTGGAGGTGGCGGAGCCTCCACAGCGCAGGGGACAATGGGGCCCCCAGCTTCGGGAGGTGGCGGTGGTGGTGGAAGGGTTTCCCTTTGGCTTGCCGTCCGATGGCGACTGGCCCCACTTGATGGAGTGCCTCCTGTGATGCTTGGCGAAGAAGTCCCACTGGAGACGGAGCCTGCTGTGGGCGGGGCTGGAGGTGGCTGACTGGGGCGAGGCCTGCGTGAAGGCGTTCCATTTCCATTGGCTGGCGAGGGTGCGGGCTGCTGCTCCACATAAGGTGGTGGCGGTGGATAGTGGTTCGGCGACTGTGGCGGGACGTGCTCCGAGTAGGCGGGCGGGGGAGGCGGATAGTGGGCGCCGGGTGCCAGCTCGAGGCTGCTGGGGCGCACGGGCCCATCAGGCAGCGTGGCAGGCGGTGCCTGCGGCTGCTGCTGCAGCGGAACGTGAGGCAGGGGAACCCCCGGCGCAGGCCCCCTGGCGTTGTTGTACGGAGTGGTAGTCCCATAGATGGGCGTGTGGTCCAGAAACTCCTGCGTTGTGGCCAGCTGGCGGTAGCGTTCCCGGGTGTTGTGGGGCTGCCGCACCTTCTTGTGCTTCTTGCCTTCGGGCCGAACTCGGTTGGGCTGGTGGGAGAACGGAACGAGTCAGGAGAATGGCAGGACCAAGCAGCGTTTGCCACTAGTGGCCTTCACCACGAATTTTTGAGCATAACACCAGCGCCAATCTTAAGTCAGTCATCACATTCAGAACGCACCAAGTGGCTAGACTAGTAAAAGTAGCTTTCTTCAGCTCAGCAGAAGCAGCTGTGACAAAAGAAACTTGTGCACAGGCACACTTCTTGGAAAGTCAAGCGTTAACCTTGCATTTGTCAGGTGTGAGTGAATGACAACAGGATTGGCTAGCAGAAATGTTGCAGCATGAATGAGTACCTGCTTCGGCCATGCAAAAATGAAACTTGTTACAGTTTAACCCACATATAACAATATTCAAGTGCCAAGAAAATACCATTGTTACAACCGGGTTGCACGAAAAAAGCAGAAGGGACAAACATTTTAATTAGAAAGAAATACAGGTGAACCTGCGTATAGCATCACTGGCGTTAACGAAACACGCACAAAGATGCGACGTCTCCAAGACACACCTGCTCTGTAACACACCATAGGCAAAATAACCGCCGAAACATTTTAAAAAAGAACATTAAAGAAACATAAAAAGAAAGAACTGATCCCGCATTAAATCATTATGGCGATAGTGCTGACCAAAAAGACAAAGTACCGTCCCCTGGAGCGTTTTGTCACCTAAGGAAGGGTGGGCATAGCCTCCGAGATGGGAGGATGGTGCGCACTCTCCATTGATGGCGTGCATAGAGTTTCCTACAAGAATTACTAGAGGGAACTCTGGCGCTAGTGTCTACGGGAGCTGCAATGGGAGCGGTTGTCCCAGCATGTGAATTATGGGAAGTACATGGATTTGCCTAAACTTTGTCCTTTTGGCTTCAAACAGCTTTGTGACTTTGTAAACTTGTCATTTTCAACAGTATATTGCGCAATAAATAATTAAATAAACATCATTAAAATTGCCCGACGGCAGGATTCGAACGCAGGGACTCCAGCACAGAAGCCTGATATTGAAACCATTAAGCCAGGGACGCATGTATCGACAAGCGAATGAAACGCCCTTATGAATTTATCGCGGGCATGCCAGTGCCTTGAAATGCTTGGCGCGTTTCAATTTGGCCACCTGGACAAGCTCAATCGTTGCAATTAATAGCAATTGTGCGCGTTCCCGGCGTCTTCTGCACTTCGAAGAATATAGATTGCGTCGAAATGTATGACAACAAGATTTATATAGCATAATATACAAAGCCACAAGAACGTCTGAATCCACAAGCACGAAGATCAGACAAATCCATGTACTTCCCATCATTCCCATGGTAGGACAACGACTGCAGCGCCAGAGTTCCCTCTAGTAATTTTTGTAGGAAACTCTATGATGGCGTGCGCCTCCCAATCTTGGAGGCTATAGAGCAGGCCACTAGAAGCCAAGCCAGCGGATAATCCAACATGGCAGCCTCCAAGATCAGGTCGGGTGGCTCAGAACAAGCACTTTAGTCCGGAAAATCAAACTTTGGGGCCTAAATTCGTCCAAAAATTTGGTCGCGAAAATGCATTAGCTCAATGGGAACCCTAACAATGCATTTATGAAGTCCGCAACATCCATCAAGTCCAAATTTTTGGAGTCCGAAAAACACATCAGCTACTGTAGCAGCCATAACAATTAAATTTCACTAATGGGTGTCTGCACAGAAAATTAAATAATTGCAAAATTCAGGAACGGAAAAGAAAGTGCGAGCCACTTCATCACACCCGCCTTTGTGCCGCGCATCCCGCATACTGCCTTCGACACCCGTCTCCCTCCCACCCCTCCCACCTACGTCGAAGAGGTAGAAGGGAGATGGGAGAGGGGCGTGCAAGGTGAGTGATAACCGACAACGCCACATGAGAACATCACAGTAAACAGATTATTTTACCATAGAACACAAACAACAGTCGATGGTGCATCTGCTAATTGTTATATCTGGTATATTTTAAAAAACAATATTGTTATAAGTGGGTTCGACTGGTACTAATGGTAGCAAGTACAAAAATTCTAGTGGTATGTGCACAGATCATGCAAACACTAATGCAGAGATTTTGCTTTTTCCCTATTGTGTGATAACACCTCTCACCGTTGAAAGCCAAAAATTAGGGGTGTGTGAATATCAAAAGTTCCAAATATGAATCGAATACGAATACTTAGCATCGAATCTCAAGTATGATATGCACAGGCATTTATTAGAGAGTTGGTTTATTTGAACATTTTGGAACATTGCAATTTCATTGTCATAGGTAAAAAAATTTAACTAATAAGCCATTATACTAAAAGATTGTGTATTAGGCTCACTTTAGCTCTGGAAAATTTAATAATTTCTGCTAGTTGTCTGTTCTTGTGATCATCATCAACCTATTTTATGTCCACTGCCGGACGAAGGCCTCTCCCTGCGATCTCCCATTACTCCTGTCCTGCGCCAACTGATTCTAACTTGCGCCTGCGAATTTCCTAATTTCATCACCCCACCTAGTTTTGTGCCGTCCTCGACTGCGCTTTCCTTCTCTTGGCACCCATTTTGTAACTCTAATGGCGTCTGGTTATCTATCCTACACATTACATGACCTGCCCAGCTCCATTCCTTTCTCTTAATGTCAATTAGAATATCGGCTATCACCATTTGATCTCTCATCCACACCGCTCCCTTCCAGTCTATTAATGTTACGCGTAACATTCTTCGTTCCATCGCTCTTTGCGCGGTCCTTAACTTGTTCTCGAGCTTCTCTGTCAACCTCCAAGTTTCTGCTTCATGTTAGCACTGGGAGAATGCATTAATTGTAACACCTTACTTTTCAATGATAACCTGTGCCTTAGTATACTGCATCAGTTTCCCGTAAAATCAGAGGCATATTAACTCTACCAGTCGTCCCTCATCGAATCTGCTGTCAAGCAATAAGCTCAAGATTGGGGGTGGGACCTGCAAAAGAGTGCACCTTCGCTGTTCCCAAAACCGCGCCCCTTGCTACTAGGAGGCTGGCTTTCCTGCAAAGCTGACAGCCCTGTCACATGGGCACACGTAAACTCCATTTAACTCCTTCGTCTTTACATCAAGGGGGTTGCGCTCCATGTCACACGGTCTCCATTGTGCCAAAGAAGTTAAATGGAGTACTCTCGTTTCCAGATAGCTACAGCTGCGAAGAAAACCACACTAATGCAATCGTCTAACTGGCTCACTTACAAATTTTAGCATTTTTTTTTGCCTTAGTTTACACGCCACATAATGGGAGTTCTTAATTTATTTTTAAGGACATAGCATCTCTACCCTCTTGTATGCTTTGCTATGCCACATGGCAAAATCTCATTCTGCCATTTCGTTTGTTTATACACTTAAACACTCATCTGGAAGCAGGTGAGCTCACCCCGAACACGCGCATGATTATACAACACAGATTCGCCACATGAAGCGCACCAGTCGAACAGCGTGACCCCGCGCACGAAAGCAAAAGCACAGTGTGGCCAGCCTCGCTTTCGACTTCACAATGCTTGGAAAACAAGTCTTGCAGCGACATACAGCAAACTCCCTCGCTGTGATTTTATTAGGTCACCATACTGCATTAAAAGAAACTATCTTTACTGGCGACTGTACATGTGAGCAGTTGCACGCGAAAGTAAGCGCAGCAGCGTTGTTTCTGTCCCATGCGGCACCTGTCGAAAGCTGGCAACCTGCCGTGTAGCACGGCCGCAACTCCATTGCTGAAAATCTCAATTAGGGAGTTTCATGTCAACGGAGCTCGCGGGTGCCCGTGCGACGGGTATTAGACGTCCAGTGGTTAAGCGTGTTTTACGGGTGAAATTTGCCAGCAGCATGAAATTATAGCAAAATTCAGCCTAAGATCAGACACACTTGTTTAGATTAGATGGAAATAAACGCTAAGAACCACGTGAGCTCCTGCACGGCCAGCATCATGTTCGATAGTTGCGAATATTCATATTTAATTGAATATTCGAAAATCTTCAAATACCTAGTTTACAAATGAATACTAATATTAAAAATATAATATTCAATAATAGTCGAAATTTTCGTATATTTACACCCCCCTACCAGGAATTCACATTATTGCAAAGCTACTAGTATTAATTCACTCTGATATTTCTGCACCAAGCACTATAAATTGTTGCAGCACATCAGAGGTGTCTCGTCAATTTCCATTAATTTAATCTCAGTTAAGCTTACCTTACCTATATTTCTGCTGTATTTAGGCGCTGAATGGCTCCCACACTTTATTAAGAAAAGAAACGAAGCGGTGCAACTCATTTCCAGACTTGAAACATCAAATAATATTAAATAAAGCAGATATTCACAGTTAAATTAAGAAATCACAAGTCAGTAGGCTTTCATATTAAATACACACCATCACTCACTTTACTCAAGACACTCAAGGGTAAATACCAGAAATCACAGTCCAAAAACATAGATTAGACCAAACATTCGTACTGCAGGTTCAAGCCATGGTTCAGACACAGATGAGAAAGGTTAAAGCTGTGGGAAGCAATGTGCAGAAAAAGACATGGCTAGTTACACTCACCTCAGCTCCGTCCTTTGAATGCACCAGCTGTGATGACAAGCGGAAGGCCAAGCCAGAAGTAAAAGCATAGCAAAAAAAGGGAAGTATTGAGTACACGAAGGCAGCAAAGCATTTCAAGAGGACGACAAAGTTTTAGTGTCGCGAGAATTAGGGCAAGCTTAGCATGTTTGAGTGTACGTGCCATTGAATTAGTGCTAGAAATGCCAAGCTCTGTTCTTTCACACATGCACACAGACACACACGTGCGAACTCCCTAAATAAAATAAATATGGCATCACCATTTATGTGACTTTGTTAAAGGGTACACTGCGACAGCCATGGAAAAGCTTGGATATGAAAGGTTTGGCCCATCTTGGCACATCTTGGACTGGCCTAAGATTTGGCAATTTTGACATCCCAGTAGCAAGCTGTCACGAAAATGACTGCAGGCTGCTGTTGCAGCACAAAAAAAAAAAGCATGTTTTAGCGAGATAATTTCTGGCTCTGGAGCAGGCAACTTCAGACACATTAGACCAGACAGGAATATGCCAATATGCCCAAGACATCTTGTTATAGGGCTAAGATGTACAGTAGCCGTTCTGTGCCTTGAAAGCTAGTCGCAAATTGTCATGCCGTGGAATAAAAAGGTGAGTGCTGAGAATATGTGCCCATACCGTACTGTATATACCATGCAAATATGATGGAATTACTATAGCTTTCAACCTTTTCCAGTAGAAAACGTAGTAAAAATCAGTTTTGTTAGAGACAACACAACTGATGAGAACACAATGTCACTTTCTCCTTCGCTGTTCGTATTTACATCTCTACTTCCAACACTGTGTAAGGTTATTTCATACTTGCATGCTCATGCTTTGAAGTTTCTTGTAGACATCAATCTAAATTTGCAGTCTGATCATTCCGCGAATACACACCCCCAATGCTTACAAATTTATTGTCTGCGCTCCCCTTGTTTTCTCATTGAATAATCTTCAAATCAAGTACTAGTAGAAGTTACCCACATAACACCCTCCTCTAGGTGCTTTTCCCGCTTAGAAGCTTTACAGCTGGGCTGAGATTGAACACACAAACTAGCTTCACCATACAACCCTGCCCTGTCGACATGATGACATGTCCAAGTCTCTAAAAACGTTGAAATCCACAATTCACTTGTTTGTACACATGTGAAACATTTAAAAAGCAATGCATGTTGGACCCACGTCGCTATAATAAGTTGGATGTTGCAGAGAAACTATTGCAACAATATGTGATAAGAATTCATATTTCCTTTTTGTTCGGCCCTTATCACAAGATACGTACTTTGTACAGCGCTTCAATCACAAGGCAAAAACATAAATCTCAAAATCACAAAACAAAAAATCAAAAAGCAATGAAGCACTCACTTTCTTGCCCCTGTCAAGCATTATCCTTTCTGTGTCCTTGAGCATTTCCCGCCTCCAGAGCTCAAAGAAATAGCCGGGGTCTGTGTATGACTTGAGACCATCTTTTCCATCATCCCTGTAACGAAAACATCATTCCTTTGCTCCCACGCTGCTCTGGCAACCACAAATGACACACAGAAGCAAAAAAAAAAGCATTGCAAAGGCGTCTCCTAAAAACCACAGAACTTGTCAAAGCACGTCAACAAGCTATTGCCCTTGCCCTGCCATATGTACAGTAAAACCTCTTTAAACCGTACTCACTTAAACAGTAGTTTCTTTTTAAATGTAGTAAAGTCATATCCCTGACTCAGCAGCCATCGAGCATAATGCATCTTGTATCCGCATAAACCGTACAAACTTATTGCATACGTATCAGTTAACAAGTAGTGTTCCCACTTTTTGTTGCGCAATCACGGCGGTATGTCGTCCCCATCGACGGCCCGGCAGAACAAGAAGCCTCAGAGATCAGAATGGACTCAAAGCGCAAATGCAGAGGGCATGTGGAAGGATAAAACCACGTCAACATTAACACCATTTAGTCACCTTGCCAGAGAGTGTTCTTTATTTTATGAGACAGCATTGTGGCGTAGTACAAGCTAGGACTCGCATCATGCCGAAGCTCGAACAAAAACACCGGGTGCTCAGCATACAAGAAAAATTGGACCTCGTTCATGCTATTGAATGTGGCACGAAGAAGTCTGCGCTGGCACATGAGAGGGATCTACCTTTGGCTACAGTGTGTGGGACTTGGAATGCAAAGGAAAAGCTGCTTTACGGTGTTTCTGCGATCATGCATAGATGTCGGCTATGAGGTTCGACTTTTCCTGATGTGGAGGAGGTGCTGGGGAAGAGGTTAAAAGCAGCGCGGTCGAAAAACCTGCCTGTTAGTGGACGCCTACCTATGGAGAAGGCACTGGTCTTCGCTTTGCGGATGAACCACGATGACTTTGTATGCAGTAATAGCTGGCTGGCGAGGTTTAAGTCTAGGCAAGGCACAAACACGAGAACAGTTTCAGGAAAAGGTGCCACTGGTGATGTGGATGGCGCAGAACAACGGCAAAATGGTCAGCTGAGGCGCATCTTGACGGACTACGCGCCCGATGATATCTTCAACGTGGATGAGCCTGCCCTATTTTTAAACTGCTGGTAAACAGGACGCTTGCGTTTAAAGGTGATACATGTACCGGCGGCAAGCATGCCAAGAACAGGACTTATGTTGCGTTCGGAGCAATTATGTCAGGAACTGAAAAAATTCAACTTCTCGTGAATGGGAAGTCGGCTAAGCAGAGATGTTTCAAAGGCGCCCGACGGCCGCCTGGACTCATCTACCACAGCAACACAATAGTGTGGATGACTGCAGACCTTTTTAGGAGTACATGAGCCTCATTGACTGTCGTTTTGTGTCAAAGAACAGAAGTGTTGTTATCTCTGATAATGCGTCGGCGTGCCCATCGCCCTTGATAACCTTGTGCCTGTGAATTGGTGTTTCTGCCTCCTAATACCACAGCGATTGCCCAGGCCTTAACCCAAGGTGTTATTCGGGCTGTGAAACAGCTTTACAAAAAGAATCTGCTCCACACAATTCTTCTAGCCCTTGAGTGTGGCAAGGTTGTTTGCAATTGACCTGCTGGGCACAATTCACCTGCTGGAATACTCATGGCAGCAGGCTGAATCGGCGATAGTGCAGAACTGCTTCAAGAACTGTAAGAATTGTATGGGGATTTACAACGTGTGCAGCTGAGACAGAGGATGCTAGTGACACCGTTAACCAGTCTTCTGATGCCGTCGACCAAGCTTGTGTAACCCTGCTCGCTGAAGTGCTGGAGCGGCATGGTGTTACAGAAGGAATTTTTTTCACCGAGTTCAGAGACATCGACAGCGACATTCAGACTTCTCCAGACATGTCCGACAAAGCCATCGTAGTCTCTGTTGCTGCTGAAGTGTCGCCTAACGACAGTGATGAGGACGACACGGAAAGCGACAGCCCGGGCGATTCAGGCCCGACAGTGGCAGAAGCTGCACATTATGTCAGCCTCATGCAGGTGTTTGCCAAGAAGAGGGGACTGGCGGAAAAGCTGGCTCACGGCTTAAGTGAGTTTGAGGCCACTTTTGTCACTGCTAGGCCACCGCGGCATCAAACAAAAATAACAGACCTTTGTTGCACGAAGTAAATAAATACTGTATGTTTTTTGCCCTTTCATAACACTCCGAGTTCCGTTTTTGACAGGTAAGTGGGCGATCTCACGCTCTTTCGGTTAAGCAGTACTACCGTTAAGTACATACTTTTCGCGAGCTCCGACCAACTACGGTTTAAAGAGGCTTCACTGTATATTAACCTTCTGGGGAGATATTCTGTAAGAGTCCACCTAGTGGACATGTCCATTTTGTCTGCTGTTGAAGTTCCGATTGCCTGGGCTGGGCTGCGCATCCGTGACAGCGAGGAGCCACTGCCAATCAGCACTTTAGCAGCAGACGAAATGGACATGTCCGCTAAGTAGACTCTTACAGCATGCCTCCCCAGGTTAGTTCAGTCAGTAGAGCAACTAGCCCAAAAAGGTGTGGTTACTGGCTTTGATTTCTGCAACCAAACAAATTTTCATTCAACGATTGCAACGCTTTCTTTCTCACAAACCCAATGAGGGTGTTTGTCTTATCTTTTTGTCCAAGCACCTGTCCCAAGCATGGACCCCAAGAAGGTAAGCACACCTGTATGGATTCAGCTTGTCCAGGGGCGGTGGCTTGTCGCATGCTTGGTACATCTCGAGCATGCCTGCTGGCATGGTTCCTCGACACACCACCTGCTGGTCGTACACTATGGAGCTGCGGAATGCCTTGCGCATGTGTATGTCTTGCAGCGACACTGCATGAGAAAAAACAAAACAGGGCAACCAAGTCAATACGATGTGCACAAACTAGAAAGAACACCACACACAAATGAGGCAGGCTATGGTAGCAAGCGGAAGCTCATTTGGCCGGCTTCAGAATGCCACGTCATCAGTGCAAGGGCGTCAACTCCGGCAGCCTCGACGACTGGAGTATATGAAAGTAAACTGACAAGTTTCTTGGGAAGCTGACACACTACTACTTGACCTCTGCGCCTGAAAGGACATCCGCCAACACGGCCAAAAGTGGCAGTGACAAAAACTCCCAGAGTATATGTAGTGCACACGAGTGTGAAAACATGTAAAACTTTGAAATTAGGAACCAAACATTGCCCTATTTGAGTCATAAACAGAATCAAATAGTCACTACTTGTAAAAAGAATGCTTTTTTAACACTTCAAATCCCCACATGTGAGCTATCAAGCAATAGATTGAAACAGAAATATAATAAATTTCATTCCAGCGACCATAGTGAACATAAAGAACTTGCATAGAACTTATAGTGATGAACTTGCATAGTGGAGCACGCCATGTCTCTCATGGGCGGTATTCTCAGTTGACCACTTTCAGTGATCATTTAACTATCACGAGATTTCGCGAGACCTGGCGCTAGAAGTGTAGAACTATTTAGCCAACAGTGCTCTCGGAACTGTACAAAAGACAGCAAGTTTGGTTCAGTGACAGAAAAGTTGTCGTTCCTGACACTGTACCCAATTAGGGGAATAGCACTCATTCCTTCTTACAACCTGCCCTGAGCAGACACCTTTCGTGCGACAGATATGCACTTTATTAAGGATGATTTACCTTAAGACCAACCAGCCACAAGCTGCAGCAAACATGGGACTGCAGAGACTAAGTAAAGCAGCCTATTTAGATTACAGTGACTTTGCTGGTGCAGATTTTGCTTCCTTACAGCACTTGTCTGAATAAAACTTGCTTGCAATAGCTACTTCCTCTGGCATCTTTTTACCATCAGAAAGCTTCCAATGGAAGGTGCAAAGTCCAACGAGCGAGATCATTTGGCGACCAGAATTCCTTCTTGCAAAACTTGATGCAACATTCATAACTTCATAGAATGAGCGTAAATTCTAAAACATCATGAAAAATTTGGGAGTGTTGCCAGGTATGTCCCATTTCCTTTTTACTCATTGATTCTACGTCTCAATAAAAAAAAAAAGCAGTTATATTCTTCTACACTTTCCTTCGCCTAATAGTCTAGACAGTAAGCAAAAAATTTAACCCTTCATTTCACCTCGTTTCTCTCACTAAATGACACTGGTGTCACAAGAACTTTGCCTACACAGCAAAGCTCAGGTGTTGCTGTACTGCCTTTATTGACTACAGATATTCACACTATCTTGTGCAGTACTGCTCCCCCCTGCTCTTTGAAGGGCGAGGAAAAGACAAAAGCTTTGAGGACGGTTAAGCTTCGCCTTTAAAACGCAATAGCACTCAAAGATCCCTGACTGCTTCTCACACTTCTCAGTAACTGCAGCTTATGTAACTGTAATGTTTACTGAAAAACGCTGGCAGCGAATGCTATGCACTAAGGCGAGCTTTCTCATAGAAACACAGCTTCTTGAGCGGGCTGATGCCGGAGATAGTGCAAAGCCATGGCAAAAAAATTACACAATTTTTAGGCTTCTGTTATTGTTTCCCACTTTTAATATTTTGGTCAGAGAAGATCTAACATAAAAGGCCTGCGCTGTCAGTGTTTTGTTTCACGACACTTGTGGGCTGTCATTCTCAAAATTGCGAGAAATAAATTTGTCAAGAATGTAAGACACGGTATGAGCAACTTTAGTGATAGAATGGTGTGCCAATATAACCCACATGTACTGCATGTCATATAGCAAGGCGTGGCATGTACATGCACCTAAATATATACGGCAATTTTCGCTCGCAGGTCGCCAACGCCGGCGCCAGATTTTCTGCAACATGGGGCCCTTAACGCTATCACAATAAAAAAGTTAAAAGTGCAGTTTGCATCTAAGTGTGCATGCTCCTAAGGCACTGATTAAAACAAACTAACGAATGCTTTCCAAGCATAACTACAAGAGCCATAGACTTAAGGATAAGACATGCAAATAGTGTACATACTCATTTAAGACCTATGCCCCTTACTTTAGAGATAAAAAATAGCTCACAGGTCAGTTACAAGTGTGACGTAAATTCTTGCCGAATCGCTTGTGGGTCTGAAGGCCCTGCTTCGACCATGAAATTTCAGCATGGGGATGTTTTATAACGCTCTCGTATAAACTACTATGCTCATCTCCAATGTTCGCTGGGTTTTTAAGCATACACTGGGGCAGCCGAAGGCAGTATGATGGCAGCGGGATGTTGACAATGGAATGACGATTGTATGATGAAGGTGCAATGACAATTCTGAATTGATGTCGATCATATAACGACGACAGCGTGATGACCACTATATGACTATAATGGCGTGACGATGACTGTATGACAACGATAGCATGACGATGACACCATGACGAGAATCTGATGACGGAGCTGGAATGATGGTGTTAGAAGGACAACTACGGCATCACGACAACTATATGGCAACAAATGCGCGACAGTGGCTGTATGATGATGACACAGTGACAACGATGGCATGACAATGGCGTCATAATGAAGATTGAATTACAGCATTATTACAATGAAATGTCTAAGAAGAAATTAGGTCAATGGCAGTACGGCACGTGCAATCGGTGGGCTTAGCCGCCAGTAATGCGTGCAAGGCAACACCATCTGTTGGGTGTGCCAAGGAACCAGGAGACAAAGCTTTGCGTCACCATGACCAAAGTGTCCTATCTCATTGGTGGAAGCGAACACGTCACCGTGTGCAATGTCGCGAGCTGGAGTATTCAATAATAAAGCGAAGCTTGGTCAGTGGTGCTGAATCTTGTGTAAATGTGCGTGAGTAGTGCACAGCTAGCATTTCCATTATCTTTTTACACCATTCACGGTGCCGTCCACCATCTTTCCAGTTAGTAATGTGCTTGACTTGTGCAAGAGCCGCACCCTGCCAAGATTCAGAAGAAAAAATTATGGCACTTTGCGTGGGTAAATATGGTACATTTTTTTGCTGCCTTTTAGCATACAAATGCAACACCACGTATGCAATAAAAGGAAAAGCAGAGACTAAGGGACATCTTGTCAAATGTGTCAATTCAGCCCTGCATGACAAGCAGCTCTGGCAAAAAGATTGTCAGTTGTCCGTGTGGTGCCTACATCATTGTATTGGACCAATGCAATAGCACCTGCAAGCTCTTTATTTTCTGCCATGCAAAACCCATGCTCTCTGCAAAAGTGTACCCAACACAGCCTTCACCAAATCAAGCAAAATGTATCAAATGAGTTCACATTACACAATGTTTGCAAAACTCACTTTAATGCACTTCTGAGTATAATGTAGATACTCAACAATAAAGTAGCAGTAAACAAACACTAGAATAAAAAGAAAACAGAGCAACATACTATGATGACATACTTTCAATCCCCTAGCATTTGTTTAGTTTCTCATAAGACAATCTACCCAATCTTTGAACACGTTTGTGGCCTACAGCGACGCTCCATTACCATGCTCTGCCACAGCAAACATTGCTTGCTGACAATGTATTGAATCAGTACCTGGCTTGAACACTACCCTGTCTTAGGTTATATAACTATTACATTGCATATACACTAAATCCTTTATTATGAACTTCATTTTCTTACACAATGTCGCTGCCACAGTAAACAAAAATTACTTTTGTCATGTAGCATCACAATGAGCATGTCACTCGGTGCATAAAATGCCATCAGATACAAATTACATTTTCCAGTGTGTCACAGGAGCATTATATTTTCCTCCAGTGTCCAACTATAGGGCCATAAGTACGAAAATGTTGCGCATGTCACGTGCACACTCACCTTCTTCCACCGTTGAATCCAACTGGGTGACCTTGAGAGCGAGCCGGTCAACCCTCTCCTGGAGGGCTGCCGCTCGGGTGACCAGGGCTGTCGCATCTTGGAAGAGGGCACCAAAGAGGTCGTGTGCGTGCTTGGACAATGATGATAACTGCCGCACGACATTGGCCAAGGAGCCGTTGGTCACACATTCAAGCTCGCTAGGAACCTGCAGAAACGTGCAATGATCAGTATGATCACTACCTGTCGCAGTGCACAATCATATGTTTTTTGCTATAAGCAACGGAACAAAAACAGTTACTTTTTAAAGTGGGTCAAATACAAATAAATTATCTACAAGACACTACGAATAAACGTTCCAGATAGTTTTACATTTTACGCTGATAGGCCTCATGTTACCAAAACTTCAGTTGATACTGACACGACAGGAGTCACCTAAACAATAGTATTTAATTTCGAAGGGCACGCTTCTGCGCACTGCAGGAGGCGGAGGCAACTGCAAGACACGCCCTTCCCGTCAAAATGTAGGCTCCGGAGCAAGGCTTCTAGGCCGACCACTGTGGATTTCTTTCTGCAAACCCTTTGTTCTGTTTTATCTGGTTCTGTACTCCGTAACAAAGAATCGTCTCGACAGGAACGCATCCGCATTTTAGCAGACTTCAACAAATGCCACACGTGCACTGTGCCTCGACGTACCTGTACTGCAGGAGCACCTCTTGCATCCAGGGGCAAGGTGCCCCGGGACACGTGCACAGGTTCGATCAGCCGCTGCACCAGTGGCATTGCCGCCTGCCTGCCTCGGGCTGCTCAGCCACACACTGAGGCCCAGACACCACCACCAAGAAAACAGGAGAGTGAGAAACTTGTTTTCACAAGCGGCGAAATAAAGTCACCCACAGCAGCCCAAATCATTGAATTCATGGGATTCTGAAGGTCATGAGAAATGACAGAGGGAAAGGCTCCAAATCACTCTCCACTATGTAAAAAAAAAAAAAGACACTTGGGAGAGGAGCAGCTTGGAATGAAAACTGCCCGGACTATATGATGAGAAGGCATCTATGTATGAAGGATGTTCACTAACAAAAAGATTCAAGATTTTTGGCAGTCTTCATTTACTTTTTCCTATCCTGAAGACCATCCTTAACTTTAGGCCTCTTGCCTCAAAACTTCTTACTCACCTATTTGTCTACATAAGGCTTCACGTGATCTCGGTGGGCTAGCGAACAGGCACCACTTACAATTCAAAGGCTATTTACTATACCAGAGTAAGAGCTGATTAATCTCTGTCAACTCTAATGACATAGTGAGACCAACCACAGCTGCCGAATGCTGCTGGGTGCAGCTGAAGTGCTTGCCGAGTGATGTTGCATCCTGTTCTTTTGGCAGCACACCGCTGTTCTCGGCTCAACGTCAAAGAAAAAAAAGGATAAAAAAAGAAAGAGAAGCACAGAGCAACGCTGACACGTTTGCAAACACAAAAGACAAATGTTTAGAAGGCCCTCAATGGACAAATGCTCTACATGTACACAGGAAATCCTCTTTCGCAAAGACAGAAGTATGCACTGTACTCTGGTGTTTGACCTCATCAACCCAAGCTCGCATTCTTTCTTTTTCACTCTTGCACTTATAAATGTACCTACTATGTAACTCTTATATTTGCTCTGCAAGGTTCGCTACAAGGAAATACGATGGTTAACAATTCGGTGCATTTCACACCGACGCGTGCAAAATGTGAAGTAGACAGATGCACCAAAAAATCCCACTTTACAGAGACAAATTTACACACAAGGTGCCATCAAAACCTCCCCCCCCCCCTTATTTTTTTAGCAGTGGCACATGAATAATTTTGACGTGCTCGGGCTGCAAGACGTGCAATTCGATGCAGCAGTTCTTAAACCAATGAAAAACAGCATTCAAAAGGTGTTGAGCCAAACGCTTCGCAAGCGCTATCGTACATTCAATGGTATGTAACCAGGAACATTCCTACAGTCACCCAAAAGTACTCTAAGATTTTTTTTTTTTCGAGACCAAAATCCTGATGGCATAACGCACGCTATCGAGAGCATGCAAAACGCGTTTGATCGCAAGCGGACAAGGAGATTGAAGCAGTTGATGACACATCACCGGTCCCGCCCCTGCCCAAATCCGAACGTAAACAATTCGGACCGGAAACCGACAAGCGTCATGCGAAAAGCTGGTTTTGTGTTTGTTTTTTTCGTCCCACAGACGCCAGTTCGGCGTGAAACCGCCGAGAGAGGCGAAGCCGTCACATTCTCAGACAGCGCAGGATGAGGAAGTCCGGAAAGTCAAGCCGCGACACAGCGATGATTGACCGGCACTGTTCCCGCAGCGGAGAACCCCGAGCGCATCGCCGGCATGCGTCAAAAGGCGCGGCCCGCCAAGTGTACGGGCTTGTCGTAACCTCGTCCTATCGCATTCTACGCAAGCTCGGTGCAAGATTTCGAAACATCATCGAGGCTCTCCGTGTCGTTCGTCACAAGGAATCCCGCGCGCGTGCCAAAAGAAAAAAAAAAAGAAGTCTACACACAAAAAAACAGCGCAAGCGGAAAAAGGAATGACCTCACCCACTTCGACAGAAGCTATGTTTCGTTCTACAGGGCCCCGTTCGTAGCAGCACAGATCTCGATTCAGCGCTCGCTTATAACATCAACGCAGACATTATGCAAGCGATCGAGGCGTAATGTGCATATTAAGTTTGGCACGCAACAGGAACGCCTCGGACAATGCGTTTAAACACCGAGCGCGAGAGACAGCTAGGGGGTGATCACCGCGGTCTGCGCGCTGCCAGCGACTGGACTGGGTTCTCTCCTGCAATTACAATGTAGATCTTTGCGTTGTGCTGGAAGTAAAGCATGAGTACATTTAAAGAAATCGATGCACAACCGACAAGAACAAGGCAAGAAAGAAGAGTTCACACGTGTTTCCGCACTTTAAACACGTAATGATTCCTCGTATTAAGCCTATGCATATACAGGAAGTTTGGAGATTACGTGCAGTCAGCAAGTTCACGCAAAGGCGCGCAGGACGCGGCGAACACAGGGTAAAAAAACAGAGAAATTCACGAGCGATTTTCTGTAGCGCTGGGCAAATGGGACGCGCAAAAACGCAAGGAAATTGAAGATCAAAACGATGGAAAGAAATCGCTCACCTTTACATCTAAATTCTACACGGGCACCCCGTGTCGGAACCACCCGTTGCCGACGACACTTTCTTCAGTAGATTAAAACCTACACGCAACAGATATGTTAAGAACTTGCGGTGAAACACTCTAAAAACAACATTTCGCCAACCACCCGAGCACTCCTGCACAACCTTCAGCACAAGATGGCGACCTAGATGACACTTCTTTTGATAACTATTTTCATATAAATAATTGCGGCAATGTTATCACATAATTTTTGTTATTAGATTTAGCGGATTATTGGTAATAACAGGCCTTTAAATTGAACTTTAGACTCTATTTTATAAATGCGGTCCTAACGGTGTCAAACGTCAATATGGCGGCGATGTTGTCAATCTGCGAGTACGCCAGCAGCGACGACGACGATGCGACGGAAAAAGAAGAACCTAAGGAGGATTATTCAAAGCTACCGAATACGACGCAATCTGTTGTCGCGATTCGGAAGAAGTACCAATTAAATGCAGCTCCAGATGTCGCCATCAAGGTGAGCAAGCGACAAATCTGAGCACGTTCAGCTGTCGATGCATTTTTCCGAACATACTACTATTCATTTGTGATCGCATTAGTAAAGCGTCGTTTTCTTACTCCTGTAGGAGTCGGTTTGCGGTGTCAAACCAATTGACCCTACCAGCAAAGAACTGCTGTTCAACCCGAAATATGAAAACCTGTTTGCTCCTGTCGTGAGTATCAATCGCTCTTTTTACGTTGTCGTGTGACTAACATGAAAGCTTTTGTCATCAGAAGTCATATTTGCCCGCTTCGACTGTCATTCTGAAATATCTGGAGTCACTGATCTAGTCACACGGTAGCCTGTGCCGCGTTCTCATCAACACGTCCTCTTCTCCGGCTCCATCGCAATGTTTCCATATCTCACGTGCACATCTTGCAGGTTGGGCCGGAAAACCCTTTCAAGAGTCAGCAGCAAAAAGCTGTTAAGAACACCTTGGCTGGATACGTCGAGCCTGCACATGTGAACGACTTCCACTTTGAGTCGCAAAGGCTAACGTTTAACAGCTATGGTGAGTGCTTTTTGGTTTAGCGAGGCACCGTGGCGGCAACTGTGGAATCGCCAATAGAAACTGATTAGTTACAAGCACGTGCTCTGCTGCCACTGTCTGGGACCGCGTCCATTTCTTTCAAATTTTATTTATCATACCCTCGGGGCCAGAGGCACTATAGTGGGGAGTGGTACAACATAAAATCTCGAACATAGAAAGTAAACAAAACACAGAGATTAATATGAACAAAACACAACGCTAGAATACAAGAGGCTTCTTTATATACAATGTTAGCTGCTGTATCACAAAAAAGAAGTTCCTGGTTATGTAATGTTAGCTAAAGTTTCACGAAAAAGGCTGTTATCAGTAGTAT
Source organism: Dermacentor variabilis (assembly GCF_050947875.1). NCBI lineage: Eukaryota > Metazoa > Arthropoda > Arachnida > Ixodida > Ixodidae > Dermacentor > Dermacentor variabilis. The sequence continues at coordinate 137,925,077 of NC_134573.1, forward strand.
GTACGATATCAGCAGGAAGATGGTTCCAATCTATACATGTGCGAGGGAAGAAAGACTGGGGGAAATTCTTTGTGTGGCATAGATAAGTACCAAATTTATGACAAAGATCAACACGCTGTGATGCATAATTCGCTCTTGTAAAGAATTGCCTGCGCAGTGTAGGATGATGATAAATCATATGACAGAGTGCTACACATGCAATTCTATGTCGACCAGACAGCAAAGGAAGACTAAGATTATGCTTCATGGAAGAAATGCTCGCATTTCTATTTTAATTAGAAAATATAAATTGAACCGAGTTATTTTGGACAAGTTCTAAAGCCGTTTTCAGGTTATCTTGGCCAGGATCCCATACAGAGGTAGCGGATTCTAATCTAGGACATATTAGAGTTTTATAGAGTAGGTGTTTTAGGCTAGAAGTTGAGCTTGCGAAGTTACGGCGCAAGTAGCCTAACATACGGTTAGCATTGTTAATAACGTGTTTTGTGTGAATTGACAATGACAAGTTTGTAGTTAAATGAACACCTAAGTACTTGTAAGAGTTAACTGTTTCTAAAGGAACACTGTTTAAGTGGTAAGTGGCATGTTGGCAAAAAACACAGGATACATGTAGTACTTTACATTTATTAACATTCTGTTATTGCTCTAGATTTTACAGGTATACTCCTGTCTTATTATGCAGGCTATGCACTCGACCCCACGGCAGACGGATCCATGGACGAGGGCCACAAGATGGTCAGTTCCTCGGATGGTGCTTCTTCAAGCAGTTCCCTGACCGTGTTCGAAAAGACAAAACCTCGACCGGGCGACAAAAGGAAGAAAGCCAAGAACAATGACCCCTCTGACATTGATGGTTTTGCCGGGCCCTGGGCCCCATACAGGGATGAGAGACGAAATGTCAAGCCAAGTGAGGTACAGCCGAGCCTCTCCATGCATAGCTCACATTTAGGCTTTTGGAGTGAGACTCGCAAAGAAATGTTTCAAGCATAAATTTACTGTTGCGTGGAAAGAGAGTTTTAGCTCGTCCGTAAACTTTGCACTGTTTACGGATTACTTGGTTACCTGAGGTGTGGACGGCAGCAGCACAGCTGGTAGCGACACATTGTGACGCTCTGTCTAACTACAATGTGTTTGAAACATTCTCGTGTTGCGAAAAATCATAAAAGGGCTGCATGTTAACGATTATATCGGTGCAGACACTTTGCATGAGCAGTTAAGTACAGTGTGACAGGTCACTGGAAGTATTAGCTTTGTGTGCTCTCTGTGTCTAAAGTTGTCGCTGCCAGCCTTGTTGCTGCAGTACACCTCTCTGATAACCCAGTATTCCACAAAAGGTGATATACTTACAGACAAACTGAAGCTCTCTGATACCTGAACCTATCAACCCATTGCATTACTGTGGTAAATGATTGGATATTGGTGTAAAGAGCATTGAGGCATTACATTGTTTACAACGAAGAAAAAAACCGCATGAAGGCAGGACACAGAGTGAAGGAACTACAGCACAAGGCGTAGAACGCACAAGTGCAGTTGGTTTTTAGTGCACGACACAAACTGGGAGCCCTCTGCATAAAGGTAAACACTGACAGGCACAAAAATATAAAATGTGAGACGAAACGTGCAAATAAATGTGTAGAATGCAAGAGCGCATTTGTATATGTCATCCCGTTGTCATGTGGATGCAGTATATGTTTGGGGTACAAAAATCGGGCATTACCGGGTTTTACCAACAACTGAAGGACCCTAAGTTATAGGACGAATTCGGGTAAAGGTATGAAAAACACTGTTTCATTGTGTAAGTTCTTCCAATCTGTGTACTGCATTTTTTTGGTAAACCAACCAGCCCATGTAGGCACAATCCTGCATATACAAGTAAAGAAATGCTAGAAGCTGTAAACACCACATTGTGCTAAACCCAGAAATGTAAATTTCCTGCTGACAAATGATCTTGCACTAAGAGGTTCACAGCTTTGTTCAGAGCAGTCCTGTAGCTTGTAGAATTTTTGAAAGGGAGGTTTTTTTTTTTTTTTTTTGCACATGGGGAGTAAGGAAATAGCCATGAAGAAATTATAATGTCTTGACTGCTTTCTGGCATGGCACAAATGAGAAGGCTTGTGTCTTACAGTTATTGCGATGCTGTGCAATTTGCAGGAGGAGCAGGAAGAACTGGATGAAATTATGGCAAAAAGGAACAAAAAGGGTCGACGTACCGAGGATAAGCCGATGGAAGAGAAGACGGTGTTGCACAGTAAGCGGCCTCTCTATGTTATTTTCTTCCTCATCTAGGTCATGTTAAACATTATTATGCTTTGAAGTGCATTGTCTATCGAGCCGTTCCCATTTTGCATCACATAGTATACTTCCCAGGGGTTCCATGGTAAATCGGATTGTCTTCACTGTTTATGCATGTTACTTTATTCTTAGGACTGCGATCTAAACTCAGCATTGCAAATTTCACAGTGCACTCATTAATTTCAGTTTGTATGTCTGAGTTACGAACAAATTCAGTCTTTGTTCCATATTCTTGCTCACGGGTAACCAACGTAGACTAGGTTCAACACCCTGGTTCAGTTTGTGTGCTCCGTTCATGATTTGTTTTTTGACAGCAGATGAGTGAGCTGATGTGAAATATAGCATGATCTTCACATGCTCAACTCCATAGATACAATGCTAATGGGCTAAGCGTTAATTTCATGAGGAAGAAACACGCTTGAGTTAGCAGAAAATGGTCTTTCAGCTCCCATGCGGTAGCCTTGTTCACAGTCACTGCAAATGGCACTGATTAGGCGGTTGTGTCGTTCTCACATGATCAATTGCTTTAGTGGAAGGGTGACGGCTTGCTATTTGTGCTTTCCACCCGTTCTTAATGCAATTCACCTCGACCAGACAGCCTTCCACTCAATAGTATCTCTCTTCATCTTGTAGTGCCGAACATGGAACAAGGGACTTTGAGAAGGAACTAGTAAATGTACATGAATAAAATGTTGAACTGATCTTATCCATGCAAACACAGGTTGTAATGACAACCTGTGCATTATTGTTTGTGTAATTTGTTCACTAAAAGTCATTTGGTGGTTAAATGCTGTCCTTGCTGTTTCCTTCAACTCTGTTTCCAACGTTACACCCGATTAGGTTAAACGGCCCACAACCACCAACACCCAGAGACTTTGACGTCACTCTGCCAATGTCATGATTTCTGACACGTGTGCTTCATGCCGTTGCAGTCAAGGACCCGTACGACTACCAGGGCCGGTCGTTCCTGCACGTTCCACAGGATGTGGGCGTGAATCTCCGCTCGAGCGAGCCGCCCGACAAGTGCTTCCTGCCCAAGCGTCTCATCCACACCTGGTCGGGCCACTCAAAGGGCCTGTCGGCAATCCGCTGGTTCCCTCGGTCCGCCCACCTGCTGCTCTCTTGCAGCATGGACTGCAAAGTCAAGGTACGACCTTGCCCAAAGCACCGAGTAAGATAGGCAGAAGTGCTGACTTGCCTGATAAGGCAACCAACTTATGCCATGCCAATTCAAACTTTGTGGAGCAGCGCACAGGTAATGTTGAAACATTAACTGATCCTAGCAACAGCTGCATTCTGTGTTGCCTGTGCCCTCTCGTAACAACAGTACTGCAGGCTTTTAGCACAACAAAAGGCCTCTTGTACTTTTTCTAGCTGCAGAACAAGCCGGCACACTTCACTTTGATGACATGCAATTGCCACTACCCTTCGCGATGTCCCCATTGTTGGTCTGGCTGGCAGGCACCGTTCTTTCAATGTACAGGCTGTTTTTTTTTTCTTTTTACCCTGTTCGTACAGCTTTGTGCATACTGACGTTTACCTCAGGAGTGGGGACAAGTACTTTGCCACAATACAGCAGAGCTCTACAGTTATGTTTCTCATAGAATTTCAGGATTTGATAGAGTGGTTGGCAAAACATATTCTGTAACTGATAACATGCTGTTAAGTTAGAAGTGTCAGACTCCAGAAATGTTACAATAAGGGAAGCATGTTGGCAACATTCCACTGTGTAATTCACTGTTGAATGCTGAATCTGCTGGTTCTGCTCATGGTGCCAACCTACATATGTGGCAGTGTCGAACATAAACTGCAGCGAAGGGTTACAGGGTGGGCACAGTTGTTCCCGACTTCTGCTAGTCTGCATGCTTTTCACTTCAGGAATTTCTCGATGTCCATGCTTGTGTCTTCAATAAAAGATGACAAATATTCCTAAAGACAGTGGATTTGAGAAAGTATACCTCACAGTGGTCAGCGATTGCATGATAGTCAATGTTAACCCCATCAGGTAATTGATATTCATTGACTGACTGCAGATAATACATGGTGAGACACTGTTAACTAAGCCGAATCAATTTTACACCTGGGCAGCACAGGCAAGGATGCAATTGCATATAAAGTTGCTGCTAAACACACATATCATTATTATGACATTGAATGTCACAATGACAATAGCTGCAGCGAATTCAATAAGTTTGTTTGCCAATCGTAACTTAATTTTAAAAAGCTAGCTTGCAGAATAATTTATGCAGAATTATTTCAGATTACCTCAGAAATGTGCTTTTAGCATGCGGTCGCAGCTGCTAGCTTGGGAATGAGAAAGTATGCATTTGACAGACAAATGAGCTGAGAATTCACTGCCCCACAAGTGAGATTAAACTTTAAAGCAACATAGCAGTTCATTTCTGTTGTGCCCTTGTGGCATGGGTATTACTCGTCATCCTTGTCCATGATAACCTCATTCTAATAAATAGAACTCTTAACTGCCTTTTTAGACGTGCCTTGCTCACGGCTAGCACTTTTGAAATGCAGTTGTGGGAGGTGTACAACGAGCGGCGCTGCATCCGGACGTACAACGGCCACCGGCAGGCGGTTAGGGACATTGCCTTTGACAACAAGGGCGAGCGCTTCCTCTCGGCTGGCTACGACCGTTATGTCAAGCTCTGGGACACAGAGACGGGTGAGTGACATGCCCGTCCCGGTTTTAAATTCGAGGAAGTTCCACACTGGACATACACGACACTAGTTGCCCGTTTGAGCGACTGCAACTTGCTTTCCATTTGACTTTACGGAGTATCTGAAGCACAGACGCTGGATTGTTTTTCCTGATGCAACATTTTTTTATCCACAGCATGCTCACACAGCTGTGTATATTGCATGTTTTTACAACTGCAACGTTCATTTTTCTAGAATTGTCAAACTTTTCACATTGATTTGCTAAGAAATATTTTCTTTGAGCAAACTCATGCCTATGGTCTCACTGCCTTGCAACACTTTCTTGCATTTATACAGGCAACTGCATAGCAAGGTTCACCAATCGCAAAGTGGCTTACTGTGTCAAATTCAACCCTGACCACGACAAGCAGAACCTGTTTGTGGCTGGCACCTCAGACAAGAAGATAGTCTGTGTGAGTCTTGCTGTTTCAGCTTCTGATTGCTTTTAATTGTTCTATTTCTGTTGCTTGCTTGCAGTCGTTCACTTTTAGTATCTGAAAAAAATTTGTCGGGTATTGATGTGAGAAAAGGTAATATTCCTTCTATAGTTGCAAGTACCACAGTGCTAAGTCTTAGCTTTTGTTTATGGTCACGAGTTATGTGCGATTTATGATGAAAGCTCACTGTGTTCTCGTGATGTTGTTTACATGAAAAGACAGTGGACCATCTGTACTATAAGTTTTCTTTCAAATTTTGTTATGCTTATTAGTACTGCGTGTGATGTCATGACAAAAAATAAGTTTTCAGTTGCTTTTGTGTTAGGCTGTAGTGTCATTATGTACACATTGCATTTCTCAACATCTGTTTTAGAGAGCTTTAGATTGCTCTCTGTAATAGTATATAATTTCAGAGATCAGTTTAGATATCTGTATGCACTCTGGACATGAAAAAAACAATGTTTCATTTTGCCTGTATGAGCTAATTGAAAGGCATCAGTTAAAGCAGTATTACACAAATTTTTAATTATTTGGATGTCATTAATTTACAAGCTCTCATAAAAGTATTCATTACTACTGCTGTTTGGTTCACTTTCATAATATGCATACAACGAAAACTCGTTTACCTGTAATGACTTCTAACTAGGTTCATGTAACAGGGTGTTAAGAGAACAACATAAGTTGTAGGCATATCTGTCGTTCCTAATATCAAAGATTATGAATCGGTATCAGTGCTGCTATCAGTATTTGTGCCAATCACATGTTACAGTTGCACTTTCCATTTCCTCTTATCCATAAACAGTGGGACATCAGAACCAAAGAGATTGTCCAGGAATATGACAGGCATCTTGGCGCTGTCAACACCATCACATTCGTTGATGACAACCGCCGCTTCGTCTCCACATCTGATGACAAGAGCATGCGTGTCTGGGAGTGGGACATCCCCGTCGACATGAAATACATTGCGGACCCTTCCATGCACTCCATGCCTGCAGTCACACTATCGCCCAATGGTACGTTGTAGTGACTTCAAGGCAGTACTGTGTGTCTGTCACTATGCTCAGTGACAACCTAAAAATTCAGTACAAGCTCCAGCCACAAAATCGATTCTGTGGTTTCTGTGGTTCTGTGGATTCTGCCGATTCTGTGGTTGCGCAATTGAAAACAAGAGTACCCGAGAAATGGCAATGTTGAAAGAAGTTCACTTCTGCTGTAAAGTCCCGGAGATGGGCAAGTATAGTTGACAGGTGCATCTATACAAATTTCCTCTACAGCAGTGTATATTTGGCTCTGCATTGTTAAGTTGTTGCTGGCTATGACTTTGTGTTCATTGTGTTTGACATTTGCGGAGGCATACTAAGTACAGACCATATCTACAATAATTGAGTCAAAACTTTTTTTCTCATATGTCTAGGTGAAAGAGGGAGGAGAATCGGCTTTAGTGTCAAAATATGGCAGTTTATGATGGCCGTCACTGCATGCTCAAAATAATGGAATGACAAATCCACCTGGCTTGTGAAAAGAAGGAAGGTTTAAGTTAACTATATAACTACAACTTGTGGACATCAGGTTATGTTGAATCACTTACAGCTAAACCTCGATATAACAAAGTATTTAACTTTTCATAGTTCCTTGTCCATAGAACACTGTGTGTTTTGAACCTCAATAATAACGAAGTGTGTTTATACACAATTTCAATATAACAAAATCTCACTGCCACCGCGAAGGGATACCGAGGCAACGAATGGAAACTTCCGTAGATGCAGATGGTCAAATGGTTGAATTACATGCGGCTCCTTGCGAATGCTCCTCTGAAACCAACCACTGAAGCAGAGGAGCGTCATGTTCGGTATAAAGTCCAAGTGCGATAAGATCCTATGATGCCCTGTACACAGGTTGGTGTGCAACTGCTTCCCTGATGCGGTCGTGGCTGCGCACGACTGTTAGCGTGGCTTAGCGCACACGCAGCCCAAGCGCACCCTGTTTTAGAGGTAATCCGCCTCACGTGGAAAGAATGGGCGAGCTGAGATGGCATTGCGTCATGTGTCCTCTTTTCGTGCGTTTAGTGCTGGGAAGTTGCGTAATCTCGAGTTCCAGAGATGTGTGTGAAACGAGAAGCAGATGAAGCATTTGTCCCCAGCTGCCGCCACTCTTCATGAGAGCATCTTCCCACTGCGGGTGACACTATCATCTGCCGGGGCGAAGTGGACGCGAAAGCTTGGCTGGCTTTACTTCATACTGCCAGTGTGAAGATATCGTTGACACGGCATGAAACTGTATCTTTGGTTGCCATCTGAAATTCAACCAAATTATATTTTTTTTTCTCATTCAAATTTGCTGTTCCAATTGCCCGATAATTTGGAAGATCTTGTGGCCCATCTGTGTAAGGAAAATTTATCGGTGACTCTAGTTTTTTACATAAAATATCAAATTTCAATATAACGAAGCAAATTGCAGATTTTACCAACTTTATTATATCGTGGGTTAACTGTATATAAATTTTGCACGTTTGTGCATCTGGTATGTGACATTTGCTATGTATATTGGTTGCCAGCGCAAGTGCTTCACTGCAGCCACTGGTTGCAGGAATACGTCATCCACTCACTGCGCCAAATTACGGCATATTTTGCAGCATAAACTCAATGTTGCATCAAATTACATGACACATGATGCAACCATATATGTTTAATATGTGATGAACTATTGTTTGGTCGCAAATGCAAGCACTGAGAGAAGTCTCTTTGCCTTCGTAGCATTGCATATGATGTATGAAATGGAGTATAGGCTTACTCAATTTTGGACAATTTACGCAATTTTGGACAGTTTTAAATTATCATCCTCCACGAGCATGTGGAATAACATTTCTATGGCTTTTCACACAGGAAAATGGTTGGCATGCCAATCGATGGACAACAAGATCATGATCTTCTCAGCCCTCAATCGATTCAAGTTGAACCGGAAAAAGACATTTGAGGGACACATGGTATGTGTTCTCAAAAGTTATCGACACTCTGGGTCACACTTCTTGTTTGTCCCGCCTCCTGTGCCTCCCGTATGACTAGACGTTGACCTTTTATTGTATTTTTAGGTTGCCGGCTACGCTTGTGGTTTGGACTTCTCACCAGACATGAGGTAAGCATGTCACTCTCCTTTGCGAAGCAACACAAGAAGCAGAGCCGATGTTGAACCAACATTGGCCCATACTGTCTGGGTAGTGACAGTATTTGCTCTTGCATTAGCCTCTCTTTTGTTGCTGCCTATGTTTCTGAAGTGCAAAACATGTTAGGTTAAGGTTAGGTTTCTTACAGCTAGCCAGAAAAAAAAGTAACACTACAATGCATAGGAATGCTAGCAATTTCTGTCTAAAATCTTTCTCCAGTAGCAAGAGAACACTAAAGACTATAGCCAATGTTCCATTGCAGGTCCTCTGTACAGCGCGCATGTCTGAATTATTTGTGAAATTTAAAAGATAGAAATTTTAGGTTCATTACGAGTACCACTTGTTAACAGCATTTAGATCTGAAATACCATAATTCAAAATGGTGTCCACATATTCCCTTTACCAAATTTAAGAGCTAATCCCACCTCTTGCATTACGAGGCATAACACATCATCGTCTTATTCCACGGTAACATATCGGCAACTCTTTCAGTATTGTCTACCTTGCCTACAAACAAATGGAGAACAGCTTGCGCGCCTTATCAAAGAAAGTTACATTGGAAACCATGCCCTAATTGTCTTTTCTGATATTTCTTTGTGCTTTCTGATCAGAAATATTTTATGTATATTTGCTCTTAAGAATTCTCTTACACCATCTGCTTCATTGCTGTCTTTGTGACCTGGTTGTAATAGGGTTAGTCAAGCTGCCCAAGTGCAGCTTTCTTCATGATCGTCACCACGAGGGTGCATTCATATTATGTAATGATATGATGTATTAAATCAAAAACCATATAGCACCTTTGGTCATGTTTTTTTCTCCTTGCTTTGAAATTCTGTTGTTCTCTTGCAGCTACTTGATATCCGGTGATGCTGATGGGAAGCTGTACGTTTGGGACTGGAAGACGACAAAGTTGTATACGAAGTTCAAGGCTCATGATGCAGTATGTATCAGCACCCTCTGGCATCCACACGAAACATCAAAGGTGGCCACCGCTGGCTGGGACGGCACCATCAAGTTCTGGGACTGAGCCCAACACAAAGCACTGCTGTAAATAAAATCACTGTATCATAAATAAAAACTGTATGTAAAGTCGTAAAAACATCTAATGTTTTCGTAAACTAATGCTATAGAGAAACGACATTGCACAAAAATAAAAACACTCATGACGTAATAGTTCTGCAGAAACCCGCAAGGTGGTTTCCACTTTGCGGATTTCTGCAGCACTATTATGTCAAACGCTTGCCTTTGCTTTGAGTTGATGAATTCAACTTCACCCTGCCATCTTCTAGCCACCTGGTTAGCTCAGATGGTAGAGCGGCTGCCCCGGAAAGGCGGTGGTCCCGGGTTCGAATCCCGGACCAGGAAAAATTTTTCTTCAACTGGGAGGCTTTTCTTTCAAGGAACCCGTATGGGTTTCCTTTGTAGCACTTAGCTACATTTGGGTGGCTGTCTCATTTCCCTTTATTAAATACACTTATCTAGAATTTCATCTAGATGGAGCCGTCCAGATAAAGTGAGAAGACTGCTATATGAATCTTATTGCAGGTACTAGATACCAGTTCCAAAGTTGTTGATCGGCTCATGATGGTATGCTTTGCTAAGTGAAAAGCTGTATGTTATATGCCATAGCACTGTTTTGGAAATCGAACACAAATTGTAAAATTTTAGATCATTGATAAAAGAGTTCCTTTCTAGCCAGCATCACACCAGCATGAGCTACAAAGCTGGAGTTTGAAAACAAGGTAAGCTATAAAGGAGTAAAATGCAAACATATGTATATGTATAAAGGAATGCTGACTGACGGCTATAGGACAAATGCTTCTGAATGCTTAGGTTCAAATAATACAGTGATCGGATTTTTAATAATGTGGTTGAGCTCAAATTTAAGTAGTTCCAGGAAAATTGCGAGGTAGTTCTATGAACGTAAAATTCGTAAATATTCTGTTGCTGCAACTCCAGGACCTGAACATTCGCTTACTGTAACAAGTGAACGAGCATGGTGTCACGCGCGCACAGGCAAACAAACGCATCTCGCTCGATAAGCTCGTCAAAAACGCTTGCGTGAGGAACAGCGGCAGCAGTGAGCGAATTGACCTTCGCGCTGCCTCGCTTCAACGCTAAGCGGCGGCGCGAGAACACAGCGCACACGAAGCCTTGAGCGCTCGGTGCACCTATAGACTCGGTACTAATCGCAGGTCGCTTTCCAGATAGGGCCCACTCGGCCGCGCCATAGATAGCCGCAGCCAGAGTAGAACAGCACTGGGTGCCTTCCTTCCGGCGCGGTGGAAGACGGCGTGCTTCATCCCCGCTTTCCTCCTTTGCGCGTGCGAGATCAAGCCACCATCCTCAGGTCACCCTCGCACGCTTTCACTCGTACCTAGAGCATACGACGCGCGGCCGCGTTGTTATCGCACTTGGACTTTATGTGGAACATCACGGCGACGGCGGAAACGCGTCTGGACTGTCCAAATAGTTGTCATGGTAATAAAAATCGTTATCTTCATTTCTAAGAAATTTTGCTTCGTTAAAACGAGATTCAAAGTGCATGGGTATATATGATTATTTCAAGGGGAATTACGAATGCGCCCCTTATGGATCCGCCAGCGAGTACAGGCAAGTCATGCCGTCGCCTTGCTGCTGTTGTCACACATGCGCTCTCGTCACGCAGACACGATGGTCTATCTGCAGATGCTTTGCAGAACGCCAAACGATGCGTGGTACCATGCAGCTACCTGGAAATATTCCCACAGTGCTGTGGATCTACATGATTATTTTTCTCACACCCTGCGGTCCGTATACTTTTTCATGCCGACTGTACATTTTAGGTAAGGTTACACAGTGGTGGTCCAAATGCGCCATTTTGCTACAATTTGACTTGCCTGCTCCTGGCTGCGCACTCCGATGCCATTTGCGCGAACTGTGCAACAGTTCGGTATTTTCGCGTTTTCACTGCAATACAACGTTTTCAGTAGGGTTGTGCAACTACAGTCCACGACCTATTTTCCGGGCATGCCCGATAATTCGGACGCCTTCGCGGCAGCGCCACGGTGCCCCATAGAGTACGTGCACAAAGAACGTCTGAAATTCCGGACGCGAAAACCCTTCAACGTCCGATTTTCCGGACTTTTTGCCATGACTACAGGTCCAAAACGGAATTGATTGAAGCCACCACCGCCGCCATTTTGATTACCTCACCGCCTCGAACGGTCGCTCTCGCACGCAGATCCGCTGGCAGCCGTAGCCACCACCGCGGCAACGCTAGGCCTAGCAACTTCGACGTTCGCTACCAAGCTTCTTGCTGTTCTGTGCCGTGTTTTTTCATTGAAACAACTCGCCGCTGTTAGCAATGGTGCCTACCCCGCCTTTGTAATCCTCGCCAATGGCTTCGAAGCTCGGAAAGCACGACGTGTTGCATAATACTGGTTCGCGAAAGTCAGCTTCGTCTTAATCACAAGTGTTACGCGGTGAAACATACGCGAAGTATTGGGGTGAAGCATACCAAGAGTGGGAAGGGGCAATTATCCCGGCATACAGTAAGTATACCTAATTATACAGGCGTTCGCGAAATACTGGTTCGCGAAAGTCAGCTTCGTCTTAATCAGAAGTGTTACGCGGTGAAACATACGCAAAGTATTGGGGTGAAGCATACTTAGAGTGGGAAGGGGGCAATTATTCCGGCACACAGTATGCATACCTAATTATACACGCGTGCACCCGCCGTCTTCTGTCACAGTACGAGCACCTATACGCCAAATAATTGTACTGACAGGCCTTCAGAGCTATATCGGACGTGCCTGTGGCGATTTGAGCCTTTGGGGGCAGTAAAAGGTAGGGCTTCGAAAGGTCAGTCGGATATTGGCGACAAAAGTTACGGTTTTACGGCGAGTCAACTCGTGTCTATTCGCAGAGGCCGACAAACTGCCTCACAACGAAAGTGTGTGTACGGGATGGTACGGAAGTTGTTCTCCATCGCCATCATCTTTGCGACACACCGCACGGAGGCATCTAATCTTGGCGCCGTTCATAGACGCGTAGTCTCTTGTTGAGCTTCTAGTATTGTCATTGGGCGTAACACACATTTTGTCCAGTGCGTTAAAGCGTGTCAGCGCACATTTGCCATTTGGAATGCACATAAGACATTTGTCCATCACTTTTTGACTCGTGCCTGACGCCGCAAGTTGTTCCAGATCATTTGTAATTTTACTTACGTCTCGCGTCCAGGCGCATATCTTTGTTCTCCTTAGCGTACAACATTCTATTCAATTGTTTACAAGATTCACTTCCTTGCCTACCCAAATAAAAATGTTTGCAACATACCGTGCATGGTATGCCGCCTGTGGGAAGGCAAGCCTAACTGGTTGCTGTTGGCTTTGTGTCTTGCTTCACTCTTGAGTAGCACTTACTGCCTGCACAGCAATAATAAGCTTCGCCGTGTGGCTACAAATTACTGCTTTACTACACTAAGCACTCCAAGAAGACCCAAACTTTCTCATCTGGAACTGCTCCAAATGCTGGTGTGACTGCTCCTAAACTGCTCCAGAACGACACTTTTTCCTGCTCCCAGAATTGCTCCAAATTCTAAACTGGCTGGACCACTACTGGAGGTATTTTCTAGAGATATTTTATTGAAATACCAGAGCTCGATTTGCTGTGAATGCCCACCCTGTCCGTCACGCTGTCGCCGTCGACAGGCCACCTACTCTATTTTCAATAATTTTTCAATAATGGATTTATTAGTAGAAGAGAAAATGAAGTTCGAAGTTCGATATTTTTGAATTTCGCATCAGAACTCCAGCGCTGGTACGTCAGTGTGATGTCACAAATTTCAGATATTTTTTTTTTTCGTGCTTGGGCAGGCGTTGGCTCCGTGAAAGCTCCAGAAACTTGCTGTGCTCGATCTTTGGTTCCTTTCGAACACACTGCAGTCAATATTTACCGATAAAAGAATTAACTATAGGCACTAGCAGATGCTGTCAAAATTAATGACGTCACGTCGAGTTGTTGCGGGAACTTGAAGGCGGCGGCGCTGCCCGTCTCTGCATTTTGCGCGTTTTCTGGCGCATGCCTCTTCTCGCGGTAAAAGTTGTGCTTCTTGTATTACTGCGGGTTAACGTACTAATGCAGGTGAGACCATTTTTTGTTTTCTTCTTTAGTGTTCGCTTCAAAGGGGACACTAGAAATATGTTGAGCCTGTATTATTGAACTGCACCCGTCTACAATAACAATAAAGCCACACTTGCCGAGAGAGGTGGCTTGGGGGGCCATAAAAGACGCAAGAACGGTCGACGGGCGGCGACGTCACCTTGAAAGTCTCCGCGACATCTCTGTGTGACGTTATAGATAACGACGAGGTCTGCTCGGGCCAAGTTGACCTTTCGCCGATAGAGATGGAATACACTGTTCTGTAAAAAAAAAAGCGAAGACTAAAGTTAGCAACGTCGAAGAACTTTTAAATCACAGCGCCGCAAACACGAAAAAAAAAAGAAGAAAGAACTTAAATCCCCGACGTCACACTGACGTTTCGGCGCTGGTGTTTCGGCGCGAAATTCAAAAATGGAACTTCGTCTTTCATTTTATTCACTAATAATTAACCCGTTATCGTGAAGTTAATGGAAATATAGAGTATTCAAGCTATACTTTGTTAGCTTCAACTGATTAATTGTTTCTCGTTAGAGTCTCTTGCGGCACTGTGCAGCAGGTATAACCGCGGCGGTACCCACTGTGCCACGTGATGCGCACGCACCCTGAGTGGTGATGTGAGTGCGCGTACTTCAGAGGCCACGGTGGACAATGACGTGGCGAACGAAGACGACCTTATGCGCCTCGCAAAGAAACTATTCTTTTAAAGACTGCGGTACGTGGCTACGCTATAAAAATTTTGCCGTAACTAAGAACACCTCCCAAGTCCCTCTCTTATTACAAAAGTGCAGCTCTTTTTTTTTTCTAGTTTGTGTGAATCGCAGCTAACTTCTCCGTTGACGATTCCATTCGCCCTTATCACCTCGTGCAGTAACATATAGATAGCCCCGGAGAAATTAAAGATTACGTGCTTCTATATAGGTGCGCGTAGAGAACCCAGATGGTCAAAAGTAAACTCGAATGTCTCTCTCCACAGCGTCTCTCAGAGCGCAGTGCTGTTTTAATTGTGATGACAAACTATATTAGGTCTAACAAATACTGTGGCTGTATGCTGTACTCACGGCAGCCCAGCCTTTGGTGTCCGCGGTATACCTCACCGAGTCTTCCCTCTTCCGCAAATTATGATAATTGTGCGTGCCCATTAGTCGAGGTACTTCATTTTTCTTCCCGCACCCACGTCTGGCTGCTTTGTTATCGGTTACCACTGTGCAGAACGACGCGCAGCGTCCACGACACGGTTCAAGTTTGCAACGCAGGAAGCCGGACCCGCGACTACATCTAGTTGCTCGAAATAACGTATGTTTCAAATTACGTTTCGCACGCTCCAAAAGAAACGCCACGAATAACATTTGAACGCTGTGAGCGCGTTTTGGCGCTGAAGACAAATACGTCTCATAACTCGCACCACTTCGCGGTCTCGTCGGTCACCGAATTAAAAGCTCCGCGCGACGCGGAAAATAAATACAGCGCCCGCGGCCAAGTTGTAGGAACCGCGACGCCTACGCCCGCGCACGCGAGGCCCACGGCGCAGGCGTCGACATATTGACCCGCCGAACGCGATCAGGGAGATACCAACACCCAGAGGAGAGGCCATGGAGAGCGAGGAGAAACTGAGAAAGAGAGAGAGTGGGGGAGGAGGAAGCAGTGCGTTTGTGCAGCAAGCGACCAGGAGGAGTACACGCGCACACACACGCACACAGACGGATGAGCGTGAACGCACACACGAAGAGAGAGAGAGAGAGAGGGAGGAAAGGAAGAGGGGGGAGGCGGCAAGTACACACATGAACGCACACGCAGAGACCCGGTTGTGAACACGTGGAAAGAGGGAAACGGGGTGCGGAGAAAGAAGGGTAGGAGAGAAGTGGAGTCTCATCTCTTTTGTTTTGTCACGTTTTGTTTCTACAGAGTGCGTGCGTTGTGCGTGTGGTTGCCGTTGTGGCGTTTATAGCGCACCCTCGCCCATATCGCTCGCGACAACGCTGCGGCAGCCCTCGTATCGAAGGGCCGCGGCGCCGGTCGGTTGTGAAGGCGGCGGGCAACGGATGAAGCCGCCTCTCGGGCGCTGCGCAGAACGCGCGTCTCCTGTCGCCCGTCGGAGGAGGTGCTGCTCCCCCCGTCGGTCGTCGTCGACGCGGCGGCGCTAGCGCGGCATGCCTTACCCGAGCGGTGGCGGCGGAGGCGTCGGTCAACCGGCGGGCCGCACTTTCAACTTGGCCAGCTGGAGACTCAAGGCGCGCTACATGCTGTCCCATTTCGGCTTCTTCTGCAGCCAGTTCGGCAAGTTCATCGCCCCCGCCTACTACCATGACCGGTGCGAAAGGTGCGTTGTGCGCCGCATACACATGCACGCGTCCCGCCTTCACTCTCCTCCCGTGTGCATAACGGATCCGTTCCCGCAGTGGCGGGATCGCGCCGGCTGGCTCTTTTAGAGCCGGCTCAACGCGCTCTTCGCGGACTTGGAATTGCGCGTTTGCCCCGGCGACTTTCGTTGCAGACTGTCACTGCGTCGCGGAGAATTTAGCGCGCGGTTCGCCTCCGAAAGGGTTGGTCTTATCCGCGCCGCTTGGTCGCAACAACACACACGCGAGTAACGCATACGTACGACAAGACGAACACGAAGGAAGCTTGCAAACCCGCTCACTTTCTCAGACTCCCAGCCTAACAGGGCCGCACTGAAAAAGACCTATGGGAAGTATAAACAGACGTTTCCGAACCGTGTGCACTTTATCAGAGAATCCGTCGCGCTCATCTGTAATCCCTTGATTGGATATTACGTCCGATTCGATCCAGTCTTTTTATCAGACTGTGAGGAACTGGCGGCAGGACAACTATGGTTGACGGCGTTTACAAAGGAGTCGAATACGCGATAGCACTTGTGGTCATTTGCGCTGTTAGCGCAAAACCTACATCGTCCGAGGCTGGGGCTGGTCGTAAATGGAGTGGCGGCTGCCTCGTTCCCGTAAGTAGCCAGCTAGCGTGTGTTGTCGTCCTGCATTACCGAAATGACTTCCTGTTCGCTTCTCCAGTTATCTCGGCAGGCCTCTGCATAGTAGGAGGGGCGGGGGGGGGGGGGTAGTGTCATAACCCCGCTCTGAAGGCACAGATGGTATCTACAAGTTATGTGCGCAACAGCGCTCAATAAAGCTAGATGGATTTAGCGTAGGAATAGATACATCATCTACTGTTTCACAAAGCGAACCAGCCTCCCGGCATTTTCCAATATAGAGATGTGGCGGTCGAAATATTGAAATATTTATTACGGAGACGGGCATCAGGTGTATATGTACTGCCCGTACGAATTCAGCGATTTGAATATGATCGGCACGGACAGTACTGACGAGTGATAACGTAGCACTTGTTGGTGAGTTGTCATATCTCTAGGGCTTTGGTATAGTATTGTAAAGTGTGCGACAGCTTAACGCAAACCATGGGACTGATATAGCGGTCGACTGCGCTGGCTCCTTGGCGCGCTCAGTGATACTGGAAGGCGATAAGCAACGAGACGACAAACAGATGTTTCACTATGCCTATTCTTTCAGATTCGCTTCTGTCATTTCGAAACGCGATTTACTTATTAATGCTCACTTTATGTTTCATACTAAGGCACTGTGCGGCGAGCGCCACGCGAGACGCAGTTGTGCTTACGGCTGTTCGCCTTTATGAAGTGGCAAATGATTCCACAGAATTCACGTTGTTTCCTTCATAAACATCGATGCAACAAAAAGTTTTTGGAGCCACCGGCGTCGGCACAAAAGGAAGAGCGCACCGCTGATGTAAAACGAGATTTTTTCAGGTAAAAACAACTAATTTTAGAAAAGCATCCTACACATTCGGCTTCGCCGCAAGAATAATTCCACGAGGGCAAAGCAGGCATCACAAACACACACTCACACGCACGCGCACACACACACACACAACACACACACACACACACACACACACACACACACACACACACACACACACACACACACACACACACACACACACACACACACACACATGTATGTTATAAACCTCTGGCTTCGCCGCATAAAGAGTAACAGTGAGACAAAGCACGCTTTACATAAAAAAATAAAGTGATGCACTATTGGCTTTGCCACATAAAGAGCAATAGTACAGCAAAGCACGCTTTACAAAAAAAAAAAGTTTTTTTTTTGCAATTTTGGCTTCGTCGCATAAATACAATTAATGCGGCAAAGCACGCTTCTCAGGATAAAAAAACGCGGATTTTGTTTGCGTAACAGACATCCAGTTTCGCTCGCAGCCGAGAAAGCTCGGTGCGTCCCAAAGCACGTATGCGTTCCACCGACCTGCTCCATTCTTACTTCGTTATATTGCAGAGCACTAAGCCGCTTACGCGGTTAACCACTTCCCGCGCAACGTGCACACCTCCTCCGCCCCCCTCCCCCTTCCCGTCCCCTGCCGGCTGAAGCGCGAGTGGCGTAATCTAGTACGCAGCTTTGCAAAAGGGATGGATAGGGTGACCTTTAGGCGCGTCTACAGTCATTGTTATACATGCGGAAAGGAACAACAGGAACGTGCCAGACCACGTGAAAACAGCCTCGACATTACAGCCCCTTATTAATAAGCAGGAACGGGGACAGTTAACCGTGTGACTACATATTAGGGGGCATGCGCTGACGTCATCGAGGACACCGTAGTATTGCACAGCCAGAACGGCGAAAAACTACGCGTTATCTTGATTCGCTCATCTCCGGCAGCACAGTGAAAGCTGTTAATGGGATAACAATATGGTGTATGTGGTGTCACATGAACGCTCCGCATAAGAGCTTGTTTGTATTTCACGTGTCCTGTTCACGGGTTTAATTATTAGCGAATACACGAATGCAAATAGCTAAACGAACGACTACGAGATGACATTAGAAAACGCAGAAGCCTTAAGATGCTAACGCTGTTACTCTTGTCCTGTGCATAAATAAAATAATGAGGAAGAAAGGAAATATATTAACAGCGTCGCGCGCAACAGATGTATTACGAATTCGACTGCGACTCGGTGAATTATTTCCTGCGTGATGGACAAATTTTCAAGCGCTCGTGTCGGCTCACCACAGAGCAATTAGGAGCTATATTATTATTATTATTATTATTATTATTATTATTATTATTATTATTATTATTATTATTATTATTATTATTATTATTATTATTATTATTATTCAACTTTCAAGAACATTTGAAAAGAAGTGCGAGATCTGCGAACAAGCTGTTTTCCAGGAACACATGCTTCTCAACAACACAGGCGCATCACTGCGAACAAATTAACCGCGCAGATGGCTCTCCGGTTTCAACCACCTCACAGTAAACAATGAAATTTTATTTCGACAGTGAAATTGAGTTGGCTCGATAAACTTGGTGTCCGACAATACTTCTCAGAAAGTGTGGTTTTCTTTTTTTTTTTTTTTTTTGCAATTCTTCAGCGCAACTGTCAAGGCAGGATATTCTCTTAACGCTCCCTGAAACGGAAAAGCGAAACCAAGGACCCATCGCGCCATATCGCGTGTTTCTCCGCAATATTCAGCGAGGGAACCAATAGCTCCGACCTATTAAAGGCAACACGTTCCATTACTCCTAAAGTAGGAAGCATTCGAGGCATATTGAAGAAATTACTTTCAAATAAACCAAAATGATATGAGAAAGTGCATTTAGACGCTACATTTGATGGCAAAAAATATTTTGTATTTTTACCACCCACTTTTGCGGGGCTCATACTAGTAAGTACGCCGTCCGCCTTACAGAGTTTAACCCCTACACATTTTCTAGTATTCCTGATGCGATCGTTTAAAATTTCACGCACGCGCGCGAGATCACGCGGGCGCGGATGACGCGAGCGAGTGCGGCTTACAGACGTATACGACGCCGTAAATGGAAATGCGTACACGAACTCGCGCGGCGGGGCGCAGGTCGGTGCAGATGCGGCTGTACACCATGCACAAGCGCGAGTTCGTCGTCATGTTCCTGGTGTTCTTCGCCTGCCTGTGCCTCTGCCTGTTCATCGGACTCGCGGGGCCACCCATCACCGTCACCGTGGTGCGATCCGCCTCCGAGCTGGGCACGCCGGGAGACAACGCCACCAAGCTGAACATGGCGGTGAGTGGGCGCTTCGGACGCACTCGACGCTCGAAGTAGGGATAAAACTATTTCGCGACTTCGGTTTAGGACTGTGGCGAACAGACTTCTTGGGCCAGTTGGTTCGACACAGTTAATGAGAGCAGCATTCTGGGCAGGTTGGTGTGCGTTCCTCTTTTCTTCTGTCCGTGTCATTTTTGTTGCGCAATAATACTTGAGTAACTGATACAGTTGTCGGGATCGCAGCGCTTATAGGTGACGCGGACAAGGACCATTTTATCTGTGGTCGCCCGTCTCGATCCTTGTGCACTTGTTTCCCGTCCCTTTCATTCTTCCTCGTCCGCGTCATCTAAGCGCTGTGGTCCCGATAACTTTAGGGGTGGACTGTAAAGTTGAGCAGCGACATCTCCGAGCTGCGAAACGTCGTTCCCCCGTGCGCGCAAGCGTTTGCAGATAAGGGCTTTCATTTACGAAGTTTCGCTTGGGCGCAAAAAAAGGCCGTCTGCGATTGGCAATAGTCGCGGCAACCATGTCGCTCCGACCGCAATCGCGATTGGCGCCTGGCCAATCAGAAAACGCCCCCTTAAGTGAGACAACTTTCGTAAACGCGGGCCCCAGCTGCTCTTCTCCTTGACTCTGTGTTCCCTTTGCATCCATTTTTCCCTCTCTCCTCCAGCGTAGGGTAGCAAACCGGACGATATTCTGCTTAAGAGGAAGCTTTAGTTCGGGCCCAACTCCGACGCGGCCTATTCAAATACATGTAAAACGCAAAAACGTTTTTATGAGATAACCCCTGGACCGATTTTGATGAAATTTGTTGCATTTGAAAGAGAAAGTGAAATTCTAGTGACTGCTGGAAGCGGAATTTCGATTTAGGGCTTGAATTTTCCTAAAACGATTTTCAAATATTTGACCGTTTGAAAAAAAATATAAGCACGAAGTTTACAAATTGATAGCTATGCATCAAGAACTGATATCGCGGTTCTGTAAACGGCATCCATTAGATCATTCAAAGCGGACAAATTCAATATGTCATTTTACATCTTACATGAATTTGTTACGTTGGTTACAACGGTTTTACAAAAGTTGTATTTCCCTATGATTAAATTTTTTTTATATTCATGTGTAACATATCAATTTTGTCCGCTATGGATGTACTTTTAGATGCAATTCACAGAATTGTATTATAATCTTTGGTAATTGAGTTACAGAGTTGTAAACTTGACAGTTTCGTCTTCTGAAAATTTTTGATTTTCGCCAATTTTTAATAAAAGATTGAAGACCTAACTCAAAAATTCGAAACCAACAGTCACTAGATTTTCAGTTTTTCTTTTAAATGCAACAAACCTCGTCAAATTCGGTGCAGTGGTTGCCGAAAAAAACGAATTCTCCTTTTACATGTATTTAGATAGGAGCACTCGAGCTAAAGCTTCCTCTTAAGAGGAAGCTTTAGCTCGCGTGCTCCCATCTAAATACATGTAGAACGAGAGTTCGTTTTTCTCGGCAGCCACTGCACCGAATTTGACGAGGTTTGTTGCATTAAAAAAAAGACTTAAAATCTAGTGACTTTTGGTTTCAAATTGTTGATTTAGATTGTCAATTTTTTTATTAAACATTGGCAAAAGTCGAAAATTTTCAAAAAATGAAGCTATCGAGCTCACAATTCTCTAACTCAGCAAGGAAAAATTATATCACAATTCTGCGAATTGCATCTGATACTGCACCTAAAGCGGACAAAATTGATGTGCCAAACATGAATCTAACGAAATTTAGTAATGTGTAGTAATGTGTAAATACAGCTTTTGCAGAACCCTTGTAAACTACGTAACAAATTCACGTAATATATAAATTGACATATCGAATTTGTCCGCTTTGAATGATCTAACGGATGCTTTTACGGAATTACGATATCTGTTTTTGATGCAGAGCTATTAATTTATAAACCTCGTGCGTCTATTTTTTCCGAACTTTCAAATTTTTGAAAATTATTTTCAGAAAATTCAGGCCCTAAATCAAAATTCCGTTTCAACAGTCACTAGAATTTAGCTTTCTCTCTCAAATGCAACAAGTTTCATTAAAATCGGTCCAGGGGTTATCTCAGAAAAACGTTTTTTTTTTGCGTTTTACATGTATTTGAATAGGCCGTGTCGGAGTTGGGCCCGAGCAGAAGCTTCCTCGTAACCTCCCTATCTTTGTTTCTGTCTGTCTTTGCCAACCCTCTCTCACAGCGACGCAGAGCTTACAAACAAGTGGTAACGCTTCAGCCGTAACAGAAGCGGTTAGGTGGAACGGGTGTGCTAATTGGCAGATGAGACAAAATTTTGCTTTGTCTGCCATATTTCGCCCCTGGTAGTATCCTTCCCCTCCTGGCACGAGCTCGCGACAAGCAGACGAGTTGTTCTGTTTATAACGTCGTAGTAAGATCGCCAATTGCAAGCTTAGGGTGAAATCATGCAGCTGACACTGGTAAGTCAGAATTTGCTAAATCAGCATGAAATACGTTAATGAAGGGGAGACGTCTATATGGCCACACGCAGGCACTGAATGTATTCGGCGCTGCCTTACCATTCCCCATACTCGCCGCGGTAAACTCTGTGGCTATGGCGTTGCGCTTCCGAGCCCGAGGTCACGGGTGCGATCCCAGTCCCGACGACCGCATATCGATGGAAGAGATACGCAAGAACGCTCGTGTACTTACATTTTAGCCGCACCCTATAGAAACCCAGGCGTACAAAACTAACACGGAATCTATAGCAGCGGCTCGCTTCATAATCGGATCGCGGTTCTGTAACGTAAAAGCCCAGAATTCTTATGTCGAACCAACTATATAGCCCAACCATCTATTCTGGTCGACGATCGCCAATAACTACGGGAACTCATTGTGATTATTTTCCTCCTTTTTTTTTTTCTCGTTGTTTCCAGACGGGGCCATTTGTACTAAAGACTCCTCCGCTATCGGCGTACAGTCAGCAGCTGTGGGTCATCGCGCAAATCACCACAAAGGAGGAAGACGGTATGACTTTGCCCACACCCGCTGATAAGTAGCTGCGGTAACGCAAACAAAATAACGCGCACGTATCTTTACGAGCCAGCTAACTTCCCCTATTTGCCGATTCCTGTAGAACGAGCACACATTCACGTAACGACAACGCTCGTTGGACTATCAAGAAAGGCAACACTGTCGCATAGTTCTGAATTTAAGTATGCGGTATGTCTGCATGTAGCAGAACATTATATATTTAAAAAAAAATCATGTTCACTCTACGATTTAACTTTTTTGTATTATTGGAGACTCATCCACCCTTGTCCGTATTAAAATGTAGAAGTATAACATTTATTTTCTGTTTCTTGTCCAAAGCTAACGAGTTACATTTTGCAACACCGAATGACAATTGCTGCGTTTTTTCACGCTAGTACGCAGTGCCATATTCCACTGTGAACTTGACAACAGGTCACTTGCATAGCGATGTGTGTCTCTCTGCAGAGGACGAGACGTTTCGGAAGGCGTTCCACCTCGAAATCAACATTCAGGGCATCACCAGCAAGGGCCACGTGGTCAACGCTTACGGCGCAGTACGACCGCACATACGGGTGCGCCAGCTCACCTGCTCGAAGAAGGCGAGTATGACGCCTCCAAAGATTCCCTCAATATGCTCGCGACGCAATTGGTGTAGCAGGCACATGATGAATATAACAGCGACGTTCATAATAACTAGACCAGTAAGACAGCCTGGTTGCAGGAAAGTAGGCGAATCGCTTATTAAAAAAAAAAAAAAAAGAGTGAGTCTATAGGCTTGAAAAAATGTAATGCCGAACTTTATTTGCATCCAAACCACGACAATAATGACGTCAGTAAACGACATTGCAGATTTAGTTTTTTTTCCCCCCTCTCACGAAGCTCCAAAAGTTGCCAAACAGGACTTCCGTTTATTTTCATGCGCCGTTTTCTAGCAACACAAAACTAGCCCTAGACAAACGTTGTCGAAACCTGCGACGCCGCCGTTA
Organism: Dermacentor variabilis; assembly: GCF_050947875.1. Lineage (NCBI taxonomy): Eukaryota > Metazoa > Arthropoda > Arachnida > Ixodida > Ixodidae > Dermacentor > Dermacentor variabilis. The sequence goes on from NC_134573.1 coordinate 137,948,912, forward strand.
GAAGCCTTGAAAAAATCGGCGATGGTGTCGCAACTTTGAGTTTTGCGTCATTCTCTAACACAGTCGATTCCTGTTAAACCTACCCTTGCGGGACGGCAAGATATGGCCGAATTATTTTATTGCGATGGCAATTATATGGACATTCCAGGCCCATTTCTGCCGTCGCCATCGCCGTGAGGTTCCGTATAAAGTCTAAAGCGGGAGACGCACAGTCCGATCCGGCGTCCGACGCGCCGGAACATCGGACGTCCGGCGTATGACAAACCGGGCAGATTTTCATCGTCCGACGCGTCCGACAACCGCACCGTCGTTTGGCCGCAGCCAATGACAGCGTGGCTGGCATGTGACCTTCTCTGACGTTTCCTCCACGGAGGCGGCGCTGGCTGACCGGTTTCTTGCAGTTTTTTTTTTACATTGCCTGCTGCAGTTTGTTTCCGACACGAAATAGTTACCAGTTCAGCAAAATTATCTCGAACGTGTGCCTGTTATGCAAAGCAGCGCCTTGTACACTAGCACCAAGCTACTGGCGAGATCGCGAGCGGCGACGCGGGGGCATTTTGCCGGCAGACAGCACACACCGACCGTCTGAGCGAGGCTGCTCGCTTCGCTTGCACGTTTGCCTTTCGCAACGACTGCGTCGAGTAAACAAATTGTATTTAATTACGGGCGACCTAAGTGTACAGTGTTAATTGTTTTGGCAAAAATAAGCGCTCTTTGACGAGCTCGCGTTGGATCGCAAGCGCGGTCGGCCGCAGCGTCCGCCAAGCTAGGCCTACCGCCCTATCACTGGTTGTTGGCGGAGCCGTCAGTGGACAACGCGCCGTCGTGAAGTGTACTGTCACTCGCAGGGGCATAATTTTATTGACAGTGGTCGCGCAAAGCGAAACAGTGTTGTGCAGATTTGTTTACATTGCGTTTCTCGACGTGGATATGAAGTCAAGCTGGGGGGCTGTATCTGGGCGGAGCTTACGCGCCGCTCGATCTTTCTGATGCACGCACCGTGTGCCCCGAATCGTCGTATGCCGCATGCCGGAGCACGCGGCGCCGCACGTCGGATCAGACGCCGAATCGTACCGTGCGTCTCTAAGGGCGATAAAATCGTGACCGCGTGCCGTATACATGCGAGTGAAAGCGTGCGTGGATAAGCCGGCGATTGCGGCTCAATATCGCGCACGCAACGGAGGAAAGCGGGGAGGAAGCGCACCGCCTTCCTTTGCGCGCAGCGCTAGGCTTCGAGGGGAGGGCAAGGAGGTGGGGGGGGGGGGGGGGTGAGGCGCGTTCTACTCCGCGCGCGCCCGATCGAGTCGCTGTACACTCTTAAACAAATCTAAAGTCACCCGCAAAAGTTTACGAGACGCGGCACTTGCGAAAGAGCCAAATTTCCGCTAAACACATAGCCTCTAATTAAAAACGTTGATCTGTAGAAGTACTTGCGAACTGTATTGTGATCCATTAAATTATAAGTGCTACGGCTTAACAGAGCAGAAATCCGCCTTTATCGTGAAACCGGTGCCCCATAAACTTTTCCGGGTGACTGTACACCGTTTGGGTCGTATCTTGCCACACAACAATAATCGTCATCTGTCTTGCGTTTCCTTTCTTGAAAACGCTGCGCTCGCAACTTTCCTGCCGAGAATGCTTTAGTCGTGTTGATAACACGCATGCCTTTTGTGACTTGGAAGTACGAGGCTTGCAGCGTTAAAGACAGGAAATGCGGACAAGACAGATGACAATTGTTGTGCGGCCAGATACGACGTGTCATTCTGTTTAAGAATGTGTCTTCAAAGCCATCTGCGACGGGTACAGAGTCAGAGCTGCCCGGTGCTTTCACGGCTTAGTTCGCGTTGATGCAAGCGGCAGCACGAAGTTCGATTCGCTCGCCGCTGCTGCCACGTTTCCTCACTGCAGCATTTTGACAGCGAGTCTCCGTGGTCATCGAGTGAGGTGTGTTCATGCTTGCTTGTGCGCGCTTGACACCATGCTTGTTAATTGAGTCAATATGCCTGCGTTTGCATTTACGAGTTTATACGGCCGATAATACCCTTACTTCGTATAACTGTCCACTAATTTGCTATTAGAATCGATGCTTAATTCGTCTCTCGGGCGAAACTGCAACTTTCTTTTATTCCTTGAAGTGGACCGCAGTTTTGCTTCTTCCTCTCGAAGCAGAACTTCGAGAGCAAAGAGTGCAGACATGCTTAAATTCTGTCTCAACGTTTGACTGTCACGTTGCTGACAGCGTCGTCGGCGGCGAAAAAATCAAGAGGCAAAAAGAGTAGTGCTGTCGGCTGAATTTCTTGTTTTCTAGGTTTCAGTTTTAGTTAACGTTATCCGCATGAAGAGGGCGCTGTTGATGGTCGAATTAACAGAAGCAGCACGCTTTTGTCTTAATTTGAACTAAATGCATTTTTCTTGCATAGCAATGTGCGGTTTCTCCCCGGGGCTTTTCTTTGCGTTCGAATTAAGCAAAAAAGTCAAATGAACCGAGATCAAACGGGAATTGACTTTGTATCAAGCCTGCGCAAGTGTAAACTATATCATACTCGAGAAATGTGCTTTCATCTGCCCCCCCCCCCCCAAGCTATGCTAATATTTTCCTCTTCATTTGTTTACCTTAAATGGAACAACTTGCAGGTGTGCGATGCCTTCACGGTCCTGCATTTGGGCTTCTTGGATTACTCGCGATATTTGCTGACCGTCACGTTCTACGGCCTGGAGTCCATCGACGAGAAGTACCACATCGATGACGTCACGTTTCATGTAAGCTTACCAGTTGCTCTCCCTCTTACGTCTCTTACGTCTCCCTCTAGTCGCCATTACGACTCGGTCTATTATGAACCATGAAAGTGCGATACATGCAACCTATTCGGATGAAAAGTTCACTGCGACTGAGCGCAACGTCTGATTACTTTTCAGTACAAGAGCTACAACGCATCGTTCACTCAGCTGGAGATATGGTTCCGGTTCATCTTCCTACTCGCAACGTTCTTCGTCACGGTAAGCTCCGCACAATAGTGACGCGTTCGCGTTAGAAGCTTACACAGGGTTAGACAACTTCTATGAGTGAAGTGCGTAGGCTGTTCAACGGACACAGTATGTCCTATTCGAAATTGTGACATGAACGTTAAGTAGCAAGTGAAAACGCCTAGCCTTTGACCAAGTGGTCTATTGAAGAGGTTGTGCTTTTGACAAGTACACTTCTCCTGCCAGTCGCCAATAGCAGCGAACAATTATCTCGTTGTGTGCAATGGACAGAATTTATCTATGAATACGGAGAGACATTTTTAGAGGCCAAGGAGCAGTCTACAGGCAGTTGTAACAGGCCACAGAGCCACGGCTGTGCATACATGGCATGACGTCACCTACGTAGGCTGACATCAGAGCTGGCATCAAGACTACACGTAGGCAACACGAAGTCTGTGTGCGTGCTTTTGTGTGCCTGCTTATGTGCATTTTTGAAAGTAGGAGCAGTTTTCAGAGGCAGCGTCGACCTTGTTAAAGAGGCACGCACCTTGTCACACGACGCCTGCACAGGAGAGAATTCGCGGGCAGGAAATTTAAAATGTCCAGCTCTGCACTGAAGCTCATCTGCTGAAGCACAAGCAATGCAGTCATAAGCGTTCATTGTATATGCAAACTGCCAAGTGCGAAATATGACCTTTTGACGAAAGCGTCAAGTTGACCATTATTTTGCATACCGTGTGTGTGCAGTGTTGGTTTGCACACACACTGCGGAGGTTCGTCTTCCGAGACTGGTCCATCGAGCAGAAGTGGATGTCCATCCTCCTGCCCTGCCTGCTGCTGCACAACGGTAAGTGGCGCCACCTTAACCGACAGGCGGTACCCACTGCTTACAATGAATGCGCACATCTATTCTATGTGCTGGCTCGCTCTGCTTCCTGGTTATGGCAGGCATCACACTATCGCATCTGTCATTACCCTGCCCTTTTCATACCCGTTTTATGTCTCGGCCATGGCAAATCACATGTCTCAACCAGATCCTACAAAAGATATAAAACAATTTAAACCGAGTCAGATTTTCTGCTCAGTAGTGATGCCAATAACACCTTCTAATAGATAATAATAACAGCACATCAATAACCAAAAATAATTTGTTTGCAACATCATAAAAGAAACAGATTCTCCATCATGACTCAGGAAAAAAAAGGGGGGGAGGGGGAAAGCCAACGGGAGGCTTAGAGTTTCACGTATCTCTGCGCTCTAACAAAGTCTGTAAATCTTCTTAATGTCTTACGTAAACCTAAACAAACAAAAGTAAGAGATGTGTTAGCTCTGAAGCAGAGGTCCAAGTGGATCTGTTTCTCTTTTTCACACCTCTCTGCTTCAAGACCCTGTGTTCCCCATGTCGCTGCTCGTGAACAACTGGATACCAGGGATGCTGGATGCAATCTTCCAGGCATCATTTCTGTGTGCACTGCTGCTCTTCTGGCTTTGCGTCTACCACGGCATCCGCCAGGTAAGAAATTGTGAACACATCTTACGTCATGCATAGTATGGTGGGGGTGTTCACGTATCTTTGAACGTTCCCAGCAACAAGTCTGGTGCCATCTAGACAATCTCATTGGGTCTTTCTTTCAAGAAAGTGCTCGGTCAGGAAAAGAGAAGTTGTAAAGGTTGAGAAAGTTGAGTGGAAAATGCACACAAGGCATATGCTATTGGACATTATGGAATCTCACCGTCAGGTGAACCATCAATATATATTAACTCTGTAACGTAAATGAAAAGCAAAAACAAATGGCACATTGAGCAAAACAAAAAATAAAGAAAAAATTTGAAAAATAAGGCATCTATAATATTTAAAATATTAAATGCTACCAGACTTCCTCGAATACTGCCTTTCCAAAGTTATGCTTTCCTCCTGCAGTAAAGTCAGTGGCACCGACATTTAGACATGCATGTTGACACTGCATCTAGAAATTCGTCCAATACCTGTGCTGTAAACGAAATTGATTTCAACAACTGGTGGCCACTCCATTAATCTTTTCATTAATGCTAGAAATGTGCTCATTTTCAGTGCTTTTTATGTTTTAACATTTTATTTCAAGATAATGCAGTCCTAACGTATGCTGCAATACTAAAATTATAACCTAATCATTGGTGGTTTGAATTGATGTACAGCAGTAGTAACAGCTCAGACAATTTTCTAGATTTCTCATGTGAATCTTCAAAGAAGCATCTCACGAATGAAACATGAATGAACACGAATGAAAGTAATAATTTTCCCTTTCTGGTATAAGTACTGAGAGTAACGGAAAGCTGAAATTACCATATATGCACTTGGTTCCTAGTTTCCAACTTGTTTAAGTCAGATCACGCAAAAAAAAATAAAAAGTTATGAGGATTTGTTGGCATCAGTACTATCAATAGCAATGCCCATGCTTTGTGGGAAAGCAGTAGCTTCACAAATGTGAAAACTGATAAGTTGCTACTGTAGATGGAGCATTCGTTTTTACTTATACTGCATTCTGTCTAGTTTACCTTATACTGCATTCTTTAGGCTCATTAAGCAATAGTTGCCAGGTCAGCAAGCATGCAGAAGCATCCTCATACTTTATTATGTTTGATCAGCATTTCCGTGCAAGCAAGGTGGCCTAGTGCATGTTCAGATGGCACTGAAGCCTCCCCATGCTTTGTTCACCGCCTGTACAGTGCTGTACAGTAATGTGTAGTATTGCACAATATTTTACAGTAATGAATAAGGGAACTTGCACAGGCGGTGTTCAAAATGTATGAGGTTAGACAGCTAGCCAAACTTTGGTTGAAGATCAGTCTGAAATCAACTGTGTGCTTTTGAGGTAATAGTTTGCGGAAACCCGCAAGGTGGAGAGCAGTAAATAATTAAGGGAAAATGAGAGATCCACCCAATCGTAGCAATTGCTACAAAGGAAACCCCTACGGGCTCTTCGAAAGAAAAGCCTCACAGTTGAAGAAAAGTTCATCTTAGTCTTGGACTTGAACCCAGGATCACCACCTTTACAGGGCAGCCGCTCTACCATATGAGCTAACCAGGCGGCTAGCCAATGGCAGGGCGAAGTCGAATTTGTCAACAACTAGACGCAAAGGCAAGAGTTAGGCGTAATAGTTCTGCAGAAACCTGCAAGGTGGAGCAAATTAATTAAGGGAAGTAACGGTTTTGCGGAAATCCATCAGGTAATTAATTAAGGGAATTTGTGTGAGTGAAAACACCACATGATGGGATGGATTGCTCGTAGTAATTTGTACATGCACTATCAAAGTGCTGATGGATAAAAGCAACTCACGGCGGGGAAAACAAAGTTGCACTTGATATAAAATATTACCAAAACAACACGCACTCATGAGCATCTACCATTGTTTGAGACATCGTTAAACAGCCTACACGTCAGTTCCGAAAATTGAAAACCCGAGGGAAGCTTCTGTCTTCACTGCTGCTGTCATTTAAAAATTGTTGCCTTCTTTTTATTGATGAAGTTCTAGAAGCACTTGAGGCTAGTTTCGACGATACTTCCAATTGAAGTTTAACCTTTATATCATCAAACCTCATTTCACTGCAGTAATGATCTTTCGACCACATGAAATTTTCGCTTGTCCAGCACATCAAACCCCATTTTCTAACCTCCTGAAATTCTTGCAGGTGAACCAGCAAATTACATAATTACATCATTTTCGCAACATTGCAGTGAAGATGACCTTTTTTAAACGTTGGCGTCCCTCGGGAAGTGCATATATGTTTTGTAGTATAAAGAACAAATGCAGTGTGGTTTTGTAGGAGGAGCTTCTACCGAGTTCTTAGGTTGTCGCTGAGCATTGTGCTCCAAAAAAGGCACCTACAGACACCTAAAGCCCTTGGTTCATTTCTGCAAAAGAGACCAAGCACTCGTAGATGGCCCCAATTAGTCCTTCCTGGTAATAATGATCCATTATGCATGATCTTAACATGCTCCGTGCATACCTGTCAGCTTGAGGGACATTGAAATTAGGGAGATTCACCGTGAAGGGAAGGGAGGAACACAAAAGTTGTTTTTTCAAGGCCACAGCAACTTCTGAAAAACGGTTCTGAGTGGCTGCCAGTACAGTTATCAATAGCCTCGGTACTTGTACTGTACCAGAGATGACACATACGTGCACCTACAATTAGGGAACAGACACTATGTCCCATGATAGTGACCCCCTTTCCATGTTTAATACGCTTAATCGTACAACACGGCTGGTACAGCGACGAAGCTGACTAATGGGAACTGGCCATTGTGCAACGCATATTAGACCTTTGCATCACACGCACTCAACGCATGCCGCGATCTGAAGTGAACTGAGTTAGGCTGACACTGCCAACACACAAATAGACTGGATTTAAATCTGACTTTGGCTAGGCTCCTTAGCGGATAATTAAAGATGCAACTGGTGCTGCAGAAAACGTTTTTGCTTTTTTTCCATGTTGGGGTTGAGGCAGCTTTTTGGGAGGCTTATAGCTGTGTCTGTAAAATTGGGACGATTGGTCGGGATTCGGGTCTCCCAGACAAACCAGGAGGGTTGGCAGGTATGCTTGTGCCTAGCCAGTGTGAGCCAATATTGAAAGGTGCCTGAAACACTGTTCAGAAGAGGCATTTATTGTTCATAGCCCACGCGTTGCTTTGGGGCATGAAGCCCTCCAGCCAATGAATAGTGGCTCAGATACAGATGTACTGTAGAAAATGTATGATGAGAGAAAATAAAATGCTTTGGAGAATCGCTTAGAAGCTATGTTTTGCCAAGGTCATGGTGGCAAAATTTTGTGCATACCAAGAAAAATAGAATAACATGTGCTGAATCACAATGAAACAACACATTGTTGGGATTGTTTGCAGAATGAGCGTCGCTTTGCAACCTTTTACCTGCCCAAGCTTCTCGTGGTGGGCATGCTGTGGACGGCTGCCTTTGTGCTTGCATCCTGGCAGAGGTACAACGAGCTCAGGGACCCCACTTACAACTACAAAGTCGACACACAGGGATTTGCGGTCAGTATATAGCCTGTTACACTTCAATGGTACAGGCACACCCGCTTCTACATGCTTAGGGCCCAACATAATTCAGAGCCAATTATGCACATGGTCTCACACTGGATATGCACTCCTGTCACTGAAAAGCATCAGAGTCTAAAAAGAGCTATTAACCAGAGTGCATCAAGTGACTGCTGAACCATTTCTCCAATGCCTCTCTGTGCCACCGGATCTCTGCACAATGGGCGCTTGTGCCATCTTCAGCCTCATAAAATTTCTCATCAGAGGTTAAGTGCATGACCATGGTTTGATGTATTATGCAAAGCTTTAACTCATACATCTATGCGGCTATAACATCCGTTTGAAGCTTTCCTGTCGCAATAGCTGGTGCTGATCGTGCCTTGAGCTCTTTAGTACAAAACCAAGTGAGAATGCAAAAAGTATGAATCTTAAAGATGGTTCCTACATACTGCTCTCTACACACTGCATCAGACTAACTCTTGCGGAAGTGCACCGTCACAACAGAGTACAGGCAATATCAATAGCACCCAGTGTTCACAAAAAGTTCACGCTCTCTTGCACCCATGTCAGCGAAGCTGACAAAAGGAAAGAGAAGGAGAGTGGGAAGTGTTGCCTACAGAAGAACGAAACCATGTGACATATGTGCAGACTGTTTTGAGGCAGACCCTTTGTACACGAATAAATACCCTATATCAAACACGGTCGGTCTCATATCAAAGACTGAAAAATACACTGTCATTATGCTGAACAGAGACACCGACCATTCAGCAGCACAGTTGTGCATGTCATTATGCAGATTCATGCAGTTTCTTACACTTCTCCAAAGTGTACACCTGTGGGAAACTTCACAGGCTCGATAACCAACATTAACACACAACAAAGTGAAAAGCTTCATGGAAGGTCTAGCAGCACGGTCAGTGAACACACATTACCATATAGTGTGAAAAAGTTAGCAATAAAACCAATGAATGATGTTTTTCATTCACATAGTTGCAATTCGAAACACAGCATGCAGAGATTATTAGCACTTGGCTACTTTGTTTATGCTTATAACCATATAATGTTGCTCAAAACTTTCTGTGAATTTCCAAAAACACGTTTGTCAATGACATTCACATGATCATCACCCAACATAAAACCAACCTTACTCAACATCTTTACAATCTTACGAAGAGTTGTCAACATGCGTACCTGCAGCAGCTTTTTCTATTGGTCCTCCAAATAAGCAAATGCACCATACCAGCATAGAAATTTGTGTCCAGCAAGATATGCAAGGGCAGAAACATACATCGCTAAGCAAAACTGCTAGAAATAATGTGCGTACCTAAATGAAAATCTCAAAAGAAGGGAGGGGGAGGCGGGAGGAGAGAGATAAAAAATCTTGTACTAAAAATGTTTTGTGGTTTCAGACACATGGTTTATACACATGAAGGGCACTTTGTTTGCATGCTGTAATTTTTAAAATGCCAATTCATCTTTATTCTGTTAATCTCTCCTTTTCACATTCATCTTTCTCTGGCAGGCCTTGAAGATATTTTTCTTCACCATGGGATCAATATACTTGGCCTATCTGCTCTACCTAGTTGTGCAGGCATACACAGAGCTAAGATCAATGCCTTACTTCGGTAAGCCACTTGCTTCCACATCTACACGTAGCATGTCCTTACAACCCCGTCATTGTAACGGCTTATGAGTCAAACTCTTGCTCTCTGCAGATGTTCGGCTGAAGTTCATGACATCACTCATGCTCATCGTCCTGACACTAAGCGTGGTCATCACAGTGATGCGGTTTGGGATTTCTGTTCTCGAAGACAACTTTGTGGCCGACCTGTCAACAACATACGGGAGCTCTGCAGAGTTTATGTCCTTTTATGGGTTGCTCAACTTCTATCTGTACACAATGGCTTACGTGTACTCGCCCCCACCAAATGCTTTTCTAGGTAAGGAAAGTTCAGCATCATGACACAAACTCTTCAGCACAATTAACGCAAAGAGCTTGCCAGGGCACACGAAAAGTCATGGCACTCTGCCAAATGTTTCCACAAAATGTGATTTCCACCAAAAGTCACATAATGTCACACAATGATTGTAATGTAGAAATAAAATGTTGATAATAGGAAAAAAATGCTGACTCCTATATAGAATATATATATATATATATATATATATATATATATATATATATATATATATATATATATGCCTGTACTGACAGCACAGGCATACCTAACACATGACTAGCCCACCCTCAAAATTTTGTCTTCATTTAGGAAAGTTCCCTTTAAATATATTGGTGTCATGCTAATTTTATAGGACGCCTACCATGATTATCTGTATCGTACTGACATCTGTATCATAATTATCTCTTACTCTCTAATATTCAAAAAAAGTTCAGTCATAGAGCACTACTACCAAATATGTTCAAGTATCTCAATGTCCTGTTAACTTTACTACAAGACACATAATGACATAATTACTTTCATAATACCAACATCTTTATTATAACTGTCTTTATCTTACTGTTATTAATCTTCAAAAAAGTTCAGTTGTAGACATCGTCTCCAAAGATGTTCAAGTTTCGCACTGTTTTGCAAACTTTTTCAGGGCACACAGCATAATTACCTTTATCTTACTGTTACTCTCTAATACTCAAAACAAACTTATTATTTGCAGAGCACCGCCAGACGAGAATATACTCCAAATGTTCTTATGCCTATGTTTTCTCCTCTAGAATCTCACCTGAAGGACAATCCAACCTTATCTATGATGAATGACTCTGACGAGGAGGTCATCTATGGGTAAGTGAATGACACCCCGTTTGCCATGAAGGAAGTGCAAAATATTTTCACTACTAGTAATCAATATGTACATTGTTATGCTACGCAGGTCAGACACCGAGGAACGGTTATTAAACCCAGTTCGACTCGGACAGGACAAAGAGGAAAGTGACTGAATGAAGAAGCGACGATGCCTTTGCATGAACCATTGTGACAGATAAAATTCACCAGATAACACAATGCCAACTGAAACAATAAACCATATTTTTGTATAGCAATAAACAGTGCTAATGTTTTATCTTGTGTACAAACAACACTAAAATGTTTCATTACAAATTAACTCTGAGGGTGATGCAGCACTTATCCAAGAGAAGAACACGTGTTTATATATATATAAAAAAGAAGCGACAGTGTATTTTACTCCTTGTGGTATTATTTAATGTGCGTTGTGTTTCAAGCTGTTCATGCAAGGAAGACACAGGTCATTAGTCATTACTCAAAATATTTTGAGTTTAACTTGCCCTAACTTCGATAACACCATGCTTTCAAACAGGTTAGTATCTTATATTTTTTTACTTTTCATATTAACACACCATGTCTTCGGCTATTGGCATGCGGAGGACACACCATTACACAAAGAAGACACTGATCACTCCCCGCTGTCGTATTTTTATTAACACTGTTTTCAAACATTATAACAGGCTGCACTAACATTGTTTTGTAGACAAAATTAGAAGACATTTCTGCATAATGGGCACGTGGAATTGTTGCTCGTGTTGAACCACTTGAACTGGATGAGAGAGAGAGAAAATAAGACAATTACATAGTGTTAATTATCGGTAATGGTTGGCAAGACACATTTCATCACATGAAATGACAGCAGAAGTGACAGAAACAGTACTAAGTATGCAGTGAATTATTTAGATATTTTGTTGGCATATAATTAGAACAGAAGATGTTATTTGCAAAGAATGAACAGCAACCATAATGATGACTACTGCCCCCAACCTACCATTGAACTACAAGAGCAAGTACACTACAGTGAAGCGTTGCAGGGCATACCCATACTCGGAGACATTACACTGCATCAAAACCAGGGGCACCGAATCTGCAAATTGACAGCTGTTTTTAATACTGGGACTGTAACACATTTGATGGCAGGATATGCAGTGCTCCTTGCAGGCTAAGTGAGCACGCCACCAGAGCATAACTTGTGAGACAAACTAAGTGATTGCAATATCTGCACACCTTCTTGAGACTCCTTTGGTCCAAGACAAAGAGAACTCACCAGGCAGGCGGAATGAAACCTCTTCTTGCAGGTGCGGCAGGAGAGCTTGGGCAGCTGGCAGGTGGCACCGTGAAGAACATAGAAACAGATCATGCACTCCTCTACTCCTTCAAAGCGCTTGTCCACGTTGCGTTTCCACAGGGCTAGGCCATCCAGGATAGAGCCATTCTGCAACGGATGCATAATCTTCATGTTCTATACACCAAGACCACTCTACCCTACAGGCCACATAAGTTTTTGTTAGCACACAGTACTGTCCTGGTGATAATCAATGCAAACTGCCTATGTAAAGAACGACTTCTCCCACAGACCAAATATCCCCACTAGCAACACTAACGGCAGTGTCAATACTGGACTGATATTGGCCAACAATGGTTCTGCACTGAGCCATGCTATCCTTACAATGGGTACATGTTGGCTTCTTGTACAGTGCTACTCGGGAATGCTGCATCAGCCAAGCCTACACTATGCTTGCCGATTTCGTAACAACATCACTCTGACACCTAATCCTCTTCCACCCTTATTGATGCAAAGGCATCAAATGGCCTATTGAGTGAAAAAGCCGGCGTCATCTGTAGCAACGAAATTCCCATTGGCTGCGACACCACATCACGAGCGCACCTGGACGGTGCAGAGCGGGCGAATCGGAACACCTGCTGCTGTTGTAGCACGCCAGGTGTAGCGTGAGGAGAGAGGGCATCGCCATGTCACCAGCAAGCCTCGACAGAGCAGATATGGCGACGCGACACAGTATGCCTTCGATGTGCACCGTAGTGTGGCTCAGAATGTGAGCGTATGTTGGCTCGAAAACGTGGAATGGAGCAGCGGTGAGTGGCGGCGATGAGACCCGAGCAATGTAGCGAACATTTAGCGCAGAAATGCGAAGTGCAGATGCGATGACCCAATGCAGTGAAAGAACAGCGGGTCAGCAAAATTCGATGACATACCCCGCAGCAAAACTCGAAAACATTACATAACAGTGCATAACTCAAAGGACTTCTCAGCAACATTCAATTGGACATTAATGCTTTCGCACTCGCAACTCATAAGAAGTACTCAGGTGTCCTTGGTATTTTATTATCCCTTCCCTGAGCACCTATTTTGCTACTCTAAAAGACAACTGATTATCTGCTTTCTAAATTACATAGCTCACCCAGCTTCTGTTACTCCTTTTTATATTGACTAAGATTCACTCTCAAAAACTATACTGCCATCTTTCCGTCTGCACATGGTACAAATTACTATTGGATACCTGTGTCTTTTAGCAGCCAGAAGACTGAAGCATTCACAATTAGCAGTACATTTTACACTGAAACTTGTCGTTTTTGGCTTAAGCAAGAGCAGCTTGCCTGGTGGGTCAGGAAGGTGGTGAGCTGCAGTAGCCAGTGGCGCCACTGGTTCTGGCTGACACCCACACGCCGGCCCCCATCTATGGTGACCACACCGAGTGGGTGGTTGGATGGTAGCTTGACGACCAGTTCAATGGCCACCTCCTCGATGGTGTAGGTGGCAACCACTTCCCGTGCTGTAGGCCGACCCTTCACCTGTGGATTGGATGAGAGAGGAAGAGGGCGCCAATCCGAAAATGACGGTGAGGCATCTTTCGATGTCACGATGGAAACCATAGAAAGGGTAACAAGGATCCTGGCAACTAGGTTATAGGCACTAGTACGAAATTGTCTTAAAACTTCAGCATGAGAGCAAAATGTAGGCAAATGTTGGTCTTATATTGAGCCACCCTAGTATTACACTGGCTTCACATATAGTGCTACTTGGGATGCTGCAACCATTGAAACCACTCTATGCCTGAACTACATGGGCAATTTCAATGTTTGTGAACATTTTCTAAGTAATATTTATTTGTTGGTTATTGAAGTGATACATAGAAAGAATAATTCAAAAAGTTTTTAACAAATCTGAAAAACCTGAAGCAAGCACTAAAAAAAAGATATGGAAATCATAATTCAGCCGTAACCATGGTTTAACTTCTACATACTAACTACAAGCTAAATGCTACACGTTAATTTCTATAAAACAGTTTATAAGCTTCACTTCAATATGGTAAAACACCGATTTTTTTTTAGAAGCCAATGTTAGGATTGGCCAGCAGCTATTTCAGCCCGCTGCATGTGTTCCAATCCAACCAGGACGGTGGCACACTTCAGAGAACTGCGGATAACCGGCAGCCACGTGGCGAGGGGTCAGCTCAGGGGAGTTCTCAAGGGGAGGTAATTAGCGGAACCTCCCCATGCACTTTTCGAGACACCGGACAATATGCTACCCGGGCACGCCACCCGGGACGGCTCCGAGTTCGACGAAGCAGACTTTGTGCGCAACACGACAACGCCGCCCTGTTCTGCACCGACCAAGACGCAAGACAATGTGCTACCTGGGCGCGCTACCCGAGATGGCTCAGAGTTCTACGAAGCCCCTCTGACGTCGGCTCCGAACCATTACACCAGTGTGTGTGTGTGCGGCACGTGTATGTGAGCCCTCCTCCCCTTCCATGTCGAGAGCCCGCCTCCTCCAAAAGGGCGGGTCATCTACTAATGCGTCGAGCGGAGTGCTTATAAGCAGCGATTGTCGGCTGCTAGTGTGTGCTCGTCGTCATGCTCGTTGTCGTGCTCGTTGTCGTGCTCGAAATGTACTCGTGAGCTGTGTGTTCGTAAGCTGTTTGCTGTATGCTCGTCTTGCAGGCTCCATTTGGGAGTCGCGCTAGACTGTCGATGTATCTCATGTTCAACTGTAAATAACATGTAAATAAATCCTGCTCTCCTAAGTCCAGACAAAGAGTCAAGCTCCTTCCTACAGCTACAACTGCCAAATCTTACATCTGAATGGCAGCGGTGAGATCGGCCTACAGCTCGTAGATCGTCCGACAACTCTAACAAATGGTGGCAGCAGTGAGATCGTCCGACAAATCCTACACCAAGCTAGACACCTGAATGCTAGCACTATGCTGAGAATCTGTCACTCCCCAAAGAAGGCAAAGGGGTAATCATTGCTGATCATGCAGAAAATGTTCGTTTTGATGTCATTACCCCCCCCTCCCCCCATCTCTGGAGGCACAGCAGAACTCCCAGTTTGTTTCAGCACTGTATTTCATTGATCTTGTGATGCAATGATTTCGGGCTAAAAATGCACCCAACTTATCTCATTATTGAAGATCTGCTTTGAAATTAGGCTAATTCAGCCGGGCACACTGGGCTAATTGACTAGATTACACCA
Source organism: Dermacentor variabilis (assembly GCF_050947875.1). NCBI lineage: Eukaryota > Metazoa > Arthropoda > Arachnida > Ixodida > Ixodidae > Dermacentor > Dermacentor variabilis. The sequence goes on from NC_134573.1 coordinate 137,964,202, forward strand.
TATCTGGGCCACCTAACATATATATTAAAACTGCTCCCACAGGCAGTGTTTAAGAAATGAAAGAATATGAGGAATTGCTAGGGACTTGCTGCATAAAATCAGGGTGAAGTGACACCGCACCTACGCAATGAGGTGCATCCGGTGCAATGCCGAAAACACCACACTGAACAGAACAGAGATTGCAGACTGCGGCGCTATACCCAGGCTGTGCACATCTAACAGGCAACTTGAGTACGTTTCCATGTTATCCCATGTTATAAAACATGCATTGCACCAAATAAATACAATTCATTAATGTATTAGTATTATCTTGTTGCTTGCCTGAGTGAAAAAAAAACTAAAATAAAGCTTTTAACACGAAAGCCAACAAGCAGAAATATGAATGCTAAGCATGACACAACCAATGAACTGAATCACTGTTCAAGAATGACATGTCGAATTTAGGTTAGTCCCTTAAACTAGGCACAAGTATCCACACAGGCATCAAAGCAGTCAAGACTAACCGTCATGTTTTCGAGCGACACATCGGCATTCTGCACAGCCTGGATTTCCCGTGATGAGATGACACTTGTCACATGGTTTGATGTAAACCTGGAGATGGCAAAGGGCAGAGAAACATTTTAAAACAGTGACAAAGGAAAAGAAATCTGCAGCATTTGCATAACTCATAACCACTGCATCCCTGCATTTTTGGCAACACAGTAACCTGTTGTAACAAAGTTGTGTTAGTCATAAATGAGAAGTTATCCTCCTTCTTCATAATACAAGCGTTACGTTAATATAAAATTCTTGAATGTTTATAAACTACACACATGTGCCGCATTCCCGGAGGGTACCCAAAAAATTTGAAGGACATTCAAGCTTCGCCTTTAAGAGTGGAATGCAATGGCCTTCAAAAACCCCTGACCGATTTTGATGCTACCTGGAAACTGCAGCTTATGTAACCGTAACATTTATAGGGAAATGCTGGCGGCAAACGCTATGCACGAAGGCAAGCTTTCTGGCACAAACGCGGCCTCTTGCGTGGGTCGATCTCCTGTTATTGTTTCGCACCTTTAATATTTCAGTCTGAGAAGAGCTGACATAAAAGATATGTGCTGTTGGCATTTTTTTTTTACATTACATTTGTTTGTGGGCTCTCGTTCTCAAAATTCCGAGGATAACTTTGTAAAGAACGAAAGACAAAGTATGAGCTACTTTGGTGGTAGAAGAGTGGTTGGGTACGCGTGGTTCGAAATTTGGTTCAAAATTATTTTTGCCGAAGCGACGTTTGATGCTGGACGCAGGACGCCCCCACCGCCTTCTCTGTGACACGGGGCCCTTAATGCTCTTGCGTTAAAACCTTTCAATGGTGGGCTGATGTAGGAGAGGTGGGGTAGGAGGGGCGACAGGCATCCTTCCAGCCCTTGAGAACAAGAGGCGTGGACAAAAATGACGGATACACAGAAAAACTGTCGATTATATGAGAATGGCTATATTCTGAAGTCGGTCAGCACCGCCAGGTCAAAAGGTATTCATTACAGCTGCGCATGTGGCTATAGTATACATTCCAGCCTTCCTAGTCATGTGACTGCAATGTCCAGTCCCACGGCTTTTTTAAGAATTCCAACTCCTAAATGAATTGCTCAGAAAGCCAAGAACTAGCTTGAAAAAAGAAAAGAGGGATAGGGGAGGGGGAAAGAGGCAAATAGAGAAGCACTCCAGCTTCTGCCTAATTCACGGAGCAACTTTTATACTATTCTTCTGTGTCAAGGAAAGGCAGTGTGTGCTTTCGATTTAAAGGAATGAACAGAGGCTGAAATGTTAAAGAAAGAACAAGTAAATGAGGGGGAGCATGCACCCCATCAAAAGCAACATCGTGATCTAAATGAGAGAAACCACTGACAACAGAAGAAGAGCAGGCAGAAAAATAAGAAGGTGCACAGCCGTGAAGAGATGAGCAAAACCTTGAGCAGAAGGGGTTGGCTCGCTATCATGCAGCAAAGAAACATGGTAAGCTCACTTTTCCACGTGGTCCATGACACGCTTGTTCTGACTGTTCCACCAGGCACGCACGAGAGCCGGCAACTTGCATATGGTGTCCAAGTACACCTGGCAGGCAACGTGCTGCAGCTTTGCTGAGCTGAACACCTCTGTGAAAATTTACACAGAAAAGCGAGCAATTTCATTAACAGCGGAGTCAAGGTAGTGTGTGCAGAAGAAAACAGCAAGAAGACACACATTCTTGCCCTAGAGGGTAAGAGCGCAGTAAGCTAAAATTTAACTATGATAATTTATGGAGTTTTAATACCCCAGTTACACCTTGACTGCGAACACTACTGTAACGAGGTCACTAGTACAGATTAATATTGATTACGTGCGCACCCATAACTGCTTGAAGTTTACCCACTGCACTAAGCTTATTGGCTGTGGAGTTGCACTTCTCAGCCAGAGGTCATGTGTTTGATTCTGGCTGCAGCGGCCGCATTTTCATGGAGGCAAAATGCATAAATGCCCGTGTACTTACACTTAGGTTCATATTTAAAAACCTGAGGCAGTCAAAACTAATCCACAGTCACCCACTACAGTGTCCCTCATAATCAGATCATGTTTTTGGCAAGTAAAACCCCAGAATTTAATTTTAACTGCGTGAACTTCCTTCGGCACATGAGGGCTCACTGATGTTTTTTAATTCATCATTTGAAGTGTCCGTGCCACAGCTGGAAATAAAACCCATGACGCAGTGAGCAGCAGAATGCTCAGGTTGCTCGGCCATTATGCCATGCATGAGTTGAACCAGCAGTGAGGAGAACGTAACTCTAGCAAAGCATTGCAGAGTGGAGGGCCAATGGCTCGAAATTTCTGTCATCTTGTCTGAATAGTCCTGAGTCGGTGCATCCTTTAGAAATTTTTGGGCCCTGTTTCTTGTTCCTAATAAGTAGCTACTGATCCAGTAATCACGGTAAAGAAACTCGTTTGCTCCAGCGTGTGACGAATGTTTAGTTATATGCCCGCATGGTACGACCAGTCGCAGCTTTGATTTTGAAGAGCACTACATGCCCCACGACGTAAGGGGCATGTTTGTAAACAACGATAATCATGTGAGCTTCTAGACCTGTAACTCTTTGTTGGGTAGAAGTCTACTATGCAGTATGATCACGTCCACAAACTTCTTAATGTTTACGGTTTACTGGGTAACCGGAGGGGTGTACGGCAGGAACAACACTGGTAGTGACATCTGGTGATGCAGTGCCTAACCAGAGAGCACGCAAAAATAATACTGCAACATATTCTACTTAACTGCTGGTGTAAAGCCTTAATAGCTACATAATCATTAGTGCACCATGCATTTATGATAATTCCCTTCAACAATAACACCGACGTGACAAAAATAAAGTTGAATGCATTTTAGTTGGAGAAATTGTCACAGGATTAACCAACAGTTTTGCTACTGCCGGCCATGGCACTGGTAACCTGGTAATCTGTAAATGGGAGGAAGTTTGCATGTACACTTCCAAGTGCGCACGTATGTACGCTTTGTGTGTGGTCATTGCAAGACACCCAATGCAAGCCGAAATGCAAACAGTGCTGAACTGTCTTCTGAATGACGAGGCGAGCCAATGACAACGCATGTCACTGAAATCAATCGCCGAAACTTGTCATGTAACACTAGTCACAAATATGACCTAGGCTGATGACTACATTGATAGGCGCCAAACTTTCCAATTGATTGCTTGCACAGTCTTCAAAATGAAATTAAAATGGATTCTAAACTGCACTTGCTACTGATACTTTACGGATAGGACCTATGAGCTCGCAGCAACGGAACCTACGAGTTATTTTGAGTCAGAATTTTTGTGTCAGTATCCCTTTGAAGTGTACCGATTCATGCCATCCTTAACAAAAAAAAAGGGGGGGTGGGGAAATCATAGGTGAACAAAATACTATAGCAGGGAGCAAGAACTTCCATATGAATGGTATATTTTTCATGGATATTTTGCTTACTGGCTTATTTTACTTCACCTTGCCAATACATCAAGACACACATGAATACTTTGCATGCTGCTTTTTGTTTCTCTTCACATTCATCGCTGTCTTGACGATACTATTATTTTCACACGTCAGTGTAGGGAAGTAGCTGGCACATCTAATAGGTTCAAAAGTCTCTCATTTATTAATACTGAACACGGCTAGTACACTTAAGCCAGTAGCCAGATGGATAGCCACCACAAAAAGAGAGAAACTTTTTCAACCATGCCAAATAGCAAAAATTATAAAAACAAGTGCACTCCTGTGAATACTCAATATGGCAGTATCTCTACTGCAGCAAGCAAACAAACTTGCGTACAGATTCTCGCATCGTTAATGGAGTGCTTTAGGATGTCTGGTACTCCGGTATAAGCGATGATGTTGATGTAATACCAGGTTACCAGATGCTGGTAGCAATGCCTTATGACATTTCGTCTCCCCACAATGCCTTGTAGACATGTTTTCATGTTCCATGAGTGTCCTTGTTGAAAAATCATTTAAAAAGGCAATGTGTTCATGATTATGCGGCTTCCAAAAAACTTGCACAAGCAACAAAGTAAAATACACTTGATTACTGCAATAATAGCTCTGTAGCTCTGTGTTAGACTGGTTGAGCTCTGCACCACCAAGTGACGCCACCAAGTCAGCTGCTTTACATTTTTTACAAATGTTTACATTTTCGTTAACCCGGTAATCCTCAAGTGCTAGCGCACATACCAGAATACCAGACATGCTAGAGCTCTCTATTATGTATTTTGTGCAGACACATATACAACAATACCTATAATTTGCATACATGAGGGGAACAAAATAGTGAGATGCAAGGATGCTTTTCCTGTATTAAAACAGTACACAAAGAGCTAGAACTAGTCGGCAGAAGGCCAAGCCAAGAAAGTGTCGAGGTACCTTGTGGGCTCAGCTTCACTGGCTCGGTGAACATGGTGTTGCCCTTGGAGCCCAAATTGACATTGGAAGGCATCAGGCAGAACAGATGTTGCAGAAGTGAGGACAGTAGGCCTTCTTCCTGGAGGTAGCTGGCGTACTCAGATCTAGCCTGCAGCCACGAAAATGCAAAGGTGCTTTGGAAGCGTCGCTTAATTAGGGAGTTTAGCGTCCCAAGACTGAACAGCGGGTTAAGAGGGACACCATAGAGGAGGGCTCTGGATCAATTTTGACTACCTGGCATCCTTTAACACGCATCTAAATCTAAGTACACAAGTGTTTTTACATTTCGCCTCAATCGAAATGTGGCTGTGGCAGTCTGGAATCAAGCTGCAACCTCGTTTATTTTTTACTGCTGCCCTTAAAAAGCAGATGGAAAGCGATTACAGATGAAAGCCAATATACACCTAACTTCAGTCGTGAAATTTAGGTTTGCGTAGTGGTTTCCACCGTTACACTAGAAAACAAATGGTACACGGCACAATGCATTCACAGTTGCAACTTATCTAGACTCGGCAACCTGATGACGAGCAAGATGGCCACCTTCCAGTTAATCAAGTGCGTCCTGCAAAGATCATGGCTGCACCAAAGGAGCTAAGCTGCCGATACCTTTGCCTGCCAGATACTATGTGTGTGTCCAACTTGCCTCTGCAGGTGATGCACCAAAGAAAGCAAGAAGTTCCAGCCAGGACAGAAGGTAGCCCAGGGTGTAAGTGTAGCTGTCTGTGTTGGCCTCCACCAGACAACAGTCACCAATGTCAAAGTCTAACAGAAGCACGTCGACAACTTGCCCCATTTCAAGCAGCGATGAAAGCAGTGGCTCTGGAGGGCTCCTGTGCAGAGCAGAAGCATATGGCTATAGCCTAGCGCTATCCAACAATGGAAGACAGGAGAAATGCGGAACACAAAGGTAAGTGACAGCGGACAGTCAAACATTGACTGCCACTGTGTCAAACTCGGTTGACTGACTATGTTATTGGTTTATTGATTGATATCTACCAACTCAACAACCAGGACCAAAGATTTTGTTCACTCAATGTGAAACTAAAAATACAGGCAGCCTCTGGTGCAGCAATGGTGCGGTGAGACTTACAGCAAACTCGGCCTCCAAGATCCAAGACATGTTAAAGGCAGTATACCGAAATTTCAGTTATTATCATCGTCAGGTGGCCATACAAGTATGAAAATGAGTAACTGTTTTTTTCATGCACATCACCTATGTATTTTCCCACGATTCCTGCTTTCACATTGGTGTGCATCCACAAATCTTTTGTTTCAGCATGCAGGCAGACTAGGCAGAATGCATCAAAATTACCTAGCTACCAAAGATGTTAGGAGCCAATGTCAATGAGGAGTTTCGCTGTGCTGAAAAGCTCACATGAACTTTTTTGTGCATGAATGATACTATATCTTATATATTCAGGGAATTTCAAGATGCATAAATGCCATCCCAGGTTTGGAGCTTTCCAAAGAAATCTCAACAAGCTGAGGTGCTTTGCTTATCATCACGAGATAATTTGTGTTATATGCAATATTTTACTATTTTGGCAAATATATTACAGTGCAGTACGAGCGGTACCACTGTGAAAAGAATTGCCATCTTAACCAATAGCAAAATAAAAATTAATAAGAAACACAAGCCCTCAGTGTTAGCAATAGTAAATATAGAATGCTTCTAATGCATAGTACAGTAATACAGTAGAAACCCATTATTTCGAGCCTCGCGGGACCGCAAGATTTGGTTGAATCATCTGAAAGATCGAATTAATGAACGATGGCAGAATGAATGAATTCGAATCTTTTTTTTTTTAATTGCTTGAAGTAGTCTGTCATATCATTTTGCTTCTTGCTCTTGAAAGGCAGTTCAACCAGTATGCAGCAAAGAACACCAACATGTTTAAATGCTGCCTCAGCTTTGGATTTAAAAAAAAGTTGTAAATGTTAAAAAGAGGTAAAGTTAAACAGCTTTATGCCTAGAGAAGCAGTTGCTGAGTTTATTATTTTGAACCTTTAGTGACTACTGCATGCATGTGTGGGCACTGGTCGGGGTCAAATTAACCAAACGGCACGCTTTCTCATTCGAAGTAAACAATTTTTCTCCCCAGTACTTTCCATCCAATGCATTCAAATTTAGCAAAAAGTCGAATTAATTGAGATCTAATTAACAGGAATCAACTGTATGGCATTGTTTCATACATGAGTTATCAATATGAGCTTCATTTGAGGAGGTACCCGAGAACATTTCCTAACTCTGAGAACTCCTAACGTAATCAGTCTCATCATATCCTCTTTTTTGCACACAAAAAAAAAATGAATGAAGCTTGAACTTGAACCCACGGTAAGAGAATATGAGAGGTGTATGAACAGGCCTTCAAGCAAGAGAGAAGATTCGCTAATGATGAATGCTTTTGTGGCAGGTGATGCAGGAGAGCGGAGGCCACCTGTTGGGGTCCTCTCGGCTTGATGCATGTGCGCTATAAAAACATGCCCAAGTGTAACAGGCAATAAAATGCATTCCGAAGCTTATTTTCATGCATTTTTCTTTCTTTTTGAGTGCCGGTTATGGATGGTTTGTGCTGACAAAGCAAGTGAATGTGGGCACGTATAAATGGGCGTGAAAAACATATAGGTAGCCAGGCGGCTGCTTCACTTGGTGGTTTGTAGAACGTTGGACTACCCAGTGACGTAACGACGACGACCGCAAAATAAAGCTAGAGAAACAAATTCAAAGCAGCCCAATGCCTATGCTAGAACCTTCGTCACATGAGAGAGTCTTGGAATCGCAGAAAGACATGTTCTTCACATATCTGTGTAACATGCAGATGCCACACGATTTTGTGCTGCTCAATGACGAAGCAAAGGGCGCTTTCTGCTATAGTTTATGTGGCACCATTTTCTTTCTCTTTTTTCTTTTTGAGAAATTGTAACAGCCAAATCCATGGCACTTTTAGTTTGTGCATTCAACAGCAGCTCCCGTAGCTTAAATACCACAAAGAAGTCTGGTCACATTCATTTTCAATATTATGCCCGTATACTATCTCATATTGCTGCACAGATATGAACACCTTCATGCTCTGAAACCCATACCTTTACAACGAACGCCTCTACAGCGAAACGGCCCATATAACAAAGGATTGAGTGTGTCTCGTCCGAATTCTCATCTTTCACATGTGTTGTGAATGTCTCTATAATGAAGATCATTACATCGAATTTGCCTGTAATATGAACAAACTTAGGTGCCCCCAATGGCTTATTTGTTGGTTAACAATGGACGCCGCGTAGCGGTACAAACAATGCCATCTGCACACGTCACTGAGGTGCATGTGATATCTGCACTAGCACTAACGGCAGCGCTAGCAACATACCTACTTGACGAGCGTGTCGATGACGGAAGTAGTCCTGTTGCATTGCTCCACAAGTAACTCAACCCACGCACTGCTTGCTGTATATGCATCAGTGGATGTGATGGCAGTTGATGACATCATCACGCTGCGATCGCAATTGATGGCACCGTGATGATGTAATCGTGAACGACCGACTATTAACGAAGGCAACAGTGATGAAAATCCTGTGAATGAGCCAAGAATTTTCATGGCGAGGGAGATGATAGCGGCAGTTGACAATCTGCAAATTGACCTTGTGTAGCTCTAGTGTTTCGCTGTGGAGCATGAACCTTGGCGCAATAAGGCTGGCTGTAGTTGCACATTCTGTCAGACAAACTGTGCACAAAAAAGATTAGCAACTTATTTCACTAAGTCTCTCTTGAATTAATGTTAAATAAAGGTTTCCTTTTGTTGAGCTTGCTTAGCCTGCTCTACTGAGAGCTGTATGATGCACGACCTTTACAATGCAGTGACCTGTGTAACAAAGAATTTCGGAGGCCCGAAGACTTTTCTAAGGCATTTGACTGTATTCACTGTTGTACGAGGAGGCACTGGCTCAAATGTCACCATTAGTTGTGAATATTTAAGTGCCCATCGTCAACCAAGTTGTGAATTTTCATTTTCGCTACCACTTTCGTGTTAGACTTTCCAATTATGGTTACTCACGCATTTTCTAGGAGGGTGAGTCTGTCGTTATGAAGTTGTATGCACGTACCAATGAATACAGCTCATTCAGGCATTTTTCTTATCCATGCCAACTAGTATTCATACTGTTACTTAAAACCACTAAATAACGTGACTGTTTTAGGGGCACCTACTAGAGTACAAGCATTTACTGAGCAGAGATAAAATGAGTGTTTGCAGATGCACCCAGCATATGGACACCAGAGAGAGAGGTGCAGAACATTTGCAAAAAGAGCATGTTATTGGTGTGGTAAAACACAGAAAAATATCTTTATGCACTGTAACATTATACTAATAGCTTGTGCTGTACGTCTATTCATGGCACAACATTGGGCTCGAAATATATTTCACAAAGTCTGTTACTTGAAGGAATCGATCCTTCCTCAAGATGACACACTTCCTCTTTTTCAGACAATTATCGTCTCTTGGCACAAAAAAAAAAAAAAAAAAGAGACCTTTTCCTTGCACAACTTGTACCCCGTATTACAATGTGGGATAAAGCATTTTTTCCTCATTATGCACTAAAAAGCTCGACACATTTTAGGGAACCATGTGCCATCTGCTCTCATTTTCCCATTAGATCAATGTAAAAGACGGGCCCCATGGGCACCAAACTACTCGCACCGTCTACAGGCGAACACTAAAAACTGTAGCGAGTTGCGGAGAAGATCTCTCTGGTGGCGCAGTTCATACACCTCTCATGTTCCTCTGCCATGCTTGAGCCTGAACTCATATTCTCATACCTGGAAGTTTCGTCACTCTCTTGCTTTTCAATGCCTTGTGCTTCTTCTCTAGCGACCGTTGGAACGATTCTATAAAAGAACACCGAATTACTTCAACCTCATCGACAGTGTCAGAAACTCTGGCAACCCACAAGCTCTCATTACAACTACAGCATAAACAAACATGACATCCTTACTTTTGAAGTAGCGTGTGGGCACCCAGCTGCAGTGCAAGTGACTTGGATGTGGCCAGGGGTGTCAGCTTTGACAACAAAGTGTTCAGGGATGCTGTATTCTGCACCTGGTTTTGAAAGCCTTCCATGAACTTCATCACAGATTTCTCACTTGCAAACTCCAGTGCCGAAGCGAGTTTCTTCAGAAGCACGGATGCAGTCTCATTCGGACATGTTGAGAGCTCTGCACAAGAAAAAAATCGGCATCCAATTGCAGATACGGTAGCCACATTACGGATACAGTGACAATCTGCAGGTGTTGCTTATTCAGGACAAGTTATGTGACTGCAGACAATATGACAAAATGCAATGCAACAAAATGAGTTTCTACACCACAACTAAAGTAACATAAACAAGAAACATTTCTCATATTAACATTGCAACACCAGTTAAATCCACAGCACCACATATGTCAACTTCAAGCTCTATCTCTACTGAACGGTAAATTGCAAAATTATCTTCACTGCATCTGTTGTTTTTAATTCAAAACTTATTCACATTTTTGTAACTATTCTGGTGCCTTTTTTTTCTAAATTTACTTTGAATTCATGACGTTAGTATGTCTCAACTCTAAAATTAAATTCTAGGTTATTAGGTGCTAAAACCATGATCTTATTATGAGGCACATCATAACGGGGGACTTGACCACCTGGGAATCTCTAATGCGCTCCCAATATATGGCACACAGGCTTTTTTTTAAATTTTACCCCCATGGAAATGGGGCCACAGCGGCCAAGATTTGATTCCATGGCCTCGTGCTTAGCAGTGTAACGCTATTACCGCTAAGCCACCACAACGGGTAGCCTCAACTTTGTGCCCCAGCTTTAAAGTCCTGCTCATCACCATCACACACTTCCATTTCCCAAAATATATTGTACGGCATGAACCACCAATGCCTGCACTTATGCGATAGCTCAGTGGTCAGTACATTTGGCAGACGACAATCTCTTGGTGCTGTAGCATGGGTCTCAATCCTTTTTATGCAGGCCAATGAGATTCTCTTTTCTCTCTAAACCTGTCATGCTATCAGCAGATCTTGATTTGGATTTTCAGTGATTTTTGTGAGATCTTCAATGACTTGCTCGGTTTTAAGTGGCTTTTGCTTGATGTGACTGCAATAAGAACACTAACAAAAAAAAAATGAAGCTGCTCTTCAAGTCACCTTGCATACAGTGTCAGCTACCCATCCATAAAAAGAACTCTCTATGTACAAAAACAACTTCTTTCCTTCCTTTTTTACTAAATGTTAAACTTAAAAAGTGGGGTTCACTGTTTAGGTGTTTTGAATACGGCAGGTCTGGGAGCGCCTGGTGTAGCAGACAATGCACAAATGGAAGTGGTCTCTACCACCTGCTTAATGCACCTGAACAATGCATCGACACTGCTTCTAACCAAAATCACAAATAATGTGCCTAAGAAAATGAACCGTCAGCATACTTGTTCACTTTGACAGTGGCCTGCCCTGTTATTTGAACAGTTCAGTGATTAGAGACTTGAACAGATTGATCACTGATCGATTTGTTGGGATTAATGTTCCAAAATGACACTGAGGCAAGCTATGAGATGCTGCCTGTAGAGGACCACAGATTGTCCCTGACAATCTGGGATTCGTTAATGTACACATAAATCCAACTCTGCATCCCACTTTCATCAAGGTGCTGCTAACAAGGCCAGGAATTGAACTCGCAGCCTTATGCTCAACTGGAGAAAGCCATAGACACTGAGAAAGAATTCATTAGAAACTAGCAACAAATCCGGGTTAAGAACTTAGCATGAAACCTCACCTTACTAATCACATTACTCAGACAGCACGAAAAAAGCGAAAGTATATTTACGAGCTATGTCAATGAATCCGGGGATGAGCACGGAGAAAATGGCATGAGTGTAGAATTCCTCCCACTCAACGTCGAAACCCTCGGGAAGCTTGCACTGCTCACGAACCAGCTGGACCTTGTCAGTCACGTAAGCAACTTGCAGCAAGGCACTCAGGAGCTCGCAGGTGAAGATGACTTCCCTCGTCGAGAAAAGCTCCACCGCTCTCCTCCAGTTGAACTTCTGTCATGAAAATAGAAAACAAATGGCTGTCACTGAATTTCACTACGACAGCAGTTCTCATCTACGATCTGCGCACTCCTGTTCACGTGTACACATCAGCTGCTACTCCACACTGAAGCCCTGTGACAAACAAACCATGGCAATCCAACCTTTTCGTTGTCTGAAATGCAAATACTAATGGACAAACATCAGCAAATAATAAAGTGCTTATGGTTTAGCTCATGCTATACACATTGCTTTCACAGGTTTTGTAGGTACTGAGAGGTAGACAGATGGCTCCAAATGCACACAGCGTTTTTGCAATGCAGCATACATTAAAGAGCCGGAGGAGAGAAAGTGCTGACTAACAAGATTAGCAAGAGGTTGGAGGAATTTGCAAACGATCTGGGGAAATTTGAACAAGCTTTCCACAACAATAAAAGAAAATGCAAACAACTGGGTAAATTAACAAGACTTGTACAACTGTGCACAATGCTGGGGCGACTTTATTTCAATCCGATGTCGTAGCAAACGAGGTCAAAGTTAATCGCTAAAACCTAGTTCAGTTGACAACAGCGGGGAAATGGGAAAATGTGTACAGAAATGCTGCAAGACTGAAGCATAAATTGCGGGTTAGAGCCAGTGCTGTCACAAGCAAGTGTGTTTGCATGCGCGCATGTGTGTACGTGTGTGTGAAGGGGAGTGGAATTACTCATTTGCCAAGCATGTGGAGCATTTGCCCCTGCAAAATGCCCTCAACAGGTGTCGCACAATGGGCGAGCTAATGCTGCACCTTTAGCCCCACCGTTACCCTCTCCTAAATCCTACTGCACTGCTTAGTGAAAATATGCAGTCTCTGATTTTTGAAGACCACTTGGTTCACAAATATCCCTAACACCCTGTGCAAATGTTGCAACAACATTCTGGATACATAAATCTGAGATTGTGTTCCATCACTAGCAACAACAATTCTGTTGTTCTAAGCGGGGAAGGAAGAAAGGAAATGAAAGATGAAAGCTGAAGAACTGGCACACCTTCAAGTTACTCAATCATGAGACGAACACGGAACCTCTATAGCGCACACACAACCCATAACAACTGCCAGAGGAGGTCAACCCAGCGCACTTCGTGTAGCCATAGCATCCAATCTGATTTTTACGGCAGATTTTTCCTAAAAATCAAAACCAAATGCATATAAGTTGCACTGTTCTACAAGACGCACTGACAAAAAATTCAGAAAAAAGAAATTGCGACTTATACACCGGAAAATACGGTATATCAAAGACCATGCTGCAGCATGAGCGCCTTGCAACACTCGTGAGCAAAAAAATTAGTCAACTTTTGTTCACTTCAAATGTCCTTGGAGAAGCAAATCGTTAAGTCCCCGATATTCACAATTTGGGGAAACTGCCCGGGACGTGCAGAGGTTTCAGATGAGCGTCAGACAGGTGTATTTTATATTTAGAATTATCGGCACATAAAACTATCTTGCGCACCCCTTTGAGTTCAATATAACTGGGTGCAACTGCATAGCAAACTGCACAACTTGCCTGATTCCATGTGGCAACGCTCAGCAACACAAAGTCCCAATTGCATGGTGTTAGCGCTTGGGGGCACTGCCTCAGGACCACCAGATAGAAATGGCAGGCCATACGACTCCACTCAAACTCATCTTCTGAAAGCCCGGCACTGAGAGAAGAGCACAGGACAGGACACATTGATGATAATGAAATACTTGATGCTGACTTCAGATTCATGTACGAGCAGAAAACAAAGCAGAACGAATGCACACATGATGACAGTGTTCTCTAGAAAACTGCATGGAGTTAACTTATGAATGAAGATAAAGCAAGGTTAAGTGAATGACTGATATATCAGGTTTGAAGTCACAAAGAAACGCTGGAGTATGAGGCTCCACACCCCTTCCTCCTCTATACACACACACACACACACACACACACACACACACACACACACACACACACACACACACACACACACACACACACGCACGCACGCACGCGCACACGCACACGCACACACACACACACACAGAGAGAGAGAGACAGACAGACAGAGAGAGAGACACACACTGTGAGTGTCCCAATTGGGATTCTTTACGTACTTGGGAATTCCACTTGGGAATCCCACTAGGGATTGTTTACTAGGTCTATTCGATAGACTTAGTAAATCAAATAGAATCGAATAGACCACTAGGTCTATTCGATTCATTTGATGATAGTCGAATGGACCACTAAACCACTCAATCGAATAGACCACTAGGTCTATTCGATTCAGCCAAGTTTCTATGCACCTTCTGCACCCATTCACGGTGCGCTGCACCTAGGCCTTCGATTCCCTGAGGTGCAGCGGTGCACCTGCACCCCCGTGCACGATTGAACGGGGTGCGAGGCAAGGTGCCGCTGCGGTTCAGTGAACCCTTGAACCCTGCAGCGAGTGGGTGCACGGCCCGGCACCCCATAACTGGCACCCCCTGCACCTTTTCATTTGTGGTGCCGTGCACATTTTTCTCAATCGAACAAACCTTAAATCTACATGCACAAGCACTTTTGTATTCCTCCCTCGTCAAAATGTGGCCGCTGCGGCTGGTAGCCAAACCGGCAAATTTATGGTCAGCAGGGGGGGCGCGAACAGAGATCGTTGTTCAAAATGCATGTTCAGTTTCCGTTCACTTTCGCCTCACGTGATTGGCCTAGGCTGACAACATCGGCGCAGCCTAGGCCAGTCACATGAGGCAAAACTGAACACAAACTGAATGCGCATTTCGAACAATGATCTCCGATTGCACACCAGAACGCCATGGCCACTGAACCAACACGACGGTGCAAGAAACTATGCTACATTTTACAACATTTAACATTAACATTTAACAGGTAACACATCTCAGAATGTCATCACCATGGCAGCCTTTGCTTGTCTGTGGCTTGCTTTTCTTAGTGTGCGGCAGCAAATGAACTAATAAACAAATACGAAAAGGTGAGCTATCTGGTAACTGATATGTTCCCATTGCCCAAATGCGGCTTCTTTCCTCCGTGTCCTGGTCCCCCATGTCACTTTGTTATCTCAAACTAATCAAGCTGTAATAGAAGACAATAGCTCAATTGGCAAGAAAGTGCCCATAGCTAACACGCTTGGCTGAAATTTAGCCATGTGAGCAGGATGCTGAATTCAGTGATTTGAGTAGGAACTGATGTGCAACATCATCTGCATACTCACTCTTCGTCTCTCAAGTACAGCTTTGGCTGAGTACCCCTTGTTCCTTGTAACCAGTACAGCACAGAGACCACTGCCTCATGAACTGATTCAGTGTTTCCTGTGTCGAGGCCTTCCAATGCCTTACACGCAAGACCCAGAAGGTCAACAGCCACTGAGGAACAAAAAAGGGAAAGAAAAATAGAGTAAATGTGAACACGAGGTGAGGCTGGGAAGACAGTACACGTGGGGTCTAACCACTACTTATGTGGTATCTACTTCACTGCGAGATCTGAAGTCAACACAAGAGCAACAACACTATACCACTACTACTACTACTACTACTACTACTACTACTACTACTACTACTACTACTACTACTACTACTACTAACATTATCAATAATTAAAGAAAATTAAATCATAGGGTTTTACAATCTGATTATAAGATATACTGTGGTTATAGTATGTTATTACAGTAAGCTCTGTAGATTAATTTTGACCATCTAGGTTTCCTTAACATGCACCCAATGCACGGTACAAGAGCGTTATTGTATTCCACCTCCACTGGGATCAAATCCACCACCTCATGCTCGTCAGCGCAATAGCCAACTCCAAGGAAGATGTTAAAGGGAATGTGACTACAGTATTTAGTTTGTAAATGATAGAGCAAACAGAACCAAACTCACTGCAAACAGTGTACAGGCATAATAATTTGAGACAGCTGCTAGCAGATGCAACCCACAGAAAACAAAAACAGCACAACTTACCAGCCCAGCCCAGCTCTGGTTCCCAAGACCTGATGCACCCAACAGAAGTAAGAAAAACCTCTTCAATGTTGTTTTGGGACATAAAAGGCAGTAGCGACTGCACGACCAAGAGTTCTGCTTTCTTCTCGTGGCTGTAGCTGCAAAGAGACACTGGTTGTTTGGTCCCAATGTTGGCGGAAATTGCAGAAAAGAAGCATACAGTGCTGAGCCTTGTAATGAAAATACTGACATTAGTGGTGTGATGCAATGACAATGACAAAGTTTAAATTCTCCCTCTAACCATCATGAGAATTTCAAGAAAAAATACATTTAAGAAACTATCAAGACGCCGGATTTGACTATCTGCACATCGGGACGAGCTCTAAGCATGCAACGGTGAAGGGCCCTATCACAGAGTTATTAAGTGCTCAGACTTTAAGCAGCAGTAAGCGCAATCTTCGAGTTCTTCAGTATTACATATCGCACCTGACACTGCCATTGTTATATAGCACAACCTCTAAAAGAGCTCCTCACCAGGCCCCAATGCAAGTTTTAGTTAAAAACTAAAGTGCTAGGACGCTGCCTATCATTTGTTTTATCAAAATAATTTTTTCAAATTGGTTAATTATTATACGTAGAAGAAATTGAATGCCTCGTTGCCATACCGCCAGAAGGCGAGCACGACTATCAACAGAGACACTCTCTCCCTCTGCTCTGAGTAGCAACGTTTCTTCCCTGCCGTCTCCCATACCGGCGCCGAGGCACTGAGTCGAGTACACATGACCAGTTCTGCCTCCTTTTCCTTTTCTTCTCATGCTTTCTTGCTGTGGGGTGCATTTGCGGTGACGGCATTGCGTATTCCACATTGGACAATTTACTGAAGTAATGTGTCACGGTGAGTGACGTTGCTAGGAGTGCGTTTTGCTTCACGGCATTTGCGCATGTTATGTTGACTCTCTGGCTGCTGGGAGTGGCGCTTTCTCAAGAGACAGCGAGTGAGGACATGCAGTTTATGGTATGAAATTTCAGCCATTTTTGTGGCACTTATGAATTTAATACTTTGAAGACAGAATCATCAGTACATGGAGTGCGTGCTGGACTTGTCTGTTTAAAATGGTAAAACCTGGCAAAACGTTACCATGAAACACAGAGCATAAAAAAATTGCCACCATAAATGCGTCATGCAGCAATAAAGGGAGACAGAGAAAAAGAGAGATGGGGCTTGTGACATCAACAAGGGATGGGCCTTCGACGCCGATACGGGAGAAGGCTGGAGAGAAACATCGCTGGAGCACCCCTGTCAAGGTAATGGCCTCTACTGTGGGAATGGTAGATGACCTTCTTGAACCATTGAGTCGTAGCGTTTTATTTGCCTCCATCGCCACTATTACTGCCCACTATATAAAAATTCTTGCAGAAAGATGCTCCCTAGATGACACTTTACGACTTCAAAGCGTATATTCTAAATTTTCTATTGGACCTGGTGAGGGATCTTACAAGTGAAACAAGAACAGTGCATGCAGTACAAATGTATGCAATATTTCTTATGCTGTATCATTAAAGTGTGCGATAAGAAGTCAGCCACATATGTTTCAATATTTGTTTGCAAGTACTGCATGAGAATTAAGAGCTAAGTACAAGCAAACTCACAAATTGTCTTTAGCCACAATGTAGTGCGAGTCACAGATTCTTCTTGCAATTCCATCTTCTCTCAGCTTCCTCAGGAAATAGACAAGTGCCTCTAACCACAATTTTTCGCTCAAGGCGGCTCTGTGAACAAAAAAAAAAGGTCAGTGAAATATTAAAATGCCAGCACAACTGCAGGGAGCTTGAACTGAAGCCCAAGTGGCTGTGACAGCTGCGTATTCATAAGATCACTCTCTGCTTTAAGGAGTGTGTAAGCTGCACAGTTGCTTGGTAGATACAGAGTTACGTACTTGTTCACAATGGAGTCAAAGACATCATTTGAAAACGTCTCCATAGCTGCATTCAAGGCCGAATGGTTCTCAGTGTCCTCTTTATCTTCAACAAAAACTGTACGAGCCTGAAAAAGAGATCATGTACGTAGCTGATAAGTGACAAGAAACTGTGGCCCAGCTAATGTAACAGTTCTATTACAATGCTATTCTTTTTCATGCTTCATCAATGGTTTAAGTTGCCCTGGGATTACAAGTTCTCGCTTGGATTGACTGGTCATGATTGGTGTATGATAAGAAAGGAATTAAGATCGAGCAAATGTAATCGCTACATTATACCAGCCCACACTTTTGTAATATCAGATACCCCTGTTCTGTCTCAGACACTTGCGATTCTCTTGACATGGGAGAGTGCATTCAAATAAAGTACGTCGGAGAAACTGTTTTAGGTCATTTACACTTGCATTCTTGGGCACGTGGTGGCCCTATTGACTGAGAGTACATTGTGCACAGAGCCAACTAGCAATGCGCAACAGTTGAAACAGACACCGTAAAGCTCTAATACAATATATGTTAGTGATATGGTTGAACAGGTTAACAATACATCACATGCAAGGAGCTGTACAGATGTGTGTTGATTGTGTGATGCGTGTTCCTGTGTGTTGGTTATTATCACTACAGACAAGCTGTGTGCTTATACCCAAAGGTCAGACAGAACTGGGGCAAGGAAATCGGACAACACTGGTACTTTTGCTCTTAATTATTCACCACCTTGAGCAATAATCTCTACCAAATAACATTTGTAAACTTAGCCACACCTTTTATTTTGCCTTTCGAGAAAATTTACGCCAGTAAAGCACTTCTTTTTTTTTTTTCATGCACTGAGTGCGATGACAGTCCTGCCACATTTTCGTGATGTCGTGCTCTGCAGTTTGTGCATAAGCAATGGCAACCATGTTCGAAAAAATCCCCTTCTTTCATATGACTGCTTGGATGGCTGCGCAACACAGTTGCTTTGCTGCCCTGGTAAGCCTCGTTTTTCAAATGCAATCAAGGCTAGCGGATACGAAATAACTGTAGAACTGATAGAATATCATTAGGATGTAAACACAAAACACCTATGAATAAAGAATTCAGTGGCGATTTAGTGGTAAATGCGAGAGAAATGTGTTAGCATTACATTGCACCTCATTAGCTTTGCAGCTTATTTTGGCTTTTTCGCTTACTTGACACCCATCCATTTTCTTCGAGGAGCAAAGTGCAACTGACAGCGGTCCAAAGAAGACTGAGGTGACAGCGCTTCAGCGCCGGCCCCCTTTACCTTCCCTCTCTCGAGCGCCAATTTGCAGCTGCCCGGCACTCTCTCTCCTTCGCAGCTCTGATTGGCTTCTAGACCAACCACACTCTTCTAAGCTCTCCCATTGGCATGCTCTTGCAAGCACTCCGATCTACTCTCTACCTCTACCACGTTATCGGCTTTACACACTGCACACATATACACTTTTTTCCACTTTGACGCTCTTAATGCTAATGCATTAAAATATGAGACACTCATTCATTACTTCGCATTAAGATTCATTAACACCAGTGCTCAGTTTCAACTCCCAAAGAAATAACAACATGACTTGTACAGCGTATGTATAAAAATGAAGGGGCAGCCTATGAAAAAAAAAAGTGTACTTACTCGGTGAGGGAAACAGCGCGCCAAGATCAGGAATGGGGCACATCTAAGGAGCAGACTGCTGCTTTTCAGTGGTTTCGACTCAGACTCGCCCTCAGAGACCAGCATGTGATCAAAGACTGCCTCTGTAAAGCCAGCAACGTCTGCCAGATGCGCTTGGTCTAGGTACTGACTGCTGGACTGCTTGGAGAGGTAGTCCTGCGTCGTGTAAAGCGGGTGGTCCTCGGGATGTTCCAGATGCGCTGCCAAAAGCTCCTGCATGACAGCAACACAAATGCGAGTACACTTAGCAGCAGTATCTCCAACAAAACTCAATAGTGAGGTTACCTGCAAGCGCACTTTTTATGGTCTCTGGGATTTATGCATTTCTGATAAGAGATTGTCCCATGTTCTGGACTGCAAATCCATGCTATTCAGCTCGCGAGCTCTGTATGCCTGTCAGCAAGGCTGTTAGGGGGAGTTCTACAACGGTTTTCATGCACCGCCGGAAACAGCGGCGTTCGGCAATGGCAACGTGTCGTAGCACTGTTGTTATCGACTGTCAGCCAGAAAACGGCCAGCAAAGCAGGCTGCGTCCTAACTCTAATGTGGCAACATGACTAGGTCATCAGAATGTGCAGCCAAACACCGGTATCAGTAGAGCTGGTGCAAGATATGGAAACATGTCTTGGATATAAGCAGAGACCATAGAAGTTCTAAGCTCGGACATAGTGAAGAGCATGAAAAGTCTTGGGTAGAATTTGGGCAGTGGCAAACCACACTCATACAAATTCCGTAGGGCACCAGACTTTGCTTACAGAGCCTCGCTGCCTTTCATGCACGCGTTACTGAGATTTTTATATATCTGCACAGTTTTGTTTCCCTCTTTCTATTTTCTTCTTTTTCTCCTACATATCTTTTGCTTTCTTGTACCCGAGTGTGACGGAGCAGCTGTCACCACTGTAGGGAGTACGTACTAAGGATTACTTACTCATTTTGATTCCAACAGCAAAATAGAACCACCCACACACACAAATAAGTACACACACACTGTGGGGATGCGCGACTCTCGCGCGTCCCCTGATATGTTTTTCCCGCATGGCGCGTCTCCTGTAATCCGGCTTCGCCGCGTGGCCTGCGTGATGCCCACGGCGGTCGATGTGGTTGGGGCGCAGTGCGAGAGATGGCGCGAGTGTTGCGTTGCTAACGCCGCCTCACGGCAGGGTTACTTGGGGGCGCAGGGGAGGACGGGCTGTCTTCCCCAGCGGGTCGGCGCACGGCGTGGACATTCCGCGCACGCGGCGACCGATGCTTCTGCAAGACCGCCTCGCGTGGCCGCCTTCGAACGCGCCACGATTCGCGTGACCATACACGCGAAGGACCAGGCGTTGGGATCCAGCATGGGGCGAACATATTCGCTCGCTTCCGGTCGCGGTGAGTCAGACTTCTAGATTTTTCGCGCGCCCATCGGCATGTTTTGTGGATAGCAACTCGGCTAGCAGGCACTGATCTATGAAAGGTGCAATAAATGCCCTTGTGATTGTTTGCACTACTGTGTTGTCGTTCCTTTGTCCCAAGAGCACGGGTGTGAGAGACCCCACAACACACACACACTAGCAGAATCGACAATGCAGCAAAGGATGCTACACTCACCGTAAGGCAAGTGTCATTGACGAGCTTCTCCCACTGTTGTAATGTGGGAAGAATGGATTCAAGGACCAGCGACACAGTCGGGTCAAGAAGAAGAGCCACCGGGTCCTGCTCCTCCTTGGGGATGGCTGCAAAAATACTTTCCAGGAACCGGCAGCAGCATCGGACGAGTCCTTGCCTGTTTAGAGGAAGAGAAAGAAAAGGGAGGTGACACAAGAGGACACAATAAAAAAAAAAACACTGCACAGTAAAGCTTAGTCAAATAAAGGCTACAAGTAAACTAGTACAGGACGGCAGTGCTACAACAGAGGTATCAGCTCAATAATGGAGAAAAATGCATCGGCATGCTCTTTACAAACAATCTAGCAAAACAAGTGGAACGGTAATAATGTCTCCACTTCACACGAATGCTGGTGTTTGGTGGATAGCCTATTGCAAAGCAACACTGAAACTTTCAGACGTTCAACATATTTGAAGGTTTTTTTTGTTGTTGTTGTTGTTGTGCTCGTATAAGAATCTGATTTCGATCAAGTTCATTTCACTGTGATGAACTTTAAATTATTGCTGATATTGCTGAGTTCTTTTCTAATTACAGGGTAACATTCTGACGTACCTAGGTGCTTCTTTGATGCTTTTGCAGCTTAGTTTTTGAGGAATGTACCTTTTCTGTATGGATCTACATATCGGGCTTATTTAGATGTACTTCATTCTCATTTCTTTTCGTTGAGCTCTTTAGGTAATAGCATTTAAAAAGCGAGTGTTTTAAGTGCAGTTCATAAACTGTTTGCTTTGTATACAGGGTCACTGCTGTTGACAAAAATTTTGCTTATGACCTTTTTATTTATGTACTTAATACAGTCATGTCTGCCAAATGCTAGCCATAAATATTGGATGAATGATTGACTGATTGAATGAATGAATGAACTCTGCTACACCAATGGTGGCAGCTCTTTCTGGCAGCATGTTGGGATAGAGGGCAGGTCATGGAAGAAACTGCTAATTCAACAATGAAGCCTGTACATTATTTGTTCTGCGAGTCTTTTATTTAATTGTGTGACACGTTTAATCAATGTTTGTCTTAACTATATGAAACCCATATGGGTTCCTTGAGTAAAAATTGAGAAACCTGTATGGGTTTCCTTTGTTGCCATTGCTACAATTGGGTAGATGTCTCATTTTCCCTTTATTAATTGCTTCTCTCCACCTTGCCGGTTTCCGCAGAGCTATTACGTCAAAACTCTTGCCTTTTCTTCGAGTTGTTGATAAGTTCAACTTCGCCCTGCTATCTGCGAGCCGCCTAGTTAGCTCAGATGGCAGAGTGGCTGCCCCGGAAAGGCAGTGGTCCCGGGTTCGCGTGCCGGACCAGGACGAATTTTTCAACTGCGAGGCTTTTCTTTCGAGGAACCCATGTTGGTTTCCTTTGTAGAAACTGCTACGATTGGGTGGATGTCTACTTTTTTCCTTGTTAATTACTTCTCTTCACCTTGCGGGTTTCTGGAGAACTATTACGTGAGAGGTCCGTTAATAGAAGGTTAGTTTGACTACCTTGATGCAGAGTTAAGCTGTCATCAGTCATAGTTCAATACTAGTGAGGCATTTTTTATAAAAGTGGACAAGTTAGTCAGCATCACGTCTCGAATGTGGCTCACCGCTTATCACAGGAAAGACGGCTGAGCAACATGGAATTCAATGTCGATGCAATCTTCTGAAGAAGACCGCCAGGTGCCAGGAATCCACCTCGTGCTTTGACAATCATGGAGATTCCTTGCTGCCATGACCAGCGCACTTTCTCCCGTGTCTCTGCAGGTTGCATTGCACTGAATTCTTTATTTGCTCTAAAAGAACATATGAGTACTAATGCTTTTTTAACATTTAGCCAGAGGCTATAGTAGTGGGTTCAATAAGTAATTATTAGTCAGAAGCAGGACAACTGATAGCAAACACAAGGTCCACAATGACATAAACATCAGAAACTACATTGCACAAAAATATATATACGCTCTGAAGGAACAAAAACAATATTCAAATGCAGAAGAGAGGAGGTGTGCTAAAGGGCAGTGGCATACAGACAAAAATAGTAAGCAATGTTGTGCTATGAAAACTAAGCTCATGAAGTGTTGTTGAACAAAAAGAATGAAGATTAGAGATATTTTTGTATCCTGGGGTATACCGTTTCAAACTCTGGCTACAATAGTTATAACTTGAGGTTCTGTATACACATTGTGAATAGAAGGTAAGTTAAAATTGTGGTGGACACTGTTTTTAGTCGTATGGGATTAACAGTGAAATATGCTTACAGTAAAAGGGTTATTAAACATCAAGACCCGGCTTAGTCATAGCCATCCTTATGGGACACAACAGCTCCAACAATTAGTAGCTGCGCTCTGTGAAACAACGACTTGCTAAAAGATGGGTATCTCGAAGGTGTCTATCTCAAGTGCAAGCATGACTCAAATGTCAGCACTGCACAGGAATTGAATGCATGTGCTGCTAGAAACCTACACACGACAAAGCATACAATGCTAAAACTGAACGAGCCAACAAGCACATACCGGGCGATGAAGACAGCGTACTCTGACAGTCGAGAAGAAACAGGGCAAAAACAAATTCTTCTGACTCAGACAAATTGCAACATCCCTAGAAAGAGAAAAACAGTAAATTACTCAATCATCAGTAGCAATAACCAGTGGCATGACCAACTTCCCACACGCTGACGTGCCGGCCACATTCTTGGTGGTGGTTTTTGTGCTATGGCCGTAATGGTTTTACAAAGCTACATGTTTCCTCCCTTTCTGAGCAATGCAAGATTTGGACGCGTCACTTTGCTTATGGCAGTTCACACAATTTACCTCCTGTATTACAACCATTACCATACATTTTACGCAAGTAACCGAATGTCATATAAAAGAAACGTGTCATATATGCGACGAAAAAAAAAAAGAGACATAATATAGCTTCTTAAGAAAAACAACTGAACTTCCACTCGCACATTCAATCAGTTCATGCAAATAAAAAGAAGCTTTCAGAAAGTAAAAGCACCAAAAGTGGAATCACCTCGTAACTTGAGAAAAGTGTGTTAGTGATCTCACAAACAAAGTCCACTGCCTTCAGTAGCTCCTTTCCTTCAGCCTGAGTGAAATTCTGCAGCGTCTTGCGGAGCGTGCTAAGGATACTACTGAGGTTGGAGAGTGAGATCAGAGGCTCTGGAAAGGAAAAAAAAATATATAACAACACTCAGATGTGACAGCATAAAAACAGCTTTGATGCAAGAGCTTCCAGTGGCTAACGTGGTTATAACACCATAAATGCCACGTAGCAAGACAGTGGAGACAGTGTTTGTTTCATGCATAGCTAATATTCACATGGTAAGTACATCGGAACAAAATGCTACAACATATCGCACACTGGAGCATACAGTAAAAACTCCTAAGGTAAAGGGGTGGGTCGAAATTACATTTTTGTGAATGTTAATCTATTATCACCACAATCTGCCCTCAGGCCGATGTTCCCACCATAAAATGGGGGCTGGCAGTGAGTGCAGCCACCATGTAAGATGAAGCCTATACGTCAGCAAGTCAAACACCACTGAAAGACCGTGGAAGTGATAAAACAAGTGTAGATGATTGGTAAAAAAATTCAACGACTATTACGACACTCCCTAATGTGAAATTTGAGCACAGCTGTATACACGTTTTCATTTCGCAATATATTGCCTGGCACAGACAACTTGTCTCGTAAGGCACATTGCAAATGGAGCCAAGTGCGGCGCGACTTCCTCGCTAATTGGTAGATTGCAAGAGGCAACACGTGGGTGACGCGAGGGGGATATTCACAGCAGCCACTGCAGACAGATCTCCGCTCATGCAGTGCTTTGTTTCCATATATGGCATCGGTCGACGTTCTCGTCGCATGCCATCGGTGAACAGACAACGGCTTGCTACCCTGGCACCATGTCATAGCAGTCATCGCAAGTTTTGCACGGTACTATGCTTTCCTTCTCTAGCTGTGCTTCGCATTCGCTTTCATCTTTCGCTATGCCTGTTCGCTCGGCTACACTGAGGGACAATACTGACACTCGCCGCAGGAACGGGCGGCTTAAGAGCTGTGCTCTAAAAACAAGTGCACTTGGCTGCGTGGCGCAGAATAATCAGCGTAGAATAATCAGTAAATCTTCATTATGAACTAAGGATGATTTGTTATATCAAATGTATAGGATGTTCTTGCTACATTTAAATGAGATTTTAAATAGTTAAAGGGACACTAAATTCAAATACCAAGTCGACGTGGAGTGTTAAAATACCATTCCAGAAACCTCACAGCACTTGTTTCATGCCAAGAAAAAGACTTGGTTTAAAGGGACAATAAAGCGAAACAATAAATCAGTTTAGACTAATGAAGCATTGTTTGAGAACCCTGCAGGCAGTCATTTAAAAAATATAGTTTGGTTATTAGATGAGAAAATGAAGGTCCAAGTATCAGTATTTGAATTTCGCGCTGAAACCCCAGAGCCGGTATGTCATCGTGACGTCAGGGATTCCAAAGTATGTTTTCGCATTTGGGCCGCGTTGGCTCAATAAAGGTTCCCGAAACTTGCCATGTTTAATATTTGGTTGCTTTATAACACAATGTAGTCAATCTGTACCGCTATATATAATAAGTAGGTCGTAGAAGATGCCATCAAAATCCACGACGTCACAGCCCCGAGGTGCGGGAACTTAAGTTTTTCATTCTTGCGCTTTTTCTGGCTTACCAAACGTCTTAGCGTTGCAAGAGTGGTGTTTTTGGTGTTGCAGAACGGTAATTTACTGATGCAGAAGAAATCATTTTTCACTTTAGTGTCCCTTTAAGAGAAAATTGCATCTGAAGGGTCTGCATAACTTTAGCACAATTCAAATCACCAGCTCCTGAGCAGGGAGCGATGACATTGCATACGCCATCACTGCCCTTCATGGCCGACGGTGAGTAAAATGGCGCCCAACAGGTGGCGCTTCAGTGTTTTACGCAAAACACAAATGCGTGGCCATGGAGAAACCGAGCCAAAACAGAGCATTGGATTCACCACTGCAGCTGTTCTTGGTCAAGTGGTGTGGAACGTTCGGGAATCCTGTGACATCACATGAATGTGGCATTCTCTGCTACTTGCAAGTCAGTGTGCGTTTTGTGATCCAGCAAAACCAGCGCTGCACTACACGATCACGAAACTACTGAAACACAAAAGCACAGGCAGCCCTGAGTCGAGCCAAAATGGAACCTTTCAACTGCTCTCGTTGTTGTCAAAGCTGACGTCAATGAGTACGTCTTTCTAAAATTCGAATAGAACTGGACAAGTAGCATTTTCTTTAGTCTTATAACGCAACACAATCATACTGTTATTACAAGCAGTGGAGCATTAGTGACAGAATTATAATGAGGAGTGCCTTCGTTGTCGGGCTAATACTTAAATGTTCTGAGGGGGTCTCAAATAGTGTCCTGCATTTACCAGAATTTTTTTTATTACTAAAGCTCTGTTCGCGATAATATTGACGCTTTAAGGCCAAACTACACGTATGCGTGCGAGTGCATGAAAACGCACGCCCCACGTGCCTTGCATTTGCCATGCCTCGTGACTAACGGCGGTTTGAACCTACAAGACGCATGCCAGCACGCACCCACTTGGCTCACTATTTTTGCCTTGGCAGACATCGTTTCGCATTTTTGCGACGCACTTGGTGCTGCACTCTAGCCAGATCGCTGAAAACTAACGTGTGCCACAAATACCAGAAAGGTTGCCCATCTCCAGGCTTGCCCGCAGTGACCTCCAGATAAGCTCGGATTCTGAAGAGGAGCTTGGCATCAGCTTCTGCGACAGCTGCAGCAGCTTCTCGGCCAAGTCGTTGCTCTTTAGCCACTCCTGAATGCCTGCGTGGCTCCTCCAGCAGTCGAGGGACTTCTCCAGCAGGATAGCCAGGAGATGCGCGTTGTCCTAGCAAATGAGTCCAGCACAAGTGAAGACCAGAATGACAAGGGAAAAGCAAGGACAAGGCACTCAGGGAGGCTAAGCTCAAGCCTGATGCACAAGAGAAATATACCTGTTGGTTAACGGACAATAACTCGCCAAACGACACACTTTTTGCAGTACTTTCATCATACACTGCTGCATGCTTGTATTTGTGTTACCTTTATTTACCTCATATGCCTTGTGAAAGGTATCATGAACATAAAAAAAGGATGAAAGAAGCAAAGTAATATGCAAGGCAGCACATTTACAAGAGCTTTCTTTACAGACCTCTGCTACAGCCATACACTCTATTTCGAACGAAAAATTCCCCTAAGACATAATATTTTGCCCATGTTATGCCACACCTTCAATGACTAAAAGTGCAGACAGCCATCGACCTGCGAGCAATGCAACTGAACCAGCACTGGTATGCTGTTCCGCGGCCACAGCTGTATGTCAGTATGTTTTGTATCTGCAAGTTTTTAGAATAGATTTTTTTTTTAAAGGCAGACAGGTTGCCTTCCAGATGAGTATGCTGGTACCGTATTCAATTTCAATTGGAACTGCCCGAATATGCAATAATACTCACCAGCACAGTAGCATTGAAAAGCTCTGCTGCCTCCGTCGCAGCAGCGCTGATGGAAGGAACCAGCAAGCAGTTTGCAACATGCCCGTAGTACTCCACCAAGCGATCCTGGCAGCTAGCCGAGGCAGCATCGCTTACCATGGTCCTAAACAAACTGAAAAACTCAAACACCGGACTGTTTCCTTCACTGCACTTGACACCCATTTCTGTGAGCACTGCCTCGACAAACATGCCAGAGCTTGAGACATGCAAAACTTCGGAAGCGGCTTCAAGGTACACCAAGCTGTCAGCACTGCCTGGGTTAGTCCTTGCCCGTTTCAACACTTCTGCACATATTTTCGTTGTATTTGCCATGGTAGTCGGGAGGGCCTCCAAGGGTGATGTCCGTGCGTCAAGAATCAAGGAGCTTCTTTTCGGGTGCACGGCAGAGTTTCCGTCTTCGGGTGCAACTAGCGTGACCTTCATCTGGCTTCTTGGACTTGCTGGTGGAGAGTGGATGGCGCGAAGAAGTTTTGTGAGCCGGCGCAGCAGTGTGCCGTTTGGAGGTGACATCGAGGCTATTTCCAGGCTTAGTTCCAGCAACCTGTGCCAGATGAGCTCAAGGCACTCTTGGTAAGACATTTTCGTGGCGGGCTCAGAGTCACCGGCGAGGATTTTCTGAAGAAGGAAGGCATGCAGGCTTGCAACTTCATAGTAGAGCCGCGTTCCGGAGAGACGGCTTGAGGTTTCCACGAGGCAGACTCGCAGGACTTCTAGGAGCTGCATTTCAAGAAAAAATGAAATAAATGTAGCTTAAAAAAAGGGAAACATTCTTGCATGCTGCTATGCCACTAAACTTCCCTAATGTTAGCCTGACTTGCAGCAAGTGAACACCAAACAATTAATAAAAAGCCTTCAGGGGCACTGCAACATCTGCAATTCAAGCGATCTCTTTTAGTGGAAACATCACTTGTTAGAAAACACCTGAGGCTGATAGTCCAGTTCTGTACTTGAAGGGGCAGAGTTTACTTGCATGAAAAATCACACAGGGATGAAAATGAACTAAGTTTTACTAATAGACTTAATGGTTCACTTTGGGCTCACGTGCCAATTAAAGCATTGAAATCAACCAACAATGAAGCCATACTCATTTTTACAAAACCCTGTGCCACACGCCAAATGTCAAGAAATGTGTCAGTAGCACTTATCAGCACTTTGCAGTGTTGTTCAGTGTGGTTCCACATACGTTGGAATAAAAATACTACTGTGCGGTGGATTTCACACTAAGGAGCCCTTTTCTTTTTTCTCTGATCAGGCTACAGTCTACCCTACCTGCTCTTCCAGAATGTGGCTGCGAACTGCCTTGGCATTCTCATCTTGCGCAAGATGTCGCGTCAGGACGTAACGAAGGCATTCCATAAAAGCTTGGACAACAGCATTGCACTCTGCCATGGATGCCTGCACTTTTGGGTTCAGCAGGCTGCAAGCAAAGGAACAGCAATGTAAAGTAGGCAGTCAACAAAAAAGGCCATTGAGCCATGTGATGTATGGCGCAAATGGGGCATGCAAGACGATAGGTAAAACAAAGTCACGACGCCACCAAGAAGTAATGGTTTATTGCGCACGGTCTGTACATGTAAAGCATCATGCAAAAAAATAGAAAAAAAAAGACGAAAGGGAATACACCACACAACACAGATAACATACCAGGAAAACCATCAGTCACAGACTGCTACTGAGAAAGAAGCAGCATCAGCTGCCCATTTGTTTGCTTATCAAATCCTGTTTCATCACTTATGCCAACCAATGATGCCCTCCCTCTCTCTCCTGCTCCTTCGGTTATGCGCTTGACTTTCTGCTCTTTACTCTTCTCCTTTTCACTCTTCCTACCCTCTACTGGATTAGATTGCCATCCGCCAACCAAGAAAAGCCGGGGAAGTAGTTAAAGAAAGCTATCATGTTGCACGCACACACGTACAAGCACACTGATGAGCACAGGCGAAGGTTGCTAACACAGTTAGCCGATTGTGATGACAGCATGATAACCTCCAATGTGGGCGCACAGCAACGAAAAGGAGGACTGCGATCGTGACACCAGTTTGTTAGTTTGCTTCCTGGAACGACTGGCACTGATTTCCAAGGGCAGACCTAATACGTTGCGGTGCAGACCGAATCATAAATGTCTTAAGGCGTATCAGCACTCTATTTATTACTTTTCACTTTTACTTTTACCACGTTATTACTTTTGCTAGTACCTGAAAAGCTGATATGCAACGGGGGGTGTTCGCCTAGCAGCACTAGCTCTAGGTTGCAGCGGTAGGCTTAAAACAGGTCGGTGCTATCTCGAAACGGGGAAGCAAGCACACCTTGTCGTCTTCTTCTCATCCACTAGCACCATGCCCGCTGCCCAGTGCCTTCAGTTCGAAGTGTCGAAGGATCGAAGTGTCGCAGTACTGGAGGAGAGGTGAGAACGCGTCGCAGTTCTTGGAATGCGTCGTCGCATGCCGGGGACCAGGCTGATAGGTCAGAACTGCCGGTGAGAAGCTGCGTCAAGGGGGCGATGATAGAGGCGAAGTTACGGATGAAGCGCCGGAAATATGAGCACAAGCCGATGAAACTGCGAAGCTCTTTCATGGTGGTTGGTTTGGGGAACTCGGTTACGGCGCTAAGTTTCGTGGGGTCCGGGAGGATACCGTCTTTGGAAACTACATGACCGAGAATAGTAAGTGTGCGAGCGCCGAAGTGGCATTTCTTCAGATTGAGTTGCAGTCCTGCAGTGGAGAGGCACGCAAGGACTTGCTCGAGGCGGCTGAGGTGCGTCGCAAAGTCGGTGGAAAAAACCACAATGTCATCCAAATAACAGAGGCACGTTTTCCACTTCAGCCCTCGAAGAATGCTATCCATCATTCGCTCGAAAGTGGCAGGCGCGTTGCAGAGGCCGAACGGCATGACGGTGAATTCATATAGCCCATCAGGAGTTACAAAGGCTGTCTTTTGGCGATCGGCCTCTGCCATTGGCACTTGCCAATACCCGGAGCGTAGATCCAGCGAGGAAAAGAATTCCGCTCCCTGCAGACTGTCCAAGGCATCGTCGATGCGGGGCAGAGGATAGACATCTTTGCGCGTTATTCGATTAAGGCGGCGATAGTCTACGCAGAGCCGAATGGAGCAGTCTTTTTTTTTTAACAAGGACAACCGGAGATGCCCAGGGACTGTTAGAGGGCTGGATGATGCCACGCTCCAGCATGTCGTCAACGTGCTGGTCGATGACACGGCGTTCAGCGGCCGACACACGATACGGACGCTGGCGCAATGATGTTTGTTGGCCGGTGTCGATACGGTGAACGACTGCGGACGCCCGGCCCAAGGATGGTTGGCCAATGTCAAATGAGGCACGAAAACGCTGGAGGAGCTTGATGATTTCGGTGTGCTGCGCAGGTGTGAGTTCTGCGTCGACGGCACGAGCGAAGACGTCTACAGGGGCATCGGTCGCGGCGGGAGGAGTTACGGCACAAATCGGAAGTGATGCCGTATCACCAAACATGGTGGCCGGAAGAATGCTATCGAAAGCTTCAGCGGTACCCAGGCACTCGTCACGGAGTAGGGATGATGGGCAGGCGGACGGATTGCACACGTAAAGGGCAGCAGAACCTTCGCAAAAAGTGACGACAGCAAACGGAAGAAGAAAGTTCCGGCGGCGCGCACAAGTGGTCGACGGCGTAAAAAGGACAGATGAGTTCGCAGCAGAGCTACATAACACAGGAACCAGAGCGGCGGAGAAAGGTGCAATATCGATGTCAGAGGCGGCAACAACTTTAGGAGAATAATGGTTGTCAGGGTCAAAACACGGCACTGATAACGTAAGTTCGCAACGAGCGCAGTCGATAAGAGCTTGATTTACAGATAGGAAATTCCAACCAAGAATAACGTCGTGCGAGGAACGAGGCAGGACGACAAATTCGATAACATGCATAACGCTTTGAATGACAACCCGGGCTGTGCACGACGCTGAAGGCTGAACGCGATGCGAGGTTGCCGTACGCAGAGAAAGAGAGGTAAGGGGAATGGTCACTTTGTTCAAATTGCGGCAGAGCTTCTCACTAATAATAGAAACGGCGGCTCCGGTGTCGATAAGTGCGTGTACGGTGACGCCGTCTACGGACAGTTCAATTTCGTTCGCCGGCGCAGAATGAGGCCTTGAAATGTTCGACGGAAACGCAGTTCTTGCCTCTGGAACTGCGACTGCTAGTTTTCCTCTCGGGCTGGGCAGGGTCGGCGAACCATCGGGGAAATGGATCGGCGACGTGGGGAAGGCGACCGGCGTGAATCGAAGGGGAGGCGACTGTAAGAGGTGTCCGGAGGAAGGTTAGATTGGTCCTGACGCGGAAGTCGAGCAGGCCTGTAGCTTGAGGCACCCCCACTGTCAGGTAAACGGGGGCTGCGACGGCGGCAGAATCGTGCTACGTGGCCCGGAAAATGGCATGAATAACATATTGGCCGGTTATCAGGTGTTCGCCACGGGTTGACGACAGGGGCTCCAGCAGCCGAGTAAGGAACGACTATCGGACGCGAAGGTGGCGGCGGTACATGGAAGGTGCCGGTGGCACGGTAGGAATCAGGAGCCGGAGGAGTGTAAGGCCGCGCTACAACGTCAGCGTACGTTAGCGGTCCAGCTGCAGGCTGCGGAGGAGGGGCAGATGGCAGCGCCGCGGCAACTTGCGTCTGAATGACGTGACGAAGCGAAGGAGCCAGGGTTGTTGACGGCTCGGGTGCGCTATTCGCCAGAGAGAGTTGGCGTGCGACTTCCTGGCGGATGAACTGCTTTATCTCCGGCATTAAAGCAGAGATGTCGGCAGCGTCGCGACCGAAGTCCAACGGGGAGAGATCCGCAGTGTCCTGCTGAGCAGCGCGTGTTGATGCACGTTGCTTGCGCAGCTCGTCGTACTGCTGGCAAAGCTGTATGAGCTCGGCAATCGTCCGGGGACTCTTCGCGACGAGCATTTGAAAGGCATGCTCATCGATGCCTTTCATGACGTGCTTGATCTTGTCTGCTTCATCCATGGATGAGTTGACGCGCTTGCAGAGCGAGAGCACGTCTTCAATGTAACTGGTGAAGGTCTCGTCCTGGCGTTGAGCTCGACCACGCCAGCGCTGCTCAGCGCGAAGCCGGCGAACTGCGGGACGGCCGAAGACCTCAGCCAAAGTCGCCGTGAAAGCCGACCAGGTGGTAAAATCGGCTTCGTGATTGCGGAACCATAGGTTGGCCACGTCAGTCAAGTAAAATATGACGTTTGTGAGCTTGGCGCGGTCGTCCCACTTATTATAGGCGCTTACACGGTGATATTCGGCGAGCCAGTCTTCCACGTCGTGGTCGTCTGTGCCGCTAAATATAGCCGGATCGCGCTGGCGGATAACACCAGAGCAGACGATGGCCGGGGGCACGGGAGCAGCAGCCTGGGACGGTCCCGGTTCATCCATTGTAACAGCTGGTAGTAGCGTCCGACTGCGGAGTTCCAGGATGTTGAAGAGAAACCCAGCACCTCCACCAAATGCAACGGGGGGTGTTCGCCTAGCAGCACTAGCTCTAGGTTGCAGCGGTAGGCTTAAAACAGGTCGGTGCTATCTCGAAACGGGGAAGCAAGCACACCTTGTCGTCTTCTTCTCATCCACTAGCACCATGCCCGCTGCCCAGTGCCTTCAGTACAGATACATCATTTTGACATGTGTAATCAAATACGTGGCTTTTGAAAGGACTAGTCAGAACCGGTGCGCTTACCCTTCACGGAAGGAGTCGAAGAACAACTTGTAAAACTGGACGCCGACACCAACGACCTCAGCAGGGACAAGGCTCAGGAACGGAAGCAGGTTTGGGTATATGTGCACCGCACTGCCAAACCCGCCATTTTTCAAGACCTTCCAGAGCTGAGGTAGGACAGCTTTCCTGGCATCAACATGAGTCCAGCAATCCTGCACAAAACAAACGGTTGTCGCCGCATTATGCTTGGAAGGAAGTGAACTGGTGCTGCCACAACTCGTCGGCAAACGGATAAACGAGCAAGTGCCAGTCACAAACCAAGGGTACATTTCTTGGTTTACCGTGTGTCAGCTCTCGGAAACGTCAAGCCTAGTTAACTGCAGACGTCATATGCATTGCGACTCTTGTACAGCCGTACTTCGTTGACCCGAAGTTGCATCCGACATCCAACTAGCTTCAGTCTATCCAATATCTGTAATAACCATATGCTTGTTACGCACTGATATCAGCGAGGAATGTTTAACATTTACATCTTTTTAGTCACATTTGCTATATAGAGGTTCAACTGTACTTGTGAACAAGAGTTACAATGCAATGCAATGCATATGACAAACTGATGCGCTCCCTTAAGGAAGCGTATGACAACTCCTTTAAATATATAAGAGTAAAGAAGTCAACTAGAAAACGGAAACCGTGGCTTAATGACGAATGCCTTAGGATGATCCTTGAGAAGGATTCACTGTATCATAAGTTTGTCAGAACAAGGAACCCTGATGATCTTGCAAGCTTTAAGAAATATCGGAACTATGTTACGAAATATACACGAAATGCAAAAAAGCTGTAATACGAGAACCTATTTCAAGAGGTGAGTAATCAGAGCAGTCTATTATGGCGCGAAATTAAAAAGCTTTTGCATTCTGATGTCCACAATAGTGTTGACTTTGAACTTGTAGTTGAAGATAGAACGCTAAGAGGCAAAGAATTAGCAAATATGTTTAATGACTACTTCACAAGTCTGGAAAAAAGTACTCACGACATAGCAGTAACCAAGTATTTGGGCACACGGAACGCACATACAGCTTTCCTTAAACCTACAGATCCATACGAAGTTTATGCAATTTTCATGTCACTAAAAAATAGTAAATCCCGCGATGTGAACGGATTTCAAATAAGACCTATTAAGTTTGTGCTTGATCTCTTGCTCCCAGTACTTACTCATATTTTTAACCTATCGCTGTCAACTGGAATTTTTCCTAGAAAAATGCAACACGCGAAAGTTACAGTCCTATTTAAATCCGGTGACAAAAATAAGCTGTCAAATTACAGGCCAGTATCAGTACTGCCTGTCCTATCCAAGGGACTAGAAAAAGTTATTTGTAAAAGACTAAAGTCATTTTGTGATAAACATTCCATCATATCAAATAAACAATTTGGGTTCCGTGTGGGAATGTCAACTGAATTGGCTCTGCTAACCCAAAAAGAGTTCATTTTAAATGGTTTTGAACAAGAACTAACGCTAGGAATTTTCGTAGACTACTCGAAAGCATTTGATAGGCTAAATCATCAGACTTTGCTTACTAAACTAGAACATTATGGGTTTCGGGGCATTTCTCTCGAACTATTACAATCCTATCTTAATCACAGAAAACAACTAGTTTCGATTTCATCAGAAGATTCACGTCTCCAGGAAATTACACAGGGCGTTCCCCAAGGAAGTATACTAGGGCCAGTATTGTTTAATATATATGTTAACGACATTGTCAACATTTCTAATGACGCTAACTTCATAATTTATGCAGACGACACCAGCCTATTCTTTCAGTCTCGCAATATCAGCGATCTCTCGTTGTTGGCAAATACCACACTAGAACATTTGGCCGAATGGAGCAAGGTTAACGCTCTCAAATTAAATACAAGAAAAACAAAAGCTGTTATTTTTGCACCTCCACAAAAACATCTGAGTGAAGACATACTGTTGCAGGTTGGCTCTGATATAATTGAAGTTGTTCCTAACGTTAAAACTTTGGGTGTTATATTTAATCAAAAACTAACGTGGAATGAACATGTGGAACTTATTGCATCCCGTTTAGCCAAAGCTTGCGGCGTGCTTTGTAGACTCCGTGAGACGATACCATCTAAAGTTAAGCTGATCCTTTATAACGCACTATTCTCATCTCATTTAATGTATTGCCACCTTGTGTGGGGTACCACGTCAAAAGAAAATATCAATAAATTATTACTACTCCAAAAAAAGGCTGTTCGTCATATTGCAAACGCGCCATTCGACGCACATACATCTGAATTATTTTCAAAGTATAATATCATTTGTCTAGTAAGTTTATATAACGTTAACCTTGCCCTAAAATACCAGAGCTACTTTAAGTATAATAACGAAGCGTTCTTGCGGTTGTGCAACCTAATAGAACCAATAGATATATCGTATAACATTAGGGAAAGAAAGAGATGGCAGCTACCACTTTCCCGTACTAATTATGGATCAAATCGGCTATCCAGTCGAGTCCCATCCTTATTAAATAAACTTCATGAAAACGGTATAGAGATAACTGACACTACTAGGAAAACATTACGAGACTTCCTAATTCAAACTGAGTAATTATTTTTTTTTAACGTTACTTAGGCTAGGGGAAGTCACTACTTGGCTCCTTTAAATTAGGTAGTTTTTCATTTTGATGGCATTTTCGCATATAGGATGTAACCTGCAAGAAATTTACGCACATCTTCATTTGCTATCTATGTTTCTGCATGTCAAGAAAACGTTCTATGATGAATTTTACAGCAGTTGAAAATAAATATGTATTTCTGTTATATAGTGTATATTCATATATGTCATTTGTACTGTATCATCTTGTATCACTGATTGTACATTTAGCCTCACAAGTTTTTCACTTATACATTTGTGCATTGCACACACTAAAGTGTACAAACATTATTCTGTCCCCGTTGTCATAGATAGGGGCAAGAACCTTGTCAAGCTGCAAAAAAGCAGCTTTTAGTTCTTGTCCTAGTGTTCATTTTTTGTAAATGAATGAATGCTAAATAAAGATTGATTGATACGCTATGATAATGTATTTCTACTGACCCTCCACAAGGTAGGTTGTTGTGAAGCCACTAAATAAAATGGAATGAATAAAACCTTACCTCAAGCTTTCTCCAGTGTCCTTTCAACAACAACATTACTCAACCTCAGTTTACTTCTACTGCCAGATAATCACAATTCCTGCTTCATTAATATTGAATCTTGATGGCATCTTCGACTGGTCTCCTCCATCCTCCGACTCAGAGCTAGGTGGATGCGACATCGCTCCCCCTCAGTGGCGGTTAACAAGCACACAAGTCGAATGTGAGACTCAATCTTCGAGGAAAAAAAAAGAAAGAAAAGATGGAGACCAAAGCAGGTGACTACAACCAAAGCCTGATTTCAAGCCGAAGCTGTATCAAAATCTAGCCAAGGCTGTCAACGCTTTCAGGTAGAACGGTGAATACACAGATGCATTGAGTGTCCATTGGGATGCCAGAATGCAACGATGTGTTGCGATCATGTGAACGGTAACATTCTCAGCCTTGATGACTGCTTTGAGAACGGGGTTCAGAGCACCTAAGAGCACTCGACGCAGGAGGAGAGTGATTGAAAAGAACCAGCCAAACGCAAGGTGCACGTTGTCTTTCATCAAGCCAAAGATAATGATTCTCACTAGAGCAGCCTAGAGCGCTTCTAAACAACCAACTGAAGATGCCATTACTTAATGCAAAATTAAGAGGGGGAAAAAAATTAAGGAAGAATATGAAAAGCGTGAACTAATTCTTTCAAGTTCAACACAGAAATAACTTAGGAAACTGTCTTGCTAAAGTCCACCTTAGCAGAAGTGTATCTCTGTTGACGGTCCCTGAACTCACCAAATTATTAAAAAATTATGGATTGTTAATAGAGCAATGACAGATGAAGACAGGCGAAGCACACAAACATAGTGCTAACTTCCAACAAATGACTTTTTATAGAAAGAGCACACATATATACCATATGGCATCAAAATTAAACGTGCAAGACATGGAGAAAGAAATTTGTTCAAGGCTGCCATGTCTGCGCCAATGTGCGCATTATGTTCGAAAAATCAAGCTAGACACCGTACAGCATCCAAAATGTTGTTCTCCATTTTACATTGGCCATACAGGAGCGCGGGGTCTGGCTCGGCACCAGCGCGATCGGTCGGTGCCGCCAGAAAATAGAGGTGATCCTGTTGCCTAAACAACCCGCACTGTCAGGGTGGAAGGTATTGAATATAGACAGCAACCCACGCAAGAAACATCAGTACGATCCTTTAACTTGGCCCACCACGGAGCTAATGCAAGCTGCTCATCCATACGATTCCACATGAGATGGTGCGGTAAAATGGCAATTGAGGGCATAATTCCGTTTCTTGAAAGCGCGACCAGCCCTTCCGGTGCAGAGAAAGTGTAGATTCCTCATGTTCTGCTGAAATGTAGCAGGATGTAGCAGAGTTCACCTCTTGGCGCAGTTCCACACAACTGGCGCAGCTATAGCATCACTGTCAATGGCAAACATGATAAGAGAACCTATTTTAACGCTTATGCACTAAGCGACTGCCTTGCCTGAGAAGCAAGCTAGACCGAATCTTGTTACAAGAGAGTACATCTCAATGGCACTCTTACTGTAATGCAGAAGTGACATGTGCAGGCTACAAATCAATCCTGCCCACAAGTGTGTGGCGTTCGCACCCACGAACGAAGAGCCTACCTGCACCGCAGACACAACTGACAGAGCAGCTTCCCAGATGGGCACGGCCACCACGGGATCGTTCTCGGCCAAAGAACCAAGGGTGTGGGAGCAGAGCTTGGCGCCATACACCTTGCACACATGATCCACACGGCTCAGAGACGACGCCAGGCTGTACCAGGATTTGCGCACCTGTAGTGGCATACAGCATGTTAGGAAGTGAGATTACTAACCCCATGTGACATGTCTTCAAACATTCACAACCAACATGCCAAGCCCGACTCCTGTGTGACTTTGTGTGAACAACTCCTGTGTGAGCCAATTTTAAGACCACTGCAGTGTAGAGGTCTTTCCACAGTGCAGCGTCGAATGCACAAAAGAAACCGACACACAGTATTGCCCATCGTGCCTCTGCTTGTTCGCCCTGTGCTTTCCGCATTGCACAGTAAATTATTCCATGCCAGCAAACCCAAGTGTTTACCTTTGTGAACTATGCCTGCAAATTTCTGAATCTCATCATGACATCTAATCCTCTGCTGTGCTCAAGGGCATTTCACTTTCCTCAGAACCATTCTATAACTTTATTAGACCACAGTTTATCTGTTCTAGACATTAACGTATTCTGCCCTACTCTACCTTGTTATCTTGATCTAATGTAAGACTGTATGTCTAATCCATAGTGCTGCTGTCTTATCTTGTAGTGCTACGCTTATCAGTCTTCATTCTATCATTTCTTGCATGATTCCTTGTTTCCTTTCACATTCTTTTATTAGTCCAAGTATTGGTCTAAAAGGTTAGCACAGAAAGAATACAGTGGTTAATTCGCTTTCCTCCTCATGGATATTAGTAAGCTGCCATTCACTGCCAAATGAGCTCTAAATCATCCAATCTCCCGGTGATTTCCATCTGATAATCCTGGTCCCTTGTGACTGCTTGGCCTAGATAAGACATAATCCTTCAATGTTTCAAAAGCCGACCAGCAGAGCAGACTAACTAAGGAATCGTAACTTCTGCTTGCCGCACGAATGTTCACGTTGTGTAATATCTACTCAATCAAGGTACTGAGCAATTGGCCAGTCGGTGACGTAAGCATTAAACTCAATAATCCTATGTGGCCCTGATGACACCAATCGTGTTGCAGACAAGTGCTGTCAGGAAGTTTACAAACATGCGAGGAACTTTTTATTCTGCACAGCTTCACCTTTGAAATAAAATATCAGAAAAACAGTTTGCAACAACTGCATGAGCAACTACATAGTACATAGAAACAACCCATGTTCATGCACCCAACTGCTCCCAAAATACCTAAGCAATGAGAACTAACCAAGCAGTCTCAGAACAGTTAACTGTGCTGGTCAAAGAACAACACATACATTGTTACAAACATCTCCGCAGTCTGTACTTCATGCTCAGCAAAGTAATGAAAAGCTAGTTGTGTAAAAGTGGCCACTAAAAGCCAAGTACTGCCCATACCATGATTTCTTTGTGCTTGGCCATTTTCCAGAACTTGGGCTCCTTGAGGATTGAGTCCAGTGACTCGGCACCCGACTCAGGGAGTGGTGAGAGGTAATCTATGATCATCTTCAAGCCAAGCAACGCACAAGAAAGCCATCTGTGGTACTTTGCTTCCCGTTCCTCTTGTGAAAGCTCCCTGGTAACAAATATCAAAGGAGTATGTTCAGTGTTTGACAACAATGAAGCACAAGACACGATCCTCATGTATTGAGCTTCATTGTTGTCAAGTATGCTTCACCAATCGGACAAAACTATAGCCTTCTAGAATATGCTCAGGCCGACATCCTACTGAGCACTGTGTCCTCCGTGGACAAACAGTGCTCCAAGTTGTTAATCTCACGGGAACATCGACCACCATGATGGTCAATACAACGTCACAGAGCGTGCCTGATAAAGTTGTGAGGGCAGGCACAGGCATGCAAAGCATCCTCCTGACCTAGAATTGTCTGCTAAGCTATTCTATTTGGCTCAAAATATGCCCTGTTTTCTGAGAAAGAGCTGTGTAACTCCCATCTGCTGCAACTGCCGTCTCCTGTGGCTGTCATCCACACCCAACTTTTTAAACAAATGGCTGCAAGTGGCAGATGAATTAACAAAGAGCCAGGACTGTGCCAGGCTGAATCGAATAGCCAAGCAGACAGTGCTTGGACAAGAGGATGCTCCATACACATGGGCCTAACCCTTGCTACATTTTGCAGGTGCACTCTACAATGACCAGTTGCTGACAACCGTGCCAATCGATGCCCTCATGAGATTATTAAAGATATTCACGCAGCACCAACCTTGGGTTGATATCACAAGTGACAGCCTTGTAAGTGTCCCTCGGTATATCATGTTATGTAATAAAGCACACACACACATATATTTACATATTGCCTACTTGCATACATACATGCATACCTGCATTTCAGCTAAATCTTACAAGGCTTGAACAGCTAGCAATGAGCTCTTGAACATTTACCATAGCAATAAGTCATATATAATAAATAAAGACAACTGATGTGACCAGCATTATCAATCGGGAGGAGCTTTAATCAAAGATTAGTGATGCAGGGGACAATTAAGGAAGCCTTGCCTCTTGGAAATCATATAAGCATAGCGAGCAATGCTAATAGCAACATATTAATGGCGATATTATGACACCAATTTCTTCCTATTTATACTTTTTGTGCGCAAACAAACAGGGACGAAGAATAGGGGCAACATAAGGACGAGCGCTTTCTAACAACTGGTTTCATTTTTGAAGAACTACTTACTTAAATACCCACAGAACTGCGCGATCTAGAGAAACAGAGCACGCCTACAGCGCATATGATACCCACTGATCTGCGCGATCAAGTCAAAAGAGCAACGTCAATATTACATATAACACTTGTGATAAAAAAGAAGGCGTGGACAAAAGCCACCCAGTCATACTAAAAACAGCAAAGTTTGCTGTTTTTAGTATGACTGGGTGGCTTTTGTCCACGCCTTCTTTTTTATCACAAGTGTTATATGTAATATTGACGTTGCTCTTTTGACTTGATCGCGCAGATCAGTGGGTATCATATGCGCTGTAGGCGTGCTCTGTTTCTCTAGATCGCGCAGTTCTGTGGGTATTTAAGTAAGTAGTTCTTCAAAAATGAAACCAGTTGTTAGAAAGCGCTCGTCCTTGTGTTGCCCCTATTCTTCGTCCCTGTTTGTTTGCGCACAAAAAGTATAAATATGAATATGTTCCAACTAGGCCGACTCGCAGTTATGCACCAATTTCTTATTTTATAGAAGCAGACCACTTACTTGTAGTCCGGGACAGTGTCTACTGTCTGTTGTAGAATAACATCACTTATATACTGGAAGAAGAAAAAAAAGAGAAAGTTAGGCAGACAAGAAAATCCATAACACTCATCATCACCATCATCATCAGCCAGTTTACGCCCACTGCAGGGCAAAGGCCTCTCCCATACTTCTCCAACTACCCCGGTCATGTACTAATTGTGGCCATGTCGTCCCTGCAAACTTCTTAATCTCATCCACCCACCTAACTTTCTGCCGTCCCCTGCTATGCTTCCG
Source organism: Dermacentor variabilis (assembly GCF_050947875.1). Lineage (NCBI taxonomy): Eukaryota > Metazoa > Arthropoda > Arachnida > Ixodida > Ixodidae > Dermacentor > Dermacentor variabilis. The sequence goes on from NC_134573.1 coordinate 138,006,009, forward strand.
TTCCCTTGGAATCCAATCTGTAACCCTTAATGACCATTGGTTATCTTCCCTCCTCATTACATGTCCTGCCCATGTCCCCCCCCCCATTTCTTTTTCTTTATTTCAACTAAGATATCATTTACTCGCATTTGTTCCCCCACCCTACCTGCTCTTTTCTTATCCCTTAACGTTACACCAATCATTCTTCTTTCCACAGCTCATTGTGTCGTCCTCAATTTAAGTAGAACTCTTTTTGCAAGCCTCCAGGTTTCTGCCCCGTACGTGAGTACTGGCAAGACGCAGCTGTTATACACTTTTCTCTTGAGGGGATAATGGCAACCTGCTGTTCATGACCTGATAATGCCTACCAGACGCACCCCAGCCCATTCTCATTCTTCTGATTATTTCAGTCTCATGATCCGGATCCACGGTCACTACCTGTCTTAAGTAGATGTATTCCCGTACCACTTCCAGTGCCTCGCTACCTATTGTAAACTGCTCTTCTCTTCCGAGACTGTTAAACATTACTTTAGTTTTCTGCAGATTAATTTTTAGACCCACTCTTCTGCTTTGCCTTTCCAGGTCAGTGAGCATGCATTGCAATTGGTCTCCTGAGTTACTAAGCAAGGTAATATCATCAGCGAATCGCAAGTTGCTAAGGTATTCTCCATCAACTTTTATCCCCAATTCTTCCCACTCCAGGTCTCTGAATACCTCCTGTAAACACGCTGTGAATAGCATTGGAGAGATCGTATCTCTCTGCCTGACACCTTTCTTTAATGGGATTTTGTTGCTTTCTTTATGGAGGACTATGGTGGCTGCGGAGCCGCTATAGATATCTTTCAGTATTTTTACATATGGCTCGTCTACACCCTGATTCCGTAATGCCTCCATGACTGCTGAGGTTTCGACAGAATCAAACGCTTTCTCGTAATCAATGAAAGCTATATATAAGGGTTGGTTATATTCTGCACATTTCTCTATCACCTGATTGATAGTGTGAATATGGCCTATTGTTGAGTAGCCCTTACGGAATCCTGCCTGGTCCTTTGCTTGGCAGAAGTCTAAGGTGTTCCTGATTCTATTTGCAATTACCTTAGTAAATATTTTGTAGGCAACGGACAGTAAGCTGATCAGTCTATAATTTTTCAAGTCCTTGGCGTCCCCTTTCTTATGGATTAGGATTATGTTAGCGTTCTTCCAAGATTCCGGTATGCTCGAGGTCATGAGGCATCGTGTATATAGGGTGGCCAGCTTTTCTAGAACATAACACTCATTAATAAACAAAAATGACCTGCACATGTGCTAGTGCTTACATACTTGCACACAGTTGTATCATTATTGGTGAAACTAAAGCTTTGATAGATTGACTATCTGATAGATTAATTGATTGGTTGAACAGCTCTTTTAGCTCCCAACCCTATGCAATCCCTTTCCCTCACACACAAGTGTATAATGCTGCATCTTTTCTACATATTTTATAGGTTTCTCTCTCATTTTGACATGCCTGCCCTTAGAAGAATTCTTTTTAACCGCTTCCTTCAGAATTCTTTTTAACCGCTTCCTTCAGCCATGCCTGCAAAAGCTCCAAGGTACACTAAAACGAATAAATACATAAGCCTGTCCCTATCTTCAGGCACCTGAACCACTCTGAAAGAGATCACTGACTTCACCAATATTCTTTAGATCGAGAGTGAAAGAGTAGGCACAGTGGTAGCAAGCCCTCTGTGTGGACAGTGTATGCAATGACCACGCATGCACCTGCTTTGTTTTAGAAGTGCCCAGTATCTCCATTGTGCAGGGAAGCTAGTACGGCTCAGAGATGACTGCTTACACTGAACAGCTCCTGGCTGAAGAACTGGAACACTTGGACTTGCTTCTCGCTTGAGAAAGCAGCCTCAAAGGCAGCCCTTGCAGCAGTTGCAGCCGGTGCAAAAGGGTCGCTCTGAGAGACAAGCCAGGCACCAATCAGTGCCTTGGTGTGGGGAGCAAGGTCTCTCCTGACCCTCTGACAGATGAGCTCGTGGACACGATGCGTGGCTTCCCGCACACGACGATCATTGTCCTAGATTAACAAGAGCATGTCAGTAGTGCACATCATAATGCAGCATAGCAGATGCAGCACTGTGTTGAAGGTTTTCTTTTGCCGGTTATTGCCTGCCCGAGTGCAACATGAAGTTTGGAACTGGGTTCAATGTCAACAACCTAAAAGCAGTGCAGGTGACAAGACAACGGCAAAACTTAAGGTACTGACAGCTACAGAAGCGTGAGAATTAAGGACGGATCAAAGGCAGCACGGTTCAAAGATACTGGCAGGCTTGCCACGCCTTGTGGAAACTAAAGAATGAATGTAATATCTGTTACTATAGTTTATCATGAGCTGTTGATCGGAAGAAGAAGCCATGCTAATGCGGAAATGAAATGTTAAATGACGATAGGCCAAGGATTTTTCTTGCTGTGTCTCAATTTGTGCTCTGTCTTCTGCAAATACATGACACTATTTTGTGCGTGTGCTTTACAGAATTCAAGATAATCACGACGACAAAATTGTTTCCAGTCTCATTCAAAAGCACATGCACAAGTGTGTTGCCTGCAAAAGGCCTGTGCTACATATAAATTAAATTTTGGCATTTTGCATACCAATACCACAATCTGATAACGAAGTACGCTGTCGTGGGGGGCTCAAAACAAATTTTCACCAGTTGGGATTCTTTAACATGCAGCCTGTACGACAGGATGTAAAGTGCGCACGGTTACAAAAGATGTGACGCAGTACAATTACCAAAGAAAGCTTGTTGTAGAGACGAGGCCAGAATGGGAGGGCTCCCTTAACCAGTTCCACATCTTTCTCTTTCACAAGATCAAGGAGCTCTTGCAGAGCCTGCAACACAGGAACAAAAGAACATCATTAAAAAAGGTAGTACTTTCACCTTTCCCAAATATTTAGAGTAACGACGTCACGCCATCATCATTCGCTGCTATAAAACTGTGGAATGGTTTACCCATCAGCATTAAATCTTCATCCTTTCATAAATTTAGTCATGCCCTTAAGCTGTTTTATATGTATAACCAAGTTTACGTCATTCGTTACACTACATTTGCCATTTGTATGTATTGACAGTTTTCTTCTTTTCTTTTTTATGCACTATAGGCTTGTATACAGACAATTTGTTTTCGTTAATTTTATTTTTTTTATGTTGTATTTTCACGATTGTGTTTGTTTCTTTTAGTTCGGTTGCTCTTCTTTAATACATCTATCTACTATTATTATTAACCGAGGGTCCCATTGCAGTCTTTGACTTTGGAACCCTCGTCTGTATATTGTCTCTCACCAATTCATTGTATTTAAATAATAATAAACTGAAACTAAAATAGTGATGGTGAATATGTGTGAATTGCTGCACCTGATAATTTGTCATCTTTTTTTCTCTTCCTAACAATCAGTGATTTAGGAGACGTGTTCCTGCTATTGCACAACACAGATTCAAAGTTACGGATTGACATATTCAGAGGCACACCTATCACACCTTGATCAGATTCTCAGCTAGCTGAATCTATGCAGTGCAATTCAATCAATGAAAGCTAATCCTGCAAAGAGAAAGTGCTTCAAGCAATTACTGGCTCCTATATGTACGGTGACCAGCACCACACTGCTGAAACTGAAACTGTCACCTTGAGCCTTGTTGTTTGGTCACGCTTGGTTAGTTTGCGCATGACCATTCGGAAGTCACTGTCCACACTCGAGTCTGCGTCATCGATGACGTGCTGTCCCGTGGGCGGTATGTATGCAGGGCAGTCACCAGCCAGAGAAGTGAATCCCACAAATCCAGTCAGGCCAGAGGCACCACTGGCTGACAGAAGTTGAGCACTCCTTCCACTGCTAGATGGCTGCACAAGACAGGACTCCGCGTAAATCATCACTCTTCGATGGGCACAAAAACTTAAGCGTAAAATGAGCTTCGGGCGTAAATTATCACTCAGCAGACTTCAATTAAAACAGCGCACAGAAAACGCTTTCGAAAAGGTGTTCAGTCAATTCACCCTCGATGAAATGTTTTAATCGATACATCACCATAGCTGTTGCTCAAGACTGCTCGCCGAACGCGTCTAAAGTACACTATTATACCATCGTCTTGAATACGCTTACGGTCAGTGTTTTCAGGAATATCGAAATGTGTGATGAATCAAAACTAGAAAGGTTGATCACATCTGAGTTGAAACCATGCTTGTAAAATGCACAGCGAACGTGTCGATTCAAAAATACAAGAAGAAAAGAACGCATGAAGGCACAGGTAACATGTGGACGACGTGACAGATTGGACTACTGATATATGTATGACTCAACCGCGTGTATCTTTTACAGACGCGCACAAAGTCCAAGAAGGCATCAGAATTTAAACTTAACCACGTACACTGGGTGCTTAGGACATACAGGGACTGCGCGTCAATCAATTCGCAATGCCGAAAACAGCGTCACGACGCTTTCGACAGGCGAGGCCGTGATTGTGAGACATAGCACTCACCCGTGTATTGCCCTTCGTTCTAGGCGCCTTCTTATTGCCTCCCATTTTTAGAAATTTCGTTCGTTGAACGTGTTATTAAGAGGTTAAACTGACTCGTTTGTAGCGAAGGAAACGGCTCAAATCGTCACATATTTCCACAATCATACGACGCGAACCACAACACGGCGAAACGCAGCGGAAGCCGGAGGAGGAAAGGGAGCAGAGGAGGCTGAAACCGAAACTTGACCATCCAAAACTGTCACAAAAATTATCGTTTTTGCCTAACGTTAAAACTAAGCAACTTCACTTCCTTTTTAAAAGTATTTCTAGTTATATTTGGGCAGATTAAATAGTGTTTACATTCAGTTAGTGACCTTCTTTAGTGTGGCGCTTGCTGCCGTTATAATTCGTAATAGAGTTTACTAGTTACGATCATTGTCTATGATCATTGTCTAGTACACTCTAATTCAGAAGTGTACTGTGTATCAACGTTTATAGAATCTACTTCTACGCACACCGTTCCCGAATTCAGCTTTCGTTTTTTCTTTCGCTTTATTTTTTTATTGCACACTCTGTCCTCTGCCTTGTTTACAACTTTCACCGCTTTCACTTTAATGCACTGGCGTGGAGCGAACCTTTGATCGGTTTATTTGCCAGCCTCTATCGCCAGGCTGAACCCGCCTGTTCCTACAATCCACCAACGGCACTTAATTTATTGCCCCGTGTCTGTAATGACACTGCTAACACTTCGCTGTCTTGGCGCAAGAGCTTGGGAGTAGTGGGGAAGACCTACCGAGACAAGTTGAAGAAGAAAACGGGCGAAGCATGACGTCGACCGATCAGCCGGACGTCGTGAAAAACGCGAACACGAGGTCTCCTCCGGAGGCAAAGCAAGTTAGTCCCGACCACTTTAGGTTCGGCAAGAGAATGAAGATCATTCCCATGAACGATCAAATCAAGGAGCTGCAAACAATCATTCGCGACAGGTGAGGCACTCTGCTCGTACTGCCTCAGCGTGTGTCGCGCGTCTACTGTATCTTTAACTTTGTAACTTTGTTTTTGAACGTAACTGTGTGCTCTTTCACAGGAATACTACTAGAAGCGAGTTTGTGTTCTACGCCGACAGATTGGTAAGCCCGCGCTCATGCGATTGAGCGGAGTTTTGAGCAGAAGGCTCGCTCGCGGTTTCAACCGCAAGTGACGGTACGCGGTCTATTGACTGACGTTGTTGCACTGTATTCACCTTCAGATTCGGCTTGTAGTGGAAGAAGGGCTTAACCAGCTGTCGTACTCTGAATGTGCAGTTACTACGCCGACAGGTGAGCGTGTGTCGTTGCCTCTTAGAAGAAGACCGCGGGCGCATTGCAACTTTGAGGTGAAGCCGCGTTGGGAATTTTTCAGGATCAATCTACGAAGGAATCAAATTCCTGAGAGGAAGCTGTGGCGTGAGCATCGTACGAAGTGGTGAGCAGCACTGCGGCTTCACAAGTTCTTTTAGTACGGTATAGTGAATTGTGGCATGGGACGATACGTTGTTGTTCTTCAGGTGAAGCCATGGAGCAAGGCCTCAGGGACTGCTGCCGTTCTATCCGCATTGGAAAAATCCTGATACAGAGTGATGAAGAAACACACGAAGCCAGCGTTGTGTATGCTAAGTTTCCGGTCGACGTTCACAGCAGAAAGGTGTTGCTGATGTACCCCATCATGAGTAAGCACTGCGCCCGTTTCCACCATCTTTTCGTGGCTAAGAGACTTTCCGGCAACTTCACTTTACTAAGCGAGCAGGCCTTGTTTCAGTTGATCTGGCATGACAGATTGATTGTTGCCATTTCGTCTATGGGAGGAAGACCTTGCTATTTCTGTTCCTGGTTTATCTTAGTTTCTAGAAGATTCTTAATTACACTTGTCCTCAGTGTGTACAGCGACAACTAGCAGATGTCATACATAAGACTGCTCAATTAGTTCCTATGATATGTGGTCTAGTCAGCTCAAAGTCAGTAGCTCAATGTCCATATTGCGAGCTCAAGTCACTCACTCAGGTCATTGACCGCCAAGCTCACCTCACCAGACCTGCTTCATCTTGGTTCCAAGGTGGCATCCGAAGTTCTAAGGAATTGTCTTGCATGAGAATGAGACCACCATGCCATATTTGGCAGGTTGGCATGTTGTAAGATGCACAAAGCAAACAGCATCAAAACAGGTCACCAAAATATGTCATAGGACACAGTGCTACGTTCTTGTTGGTTCTTTATGTTACCTATTTTTCCCATCTTACCATACCATACCATACCTTAGGACAATGAGGGATGTTGATGCAGTAATCATGGCAGTAACAGTGGGTTGTCAGGTGCCAATGCAGAATGCCCACCATCCAGTCTGTCACAATACGCTTTCAGTGCACAACAGCCTTGCAGACACATTCGATAAATTTGGTCTAAATAAATGCTTGTCTTTGTAACTGCATATACTGAAATCAAATCAAAGAACACCTCTGTAAGGCAACACGAAAAAAAGAAAATGGGGGGGTGTAGATAACGGTTAAGTCTTATTTTGACTATAACTGAAAATGATTGGTACCAACCAGCAGAACTGACACTCTGCATAAATGTGCTGTATATATATATAAATAAAAAAAGAATTATAAGAATGTCTTAAGATTTGCACGAGCAGATAAGAAAGTGAGGGGTGCTTTTTAAGTGTAGTTAACAGAGCTACAAATGGAGGCAAAGTTTGTCAATTTGGTTGATAGTTTCTGTTGTAATTAGTACTCATAATGTACACCAGAATTTCAGAAATTCAACATGAATTTGCACATTTCTCTAAGGTAAAAACAGAAAATGACAAGGGTGTTTTAAATTGGGTTAGTGCTGAAATACTGTTTTGTTGAATCTGCATTTGCAGGTACTGGAAACACCGTGAACAAAGCTGTTCAAGTTCTGAAGGACCATGGAGTGCAGGAAGAAAACATCTTTTTGTTGAATCTGTTCTGCACGCCTCATGGTAATTGCAGCTGTGTTAATTAGTATCTGTTGTTTGATTGTACGCAGCTGATCATCAACATATGTTCTCAGGGATTCTGTTATGGGCGGCACATGAGTATGTGTGCTTTGTTAAGTGATTCTGTGTAAGGTCGCTGCCATTTGCAGTAGCAAAGAAAAAGAAAAATCACAACTCATAACAGTCTGATATAGAAAAAATGCATGTTTAAACGTTGATGTGACCCAAGTAATGCATATCTGTACCACTCCGAAAACAGCTGATGTCTTTTAATGACTAGGTCCCTCTGTAGACCATTATCAGAGCCTTGCATGTTCATTATACAAGGCTTTCACACAATACTAGTACTTTTAGTGTGTTCTGCTTTCCTTTCCACAGCTAGTTGTTGAGCCATCCTTCTCATTAAATTATTCTAATCTCATCTGTAGCTTTAATTACATTCAGTAGCATTCATACATGGTGGTTGGCTGCAAAACAGGCACCTTCATTAAAAAATAAATGATCTTATTTAAATGTTTGCTTTGCTACAGGACTAGAGAGAGTGTAATTTCTGTGCAAAACAATAAATTGTTGCTTCGCTTTTGTGCATGACAAAAATTGTTTCAATCATAAGCACTGTCTTTTGAAGTATGCAGTAAAAAACAAAAGAGCCACGTAGAATACAAGCAATTTAAATCAAGCAGTGTAAGCACGATAGAGCTGTAAGATAGCCCATAACGTTTATCTGTTACACTGCAATCTGTTCCTGAACAGCAAAGGATTCAGTGGTAGGGCTTTAGCACTGCTTCCGTCCGTCCGTCCGTCCGTCCGTCCGTCCGTCCGTCCGTCCGTCCGTCTGTCTGTCTGTCTGTCTGTCTGTCTGTCTGTCTGTCTGTCTGTCTGTCCGTCCGTCCGTCCGTCCGTCCGTCCGTCCGTCCGTCCGTCCGTCCGTCCGTCCGTCTGTCTGTCTGCCTGTCTGTCTGTTGAAGTAAACATTTCACGAGTTCCTTACATTGCAGTGGAACCCACAGCTATCAATAGGCAATAAAGAATGAGAATGTCTTACCCATTGTCCGCCGCTAATCTACCCATGGGTGAGGTCACTTTGAAGGAACAATAATAGAAGGATTAGTGGTGGGCGATGGGAGAGTCTTGCATTTTTCAAGTTGTGCAGCCAGTTTCTTTCTTTATGTGATCATCGTAAAATAAAAATGTTTACATACTATATAAACTAACACGTATCTTAATGTTTACTTAACAATATTGCAGCACAGGGATTCATACTGCACCAGCAAAGTTAATGTAGCTTTCATGAGCTCACAAATTATTGCATGAAACTGAACTCCTGCTTTTTTTTTTTTTCCTTCACTTTGGCAGCTGCCAAGTCAGTGATGAAGGCATTCCCAACAATGACGGTCCTCACATCAGAACTTCATCCTGTTGCTCCTAACCACTTTGGCCAGAAGTACTTCGGAACCGATTGACGAAATCTCTGTGTGTTGATTTTTATCGCGTTTTTAGGACATGCCTGACATATTCAGACTGTTTTAAATGCTTTTAAGTTATTATACACTGGAATAAATGTTACTTGTTGATAAACACAAATCATATAAGCTTGTCTCCGTTTTGTGCATGTAGCTGCACGAACTTACGTTAAAAAAAATATTCTGGGGCTTAATGTTGTAAGACTACACAGTAGGTTATGACGTGTTGGTTATGAGCGACTCTGTAGTGGAAGGTTCCAGATTAATTTTTACCGCCTGGGATTCGTTGACATGCACTGTTAGGAACGGCCTGCAGAGGTACCGACCTACAAAATTCTCCCAGCCCACCGATCTGCGGAGGCTGGCGTTCTTCGGGGAAGCGACCGACGGAAAGGGGCCACTAGGTCTGCTGCGACGACTCGCTTTGAAAGGACGACCAGACGTCAGTCCCCAGCCCATTAGTCCCCAGCCCTTCGGCGCCACCATGGCTGCGGCGACAAGCTGCTTTGTGAAGACAAGAATTCGCCGCGTCAACCGGTGGACGGCGCCGAGATGGCTAGACGGAGTCGGCGGAGCAAGTATCGTCAGTGTATACGGCGCCACCTTCGCGGTTCGGTTTGGAGTAGGGGAGCTACTGGAAGATATTTGGCGGTGCCGTCTCACGCAGCTTAGAAGTCGTCAGTGAATGGTCAGACGCGGCGGCCATTGTCTGCGGCGTCGACTCTGGGATAAAGAGGCGCCTGCTCGGGTCAAGCACCGTGTCTGCGAGAACCCTCTCACCTTGGTGTGGTCAGTGCAACCTGTGCGGAAGTGGGTGCGTAAACCCTCCCCCTCAAAGGATACGATGACTTTGGACGCTCCGAATTGGTCGGCGGTGAACTGCCGTTCTCCCTCGCCTAGGGATCTAGGGAGGACAGAGTATTTAAGGAGCCGTTGGCGTCTCCTCGGGGTGCATTCCTCTTTCAGTTATGTTAGACTGATGAACTGTAACGTTCTGATGTAGATACTGTAAATAAATCCCATATTCCTCGTTCTCGATGAGAGCAAGTCTCCCTTCAACAACGTCCTCAGCGTGGATAAGCTGGACGACGGCATGGGCCAGCTATTATCTATTTTATGCCCGACGCCAACCATCGCAGTGCCCAGACCGCAGTAACACGATCGTGTTTGCATTCCGCGCCCATGGCAATGCGGCCGCCGTGCCCGGGGATCGAACCCCGCGACATCGTGCTTAGCAGCGCAACGCATACAGCCCTGAGACACCGTGGAGCTTTAATGTTCGTAAACCAGGGACCTTTGCAACGAATAGCGTAATCTGAAAGAGAAGGAAAAGAAGTGGAAACCACATACTTTGCTTTTCAGCACTTTGAACAAACCCGCCGCTGAAGCCCGAGGTCACAGGTACGATGCCAGCCGCATTTCGATGGAGACGAAATGCAATCCTGTGTACTTAAATTTAGGTGCACGTTAAAGAACTCAAGATAGTCAAAAAGCTTCCACTGCGGCGTGCCTCATACGCGTACCGTGGTTTTGGCATGTAACACCCTGAGACTTAGCTGAAACTTAGAACAACAATATTTTGCAATTAAGGAAACTAACATCCAAGTGCCAGTCTCGTCTTCCAGAAAACTCCCTTCACTAATGGCGTTTTTCACTGGTCGATTCGGAGCAGGATTTCTTGCTCCGTGGCAACGAATCCGAATTTCACTGGTCGATCTGGAGCGGGTTCGCGCGTTCCACTGGTCGTTTCGGATCAACTCGCTCCGCGCCGGATCGCTCTGACTTGCTCCGCCGCCGAGGCGCGGATTCGGGCGGAAATAGTTCGCGTCACTTCCGGCTTCAAGCGAAATCGGTACCCGGTTGGTGCGCACAACATTGTGTTGCTTCGCAAGATGGCTGTGTTCGGTGCTGCTGCAGCGCTCGCGTTTAGTGACGAGAGCGCGGACGACAGCGATTACGAAGTGACGCAGGTGCTGTACGAAGACTTCTATGCACGTTGTCCATGCACAATCCCTGCTGGCGCGACGTGGAAATGACGGGCTATGCGACTGCCACGGTCAAATTGCACACGGGGGACGGCGAGTTTGGTTGCCGTGGAAACGTACAGAACGGAAGTAGGGCATGGTTTTCAGAACCGGTTCGTGCGACGTGTACACAGACTTCCTGTGTGATCCGCCGCGGAGCGTTTTTGCGCTCCGCTGGCCGATTCGGATTCCTGAAACCCGAGCGCTCGCTCCAGGATTTCGGCGGCCGCTCCAGATCGACCAGTGAAAAACGCCATAAGGTTTGTCTCAAGTCTCTTTGCATATGCTAAAGATAACAGCAATGCCGCCGCGTATCTTTGAGACTTCACGCTGTACGCCGTTTTTCTTTCTTTTTTCAGACGTGTCAGTGCATGCATGCAGAACTCGCCGACAAATAGTTCGCGACCGTCGGCTTCTCCGCAATATGAAGCTTTATGCAGAAAAGCGCGCTTCTCCGTTTCTATTCATTTTTATTGCGATATCATTTGTACGGATACTCAGGCGCATTACGCTGTCGACGTCGCCATGATGTTCTGTACAATGTCACAAGTGCGACAATATCGCGGCCGCGTGTCGAATGCTAAGTCAAAGCGTGCAAGTGTGAGCCGAGGAGGATGGTGGCTCGACCTCGCGCGCGCAAGGGAGGAAGCGCGCCGTCTTCCTTCGCGCGAAAGGCAGCGGAGATGACAGGGGGGGGGGGGGGGAGGGTCTTATTCGCCGGCGTCGGCTGAGTATGACGCGGCTGAGCGCCAAAGCGAGCTGCGGTGGGTACAGAGTCTAGGCGCCCCGAGAGCTGATAGCGTCGTGTGCGCTGTGTTCTCGCCGCCTAGTTCGCGTTGAAGCTAGAGCCAGCAGGAAGGACAACTCGCTCGCTGCTGCTGTCGCTCTCCGTCACGTCAGCGTTTTGACAGCGAGTGTCCGCGGTCATGAGGTGTGTTATGTCTGTGTGCGCGCGACACCATACATGTTAATTTACTTAGTAAGCAAACGTTTACACGGCCGATAAAACTACTATCCTTACTTCGCATCGTTGTCTAATACATTGCTATTGCAACGATGATTCGCCTTTCGGGTAAAAACTGGGACACTCTTTGGCAGATTCCACGATCACATCATCTTTACTACGTGATCACCAAAAGAAACGAAAAAAGAAATAAGCAGAAGAAAATCATCCGTAAAAGCCGACTTCGCTGTATGAATGTTCTATAAAGATGATGTATTCGTGCGCACGTTTCTACTCGAGCGACCGCAAGGACTGTTCAATCTTACTGCCTATGAACAAAAGGAGAGAAAAATACGGAACATAGTAAAAGACGGTCAGCTGCACACAGAAGCGCGTCAGCTGTGAAAGCTCGCTCCTTCATAACACGATACCTAGTGTGGTGTTGGTGGTGATGATGATTTACTGCCATCCTCTTTGAAATGGGGCGGCAACAAATAGTCACCTGTGGCCTGCTTAAGCTAATCAGGTATGCTATACATATGCTTATCATATACATGCCCGTTTCCATGGGCCAAAGACGCAGCAACGAAACCGGCGAGTAATGTAGGCAACCACCACAGCCTTTCGCATCGCACTTCTCTCTGTCCCCAAGCACCTCTGCTCACCATACTTCACTCGACAAACATCAAACAACGCCTTCGCTATCGAGACATCGCTGCGTTGAAGTCTCACGGTGTGCAGTGCGTGAAACGCTGTTTGCATTTCGGCACTGCTTGTGAACGGTGTAGTGCATAAGCACTGCATGGTATAAAGCTGTAGCCTTGGTGGTGGTGCATGTAATTGCACGAGTTTTTACACATTGGATGTGGTGACAATAGACAACCGTGCACATCGCATTTAGTTTTATAGCATTTAATTAACGGCCGCTTCACCAAAGCTCTCCGCTTAGAATTCACATAGATCTGATCTGCATAATTTTCCCTTACTATTTTTAGAGCGCAGCTCTTTAGCGAATGTTCTTGTGTTTCGCGGCGTCATCGTCCCTCGCCGTAACCAAGGTCATCATCCGCGCGCTGCTCTAACTGCGCGCGCTCCTGTTGCCATCTCTCGCGCGCAGCGCGAGTCGCTCTCCCCTTATGCAAAAAAGAGGTGAGGCGTGCAGACAGGACACAAGAGTAGAAAAGTGGACAACACGAACGCCGTATTGTCCACTTTTCTACTCTTGTGTCCTGTCTGCACGCCTCACCTCTTTTTTGCATAATGAATCCTTACCAACTAGCTCAGCTTTCTGTCGTTCTAAGCTTTCCCCTTGTACTCCAAATCCGGATCACGTGTTCTCGCCTATCATTTCGCCCCCTTCCTCTGCGCAGCACCGTTGCGCTGACTCTCGCTGCTACCGTCTACTCAGCCCTCGCCGTCCCTTCTCCCGCTGTCGCGGCACTGCCGCGGTGCCAGCCCCTTGCCGCCTCGCGCGGGATCCACGGCTCTCCGCTCCTCCGCTCCTCCGTCTCCGCGTCGCACGGCGTGGCTGTACAGCTCTCAACCGGGTCTCTCGCTTCCCCGTTGGCGCGGGGCGCGTTCCTCAGTGGAATTTGTCGCCTCTGGCAGTGTTTGCGCTTGGCTGTCCTTCTCTCGCCTCCACTCTTGCCCTATATTTCCCATTACCTGGTGCAGTGCCGTTGCGGTGACTCGAAACACAGTGATAGCGTTTCGTCCCCTTACTTCTACTTCCCACCCTAACCTTGTGCGGCCACATTTAGGCCTGCAGCTGTGTCTGTGAGTGAATGAGTGTGTGACCTAGCTCTACTCAATACCCTTGTTCTCCACCCGTTTCCTCATCCCACCTCAGAAGAAACATAAAATTATAATTGCTAATCTCCCCCACCTTCTCCGCGGCGGTGACCTACTATAATATGGCGCTATGGCCTGAGCGCCGGCTCAATAACGGCCGATCGCAGTGTGTGCTGCCCAATCCGAAACGCAGAACCGGCTCCGTTCGGCACATCATGTTCTGTATGCGGTTGCTTGTTGTTGAAATAAGGCAGCAGCTGAGCTCAAAGATCGCATTACCGAGAAGCGTAATCACCGGCCACTTTTTTTTGTTTTCCAAAAAACCTGTTCCAATGAATTTTGTCTGCGTCGCTCGATTCTCGGCTAATCCCTCTTGATGGGTATGGGCCAGAGTCCTTGAGGTAATCATCATCATCGTCATCATAACCATTCCACAGCTGGGCGGCTGCGGAGGCGGCGACCAGTGACATTGGCAAGTCGTCAGGAAGGCAAAATTCTCGCCATGGACCGACCCGCGGCCGCCGCCGCCGCAGCGCCAGCTCTGGCCACTTCGGTGCCGGCGCTGCAAAAGCGCTACGTGATCGGCTTCGAGCAGGCGGGCCTGGCCGACTGGACCGAGATGGAGTTCGCCAGCCCCATACCGCGCTTCACCTCCTGCCTTGTGTGCGGCGCCATCGCGTCCGAGATGCTCTGGTCGCGCTGCTGGCACGTCTTCTGCCCGCTCTGCGCCGCCATGATGGGAAGCGAGGAGGGCGTCGTGGCCTGCCCGCTGGACGGCGCCGTGACGCCGCTCGACGCCCTCCACAGGGACAAGATCGCACTCGAAGTGCTGCTCGCCTTCAGGTACACGCACGCATCTATTCTAATATCGGCGACCGCATTTCGATGGGGGAGTGAAATGCAAAAAAAAAAAAAAAAACCCCGCCCGTGCACCGTGCGTTGGGTGCACGTTAAAGAATCCCAGGCGGTCAAAATTAATCCGGAGTATTGGCTCATAATCATATCGTGGTTTTGGCACGTAAAGCCCCAGATCCTTTTTTTTAAATTCTGATATCACTCACATAAAAATGAAACAAAAAAATTCCCGCACCATCAAAGTTTCGCAGGTGTAGTGCCAATGACATATAAAATAACGGGGGGCGTGTTAACACACACGTATTTTTCAAAATAAAAGCCAATTGTAGAATAAAAAAATTCACCGACGATTAAGGTGCTCCCTAATGCGAAATTTGAGCGCAGGTCTATATGCGTGTTTTCATTTCGAGATATATTGACTGGCGCGGACAATCTCTCTTGTGCGGCACGTTGCAAGCGGAGCGAAGTGTGGCGCGACTGCCACGCTAATCGGGAGATCACGAGAGGAAGGGCGTGGGTGACGCGTGTGCGCACAGCAGCTACCGCAGACAGACCTCCGCTCATGCAGCGCTTTGTTTCCATATATGGTATCGGTGGACGCGCACGGCGCATGCCTTATCGATGGCGTTATTGGTGAACAGACGACGCGCGCTACTAGGAGTTATATATACTAGGAGGTATATACTAAAGCTTCCGGAGTGGCAGCCGCTGAGGCCGCCTACGGCAGCGAGTGAAGCGACCGGTGGCCATATTTCCGGGGGCGAAAGAGGGCAGGCGCACCTTATAGGCAGCCGCGGAATAAGCAAGGCACTCGAGCGCGTTATCGGTTTCCCAATCTAAAGTTGCACAAAAAATATTTGTTTAGCTCACATAACCATTTTACTTGCAATGAGGCAATTTAGTTACAGTAATATATGATACTACAATTATTCTTTGAGTGCGTGAAAGCGTTTTAATGATTAGCTTCTTTTAATGTGTAAGCATCCTTTTGGCGTGTACCCAAGATCCGTCACGCGAAATGTTGAATGTCTTACCTGCGCAAGAATGCGTAATTTGCAAAGACAGTTTCCCGCTATAATAATTTAAATGTAGACGATTGGTAGCTTTATGAGCGATGTTAGGAACAATATAAACCAACAAAAAATTATCAGAGAGAATACCCATAGGGATACATAAAGCTCCACAGAAGATACATGGGGAATCTCATAGTTGGGCTAACATCTCACTCTTTGACCGCGGAAACTCGCTGTCAACACGCTGGAGTGAGGAAGCGCGGCAGCAGCAGCGAGCGAATTGACCTTCGTGTTGCCTCTCGCTTCAACGCGAACTAAGCGGAGAAAACACAGCACACACGAAATCATCAGCACTCGGTTCACTCTGTCCCCATCGCAAATCGCTGTCAAGATAGGGCCCGCGCGGCCGTGCCATACGGAGCTGCCAACATCCCGCGCAAGGCACCAGGGACGTTCTACTCCGGCGACGGTCAACATAGCGCGCAAAGCACCGGGGACGTTCTAATCTGGCGGCGGCTGCGTATGGCGCGGCTGAGCGCGGCCGCGCCG
The DNA here is from genome assembly GCF_050947875.1 of Dermacentor variabilis. NCBI lineage: Eukaryota > Metazoa > Arthropoda > Arachnida > Ixodida > Ixodidae > Dermacentor > Dermacentor variabilis. The sequence continues at coordinate 138,022,125 of NC_134573.1, forward strand.
GCCCTACCTTGAAAGCGATCTACGATGGGAACAGCGTATAGGCGCGCCGAGCGCTGTGTTCTCGCCGCTTAGTTCACGTTGAAGAGAGAGAGAGAGAGAGAGAGAGAGAGAGAGAGAGAACAACTTTAGTTAAAATGCCTGCAGAGTCGGATAGGCTCCCTCCACGCAGGGAGGACAAGCTTTTACCGCGACGCGGCCACTACGTCAGTCTCGTGCATTGTGCTCCTCGAGGTCTTGGTCGCTGCTGCTGCTGCCGCTCTTCCTCATGCCAGCGTTTTGAGAGCGAGTGTCCACAATGATCGAGTGAGATCCGTTCATGTCTCCCTCTGCGCGCGTCGTTGTTCATCTAGTTAGTAAGCGAATGTGCACATGTTTATACGGCCGATAAAACTACCATCCTTACTTCGTATAGCTGTTTCCTAATTCGCTATCGCAATCGATGATTCACCTTTTCGGCGAAACTGCGACTTTTTTGCTATTTCTTTTTGTCTTTATTGTGCCACAGCCATACGTACACTTCTCCCATGCCAACACCAACATGCACTACGTGTTGATTATGATGATTTCCAAACTATGCCACATACCGACAAAGGCGGGGGTGAGGAGGGGGGATAAAATGTGGGCGTTGCACATCGTGCAAACGCTAACTATATATAGCTCCTTGAGGTGATCGCCGATTGTATGATGATGATGATCGTGATTTACACAATATGGCACATACCCACAACGCGTGGGATTGCTCAAGAAGGTGCTGTTACAATTAGAATAAGAAGAAATCAATAAATCAAGTCGATATAAGATTTGTCACAACGCGTAACACAGGTGTACGCGAGAGCGCATGCGCGCCACTTTTTCTCTTACGCCAAAAACGCAGTAACGAAATGGCTAAATTCATGGCATTTCAATAACCGCTTCAAATAACGGGGTTGGATTTGCATGTTTTCTTCCCTTTTTATTTCGTTCCTTGGGTACGGGACAGTTAAGGTGTCGTCCACTGACAGTTTAGACATACGCCCACGGCCTATCTCCTCTGATGCATAACCGCATTTATGCGTTCGGCTTCAGGGTGTACTGTCCAAATCGGCCCCTCGGGTGCGACTACATCGGCCCCATGGACAAGCTCCGCGACCACACGCGCCTCTGCGGCTTCTACAACATCCAGTGCCAGATATGCGGCAGTTGGCTGAAACGTTTCCAGCTCAGGGACCACACGGCGCGAGGTTGCACGGCGACGGCGCCTCGCCCCGAACAAAATTCCGCGCCAGCTCAGCGGAACGTGCACACGGTGGTGACGGGCGACCTATACCCCGACATCGCGCGAACCCTGACCGCTGCTGAGACGGCCCAGGCCGCGCCCGCCCCTAGCGCGCCGAGCGCGGCGCCTTCCAGGCTCTCGGTCATCTTCAACGGCAACAGCAAGGAGTACGACGTGCTGGGCATGATCGCGGCCATGAAGGAGATGTGCCAGGAGTACGAAGACTTCAGGAACGCCTTCAACGACGTCCGCGAGTCGGTCACGCTGCACGCCGAGCAGACGCGCGCCGAAATCGAGGACCTCGAGTCTAGACTCCGGGAGCAGCACCGGCTCTGGCGAGAAGACGTCGTGGGCGACGTGCGCCACCTGAGGAGCGTCCTGGGAACCAAGACGTTCGACTGGCAGGTGGCGCCCTTGTCGAAGCTCAAGAAGACGGCCGTCAGGAAGTGCACGCTGCTCAAGAGCGAAGACTTCTACATCGGTCACCACGGCTACCGCGTGGCGCTCTCCGGGACGTTCTCGAAGAACCCGGCGGACGGGCGCGTCTACCTGAGCGTTTACGTGCACCTGCTGCGCGGGATGTTCGACGCGGCGCTCAAGTGGCCCTACCGGACGGTGACCACGGTGAAGCTGGTGAACCAGGAGGCGGCCGCGGACAAGGCGGTGACCTTCGACCCCGGCAACGCGTGCGAGGACGAGCGGGACAGCTTCCAGAGGCCCAAAGCGGAACGCAACGTCGGGTACGGTTTCCCGCTCGCCGCGCTGGAGGAAATCGAGAACCCGGCCAACGGATTCCTCAAGGACGACGCCTTTGTGGTCCAGTTCTGCGCCGACCTGGTGTAGAGTTGACTGCCCGGTTTCTTTTTTTTTTTTTGAAGTGATGTGTCCAAAGTTCATTATTCTCCAGCATGCAAATAAATCACTGTGTCAGCCCCAATGATCTGGCTTTATAGTATCGTCATCCTCATGCCATAATGTCATGCACTGCTACACAAAGGCTACACAGTCAGCTATCAGAGATAACTGTGCTCCTTATCTCGTGCCAGCAGGCCAAGGCTTCCGAATAATGTAGGTCTGGGCGTCCTATGCCAAATCAGTGTTTCTTGTACGTGTTAAATGGTCATCCACATATAACTGCTATTCTTTTTTAAATGATGCAGAGAATGTCCATAAACGGATATTTAGACATGCGCACACTTATATCGAGCTTCATAAAAAATAATAATGCCAGAATAACGCACTTTAACTTGTTCACATTTTGTCGAATTTTTGCTCCAGATGCCCAGCAAACAAGCAAGCTTTATTGCAGCATTTCCGAATATTTTTTTTCGAAAGTAAAGACCAGATTCGTCATTACGGGCAAATCGCTTTATCGACAGTACAGGTCGGGAACCAAGTTAGTCAACGAAGCCTGGTTACGAACGTGGATCTAGGGAGGAAAGAGGGCGGCCGGATTCAAGCAGACTTTTTCGGCCCCTCAAGGGTGCTTGAATGCAGTCATGCTATATGGTCGAGACGCAACGTTCTCTACTCCTCATGCAGACATTGTAAATAAATTCAGTACCCTTCGCTCTTGATGAGAACCTGTTCCTCCATTCAACAGCGTCCTCAGCATGGATGAGTCGGATGACGGCATGGGTCAGCTATCCCTTGACATATGCCCGAGCCAAACTCTTACACTGTCGACTCTTTTCATGTCATGCGACATAACATGCATATGCAAATGAGAAACGATTGTAGGAAAAAGCTGCTATAGCGTGTTCATTTAGTCGAGAACTGTGTACTGAATTTATAAGAGCTATTTCAGGCAGTTATCATTTATGGTGGGAAAGGACTGCGGGATTGGGCCAGAGCGGCTGCGAAAAACGTGCGATTGTGCCAAATGTCTTGCCTGTACGTTGTGTCACGATGTAGTAATATTGAAGAACATAAACGGTGAAAAAACTTCACTCACGAAGCGAACTCTTCATTGAGCTAACTTGTGCCCACAGAACTAACGCTCAAGACAACAATAGCGGCGAGTATGCAGGCGGCTATCATAAAAAAAATCTGGCGCGCGATCGGAGATCTGCGTTCGAAACGCGCGTTCAGTTTCGCAACACGCGATTGGCCGCGCCGACGAGCGCGACTGGCGACGTCGGCGCGGCCTACACTGCAAGATAATTTACACCCTTAAAAGTGAAAAAGTGTAAATGTCTAACTCACACCCTTAGGGTGTCAGAACCTAAAGGTGCAAGTTCTAGATATTTACACCCCTTTTTTTCCACTTTTAAGGGTGTAATCTTACAGTGTATAGGCCAACGACGAAACTGAACACAACGGGAACGCGCGTTTGAACAACAATCTCCGACCGCGCCCCAGATTACACAAGGCTCGGTGACAACGGACAGAACTAGCGATAACATTGGAGAAACTAGATGCAGAAAGGCGCGTATATCGTGCTGTATACGCGCGATAACGCTGAGTATTTGTTAGCGGGTGAAATACTTGTCACCGGGAATGGTAATAAACACACGCTGCAATATCCTTGTGCCGTAAGGGAATAATTTGCAATACGCGTTTTTGTTATCTGCTACGCCCGAACGTTTAAAGTAAATTTGGGACTGCGTCCTGAGCTCTCGGCATGCAACCTTATAGCCTATATTTCTCGTGATGTCATGTAGAAGCCATTTGACGATACCATAGTTGCGCTGCGGGCACGTCGGTGCCCCAAAATGTAATCTGAATACCAAGACAAGGCCACTCTTGCAGCGACGTATACGTACAGCTGCATGCCCGTGAAGCTGCGGATGTAGATAGCCCGTAGCTCTAGTAAAAACGTTTTATTGACGAACAAGGACTACATTGCATTCTAAAGAAACGAGAAGTAACCTACCGCATTAAGACAGCTACAACGCGCATATAAGTATTTTACAATCCGCGAAGTCGCGCTAACGTACCGGAACGCGGCTTTAAGCGCGAGAAACGGTCATTGCTAGAAATGAACATCTTGGGGCCAAATAAATCCAATATATATATATATATATATATATATATATATATATATATATATATATATATATAATGTTCGTGAAAAAATACTTAAACCTGAAAATATTCAGTGTTGCTTTTTACTGCGCAGTGCAAGCCACCAGAGAAGGGTCGACGTATGGACATTTCGAAAGGCATGCAGACAAATCAAGGCATGTAGACGAATCGCGCCTTTATTCGCACGAAATCTGAGTAAGACAGCGCGTTAAAACAAAATATATAAAGACAGTAAAACACAACGTAAAATCATGTTAAAACCGACGAAATCGGATTGCACAGTGATGATAACATATCCTTCAAGAACATATGAATTCGAACGCCATAAAGAGAAGGAATAAGAACGTTACTTGAACATAAATCATTAAAACGTTAAAAAGTGAACCAGGTTAGGTGGAACAACAGTTCACACAATGCAGCCAGAACGCGAAGAATGCTGACGGGCAGGACCAACGGACTGCTGCTGCAATTCGGAAGGCGGCAGCTCCAACGCGTTCGGCGAGGTTTCGAACAGCACTTGGCCGACGTCGGCATCGCCGCCACCATCTCGTCGCTGCGTCGACGTGGACGCGGTCTCGACGTCCATACTTCCGGCGGCGACGTCTACGAGCTCTCGGGGTCTCGTCGCTCGCGCTGACGTCTTGCGGTGGGGCCCGGTCGTGCCCCGTTGCGAAGGCGGCGTCACGACCTCGCGCCGCATCGGGTCGCGCCTCGTCTTCCACGCCGCGAACGCGCGCCAGTGGACGCGCACCGCGAGAGACGTCCAGCCCACCCAGGCCGCGACCACGAGGACGGCCAGCGCGACCAGGCCCGCCGCCTCCGCGACGTCGCCGCGCAGCGCCCGCTTCGAAGCGCCGCGCACGCAGAGCAGGCAGCTCACCGCGGCGACCGGCGTCAGCAGGAGGGCGAACAAAAGCAGGTCGCTCAGCAGCGCCCTCTGCATCTGCGGCTCGCCGAACAGGACCCAGCGGTAGAACAGCCGAGCGGAACCCGACTCGACCGCGCCGGTCTGGAAGCGATGTTGACATACCTCGCAGAGTTCTTCCGCGTTCGGGGCGTTCATGCGACGCTCCAGACACGAGGAGTGTCTGAGGCCAGCGGCGCCCGAGCACTTGCAGAGAGACACGAGCGGTTCCTCTCGGTCCCCTTCGCGGCAGATGCGGCAGGCGGGTCTGCCGTTCGAAGCGGTCACGTGGGAGTCGCCGGCAGGAGGAGTCTCGGGCGGGCTGCCGCCTCGCGCCTGGTCTGCTTCGAAGTCGCCTGCCGACGGCGCTGAGGCGGCGGCTTCTTGCGGGCTTGCCGGATAAAACAGGAAGTCTTCCGGTGGCGCGACCGCCCTTTCGTGTCGTCTCTCGTTTTCGAGCTCGGTGCTCGAGTCGACGAAGGCGAGGTAACCCTTGGGTGTCCACGACGGCGAGGGCTCGATGTCCGAGGACGGATCGTACCGAGACCCGCGAGACCTTGGTGATGAACTTGAAGATGACGAAGTCAACGAAGAAGGATAGCGGCAGTTGTGCTCCTCGGCGACTATAGGGACCTCGTCGTCGTCCTCATCCCGGGGGCTCGGTCTCTTAAGCGTGCAACTTCGCGTTATCCGGACGGCGATGTCCCGAAGGCGTCGCTGGTGGGCTGCGGCCCCGAAGGGTTTGGGAATCGCGCGCGCTTCCGTCGGTGTGCCGTTCGAGAGCGTCTTGTAGCGATCGCGAGGCATAACGCTGCGCTTTCGTCCGAGCGCCGACAGACTATGTATCTGTGTACGGGGCCTGTTGAGCCGTCGGATTGTCACAAAGATCTCCAGCTCTTCGCAATATATACCATCCCATAGCTGCGATATGAATGTTGTCACGTGAGTGTTGCATACGCCCCATTAACAACTGCGCGTGGAAGGACGCTTTCGGCATGCTGGGGCAGATATACAATTCCTCCTCCCCTTTCTTTCACTCTTTCATGTGTCTTTCCTCGCAGCGACTATCACTTTCGCTGCAAAGCACCTGCACTCGCCCTATGCGCCTGTGTGTTTTGCGTTATCTGTGCGTTACAATGCAGTAAAGTCACGCACGATCGAGGCCAAGTACGTACACGCCACGGGCGCATAACGTCGCTAGAGGTTCAAAATCGTCTATGGCGCGCTCTGCCATAGTACCCTTTGAGCGGTAGACTGGAGCGACTCTCTTACACTACACATTTCAGGCGTTTCCAGCCGCCACAATTTTTTTAGAGCGCAGCTCTTTGGCGTCCGTTCCTGGGTTTCGCGTCGTCGTCGGCGTTGTCGTCGGCCTCGTAACCAGCTCCGCCCCCCTTTCATCCCCCCAGCGCTAGCAGCGACCGACTGATACCGCTGGATGCCGCTGACGCCGCTAGAGAGTCAAGATAACGTGACTGCATAGAACACCGTCGCCGCCATGCAGAAAGAGGAGGAAAGGGTCCCCCCCCCCCTGTTCTTGTGTGGCGGATAGGGTGCTCTTCAGTTGCCGACGCGCCGGTTATTTCACGTAGGCCCCGGCACGTCGACGAATACGTGACCACCTTCCCACGGCTAGACCTGGTTCTTAGCGCTGCGGAAGCGAGGGTATCATATTGTTTGTGTCGGCATCGGCGGCGTTGTCCCTGAAACCAACTCCGCAGCTGGGGTTGACTCACTATCGGCGTCAGCGGCATCAGTCAGTCGCTGCTATCTCTTCCCTCCTCCCTTTATCGTGTTGTCCGCTTGCTGCGCGCGCTTCTGCCCCCATCGTTTGCCGCTGGGTGTACACGCCGCCCCCCTCCCCCCTCTTCCTGCGAGTCTCCGGTTGTCAAAGCGCCGGCTCGAACTTAATTCCTTTCTTCGCTCCTCCTCCAATGCAACCCCTGTGCGGTGGCAATCAGAGAGCCAGATCGGTGGCGGCGGATCTGTATATGTGCACCGCCCGAGCCGAAATTGCCGCTGCCGTTCGCCCTGTGCGGTGGCAATCAGAAAGCCAGATCGGTGGCGGCGGATCTGTATATGTGCACCGCCCGAGCCGAAATTGCCGCTGCCGTTCGCCACTGCGAAATTATCTGCCAGTTCTTTCTGAGCCATGAGCGAGACGACCGATGGAAGTCCTCCGTCTGCTGCTGCTGCTGCTGCTGCTAAACGAGCTGCCAGAGCAGAGGCCCAGCGCCGTCGCCGTCAGAATCCAGAGGTGCGTGCCGCCGAAGCAGAAGCTTACCGTCGCCGCCGTCGAGATGATCCAGGAGTACGGGAAATATAAAAAAAAAATTCTGTGATAGCGCATACATGTGTTGCTCGATTTCTTTGCCTCAATCTATCGAAAAGGCGAAACAGCTTATTTGCTGCGCTCAAATTTCGCATTAGGAAGTAACGTAATCGTCGGTAATTTTTTTTTTTTTTGCAAACACCGGAAAAAAGGACACTTGTTCTCTCTCACCGGTCGCGTGGGTCACGGCTTCGTAAGCGAACCCCGAAAAGAAGGCGAGATGTCACGTAACTTGAACCGTGCCGCAACTGGAAGATTATGCGGGAAACTCTGAATGGGCGACCGGTATAGCCGATATCGTACAGAGCAGTTTCATTGCGATGAAGACAGAGACAAGACGTGCCAGATGCTGGAGCAGAGATCGATTATCATTTTTTCCCGAAGTCACTCTTGTTCATTTCGAAAAGGCACTTTTCCCCCGCGCTTCACGACTAACCATCGAAAAAAAAAAAACACTAATCGACATAAAACATTCTCCAAAATCAAAGCTTTCTGTGTTGGCTTCACTGCAAGCTGACTCTACTTGCCGTGCTGCCACCTTTCAGTATCTGGGCCGTCTTCGAAGTTGCGAAGTGTGCGTCATCGGTCGGCGGGCCAGCTGTCGCCTTCATCGTTATACGAAACAAAACCGTTCTAGGATGACCATTTTAGGAGACGTCCAGAAGGCACGAGATGAACTATGTGACACCCCGTCAGCTCGTCGGCTGGCCACAACCTTTTGAACATGAACTAACCTATAGCGCTTCAAGTCTTCCCGAATTCCTTCTTCCTTTTAGATAATGCCTAATATGTACCAGTAGGCGAACCGTATTATCAATTTAAAACTTGCTGATGAAACGACTACGGGTGTGACCTGCCATGGTGGCGTAGTGGCTACCGCTTTGCGCGGCATCAAATCCCGGCCGCGGCGGCCGCATTTCGCTGAGGGCGAAATGCAAAAAGGCCCGTGTATGGTGCATTGGGTGCAAGTTAAAGAACCACAGGCGGCCGAAATTGATCCGGAGTGCCCAACTACGGCGTGCCGCATAACTATGTCGTGGTTTTGGCACGTAGAACTCCAGAATTTTTTAATCTTTTTTTTAAAGAATTTACTACGGGTGTCAAAGTTCAACAACGAAGGGATGAAAGTTGTACGACTAAAACCTGTTTTACGCGATAATCCTGGCCGAAAAATACAAGGCAAAGAACAGGGCAAGCAACATAACACGGTGGTAAGTTTCAACAGCCTCTATAGCTGTTTCCACTGAAGCTTATTTGCACAGCAGCCACTCTGACGTTGCGTAAAGGATCTTCCACCTGAATATAGTTGATCGTTGACGCCCAGCTATTCCTGTGTTCAGGCACAGACTTCGTTGGAAAGCGCCGTCACGTCAAGGAAACGCGAATCGCACGCAGTACTTGCCAGTATACCGGGTGTTTCAGCGAACGCTTTCAATTAAAAAAAAGATTGTCAGTCTCAGCTAGCACAATTCTAGTCCATGAGCTGGTCTACTCGCAGAGGCAGACATGCACAAGAAATTGAAATTCATTATCGACTTATTAACAAACATCACTAATTACGTTTCTAACTAATTACCTTACGGCACATATTGCAATTTACAGATTCTAGCCTAAAAGTTTGCAAGGCGAATCCACTTGGAACGAATTCTCAGGATGACGCCAATTTTGAGACATTAATTCCCGAACTTTGTGTAGAAATGCATTGGCGTTCCAGTTACTTCAGTACATAAAACGACATCTTGTTAGAAATTAAGTGGAACGACAGTGCATTTTTACCGAAAGTTTGACGGCGCATATTGCATAAATGGCGTCATCCACACAATTATGTTCAAGTGGATACGCCTTGCGGTCTCACCCGCTGGAATTGGTAAATTACAATGCGCCATAAGGTAATTCGTTCAAAACACAATTAGTGATTTTTTTTAAGTCGTCGATTATGCGTTTCAATTATTTATGCAAGTAATGTCCGCCTCTTAGAGTTGACCTGCTCATGGACTAGAACTGTACTGTCTGCCACAGGAAATTGAAAAAAATGACTCGTCATCCCAACCCTGCGAAAGCGGAAGGCCGGCGAAGCTGTTGGAAAACCACTCAAATTCCTTCGATAGGGATACGAAATGCTTTATTATTCTGCCTAGTCTTAGCACGACACCGTTGTTGAGCATTACGATTTTGCACTCCTCGACGCTCATCGTTTTCACGCTGCTCATCGGGAGCCAACATTGCGTGCTCCAACCATAACGGTCTTGCAATGAACTGAACGAGTTGCTAGGCGGGTGCCCCTTTTATATATGAAGCTTTTGTGACGTCACTCACTGATTTGAATGCTGCTGTTGCCCTTTCCCCACAGGATTAGCTTATGCGAGCGTAATCTTTACCGGAAAACACACGCGGGGAGAAGGAACGTGCCTCGCATTGTTCACAGGCGCCTTATCATCCATCATGCGGTTTTGAGCAAAACGAGAACAAGGTGAAAGCAGTAGTCAACGTTTCTACAAGTGTACTTGTTTTCTTCAAGGCCTTGAAGAAGACAAGTACATTTGTCGAAACGGTGGCTCCTGCTTTCACCTTGTTCTCGTTGAAGAAGACAAGTCCATTTGTAGAAACGTTGGTTACTGCTTCCACCGTGTTCTCATTTTGCTCACCGTCTTGAATTTCCATCTCCCGACTTCCCCCCGTTTTCCCTGGATCATGCGGTTTTGACGCTTTTGTGCTTTTTTTCTTCGTTGAAATGAATACTGAGCTGTGTGTTGTATGCCCGATTCCAAAGGAGATGTGCACTTTTTTCTTTCGTTTTTTGCTGACGGACACGAAAAATTCCGACCAACGAGAAGCTAACAGCATCGTTGGTTAAAAGGAAAAGTGTTCGCTGAAACACCCTGTATATAGCCAGTATAGCGACGAGCTGACGAAACGGGCGCTGCCGAACTATGCATGCATATTTGAAGATAACATACAGGTACAATCTATAGACCCGCTGCGGCAATTTCCCACGCTTCTGACAGAGCGAAAGAGGCGCTCATCGCGCTCATGGGCTGCTTACAAGCGCGCGGACGAACTGGTCCATATAAAGTGAGCGCTGGTCTTGTGGCAAACGTGTGTTTTGCGTGCGCGCTGAAGAACACCCCCCCCCCCCCCCTTTTTTTTTTTACAATAGAACTGAAAGTATTGGGAGCATCGGAAACGATTCACGCACAAAAGACGAATAATACAGGCTGAGTTAACGAACAAGCGCTGACTCGCAACTAAATTTATTTTTGGAAAAGACGTGGTACATATAAACACACCAGCGCTGACTAGAATGAACACGTGTGGAGCGATGCTTTATCATTCAGTGAACGTTAACAACAGCAACAACGCAAACAGGCATTTACGAAGGCGGATTATTTTTTACGAGTGCAATAACAGATGGCTCACTATATAACGCACATATCAGCACGCTTTCCAAGAACTTCGTAAGCCGGTTAGGCGTTGACGTTATACTTTGCGTCCCTAAGAAGCTGCAACGACTTTGCCGAACAGCGGCTAAGAAGAACGGCAAGAGAGAAAGAACACGTGCTTGTGCTTTGAAAGGAAGGAAGGAAGGAAAAAGTGGAGAAGGCAGGGAGGTTAACCGGTTTAGCTTAACCGGTTTGCTACCCTACAAATGGGAGAGAGATGGGGGCGATGAAAGATGGGGAAGGGAAAGAGAGAGAGAGCACATAGCACAGCACACACACACATCGTCCGTTAGAGTTTGCTATATATGCAAAGCAGGTGTGGTGTACATGTCATTAACTTGCGACAAAGTTCACATATATAGGCGAGACTGACCGGTGTGTTAATGACCGCTTAAAGAGCATCTCCAATCAAAGGTAATCATTCACACTTAGTAAACTATTTCCACATCAGAAAGCACATTCATATGTGCGTTAATGATGCACTCACTGAAAAAGAATTCGGTTTCCTAAACGCCCCGTGAACTGGTCGCATTTGTCATTTGTTGCAGTTTTTAATTTCCATTGAATGGAAAAAAAGCATCGTTCTGCACATGGTAGTTCTAGTCAGCGGGTTTATATGTACCTTCTTTTCCTAAAATAAACTGCGACAGATCCAGAAACGTCTACGTTCGAATTTATACGCTGGAATGCATACATTCTCTTTCTAAAAAGAAAAATGGCCAACCCTTCCTCTACCGGAAAATGAGGGTAAGCGAAGCTTGTCCTACGTGCACCTGACCTTCGTCACGGTTAAGTAGGCCACAGGTAACGGTGCCGGATCACGCTCTCTCAGCTAGGGATCTCGTTGCTGTCGGATTGCCTGGGCTCGGGCCGCTCAAAACGACTGGATCGGCGCGCCGACGGCGAGCCCTTTCACGGACGAGTTCTTGCCGTCGCTCGTCGAACGCTGCCCGTTCCTCGGGGGATCACGCACAATGCGTGGCCGCCCCATCCGTTTTCTGAGACTGAAGCGAACGGAAGCGAAGCCGGCGCAGCCAACACCCTCTAGAGAACTTGAGGCCTTCTGGCTGTACCCCCCCCCCTCTGAGCTACGTCACGCAAAAGAGGCCCACATAGAAGTTCCGTGCAGCGTGCTTCGAAGCTACGAGCGGCGCACCTGTGTTGAAAATGAGACGCGGAAGACCGATCGGGCGACGACGGCGATAACAATTCGATTAGTTCCGGGAACCCTGTCGCTCCTTGGATAGCTTCGTGGTTAGAAAAGTCCTGGCATGCTGCGACATGCTTCCGAGCGTACTTTTTTCGCTCGACGTGAACCGCGCATGTAGTCTCTGCGCTTGTGCTGCGATTGCGGCTGTGTCCGGCAAGCCTTCATTGCCGCGGAATTTGGATTACGTTCAAGCCAAGACATGCCTAATAAGTGCTGCGTGCGCCATTGCTAGAGCAATAACAAATCGGGGCCAGAAAATCATGCGTTCATGTTTCCACAAGATCACTGACAGAATATTTGGTGCCAATGTTGAGGCAAAGAAGAGAAAAGCTGAAATTCTGCGGAATAAGGCAGCTGTTTCTTCGTAAATGGTAGCACGAATACTTTGGATCTCCATTGAGAAACTCATTTGAGGTGCTGTAAATATGTGGACTGCGGTGCTGTATGTAATAATGCCTCGAAAGCAAAATTATTCGTTTAGAGCCTAATCTAGACTGGAATAAATACATGTGTCCTGAACGTGAAGGGCACACCAGTGAAGTTGTCATGAGATATGTGTTATGGTGCAGTGCTAACATTCTGTTGAAGAACTTTTGTGGTCGCATGAACGGCAAACTCTGACGCCGACGATAAATCAAGGTAAAGAAACTACTCTAAACAAGAGCGAAGCGCTGTAACTTGTTAATATAAGTCATGCACAGGAAATTCGTTCTCAATCCTAAGGTTGAACCATTTCATTTTTATGGACGGGCTTTTTAATAATGCAGCGCGTAAGAAGTATTGCCTAAATAAAATAATCTTGGAACACCCTCTGTTCTCTGCAGGCTATCTGCTCAACTATGCCTAAAGAAAAACAATAACTGCGCTCTGGTTAACGTTGCCCCTAAGGGCGCGAGGCGCGATCCCTTCATTCAACCCGTACCCCCGAGCACGCCACCGGCCTCTTCTCCGTGACGTCACTCGCCAAGCGCTCAGGCCTTCTTTTGTCTAGGTGGTGTTAGTGCAGTGCGCGCGAAACCGTTTCCTGCCCTTTCCCTCCCAGACGGAAGCGAAACAGCTCGGACTGGTTGCGCGTATGGCGTGAGCGCGCGCCTGTGCAGCTGGAATCCTTGCTAATGACTCACGCTCCGGCGTCGCGCAGCTGTCAACTCACCAAACCGCCCTTTCCCGCAGCTGCTCTGCTCTGGGGGCAACTGGGTTTTTGCGTGACTACGGCAACGCCAGTTGTGAGCCAATACGAGCTTCGCTTGAAAAACTGTCATCATCAGCAATGACTCGAGCATCATCGTCTTCAACAGCTGGTTCCGCTGCCGCTCATCATTCGAGCTTAGAATTTCACTTCTGTCGTCGTAGTGGGGAGGCCCCGCTTACAGGGGTGTGAGCCATTGCCTAATAGGGTTTCTGTGGTCGGACCACGAGCGTTTCGCCTAGGCATATACAGCTTCGCTGTACAAAGAAAATTCACCGACGTTTACGACACACCCGAATGCGAAATTTGAGCGCAGCTTTATACGTTTTCATTTCGCGATATATTGGCTGGCACAGACAATCTTTCTCAAGCGGCACATTGCAAACGGAGCGAAGTATGGCGCGACTGCCTCGCTAATCAGGAGAGGCAGCTCGTGGGTGACATGTGGGTCGATTTACAGCAGACGCCACAGACATACATCCGCTCATGCAGCGCTTTGTTTCCATATATGGTATCGGTGGCTTCATCGATGAACAGACGACGCGCGTTACTCTGGCGCCATCTCGTGGCCATCGCCGCCGCAGAGCCCGTCTTGCAAAGTACTAGGTTTTTCTTCTCGCGCTTTTGCCGTACCCTCCTCTTCCGCTCTCGGTTACGCCGACGCTCACCGCAGGAACGGGCGCCTAAGAGCTGTGCTCTGAAAAGAAAAACTGCACCATTTGGGGCACATCTCGTCCCCAAACAATGATCGTAATGTCTTGCTAGCGTTTCCTTTCTTGAACACTACATATGCGCTCACTACCTTTCTGTCAATAATACCATATTTGACACTGACATTATTTGAAGACAAGAAAATCCCCAAAGAACACTAACACTTTTCTAGAGCGCCACGTTGCATGTATAAATATTAAATTGCCGACGGACTAGATCCGTAAGCTCCGATTCGACGACTCCGCAAGAAGCTTTAGCTAGGGCCGCCAAACTCCGACGCCGCCTATGTAAATAAATGTAAAATGTAGATGAAGTGATCTCCAGCACTAAGCGCGCGGAAATACAGCGCATATGCAGCCATCTCGGCTCGAGCCAGATCTTTGCACCCACCCAAAATTACCTACAAGACAGTAAAGATAGGGTGCTGGCAGCCATGCGCAGCCATGGTCGGGCGCGCTGTAAATAAATTATAACCAGCACTAACGTCCTGTTTGCGCTTTTGGTTGAGTAACCGACAGTCCAGCATGCGAGGTTTGCGGCACCGAATAACGACCACCTGCTGTGTCACTGCACATGATATGCCCCTGAAAGACAAGAACTTGCTAACGCCCTCCAAAAACTGGACAATCAGCGGCTTTCCGTGCAGGTGCTGCTGGAACATCGCCCCCATGGTGGCGGTGAAAAACTTTTATTGATGAGAAGGCCAGAAGTAAAAAATTAAGAAGCAGCGTAGTGGGCGGCCTTCAGGTTGCCGGTTGTGGCGTCCATGCCATGCCTAGTCGCGACGTCCTTCGCCAAGTTCACCAGCCGAAGTTGGAGATCCGACTCGGTGCTGGACAAAGCAGCCTCCCACTGCTGCGGACTGGTTAGACGCCAAAATCGCTCGTCAGCCCATAAAGCGGTGAAGGCATTTTTTGTGCTTCTTGAGGACGACGGGCTTGTGTGAACGTCTGCGACTATTAGTGCAATGACTAGCAGACCATACGCCTCAGCGACCTCATCGTTAATTTCCTTCTTCCCTCCTCTCTCCCCCTGTCATCCTTGTTTTGCCCTTTCCCATTCCCCCAGTGAAGGGTAGCAAACCGGACGTTGTTCTGGTTAACCTCCCTGCCTTCTGCTTTTCTCCTTCCTTCCTTAGTTGGAAGCGTTGTGTCACGGGCGAATAATAGTTTATCCAGAAAGCTAGACCAGCGCTGCTATGCATTTAAACAGTACGGCGTCTGCTATGGGAAGGGGAAGCCCGAAGGCGCGCAATGGCGGCCGCGGTCACGCGTTCAAAGATGGCAGCACCCATGCAGCTCGTTCTACATTACTGCTGCTTTGGACCAAGAGGACCAGTTTAGCGAGTCCAGATTTATCGCGTCGCATTTACAGACGTACGCGATTTGGTCGCGTCCCATGCCACGGCAGCGCTGAACGCGAGCAGCCTACTCCCGATCAGTGTGCATAAAGTAATCATGGGGCGTTATAGGAATGTGAAGAACGCAAAGGCGACGCCTCGATCGACAACGAAACAACTTATGGCTTCAGTATTCTTACCACACGATTATTTTCCTCACTCACTCTCTCGTAGTTCTACCGCCGCACGCTTCTTGGCCGGTCCCGCCGCAGTGGGTATGTGGGGGGGATCATCATCAACGGCATCTCGCGTGCAACAGCGTGCCGGCAGCAGCTTACAGCCGAGTAGCGCACGGCACCACCCGGCTGCTCGCGCCCTCGCAGGAACGTTGGCTCGACGTGGAGCGGGAGCGCCGACCGCCACGCTGACCACGCGCAAGGTGGGCCAACGACCCCGCTACGCCTGGTCGGAGCCGTCCATGGCCAGCCTGTCCGAGAAGCGGCTGCTGGTCGGCTTCGACGAGCTGGGCATCCCCGACTGGACGCAGGTCGAGTTCCTCACCTTCTCGCGGGAGATCCGGCTGTGCTCGCTGTGCGGCGTCGTCTCGGCCACCACGGCCACCATCGCCTGCCAGCATGTCCTCTGCAGCTTCTGCTTCCGCGACCAGGGAGAGGGTCCGAGCATCGTCTGCCCCATCGACAAGGTGCGTGTAGCGGGCGCGCTCCAAGATATATTAAATGCCTCAGCATTAGGAGTGTCAAAGTGGAACCAAGTGTGCGCGTGAAGCCGGTCACGTGGTAGAGGTACTCGTACAGTACACACGCGTATATAGTACAACTGACGGTCGTCTGCTCCGGATCACCGTCAGTTGCACTTCGCTCCTGAACACCTTGCAATGCGGATAACGCGGCTTAAATCATTGATACGGGACCTCAAAGAGGTGCGACGTAACGCTGACGCATTTCTCTCGCATTTACCGCTAAATCGCCACTTAATTTTTTTTTGTGTGTGTGTGCGTCGCTCCTTCGGTGCGATCGTTTCTAAAGAATGCTTCGCCTCGTTCACGCCTGTGAATAAAGCACGACGTATGTTCCGCCAGCTGGCGTTTCTGGACTTACTTGCTCCAATGGTGGTTGGAGCTTCACTGCTGACACATTATGAAGCCCCCCCCCCCTTTTTTTTTTCAGCGAAGATGTTAATGGCGAGTAAAAGCGCTGAAAAACGTAATGTGCTGGTTTACGCTATATCACTAACGAAGTTTCTATATTAACTAAATTTGAGAAGTGTTAGGGGTGATATGCAGACCAACCCTGAAGTGTGTACACTCTTCTTTCAATTTTTACGCATTAACAGGGCATGTGGCTGCTCTCTTTCGGTGAACTATGCAGGATGCCGTGTTTATATTTCGTTGAATTAGGAATCGCATTGTGATACACAATAATACTTAATTTGTGTAGCCTAATTAGTCGTCGTGGAAAGTTACTAATTCAAGAGTTCTCGAGTGGCATACCACGGTTATTCACAATGTTTTCCAGAGTTCTAAACCAACTGTGCATAACGCTAACTTTGAATTCAGTGAAAATAAATGTTAAGTTTAATGTGTGGCAAAACTTTCACGTTACTGGCTTAGTCGTAAAGGGTTTCTCCGGTGGACTAACACGGCATCTTGTTTATACTTTGCAAACATAAGGGGAAAGTTATGGATAGCCAAAGTTAAAAGTATGTGGGTTTAATTGTGGCTTTTGCAATAAATTACATATGCAAGTATTCCGGAGCGTTATGAGTGTGTTTTAAGAGCGGTGCAAGATTTAGCCGGCCAGCTGCCCTGACATAATTACACATGTCACCAAGATGAGATTTAGTGAACTCTGAGAGAGCAATATGGCAAATTTGTGTGCGAAATTAGATGCATGGGGATAAAACGGAGCTTGTGTAAAAAGTTCTCGACAGTGCTCGATTGCATTATATGGCCATTCAGCGCTATGTTTCTCAAGTGTCCCGAGGGTACTCTACGTTGCACAAATTTCATATTTGACAAAATGAGGGGCCATCGCTTGTAGGTTTTGCATAGACAAAATTCAAAGCTATGGGTGTAATTACAGCCAGTGAAATAAATGACATATCTGGGTGCTCGTAAGTCAACCTCTCTGCGCGAAATATATCACGCTGCCATGACATCTGCTAAATGCCACCAAGATCAAATCTAGCGAAAATGGAGGGAAATCTATAGCAAATCTCTGCATGCAGTCACATGCATGTGGATTAAATGCTGCCTTTGCAAAAAAAAAAAAAAAGGTCAAGCGTTTGAAAGTCTCTTACTGCTGTCATCCGCAATGTTTTCTCGAGAGTAAACAGCTGTACAAGACACCAATTTAATTACCATAGAGGAAATGGCAAGTGTAATGCGCTATGAAAATTTCACGTTCCTGGCTGAACCCTGTAATGCACAATGTGTCATATATGCTGAGTTTAATTGATGCTTCGAAATTCTGACTGAAGCGGCGACACTTAAATCGAAACACTTCGTTTCATTATTGATATGCTGGAGTAAAGTTATAGCTGTGAATAGTTAAGCAAACCAATTACTAGTTAATTCAGTCAATAAGCTATAATTGACAAAAAGAAATATTCTAATAATGTGAGCTCGATCCATAGCCAGAAATAGACGTCAGCAATTTGTTCCAATCTTATTTGATGTGGAACTGTGTAGTTTGGCCATTACAGGGTTAATTAGAAGTGTTGCAAATAATTGCCGAATGCTCCTTCATTCCCTATACGTGTGTCATATACAAGGTTCACAGTTGATTTCTCCGACGTCCTCGGTGAAAGGCACTGTGTTTGTATTTGGTGAAATTAAGGGCACATTATGAGTAATGCGTAGGTAAAGTTCAGTCTGTGGGTTAATTGCAGCCTCTGCAATAAGCTACGTATGCAAGTGCTTCGAAGTGTTATCAGCGGTGCAAAATCGAGCACGCTGCCCTGGCGTAACTACAAATGACACCAAGATAAAATTTAGCAAAATGGGACAGACCAGTATGACAAATTTGTGAGCAAAGTTGAATGCTGGAGGATCAAATACAGCTTTTGTGAAAAAATTCTTAAGCAACTGTTAGAGCCAAGCGGCTGTTATCACCTACATACGTTCCCCAATGTCGCAAGATAACTCTGCGTTGACCAACTATATATTCCATAGAAATGGAGGCCATGTTAAGCGCCATGCGGCACGAAATTTTAACGTTTCTGGTCCAATTAGGAAATAATTGTTGAACTCTTGATTGTTTTTCATTTTTCCATATGTTATATGTGCTTTCTCCGGTGTCATCAATGAACTAAGTGAGGCACCTTGTTTACGTTTGGCGACTGTAAGAACCAGGTAATGGGTGACGTTCACACAAAATTTGAAGTGTGTGAGTTATTGTAAGATTTGTAACATCGCAACACAAGACACGGACAATAGGAAGGTAAAAACGACGACACGGCGCTGGTCGTTTTTACTTCCTTTTGTCTGTGTCTTGTGTTGCGATGTTACGAACCTTACAATGAATACTAACCAACTGGCCCAACCTGCCGTCTTGGCGTGCGAGTTAATTGCGTCCTTCGCAATAAACCATATGTATGGAGGCACTCCGAAGTGTTATGAGTGTCTTACCAGTGGTGCAGAACTTAACTCGTTGCCCTGGCAGAACTAGATGCTACCGAGATCAAATTTAGCGAAAATGGGAGGAACGCTATGACAAATCTATGTGCAAAGTTAGATGTGCATTAATCAACTGCAGCCGTTGCAAAAATATTATTAATCAAATGCTCGAAAGTGTCTCTCAGCCAATTCCAACCATGCTTGCCAATGTACCAAGATAACGCTACTTAGGGGGTCATTTTAGCGTTCCTAGTCTATAATTAGAAGCGTTTACAATTACTGAACCCTCGTTTCTTTCTCTAACTTTATACGTTGAATGACGTTCGTAGTAGGTTTCTCCGGTGAATTAAACAAGGCACATTGTTTATATGTTTAAATTTAGGTGCACATTAATTATAAGTAATATGCAGGCAAAGTCTAAAGTGTAAGTTAGCAGTAAGCAGTAAGTTATGTATGTGTGTCATTGATGCTTAATTGAAGGGCTCTGACATTCCATACTTGTAAACTGACCAAGACGCAGTAGCAGAGGGCTCCGAGTGTTAACCACCTGCCACTTCTAAAGAACCACCGAAATCTCAATACTTGCACATTTTCGCCTCCGTTGCTTCGATGTGCAAGTATAAAACGCAGCATTCCCCCATTCAAAGAGAATGGGTTTTTACTGCTAAATGCTATGATGCCCACCTGTAGCACCGTACGTCCTTACTATGGCCGTTAGCGTGGTGTTATTGCAATGTCAAGGTCTGAAAGAGGCCTTGGCGCAGTTATTTGTTGATATATATCATGAGTGCCAAGTGAACTACTCACTTACCTCGGTCACGTCAGTGTTGTAGTCCATTGTGTGGGTTCACCACGCAGCAATGGGGATGCAGATCTGATGCATGCCAACTACGCTTTCTTGGGCCCAGGTGGAGACCCCTACCAGCAAGGCCAAGTTTGAACGGAACAACACGGAGCTGCTTCTGTCGCTTCGCGTGGCGTGCGTGAACCGCCGCAACGGGTGTCGGCTCCTGGACACGTTGCGGGGCATGAAGGATCACCTCAAGCAGTGCGAGTTCCAGGCCGTCCAATGCCAGATGTGTGGCAAGAAGATTAAGCTTCACGAGGTGCCCGGCCATGCGCGCAAGGACTGCTCACGCATTCCAAAGTCTGACAACAGCAAGCGGGCCACCGCTATGCCAGCCGCCCAGCTGGCAGGAGGCCCGATGCGTGCAGCGCCACCGAAATGTGCCGGCGAGCAGACGATGAACATGGGACCAATGCAGGGCCCGCCAGTGCAGGCTGTGCCATCTCAGGTCATGCAGCCTCAAACAATACCGGCACAAATGGTCATGCAACCGATGGCGATGACACCGCAGGCGATGATGACTCAGCACCTCCAGGCGCCGCCTGTCGTCATGCAACAAGCCCCGTGGCTCGATGAAGTCACCATGATGCAGCAGAAGTTGAATAAGGTGCATGAAGATGTGCGCAAGATGGCCACCAGGATGCAGGCACTCAAGGACGAGACTGCCAGAGAGCTAGAAGTCTTCAAGAAGGAGTTGCAGAAGATGAAAAATGAGAAAGGAGATTACAGCGTCATAGTCAATGGCATTTCTGGCTTGCGCAGCCAGATGAAGGACAACATGGCAGATGTGACTGAAGAATTTGACGCCATTAAGGAAGACATGAGGGTTTATGGAGCTAGTATTGAAGACTTAGGAGCACTGAAGGAGACCATGGACTTGAGGATTGCAGATGTTGTCAAGAATGTGGAATCACTAAAGGACAGTGTGGAGGCCTATGCAAAACTGGGTACTATGGTGGCCGAGATGAAGAGCTCCATTGCTGCCATTCAGGACATGAAGCATGTGATGGAGTTTGTCAATGACTTTGAACAGACCTTACTTGGAGACATTACGGGAAGCTCTGGTGACAAGAAGAAAGCATTTACTCAACAAGTTGAGATGCTGAAAAAGTGCGTGGAAGTAATTGATGAACTAAAGTGCACTGTCAAGCACAAGGATATGGAGCAAGTTGTCAATGAACTGAGGACCATCAAGGATGATCTGGGAAAGTACAGTACACTTCATGACAGGGTTGAAGGAATATCATCAGATTTAACTGGATTGAAGGCAGTAGTGAAGGATGCTGGTGACTTTGCCAGGACCGATTCTGCAATAATTCAGGAATATCGCGCCGAGCTTGAAGGGTACAGAGCAGAGATCAAACTGATACAAGAAAAAGTGCATAAAATTGATAGTGACATTGACTACCTGAAGAGCACTTCAGACGACACAAAGGATAAAGTTGGATTTGATGAAGTAGTCACTGAAGTGTCAAACATAAAGACGAAACTTGAAGACTTTGATGCCCTGGAGGAATCACTCCAAGAAACAAAGGACGCATTGCTGCGTATTGATGTTCTGTCGGAAGAGCTTAACAAAATCCGTGAGAAGACTAATAAACTTGAAGAAAGCGAAATACTGAGCAAGGACACAACCAAGAAACTGGAAGAAGCAACAACCCAGCTGTCTTCTCTGCAGACAGTAAATGACAGTATTCAGAGATTGCAAACCAGCTTGCAGACACTAAACAAACGCTTTATTAAGAAGACTGAAGAGCTGCAGACAAGCATTGGAGCTACTGTGTTAGAAAAGCTCGAAGCTTCAGATAAATTCAAGGAACTGGCAGAATTAAAAGCCTCTCTTGCTGAGATAAAGAAGGA
Source organism: Dermacentor variabilis (assembly GCF_050947875.1). NCBI lineage: Eukaryota > Metazoa > Arthropoda > Arachnida > Ixodida > Ixodidae > Dermacentor > Dermacentor variabilis. The sequence continues at coordinate 138,043,876 of NC_134573.1, forward strand.
TGTCCAGCTGTTAAATGACTTGAAAGACTCATTGCCTGCCAAGAACACTGCTAAGCAAGAAGGCCTAACAGATGTAGTTAGAGACTTGAAGAACCTCAAAGCCAGTATGCAGACAATGCAAGAATCATCTGCGTCAATGCGTGAAAAGGCAAAGCGCTATGAAGAACTGCGAAAGTCTGTTGATGTCATCAAAGAAAACATGAAGGATTATAAGGAGTTCAAGACAGATTTTGCCAGCTTAAGGAAGACTGTAGAAGAAAAACTGAAGAGCACTGAAAACTGAGCGTTCCACATAATGTTCCATTTATGTGGTGCCCGTGTGCACAATGACTCAATTTTTGTGCACTGTAACTATAAGTACAGGCTTAGCATGAAGAAAAATAAAGGCTTGCTCACAACATACTAGAGAGATGGCCAAAATATATTTATTACAAGGAAATTGTGTGACTTAACATGCAAGGTAATCGGCAGTGCTACACAATGTTGCTAAAATTTAACTTACAGTGTCATATACAATGAATTGCAAGTGAAAAATCAATACAGGAATGTCTGCTCTTTCGGCTTGCGCTCAGTGCTGTCCAAGTGCGCATCTCTGGCCAGTTGTCATTCCCATGTTGGGCTTCCACTTGCAACTTCACCTTCATTGTTGGCTAGGGTGTCACAATTTCTTTGTACAGAGTGTAACCAGTTGAACCCGTCGAGGTGCTTTCTTTGGAAGATCCGCAGACTTCCCCGATTCTGGCTTGGCACCGCTCGATTCTGGAGATTGCTTTTTGTCCTCGCTGTTGTTGGAGGCTGCCATTTCACAATCCTGACCACTTGAGTGGTCATTCACAACTTGAGGTGCAGTGTCCCTTTTACAAACTTCCACAGACTGCTGAACTTTGTCCTGTGATTCCTGTTTGGAATCTCCCAAGTCCATCTTAGTCCCACTTGCAACCTCGGACACTAGTTTGTTTTTGGTGCACGTGCTTGCCAAGTCGCCACTACCACCGCTGTCTTTTTGATGGAGCGCTTTGTCTTTGCTGGTTGCTGCATTTTCCAAATCTGCCCCATATTTCTGTTCACTATTGTCTCTCCTCGTCAGCGGGCATTCCTCAAATGCAACTCCATTGCATTTCTTGTCTTCCAGCCCCATTTCACTGTCTCCGTTAGACTGACTGGAGCTTTTCCTGCCACTTCTAGCATCTTCTTCGTCGTCGATGACAATAACGTCGGCTGGCGTCTTTCTGGTCCGAGGGCTGGTACTAACCCTTGCTGAGACTTCTGTTATCTTGAAACTGGCACTTTTCCTTTTGTTATTTCTAAATATGTCTCTCTTTTTTGGTGGAACATTTTTAGGTTCTGAAGGAGAATTGCTTTTTGATCCAGATGGGGAGTCACTGCAATTAAAAATAAGACACATGTCTGGGGTGCCAATTTGAACACTACAATGCAGTATGAATTGGGACCGGTATAATGTAGCAATGCCTTTCACTTCAAAATACAGTTGAATTCGTCTATAACAAATATGATAGTTACATGAAAAGTGGCCCTTGTATCAATAGTTCGTTATATGTGGACTTACCCTTCAAAATGCACAAAAATTAGCGACACTGAAGCTGGCTGTGGCACTTACGATTCAACAAAAGTTTGGTCCGAAAATTCTATATTTAGCGTCTTGTTTTTTGTTCCTGGCACTTTCGTGCATCTAGTTCGCGGTTTTCGTTGAAAACCCGACCTAAAGAATCCAATGCGGCATGTTCTAGCCCAGCCAGTTCCGATCACTTGCCATTTTGAAACCACAAGCACAGCCGCCGCTATTGTTTCTTCAAAGCTTACTATACGTTTTAACATCAGCAGGACATGAGTGGATTCCGAATATGACAGCGAAGCATTCTAGTTGGCAGGAAGCAGAAATTGCTATGGCATGCCGCCATTTTGCTAAGGTCGTGGCGTTACGGCTTCAACGTCAGCTGCATGCGCACTGATAGGCATGAAGTTACATTTTCTATGTCGCTTTGGTCAAAAAAGTACGAAGTTTGAAAAGGTAGAATGCCCTTGTCATCGATTTAAAAGAAACATGGAAAAACCACGATCTTCCAATAATGGCGTAGTAACGACCGCTGACTCTGAACATGAGTGCTGCTAATCATGACCTCCGTGATTGCATGTGGCGCCGCACGGACAAGTGCCCAAAAACTAAAGTGTGCCGTCATCGTGGCCTCTGTGATAGCACCAGTGCGCGCTGTCACAGAGGTCACTGCCACTGTTCTGCCTCGCCCTGAAGCATGCTGGAGACATGCCTTGAAGCACGACTGCCCTACCATGGCTGAAAGCGGCCGACTTTCCCTGCGACTTCTGAAATGCGCCCGGGGCGCTCACTCATCTTGGCAATTGTACCTTGGTTGCTATTAGACTGGAGTGGGGGGCGCGCTGCCGTGCGCCCAGTTCGGTGGCGATTCCGTGCTTCAAAACTTCGTGTGCGACCTCCTTTTATCAGGATTATTTTTGAAGTGTTCAATGTAACAGTACACCGCCGTTGAAAACGTTTGTTATACAGTGAAACCTTGTTAAACCGTAGTTGGCCAGAGCTCGGAAAAAGTATGTACTACACGGTAGTACTGTTTAACCAAATGAAAGCGCAGCAATGCAGTATTTATTCACTTTGCAAGACATAAATCTTATTTTCATTTGATACTGCGGTGGGCTAGCAGTGATGACAGCGCCCTTAAACTCACTTAAGTGACGAGCCAGCTTTTCTGTGAGCCCCCTCCACTTCTCAGCGAACACCTGCATAAGGCCGACGTAACGCGCAGCATCTTCAACTGCTCTTGGGCCTGAATCTCCCATACTTTTGCTGTTCGTGTCGTCCTCATCATTGCCGTTAGGCGAGACTTCGGCAATGAGAGAGGCAATAATGTCGAAAAGTTGAACCTCAAAAAGTCTAACCTCGTAGCCGTCGTATTTTCGCAGTCGCAGCAGCACTGCCGAGCAACTTCGCATTACAAATGCCACACACCGTAGTCAACTAGAGACCTCTCGCGTGCCAGCACAGACTTCTTCGTGCCCCGTTTGATAGCAAGAACGATGTCCAATTTTTCTTCTATGCTGAGCACCCAGTTTTTGTCCTAGATTACATGACGCAACAACATTATAGAATAAAGAGCCAGTTGACAACAAGGGCCACAACGCTCTCAGACTCTGGTATGGGGCAAAATAATGTTGTGTGTTGATGTGACTTCAGCCTTTCAAGCGCCCTCTGTGTTTGCGCCTGGAGACCATTCCGATCTCTGAGGCTTGTTGTTCTGCCGGGCCAACATACCACCGTGATATTGTGATGAAAAGTGGAAACACTTTGTGTTAACCGATACGTATGTAATAAGCTTGTACAGTTTATGCGGATACAAAATACCTTTTGTTCAATGGCCGCTGAGTCGGGGATTTGACTTTACTACTTTTAAAACGTAACTACTGTTTAAGCGGGTACGGTTTAACGAGGTTTTACTGTATATGGGTTCAGTTTCAACAGGCAGGACCGGAAAATTGTAAATGCAGTTAAATGTGGTCGTTATAAGTATTCTTTTATCATCCACTGCTCATGATTGGATGATCACGGCGACAAAGTAGGCGGAGCACTGCTTGGACCACGGGCGAAGTGCGAAAATGAAAAGAATTGGAACAGAATCTTTACATTGTGCTGGCCCAGAGTATAACCTAATTTTTCAAATACAAAGCAGAGATGAATGTTTCTGTGAAAGTCACTGGCTTACTGGTGCATGGCAAGTGCGATTTTTTTTTCATTAGAGCAGGAAAGAATATGAATCGTGGTGTTCCATGTTTTCAAGTGCTTTGAATAAGTACAAAAGACATATCTTAGTGCAGCAATAACATTAACTAAACAACTACTATATTCATGAACAACTTTCTGTGGCAATGAACAGAAAGCTACGGAGGGAAAGCGTGCACAAATAGAAGCGCTTCTGAAAAGAGTTCCACATTTTAATCCACGTTAGATTAGGTTGAGGAAGAGAAAACATGAACACCTTATTAGCGAAAGTTAAATAAGACAACACACAACTGAGTGTAAAGATTTACTTATTTTGCGGCTTTTCCTTTTCGTGTCTAGGCAAACGCGAAACCGTCACACATGGAAACTGCGTAGGTTCAGCGTTCGATCTGAGCAACTAAAAGCACTGTCAAATGCTGCTGTACTACTTGGCGCGGTAACACAGGTGCAGCAGCAGCTAAGTTAACATCACTCAAACTTTCAGTGTACTATAAACTGCAAAATGAACATAAAACATTATTACCACTGATAAGCTGCAAATCTCTTACTTGCTTGAGTATCACCATGTTCCCTCACAAGCAATCATTCGATGAGATACAGCTGCTGTCTCAAAGGGCAACTCTCTCAACTCTATACTATATTAGGACAAGTGAGCAAAGATTTTCCTAAAACACAAACGTGAGTCAATTTGCTTAGAAACTCGGAAATGCAGTGCCATGTTACATAATTAAAAAAAGTACCGAAACTACAAGCTGGGTAACTCGGACAGCTGTTTCATGTAGCGTTAGCACTCTTGCCAAGCACCTACCATAAAATGCACCTACCTCCACTTTGTGAGCTTCCACTCAACTGATTTGCCATATTAACCCCCCACCATAGTTCGGCTTTTCCAGCTCAAAAGCTTCCATGAAGCCCAAATATAAACATTTTAAGGAAATCAAAGAAGCTGTTCCATACCCTGCGCTATTCCATTAACCCATGAGTCAATGTTATATGCGTGTGATTTGTCACAACTTATTATTTCGATACTCAGAATAGATTAATGGCATAAGTTACTGAAACCATTTGATTGCTCATCATTTAGTGCTATATAATTATCTATTTGGCATGGATTATTGGATGGGGATCACGAAAGTGTCATGCTGGTAAACTTGCTGAACGGTGGTGGCAAATATCAAGCTGTTGGCGGCAGTCGGTAATGTTATGCTAAAATACTCTATGCCTACAGGCCAAAGAATGGTCTTCACAGCACTGGAGCTTGCACAAAATGACTGCTTAGCTGGCCGCTGCAGCAGCTTCATCGCAATAGTCACCTGCCCGTCTCTCCTGAAGATACCGGCGCGCACTCAGTTTCTCATTTTAGTACCAGCAAATCTTCGCCAGGGTCACCGCACGTGGCATTCACAGCTGTCACTGCCAATCCTATTGTGATAAGCACCTTTGCCTATCTCTTTCACAGCGCATGGTGCTGTCAGATGAGTAGCGCATGCTTTTAATAGGTGATAACCGAAATGTGCCGCCGTTTCCTGCTGCAGACTGCAATTGTACACGTTTTCGGGCCGCTAGAGCCCAAGTGAACAAGAAAAGGTGCGAGGTGCGTGTGAAAGAGAACAGTATGCTCAGCGTCTCACGTGAAAATGACGGTGCGCACAATATGTTATTCCAGTACCAGCAAATCTCCACCCGGATCGTCGCACGCCGCGTTCACAGCTATTGCAGCCAAACCTATTGCGATACACATTTTCAACTATCTGTGTGTGGGCCCATTGGTAATGTACTGCACACTTTTAGTACTAGGCAATAATCAAAATGTATCGCCGTTCCCTGCTGCAGGCGGCACGATATGGGCATCGTGTTTCGCTTCGGTGGCACCCGCCGTCGCTTACCAGCTTGATTTTGTTTGTTTCCCGTCCCCCTCTTAAAACAACATGCAACGGGAAAACAACAAAATGCGTCTTGGGCTGCTGGAGCACCACCAGCTCGATGCGCGTCAGCGTCTTGTGACACAACGATCCGCGCGAGGCTTTGCATTATGTAGATGTCAACAACAGTTGAGTTAAAATTTTTTTAGTTACTTTGGATCGTACATTTTCTTGGTTAGTAAGTCTTTTCTCCCGGTTTTTTCCAAACCGCATGAACGAGGTTTTACTGTATTCACAGGTACGAGTTGGGAGCATTTAAAATTAAATTTAAGTGAAACTAAATAACTTTCACTTGAACCATTTGGCAGAGATGATTAGAGTGCCACACAGGACACTTCATAGAAATCCCGTTGAGACCCACCCATTCACCTTGAAAAAATAGCCAGAGTTGCCCATTGAGTGTGCATGCTACATGCAGTGCATGTTTAGGCCCCATAAATTTCAGTTTGAGCCCACGACAGTAAGTTGCGAAAGCTCAAGGACTGCTTGCTAAAGTCTACAGTTATGTATCATCACTAACAAAAGCTTTGAGGCCACAACGTTAGCAAGAAAGACTTCTTGCATGGGCCCGCAACCTCAAATTTGGCCACTCACTGCCCCAGTCAGCCATGCATGTATGTATTATACTGTTTGATTTGACGCAGCAGTTCAGTGTCTACAACAAACTTTATGCAAGCCAATGCACATACCTGTTGTTTTCTACAATTTCCTTAAATGGGAAGGAACCCTCGTAGACCTCGCCCAGCTCCGTCTCGCCAAACGTGATTAGGGAGCAGTATCCATCAGTTGATGAAGCAGCCAACACCCTGCCGTCGGAAGACCTGGAACAAGAATTGCCATCAGTAAACCAGACCCAAAATTTGGACGAGGGCTGCATTTGGTGGGGAGTAATGAAGGCTAGATTCTCTCAAGTGTTAAATGCCACAGTACTTGTGAAGCTTACGTAAAAAAAAGCTTGAGCATAATAAAACTTCTTAAGAAATTATTAGAGCGAAAACCACTGAAAACAGTGAAAGAAATCTAAGTAGTAAATTCATTCTTAAATTTTGAGCATCAAATGTGAAACTGTTTTGAATAAAAATGAGACCCTCGGCTTCATTATGAAGTGAAGCAATGGCGAGCTTCAACATTCACTTGATGAACGAGAAATGACCTTGATATAGTTGCATACACTGTTAGGGGGCACAAAAATTTTAATAAAGGCTGCTGCATGATGAAATTACAGCAGAACCTCGTTCATACGTTTTGGGAAAAACAGCGACAAAAACGTGCTAACTGGGAAAATGTACGATCTGAAGTAACAAACAAAAATTGTCAGACTCAACTATTGTTGACATCTATGTAATGCAAAGTCTCACGCGAATTGTTGCGGCATGAGGCGCCGACACACGTCAAGCTGGTGGTGCTGCAGCGGCCGAGGCACGTTTTGCTGTTTTCCTATTGTGTGGTGCTTTAAGAGGGGGACAGGAAACCGAAACGAAACAGAGCTGGCAGGCAACGTCGAATGCTGCCTAAGCGAAATGCAATCAGCAGGGCATGGCAGTGCATTTGAACTATCGCCTACTAAAACATGCAGTACGCTATTACGCACCACACACTGTAAATAAGATAGGTGAAGATGCTTATCGCAATAGGTTTGGCGGCGATAGCTGTGAATGCGGCATGCGAAGACCCGGGGCGAGATTTACTGGTACTGGAATAAGAAACTGTGTGCGCCTTTTCTTGCTCCCGTGGAATTTAGCAGCCGGAAAATGTATACGATCGCAGTCCACAGCACGAAACAGACGCGTTTCGGTTATCGCCTATTAAAAGCATGTGCTACGCTTTTGATGGTGTTGCGTGCTAAGAAACAAATAGGCGAAAATGCTCATCGCAACAGGATTCGCGGGGCTAGCTGTGAATGCCGCGCGCGACGACCCTGGAGATTTGCTGGTACCGAAATGAAAAACTGAGTGCACGCCGGCGTTATCACGTGAGACAGGCGCGCGAGTATTGCGGTGAAGCTGCCATGGCGGGTGGCTATAAACTGTTCTCGATCGCATACGGCTTGCACATTTTTCTTGTTTGCATGGGATCTAGCGGCCAGAAAATGTATAATACGATTGCAGTTTTGCGACATACTGAATGTTGGCGCTGAAAAATCTTATTTTCCGGGCGTGTATGAACAGTTAAAAATGAGCGTAACTCTATTGGGCCAATTTTTGTGTTCTCGATTGCAAACATAGACCCTGGGAAAACATATGTAAGGGGAACGTATCAACGAGATTCTACTGTATATTTAAACTGATCAACACACAATTCTTGGGGCTGCTGCAGTCTCAGAATCAGTGTTCTCATGTTGACTTCCCTGGCCAATCTCTGCCTAAGAGATCGCTCCACATAACTTCCTGCTCCAGCTCCAAACAAATTCTTTCCGTGAGGTAACTCAGTACAAACCTTCATACTTCCACTTCTGGCACCAGTCATGAGTGTCAAGATATTGTAAGAAACACATGAACCTTCTTTTCCTATTAAACAATGACGCTCTTATGGTGGAATTGTGTACAGCAGTTCCTTTTCCAACAGTTTTTAAGGCCATGACACATGCCAACTTCTACAAATCTTTCTTGTTGTATTGCCATTTTTGCACAGCTGGGAAGTATTAGTGTCAAACAGATAATTTTAATTCTCAAGCCATTGCTCAAAATGAATATGCATAGTTTTCTTGAACAAAGCACAGGTGTGTTTCTGTACTGTGAATACTACAGATATGCGAGAGATATGCTGTGTTTTCCCGACCCTTGTGCACATGCGCGAGTTGCAAGAGAAAAAGCTGGGGACTGCACTTAGGTACTGCAGAGAAGGACACATTTAGGCCCGTCTGTCCCTAGCCGAGCTACGCAATTCTACCACGGATAATTAATCATGAATAAGCTCTCACGTCTTTCCTGGTGTACAGTCGAGTCTCACTACAACGAAATTGACGTTGCATGAGAAAAAATTTGTAGAAGCAAAAATTTTGTTGTGAAATTCACAAAAAAAACCTGAACTGGTAAACCACAAACTTTTATTTCCAAAAGTCAAGCAGTGTCCACTGCTTCCCTTTTCTTCCCAGGAGCATCACGACGCGATTTTCACATTCGGCGAGTAGCTGCTGAGCCAGCCTGTGCTCGCCTTAAAATCGTCAATTCCCAGCATGCAAGCGTAATTCTGCTGCACGGCGTTTTCACCGATGGGCATGTTCTTCACCCTCGTCTCGAAAACCATGTGTACATAGCCTTGTCGAGGTCTTCGTGTGCCGACGGCGTCCGGTTCTTCTGTTTGGCTGATGTGCCTGATGCAAGAGCTTGGGCTATTGCCTCTTTGGACTTCAAAATGGTGGACAGCGAACTGGGAGAAATACCAAACTTTTCTGCAATGTCGCCTTTCTTCTGGCCACTTGCAACTTCGGCCAGGATCCGAGCTTTATCCTCCAAGGATAAAAACTTTCAACATGGCGGTGCCATGTCGAAAAGCACGCTAAAACAGAATGGCTTCTCTGAGCAAATCGAACACCGCTACATGTGCACAACACGAACTGCCTATTGCACTAGCGCTAACTACGCACCGACGGCGTCGAGATGCAGCAAGGACTGACGAGACGACTGAGCTTCGGCTTTGGATTCTCTGCAGCTAAAAAGTTTCAAGCCAATCGCCATCGAGCAATGGTGGCCCCCATGCTCGGTCATCAGCGGCAGTTTCTTGTGGTTCCAACACGTGATGATAACTTTGTAGACGCCTTTTTATGTGCAAAATGTTCGAAATTGCGTTTCCTGCAAGACAAATTAAATTTCGAGCCTGGAATTACTTCGTCAGATTTCGTTGAAGCGGAACGGCATAAGAAAAAGTGTTTGTTGTGGTGAGGATATTTATGCATTCACTCCTATGGGCAGCTGACGGGGAACTGAGAATTATTCGTTGTACCGGAAATTTCGTTGAAGCGGCATTCGTTGTAGCGGGGTTTGACTGTATTTACTTTGGTACTTGCCCAAGGTTTCTTACGGATAGACTGCACCATAGGCAAAAAAGTCCTCCGAAATGCTGAATCCCGAACCACACAATTTCCCACAGTTTTTCAAATCTTAAATACCACTACAGAGGCCGCAGACCAATGAATAATGACATTGTAACGAAGAAGTGCCAGGCAGTCAGGTGCATCACCAGCGCTTTACACATGAGGGCAGTTCTGACTGCTCGCAGGGTTTTGACTACCGCACCGAGTTCGACCTCTCACTCTTTGTGTACTCTGTCAATAAACACCTTGACAACATATTGTTACTGTAAATTTGTTCTTTTGTATGCTTCCCCATTACAGACTCTGTACCGGCCACTTTTCAGCTCTTAAACCTTAACCCTTAAGTTGCGATAAATATAAAAAGTCGCAGTTTTGCCCGAAAGGCGAAGCATCGATTGCGATAGCAAATTAGTAGACAGCTATATGAAAAGTAAGGATAGTAGTAGTTCTATTGTCCGTATAAACTTTTAAACATTTGCTTACTAACTAACAAGCATAGCGTGAAGTGTGCACAAGCAAACATGAACACGTCTCATTTCAGTGACCGCGGAAACTCTTATCAAAATGCTCGAGTGAGGATGTGCTGTAGCAGGAACGAGTGAATTGAGCTTTGTGCAGCCTCTCGCTTCGATGCGAACTAAGCGACGAGAATGCAGCACGATGTGCCCAGATGGGTGGACTCTGTCTCCACCGCAAATCGATTTCAAGATAGCGGCCACGCGGCCGTGCCACACGCAGCAGCTACCGGAGTAGAACGCCCTTTCTGACTTGCACGCAAGTTTCGGGAACTCCGAAGGCCCATGATGCAGCCCATTTCCGTCCATCTCCACACACATGATCACTTTCCTTTTAATTGCGGCATCGTGTATCTTCGCAGTCGCCACTTCCATGCTGACAGAGCAAATGCAGAAAACGGGACGACGGACAGCGTACTAACCTAAGCACACATACTACAGCACACAGAGGAAGCTACGGCAGCTAGGCTTACAGCGTGTGCAAAGCGGCATTTTGAAATGCCAGTGGCGATATCGTAACGCAGACTTAGGGTCTTACTCGATTCTAACACGCGTGTAATTTTTGGGCTTGTTTTATCGGAAAAAAGGTGCGGGTTAGACTCGAGTAAATACGGTAACATTTAGAAGGCAAAACGTTGTGGGCACGCCCCACTCCACCGTAGCCTTCACAGTGCAAGGCATTGAAGAAAGAAGTGAAGCACAGCAGAAGCTGTGTTGGACTGCTAATAACTCTGCTTCTGCTGAACGCATTGAACTATTTCTTGCGGCAAAATATGAGAGACGTTCCAAAAGTAAGTTTCGGCATTTTTTAAAAAGAGAATATTGAACATCATACAATATCATCATCACATTGTACATCATATTGTACATCGCCATATGAAGCGATGCCTGTTGCTGGTTCAACGACGGAAGGAGCATTAGCAGAGGAAGAATGACGCATGTGCAGAGCACGGAAGAAGAGAGAGTAGCAGAAGACCATAGTTCATGATGCCATGGTGTACATTTTTTGGCAATAAAGTTTCCGTGTGAAAATAAATGACAAAGCTTAAAACTTACTTTTAGAACATTCCTTATATTTATGAAATAGCCTATTTTGACTTCAGATGCCTTTCTCCACTTAGATAAATTTAAGCCCGTTTGAACAAAATTTGGGCGCCAGTTCTTGCATAGTGCAGACTGCTATCGGCTAGGGACAAATGAAGTGAAGTATGTCCTCCTTCGTAGTACCTAGGCGCAGTCCCTAGATTTTTCTCTTGCAACTCGCACATGCGCACAAGCGTCAGGCAAAGGCGACGCAGCTCTCGCGTGCTTGCATCCATGGGGGGGGGGGGGGGGGGGCAACCGGAAATATGCAAGCCACAGTGAACAAAGACTGCAAGAATTTGAATTTGCTTGTTGCCATAGATCATGGTCGGACAGATTCCAATTTCTGATTGGAATGGGCAAGTACTCCACCCAAACATAACATTAAGCAAAATACTCCCTGAAATGTTACCCCCGTGTGAACGAGCCAGTGCTTTAGCCGCAAGAGCTGCTCTCACTAATTACCTCTATTTATGCAGAAGCCAGTTGCAATTAAAGAGCCAATGTGATGGGACATACCAAGTCAAATCGCTGAGCCTTGTGTAATGAATGTTTGAGATGTGGGCAAAAGGCGCGCTGTGCTGGGTATCGTACAATAATATGGCTTTCTGCGTGGCCACTGCAAACACCATCCGGTACGGCAAGCTGCATGGAAACACGAGAATCATGAGCCGATCAACAAAGGTAACAAGGGCATCAAGGTGTGACATGAATCCACATTACCTGATTAGTGGCTCCTCTACTTCTTCCTTGCTAGTTCCATCTATAAGCAACACCGAGGCAAAGTCTTTGTCAACATTCCAATGTTTACAACCCGCATTTATTGAAATCAAGGACAGCTTCAATTTTAAGCCAACATCACAGAAACAGACAGCAGAAAGCAGAGGTATTACCCTTGAATGGCAAGTCAATCCCTCGCCTTACTCCGCACCTTTAAAAGATACTTCCAGTAGGACACATGTGCTTTTATTCAACCATGCATCTGCTCCCACAGAAGTTTCTATAAAAATTAATAGGGAACTCTGGCACTTCTGCCTACAGAAGCTGTAAGCATGGCTGTTCAATCAGCTTGGGAATTAGGGTACGTAAACAAATTTGCCTGAACTTCACCCTGGCTTCAAACGGCTTTATGATTTTGCAAATGGATAAATTTATACAATATAGCGTTATAAATGCAACAATTCAAAGCATGTTTACAGAGTCTTACTGCCTACTGGATTTATAAAAAGAAAACTGCTTCAAAATTTAGCCCATCGGAGGCAGAAAAAAATGTAGTGGACAAAGTCGCAAGGGCGTCTGAAGTCACAAGCACAAAGATCAGACAAATGTATGAACTAACCATTAAAAAAAAAAAAGGCTTTTACGTGGCAAAACTACAACCTAATTATGAGGCGCGCCGTAGTGGGGGACTCCAGAAATTTGGGCCACCTGGGGTTCTTTAACGTGCGCCCAAATATAAGCGCACGGATGTTTTCGCGAACTAACCATCGTTCCCATGGTAACTGAACAATCGCAGTGCCAGAGTTCCTTCTTGTAATTGTGAGTTCTAGTAATTACAGTAGGAAACGCGTCACTTTGTTAGGGTGGAGGAGGTTTTGTTAGGGAGGCTGCAGGCTGAGGTGGCCCCTGCACTGGACTCCCTTCAGACTTACCGTCGTTTGCGCCGGGCATCTGCAGCTTGAAGAAAACCGGACAGAAGCGTATCACCAAGCTCGGCTTCTCCCCGACAGGCAAGTAGTAGGCCGGCCTGCAAGATGCCACGCACAATACTGGAGCACTTACAAACTCGTCAGCAAGTGTAACAGTGACAGCAATTCTATGAAAAACTTCCAGTAGTAATGATAGCTTCAGGTCATTAAAGGGGCGTGTAGAAGAAGCATTAAATCAGTTTTAGACTGACAAATTATTCTAATTATTCTTTAACATTGCTATTTCATTAACTTTCCGGTACCAGGTTGATTAAAACAATAACAAAGGTCAATGTTAGTCTCTCTCTCTCTCTCTAATTTTTCCCCATTTTAACACCAAAACACCAGTGCCACTACGTCAATGCGACATCACGAATTTCAAATTTTTTTTTTTTCGTATTTGGGCTGTTGCGACTCAGTAAATGTTATTGATACTTGCCAAGTTCAGACTTAGTCTCTTTTAGAATACAATGTACAGCAGTCAATCCCCTGATTAAATATTAACTAGGCTCGAACAGACGTGGGAACTTCAAGGCAGCCCGTCGCCACCCATATTTTTGTTTTTGCGTCCTTTCTCACTTACAATGTTCTTTTTTTCATGGCAAGAATGGCTTTCTTTTGTATTGTAATGGGGTAAACTATAATTTTTTCTCTTCAGGTTGTCATGGTGAGTTCTTTTCATTTTACCTTTCAGCACTATTTTAATTAAGTACATTACTCTGCTGCTGCAAGAATGCAGAAATGTTTGTTTGAATTTTTACTGGCTGTGCAATTAACACTAGTTGATTAAAAAATGTGCTGAATTCTTGCAGTATCTAGAGTCATTGTCGTTACTGAGGCACAGACTTCGCACGTAAAAAAAAACAAATTTACTATTCCCCAAGCTCTTGAACCACATCTATGTAAACATTTCAATCACGACAGGCAATGGTCAAGGAACACTCTCCCACAACTCTTCAGGGAGCTGCAGGAAACATTGAGCTTGTTGAGCCCAGAACAACAAAACAATGCTCAATGCCGAAAATTATCTACCGCTAACACTGTGGAAAAAATGTATCCGTTTATGCGCCTGTGCTTGTATTTCTTATCTTTCTCAAGCCATGAGAAGCGGTGGTAGTGGACAGACATTTCCTATGCTTTCAATGCAGCTACAAGACACTTCTGAAATGAAAAGATGTTGTATTATGCTGCTCAAGATTAACACATGCAAACTAGAGTAAGATGATTTGCATATCAAGTCATCCTCCACTATCATGGGAATTAATGTACAACTAGCTACATAAACAGTAAGCCCCAGCTTGAGGCCAACTTAAAAAATTTAATTATTGGGTTTAACTCCCCAAAACTACACAGTCGGTTTTGAGGGGTGCCACAGTGAATGGCTTCGGATTCTTCGGATTAATTTTGAACACATGTAATTATTTAAAGTGCACCATAAGCACAGCACATCAGCATTTTTTGCATTCCACCCCCATCAAAATGTGGCCACGACGTCTGGGAACTAAGCCTTCGACCTTAGTTTGAGGTCAATTTAAGTTTAGCAGTTAAACGGCATGTGAAACACGGAGATATCATGATACTGAGAAATGGCTTAACATATTTCAATGAAACTTGGTAAGTTTAAAAGAAAGTTGTGCTCCAGTGACTGTTGATAGGAATTTTATTTAGGCTCCCAATTTCTTTTTTTTTATTGCTGAAAATCTCAAAAACCTTAAAAACACCAATGCACTAATTATTAAAAGTTTTTTAGCACTGCAGCAAGCACAGATATCACACTACCACCAAACTGTGGCTATTAAGGTGTTTAAAAAAAGACAAATTAGATGCATTACTTTACAGTTTGCATGAAATGGTTATCATTTACATGGAGTTTTTCAGAAGTCTTGTCCACAAGTTATTGTTAAAATTCAGAGCAATGTGCATAATACATCAACTTGTCTGCTTCCAACGTCCCAATTACATAATCAAAATTTTCACTTTATGAGTTTGGATCCCAGTCCCAGTGTTCCAAAATCCTGCAGCGAGTACTAGCAAAGCACTCCTGTAGGCAGGCAAGTTGCAAGTAAAACTCACTCAGACAGATCGCTCCGAGCAAAGACGTAGACCGTGTTAACCACTCTGCCGCTGTCCTGCTCAATGATGCCACAGGGTGCAACCAGCAGTTCGCCATCAGGGGAGAATGCCAACCGCCGACAAAAGGATTTTAGTGTGTCATCGTAAAACAACCTAGTTCCTTTGTCCTAATGAAGAAAGGAAGAGATACCACGAACTTAGGTTCTGTTTGGACCAGAACAACAAAGAGTGCTCCACGAATGCACAGGTTAAAATGAAACAGTACGCACCAGCTACATATTAATGTACATTAACGGCAAGTACAGCCGTCTTTCAAATGCAACGGCACCTACATCGGTTTTCTCAAGCTTCCTCTCTTTCGGCAAGGCAACATGAACTTTCTTATGGTAATATGATGCAGGCAAGAGCGAGACAGAGTACAGTAGACTTCCGTTAATTCGACCCCGACAAGACTGACAAAATTCATTGAATGAGCTGGCAGGTCTAAATAAATAATATGCATAAAAAATGCTAAAACAAACTGCCAATTCATTTGGCAGTAATCACCGGAGTTTAACAGGCCTCTGTCCAAAGTAGAAAACTAATGTAGAATTTACATTGAAGCTCCTAAACAAAGTGGAAATCTAACACGGACTCAATTTTTAAAAAGAAGGATGTGTTGCGCAATGGTAGTTAATTTCTTAAAGCTTTGCCGCCCTTTTTTTTTTATGTCAGCTTCGCCGCAGTACATCTGTGTTATGCGGTACAGCATACGAATGCTGCAAAGGCAGTTTTAGTTATTGCAACGTGCAGGCAATTTACGACCCAATTGCCTTAAAAAAAAGAAGAAAAAAAGAAGAATGCACTTTTGAACCACGTCAATCCCATGATCGGCCATTGCAAGCTAGGGTTATTGCTTGAAAAATCTTCCTACGGCTGGCTGGAAATAGGCGTTTCGTTTCCGAAGGGTGATGACATGTACTATTCAATGCATTCACTGTCCCCTAAGCTCTGCCGAGACTGACATTTTTACTAAAGAGGTTGCTATTGGGGTCACCATAGTGATCAAGCGAGTGCGCGTTGACTGGCCAATTTTAGGTTCGAAATAACGAATGTCTGGGCCCACAGAAATACATGGGCACCGGCCTGAACCATCAGTTGGGATCGAACTAACAGAAAAAATCTAATTAACCGGAGTCAAATTAATGGACGTCTGCTGCATGTAGTGTTGCTCGCTGTTGTCTGCACCTTACTGGCGCTAGAAAGTTGACGAAATGTCAATCCAACTTGCCCAAAAGTCAATACTTGCTGTTGGTGAGGTTTCCTGTAATGCATCACATGTGGCTGCAGGATACAGTCCAAACATAGCCACGTAATGTCTACAAATGATCAAATCTGGCCACGCATTGTAGATGTTGCGATTGCAATGCCCTGCTTTAGGAAACCAGGGTTCCGTTTAGAAATAAGAACCAGGTAACCCGGGAACAAGTCGAGGCATACCACATTGGCAAAAATTCTGCCTTGTTTGTTGCCGATGCACCTATGGTGGTGCTGGTGGTGGGTTGTAGCAACAGGCAGGTTTAGCCTGGCGAGAAAGGCCAGCAAATTCACTTTACGCAACAGATGCGTCTAGAATATGTTGCATGCACCATGTGCCATTGTACGCTTATCTATTTATATCTTGCCAGTGCAATAACATCACAGCAGCCATGTTGTCCAAGTCTGTTGTCTTCTGTTCCTTTGCGCCGTTTGATTTTCGCGATGCAATTAAAACGTTGGTTCATTGTGCGTATGAGTAGTTCGTGCTTAAAAAGCAAGTTGGTCTGCACACTCAATGGAAGCACACAGATCTTGCTAAAATGATCAGATTTGCAATTTAGTATTTTTTAAAATTTTCACTAGGCATGAAGAGAAGTCTCAGACCCTATTAGAGAAGAGGCAGAAGGAACAGGCTGGCAGTTGCAACTGGAAGAGGAACAATGCCTGTCTGCTTTCCAGGAAGGATACAAAGAATGATGACGGAGAAAGAAAGAATGACAGGCACTAATGAGAGCGCATAAAAACGGCATACGACAGCCAAAGCAAATAAAAGCACTTAAAATACTTCGTCAGGTTATTTTGGTGTCATTATGGCGACATTCATTTCAGCATGCACGGACAGGACATACTGCATGGACGCTAAAAGCATGCAATGATTCAGACTAGAATGGTTGATCATTTTGAAGCACCACTGCATATGTCCTTCTCAGACATTTTCATGCAGCTGAACTTCATTAAAATGAAATTGCATGTGGCACGAAAATAATTTTTTTACATCTGATATTTGTTACAAGTGCGCAGCTAATGAATAAAGGGAAACTCAGACATCCACCCGTTTGTAGCAATTTCACACGAGTTTCCCTTTATTCATTACTTCTCTCCATCTTGCGGGTTTCCGCAGAACTATTACCTCAAAGTGTGCAACTACTATGATAAAAAAATGTAATCAAGTTTGCACAAATAAAACGCAAGTGTGATGGCCCTGACAGGCCAGAAAAAGGCCTCCTGTAGATTTTGATGGTCATGTAGCCATGCCAACAAGTTGCATTTGAGCAATGCTAAATTATAAACACGTAGTTCACACTGTCGTTAGTATGAACATATGTGAACAGTGCAACCATAAGAGGTCGGCATGTTGGTTTGCTGTCTGTGAGCCAGTCAAATCAAGCTGCTGGTCAAGATGTGCATGCACAATCAAAATGTACTGCATCACGTTGCTCCTGCTCACTATTCGACATATTTGCTGCAATAGATATCTTGAGCAAACATTTATTTGCTTTCACACAAACAATACCGTTTTGTTTAGCAGAATGCATTGTTGGGCAAGCTGGTTCATTGTATTTGGAAAGATTGGTTGCGCTTTGTAGACGATCACAAGGAAGAAGACCTGTGTATTGCGCCTGTCCTGTCTTCTTCCTTGTGATCATCTACAAAGTGCCACCAATCTTTCTAAATACTGTCTTGGATATATTGCATTTTTGTTTTCATTATAGCAGCAGAATAGTCACTGAATTAATGTGTGGCCAACCAAATTTTAGATTTACCTTCTTATATATCCATGTTTAATGAAATTACCTAATCAAATTCTGGAGTTCTATGTGCCAAGAACATGATCTAATTATGAGGCACGTCATAAATGGGTACTCCAAATTAATTTTGACCACCCGAGATTCTTTAATGTGCACCCAATGCACACAGGTGTTCTTGCATTTCGGCCCTATTGAAATGTGGCTGCTGCGGCCAAGATTTTATCTTGCATATATCCAAGTTTGTTATATCTAGGTAGGACTGTAATGGTCAAAATAAAGAACACATTTCCCTTCTTGACTGTCACACCCTATCCAAACTGCCAGTGACATCAGAATTTCAGGAGGACTGACTACATTATGATACAGTACATTACAGTGAGCTTGGTCTAAAAGAAAAAAAAAAAAAAAAAAAAAAAAAGAAAGACACACATTTAGTCGCACACACTTCTGCATGTGGTTGTGAATCACAACTTCAGGAAACAAAGATCCCAGGCAGCAGCAAAAGTTGCACATCTTGGTTGGCTTTGGATACATTTTTTATCGAAAGGAATGCCTCTATTTGAGTTAGGAAAGCTTCAATAAGCTTGCACTCATCTGAATACAAATTCATGCAAGCCACTTTTTGATACAGTCGAGCCTTATGTCACGGTGTCAAATTGTACAACTATCGGTCGGTGGCATGTTCATAAATAGTTGTTACTAGTGCTCGTACTTGTCCACTCTGTTTCTTTTTTTGTGTCTGTGATTAATTTGCGCTAAACTACCATAACTATAAAACATCGAAATTTGAATGCACAAATTTTGTCAGATTTTCCTTTTGGTACAGGAAGAGGCTATGAAAGTGTCTAGACATGTTGTCACTTATTTTTGAGCCCAGCCTAACATACTTCAAACAATTGACAACATTGTTTGGCCACACTGTCCTACACATCATGGGGTGTTGTTTCAGGAACCGGAATAATGCACTACCAACCACGTTTTCCTTTTACATTGCTTTTCTGGACATGTCAAGTTTTTACTCTTAAACGTCACAATTTGCTTTTCCAGAACTTTATTTTACAAGCCAAGTTTGACTCAACATTTTACTTTTGAGCCTTCATTCAGTAATCGTGCAAATTTCAAACAATGCACAGCCAGCAACCATACATTTCATGCACTGTATCTCAATTACCTTATCGCTCAGCCCTTCGTGTGGTACAACTGCCTTGTGTATCTTGTAGGCGACCTTCTTGTTGCTGACCCTGAATATACGTAGTGCCCTGCAGAAAAGAAAACACAGAACTTGTAAATATCTGCATGTTACAACAAGTTTCTACTATCAGTGACAGCTCAAGAAAGTAGATGCGAGAGCTCCTCACAAGTGTACGCTCATCAGTAAATCACTGCATCTGGTTCTCCCTCTTCCTTGTTATTCACAGCAACGTATTTGCCTTGCCCAGCTGCTGTCACGTTGCAAATTCCTTTCACCTCATTTGGGGTAGAGGGACGTTCTGTTTGTTCATGAGCTCAAAGCATTACACATGTCTGAGGAAAGGCTAACTGGGTACTACTTTGAATTTTTAACAGTACAACACAGTACAGAAACAGGAGAAGAGGACGCACACAGTGCTTGCACCAAACAACTTCAGCGTTCACAAAGAGCCGATATATATGAAAAAGAGATAGAAATAAAAAACAGACATGAAAAAAATGAAACCGCTATGTGATCGTATCACGTCACTCCCATCAGTTATGCCCAGATACTGTAACTCTGTATTATTCACTGCCAATAGTAGCATGATGTTCGTAAGCAACTGATCTCATTTGCTTCAAGGACCTCCCTAGTCGATTGTGATGCCTTTTAGCTAACAAAAATATAAGAAAACTAAATTAGCTACTAAGTAAAAAATGAATAGATTAACCTGGCCTCCCAGTGCAGCATACCTTCAGGGCTGCAACCTGTACCTGTTCTAATTCTCTTTGGGGAAGGGTGCTGGTAAGCAGTTACTTTTTTACAAGTCAGGATAATACTTTTCCAAATATAGCACTATTCAAGCACAAGGTATTGCTGTGTAAGTGTCTGAGCTGTTTTCTTTTCTTTAATATTCCTTTTTTTTTCATAAGCACACCTGTCAAATTAGCTGTTGGTGCACACGGTGCGCGACTACAGCATGTTCAGTTTTGCTGAACTACAGCGGCACCTCCTCTTCGGGCCTGTGAAAACTTTTCAGGAACTATTTTTCAGGAGTGCCGAGACACGGAATGAAAGCACATCATAATTTTGTCTGCACTGTAAACTTATAAATTTACGACTAGTATAAGTTTATCCACATGCAGGCCCCCGTTGTGTGCTTTCTATTTACTGAACTTGTGTGAGCAATCTGTTCCACAAGGTATTTCAGTTCCTGCATGAAGCATTACCTGCACGCACTTGACGATTTTGATGTGTGCTATGATGATGTTTGTTCACCGCGAAGGCGACAATGCATCTGTGGCCGTGGGAGAGCAGTGTGCCTTGCGGGAAAGTGAGCAACAGCATCTCCTCGAACGGCCGCTTGCTGATTGGCGATTCTCAAGTCCATGGCCAGCTGTCCTACTGACCTGCTGCCGTCATCTATGATGGATGGCTAAATGTTTGCAAGCTGACATCTGCAGCTTGGTGTTCCAGCAGCGTACTGTCCTGTCTTCCAGTCTTGCTGCCTCAGCTGAGTTCCAGCATGGCGCCAATTGTCCCTAGAGCGAACGTCAATGTCCAAGACCATTTCACCCAAAGATGGCCTACAGGCCATCTTTTGGTGATGTCTCTTCGCAGGCGGTGCGAGCAAGTAGGACAATTGCACACAATTACGTGCACCCAGCTGTTTGAGACAACAAACTGTAGTTTTCTTGTGTTTAGTCTGTGTTATGCATGCAAGAACACAGAGTGCCAAGTCTGTTTTAAAATGAACCTGGGCCCAACTTCATCCCAATATGTCATGTGGCTATATCTGCCTGCGTGGTGTCACACAAGATCCTTTACACTGAAAAAGCATAACACCAAGAAACAGTTACCGGTCAGAACTGAGGGTGGTGAAATAGGTGTCTCGGGGGTCCCATGCAACGCCTTGGACGAAGCCTTTGTTTTCGTTCAGCAGAGATACCTTCTTTCCTGCAAATAATAGTAGAAGCTTATTAGCCAATATGAATCTGAACACAACATTTTGCTAAAGTGTGACATAGTACTCTACCTAAAGCACCAAAAAAAGCCGCCATGTGGTGCATGGCAACATGATGTGATTAACCTGTGACATGTGTAATTAAATTGTATGGACATTTGAGTTGATCGTACATGGACGCATGTGATTAGTGTCGGAGTAAAGTGAACATCGTCAGCTTCAGCAGTTGTGCTGGCATACTAACCTTTTCTTTCTTATACTAACTTCCAAGAAACCATTATTGCCATTGCAACCCTTTACACATATACTACCCAGTTCTTGAATAGGTTTTTTCATATGACTGCTACATCATGTCGAACAAGATTTATGAGCACATTATCTTACACTAAATGCTACATGGTTCAGCAAGCCACATCGTGCCAGAGAAAGTGGTCATGCCAGCTAGTGCCACTCTTTCTTGTACAAGCATTCCCAGTGATAACTCATCTTGTAGCATGGTGGGAATATAATTTAGCAACAATGAGTCTCAAGTCATGAGAATATAAACCATTTCTTTCTTATCAAAAAAGTTTGCCACCCCTTAAAATAAAAACAAAGAATTCGCTTAAAGGAACGTTTTAACTGGCAGCATACAACTCAGCTTGTCTCAATCAGGATATCCAACCACTACAATAATGCCACAATATTACTGAAGTACATGAGATAAACATACCTTTTTCAATGTTCCAGATGATGGCAGAGTTGTCCACTGACCCGGACAGCAGGTACATATTATCGGGCGACCAGCAGACGTCACAGACGTCATCGATGTGTCCCCTGATGTTACGAAAGAAAGATTAAGCGTAAAAGAAGCTTAGATACGACGTTTTCTTGTGTGTGCTCGTCTCACCTCAGCACTTTCTGCGCAACCCAGTGTTCCTTGTTTTCTATTGTTTCATCGAACACGTCACCGGGGTTTTTGTCCACTTGTTTCCAGATGATAACATTTGCATCTGTCATGGAATCCACAAAGTGCATTCGTAGACGGAGTGTTGAGGCAGAGCAAGGCTGGCTAGCTCAATGCAAGTTTTCATACGAATAATTTAGTGCAAACAAGGAGGCCGAAACGATCGGAGAATGAATGTCAAAGTGGAGCTATAGCTTCCCGTTTGACCTAAGATATACCACTGATGAAAGATATATATATATATATATATATATATATATATATATATATATATATATATATATATATATATATATATATATATATATATATATAGAGAGAGAGAGAGAGAGAGAGAGGGAGAGAGAGAGAGAGAGAGAGAGAGGGGGGGGGGGGGGCTGTTTAGACAATCCTGGAGAGGTTTGCATAGTGACGCCCCTAGTTTGCTACTCCAGATGGATATGATGAAAAGTGAAGAAACGCCCTAAAACTCAACCAATTAAAGACCCTCAATGTGACCAGTGCCTCTAAGGAAGCTTAAGAGTGTCTTCATTGCATGAGATACACTGGCAGCATTATTCCATGGTCCAAGTACATGTTGCAGCTCAAGGGATGACAGTCTGATGAATATTCGGTGCAGACATTAGGGCTGTTCTTCCTAATACAAATAGCCTGGAAGTGCTCTATTGGTTAATGATATGGGTGCTGTATACAGGTGCCAGCTGCACTGGCTTCAGGATTGGCTCGCATTACAACCACATTAAAACCATTATGGTGGCACACTGGTACTGGGATCAGTCCACCAAGTCGCCACCTTTGATTGCAAAGCTTCAGAGATTGGCCCAGTTTAGATGGCCATACGGCCGTCCGCACAAAGTGGAAGGGAAGGACCAAAGAAAGCTTTGCTTTAACATCCAGGCAGAAACGTGTGTTATAGAAAAGACACGTCCTGCTTTCAAGACACTAGGACGACAAAGTGTTCTTGCAATCTCTTCTGTTTAATTCCTTTCTCCATAGTCTGCAACAGGTCCACCAATTCAGAAACAAATGAACAAAAAACAGTGAACTCACCATCATCTCCTGATGCAAGTAGTTCGCCTGAAGGGTCGGAAATAGAACCAACATAAAAATGAGAACTCACATCAGAATCAGCCATTGTGTAGTCTAATGGGAGCGAGGAGAGTGCGCCTGCTTACCATTATTTGAGAATCGTACAGCGTTGACGGTCTTGGTATGCCTGTTCAGGTCGGAGCGAAATTCAAGGCTGCATTCCCCATTGTGGTGCACTATTATGAACCATATCTAAGTACCAGAAGGAACAGTAACAAACAACAGTCAATTGATATGCTGTTTAGTAAACAATGTGAGATAAGATAGAGGGTGAGAACGAAAGAATGAGAGAAACGGCAGTTATTCCTCGGTGCTGAAGGTGAGCAAACTCAGATCATCTTATCACAATCCAAACGTGAATGATATCTCGATTGCAAGCGAAATTACGTGAACCGGCTAAAACGTAATAAACTACGGCTGAGCAATAGAAATAAAGACGACCCCAGATACATAATCCGTGACAAAACGCGACGCCTACGCAAACATTCAAGTTATCCAGAAACGAATACATGGGAGTTACGCTTTCCCAAAAGTATTTAAAAAAAACAAGGGAGGGGTTGCAGTGAGGCTGTACACGTTTGCGCGACAAGCGGTTATTAGTAACGCGAGAAAAGGAACAAGTTACTCCGGCTTAGAACGATAAACGTACCATGATATGCGTGTCTGTACCACAGCTGGCCAGCCTTCGACATTTGTCATTTGACGGCTGGAAGTCGATGCTCAAGATGGGATCTCGATTGTGCCAGGATATTTCCGGTACATGGCACTTCATTCCTGCAAAAGGAAGGCAAATTTCCGGGGAAAATAACGTTTCGTGGCCATATCTATGGCCGCGGCTAACCTCTCCAACATTGCAAGAACAAATATGCAGGAACAGTAGCCACTTGCCAATACCGCCGGATCGAAAGTGCGCGAAGTTTCTATCGCAAAACACACGCAGCGCAACAATTGCTGAGTTAGGTAGCTTCATTACGTAATGATCTAGCGAAAGTTGTTCTTCTTTTAAAGAGTTTCAATGGAAAACTAAACAAACCTTATAAAACAGCGCCGGCAAATCAGCATGAAAATGTGCGCAAACTACAAAGCGCGCCAACCGCGAGATCCCCCAACAAAACGCATCGCCGCCTATCGGATATTAACGTGCCGCGATCACATAAAAAAATACACCCCTAAAATATAATCTACATGAATGACATACGAGAGCAAAGCTTCAGTATAGATAAATAATTTTGTTTTTTGTGCAAAAGTATTTAATATTAACGTAATGTTTAAAACAAAAAAGGCGCGCATGATGTCATTAATTTTTGTGCAGTCGCAGTACTGCAAAAGCATGGCCTTTGAGATATTTGGAACGGAACGCTAAAATTTTAAAGCCTATGCAAAACTTCGTTACTCAGAACATGTTCAGAACCACGGTGTTCAGAACTGTTCCTGCATGTTTTTCTTCATAAGAGGCTTTCAATGGAATTTTAACGACGAAGCCAAGTCACTGGCCAAGTGGCTAAGTGGCCAAGTAGGGTCAAGCCAAAACGATCCAGCTTACGTTACAGCGCTATTCAGCGAACTACAAGCTTTATCCGTTCCTTACAGCTGTTGAGTAGCGTTGACGTGCTGTATTTAACATTCTTAACAGGTTACGGTTGCCTAGCTTGGCAAAAATGGTGTGTGAGAAGTGCGAGAAGAAGCTCGGAAAAGTCATCACCCCGGACCCGTGGAAAGCCGGAGCTCGGAACACAACAGAAGGTGGTGGCAGGATGATCAACGAAAACAAGGCGCTGACAGCGAAGAAGGCCAGATTCACGCCTTATGGGAAATTCGCCGAATGCCGTATTTGTCGCCAGAAGGTGCACCAGGTTGGGTCCAACTACTGCCAGGGGTGCGCCTACAAGAAAGGCATCTGCGCTATGTGCGGGAAAAAGATCCTGGAGACCAAGAACTACAGGCAGTCGTCGACTTGAAACGTGTGCGTGCTTCTGTTCGCGTGACTCGACTGCTACAACACCGTCACCGGAAATATCTGCAGCCTGCTTTTGTGACCCGTCGTGGAGTGCGTAGCACTCGGAAAATGACGATAGAGGCTCCCGGTGTGTTGTTCCAAAGTTGTTTATTCACATGTAAAACATATTTACAGACTTCCACCCATGAACTGAGTCGTCGTTTACTATGCGCCCCCCGCCCTCCTTTTTTTCTTTCCCCCATACAGGCCTACTGTTCGAACACGATCAGACAAAATAAGGCTCGTTTCTTTTGGTAAAGGCCTAGTAGCTGTAATAAATAAATATGTACAAAAGCTATGTCGAGTTATCATTGCAATTGCTTGGGCATCATGCTGTTGTAGCAGGTCTGCACGTCCTGACAAAAATATTTGCTGCAAAAAGGATAGGTACTAACACGTTTTATCATTTGTCACAGCAAACCATGTTTTAAACCTTCAGAATCTACACATGGCGAGGCACCAACTACTTGTGATGCAAATTGCTGTCTGGCCAATTTCAACTGATCTGCGTTTCTACTGGTTTACCCTACATTTGAAAGACTTTCTTTTTTTCGTGCAAAATCACGGCATCAATGCACAAATCACAGCAATATTTCAGATAACAGAGTGTTTACTCGGACAAAAAACTTCATTAGCGCCAGGTTGTACTAAACGGGTTGACAAGAATGCCCCCTGTACAAGTTTCTTTTCTGGCTAAACTGACCATTGATTGTGCTCAAATTTTATGGTGAAGTGGCAGTGAATGTTTTGCTTATTATGTTTAGATTCGGTACTAGCACCTCCAAAATAAATCGGAAGTGCACGTCATGTGGCAATGCCAGATTAAACGTGTGTTATCAGCGGTGCCACCTGCTGCCCTGAAGAATAAACTACACCACATTCCACGTTGCCTGCAACTCCTTTCAGTAGTATAATTACTTTTTCATGTGGTATCAACACGGATAATTTGTACTTTTAACTTATTGTGGACAATGCAGGTACGGTATTCAAATGTGGTATAAAACAAAGCACCATCCAATGCCAGCTCCAAGCAAAATTTGAATGCAATCAAGTGAGCAGTTTACCAAGACGAGGCATTTATACTGGGCTACCTTTTGAACACAACATTCAGTACATAATTCTAGAGAACTCCCACTATGTTGCTTAGCAACACATAACCTACAGATTCTTGAATGGCTTGCAGCTGTCGTTGGGTAAGCATGCACATTTGCCGTCTGTGCCTGCGGAAGAGGGCATGCCAGTGAAAACTGAACGTTTCTGTTCCAGCAACTGTACAGATCAAGTCGGCTCCAGTACCATCAAAGCCCAACATTGTACAATGCCGAATGCTTCCATGTGTCGCCGCTTTTCCAAGTGTTCAGAAAAGTAACTCTCGAAACATTTGAAAAAATACTCAAATCTGTTCGCAACAGACGCGAGCACTGAAAGTAGTATCGTTACTTTAGCAAAGTATCTAACCACCCTTCAGAAAAGGTGAGACAAAACAGGCAACTTTGTTCACGTTGTGTGGCATTCTCGCACTTGATCAGATGAGTTCAACCAAAATATGTAAAACAATGAATTGGCTCACTTCCAACATGAAATTCCAGCACTACAGATGAATGAGTCTAACCAGTGTCATCACATCCTCAAAAAAAAAAAAAAAAAGCTTTTCATGTAAAACAACTTTCCTATGAAAACAGTATACAGCGTTCCTTGGCAAGATGGCCGCCGCTGTGATTGACGAGTTGCCCTGAAGCCTAGACTTAGAAGGGGGCAACAGTTGGATAAAAACCGGGCGAACTTCCGCAGCACTCGACTGGTCCATACGAGCGTGTGCGCGCACTGTTCGGAAACCACTGCGCCGGCGCATGTGGCTGGATCAGGCCATGTAGATGAACTCGTTGATGTTCTCTTCGTCCCTACGCATGTACTTGTGCTCTATGAGCCACTCAATCTGCTCCTTGATCATTTTCTTCGAAGGCAGGAACATGTTCTTCAAAATTTCCACTAGCTCTGTCTGCAGTTGGGCATTGGTGATTCGCTTGCGCATCTTCATGATTTTCACAATTGCCTCCTGAAGACAAACAAATAAAAGGCAATTGTAAGTGACCAGGTTTAATTTATATAAGTTAAACCAACAGGTTGGAAAAACAAATTTACATATCAGTTTGCATGTGCAAGTAAATAGTATATCAGTTTGTTTTAAAACGTCTTTTATATGTTCCCAGCCCATTCTATCTTTTTGTCATGATTCTTGGCAACCACACGAGTTCATGTTTGGCTTTCAACTTTGTTTGTGGTGGCCTTCATTGTGCTTTGTCACAGACATTATTGATGACAGGGCTGAACTATGCAATAGTAACTTTCCCACACTTATGCTAGGACAGAAATAGTTGGGGGAGGGGGGGTGGGGATTACAGATTAATTTTGGCGGCCTGGGGTTGTTTAACGTCCACCTAACTCCTAACTAAAGCTATGATGAATTCCTTTGTTCTTTGCTGAACTGTGATTCAAGCTAACAGAATTTGCATGGGCTGATTGCTTCAAAGGGAGAAAAGCATGAGCAGACTACGCTGCAGGGAGTGAACGAAGCAGCGTACTTGTGCTCCCAGGGTTCAGAGTTGAACTATACATTCTGTGCTGAAGTACAACTTAATCTAACAGAAGACGTGCTGTTATAAGAAAAGAGCACATCAACAATCTCACAACAAGTACTTGAGCTGTTAAATTGAACTTTTAAAATTTGCAGGCACAGGTTGCCCCACCCCCACTTCAAGGGGTACACGACAAACAAAATGACGTACTTGCGTTCTTAATATTCTTAGTTGAACTATACTTTCATTATCCTCCTCTTTGCTCTTCTCCGTTGATAGCTGAAGCCTTCCTATTAGGTTGACTTTGCCTCGCTTTTGAACTTTGCCATTTTTTCTGAAAGTGCAAAAGATAATTAGAAAGGAGCGCAAACGCAAAGCAAGTGAGGCTAGAACACATTGTGAATGATAGCATGAGAACGCAGATCCACAGCTTACATGACTCCAAATTCTTGATTCACCCAAAATTGGGTGCCATCGTCAAAGTCCTTGGGTGACTTAGCCTCAAATCCACACAGAAGGACTTGCCGTTTCAATTTGGGAAAAGCAACCAGAGACTGCAAAACCAATGAAAATGTAAGTCAGAAAGCTGCAAGTGTGTAAATGCTTTTTCAGAAGCGTGTAGTAGTCTTACAAGCAAATCATGTGTGTGGTATTACACACAACAAAAACAAAATAAACCTTTATCCCTTTCCTTACAGTTTCTGGCTGGCAATGCTAAATTTGTGCTATCTAAGCAAACACTTGCTGCTGTGATGACTGAGCTACTGATCCGGTTTAACAATGTGGATAGATAAATGAAAGGAGTGACGACGGACAACAGGGGTGCAATGGGTGAGCCCTTCTTTCTCAGAGATATGCTGTTGGTTCCCGATCGTCTGAAGGAGCTGATAGCCTTCACTGCACACAACTGGTGAGACAGTCTGAATGGTGTACATACTATGCTCTCCATTGTGAATGAGTGAAGCTAGCAATTTCCTAAACTAAGAATGAAGCAGTGAGGTTCTAGTACACATAGTGCTGTACACTCGGATTGACACTATCAGTGTGATGGCACTGATCTTAGCAATAGCATGATGACACGCACCCAGAGTGTCCGTCGAAGTTCAGCATCTGGAAGTTCGGTGGCTAGTCGGAGGTTTTCAAAAGAGATGCGCTCATTAGGTCGCTGGTTCCAGGCAAACATAACAGCCATTTGGAACGTCGTCACGTCCAGGTCAAACTTGCCCACTTGATTACAAAAGGTGATCTAGAGAAAACAAAAGGCAACGTGAAACATGCCTCTGCCTGTCTCAAGTTCCTGACGGCACAATTTTGTACAACAGCTTGTGGCGTTTGGCTGGTGGGTTCATTGTAGCACGTGACAAATTGGTGTGGAAAAGCAATGGGACGGGCAGGATCATGCACACGACAGAGTCTACATAATAATGATGACAGTCTTCAACCACAACAAGGCAGTGATTAGCGCACAAGACACTTCAGTCCAGACACTCACTCCAAAAAGGTTATAAAGGATGAATACACTATGAATTATACATAGGTTGCCAAAAACAAAGTAAAAACGGTACAAATCTAGAAAATATGCAGCTTCCGTGTGGGTTATTCCACTATACTATCAAGGCACTACCTTGATACCACTATGCTACATTTTCTGTCCTTACCTATATTTTTTCTCTTACTTAGTGAGGGACTCCTTCTGAAAGCATATCCAAAGCGTTTGTATAAATGTGATAAAAGCAGGCTGAGCTGGCTTGTCAGACTGATAACTGCCTTTTGGACGCAAGTAACTGCTAGCCAGTTGGCCCGAGCAAGTGCTAGGTTGGGTCTACATCGAGTTGGAGTTGAGCAGTCTGACTGACGGATTGCATGACACAACAAATTCCACACTCAGTCTGTGGGATGAACGTGAGATGCCTCAGCAGCATCGAAGTACGCTGTAGGCGACCAGTAGAAAGCGCCACTGTTCACATCGCAGTTTGGTGCAGGTTAGCTACGTTGCGCTCAGTACAAGGGCTGAACCAGCGATTTGCTCCGTCAAGTGTATGTAAATGCGTGTAAATGAGGACCACTAGGGACAGCGGCTTGCACTATAGAACAAGGAACTAAATGGTCTGTTTGCACACTGTCCTTCAACATCAAGGAAAACTGTCGGCAGAGTCTCCAAGCGCCACGTAAATAATGTTGAGTTGGGCACCGTCAGCTTGCACCATGTTTGTGTAAACGAGCTTGAAAAATAAGGCACCGGTACCGTTCCGTTGGACATGTGGTGGTACCACTGCAGCTTCCGGCCGCTGTGCTTCCGCCTATAAAATTCCTCCACTTCGGGAATGAAGTCTTCCAGCTCAAGAGGTAGTGAAACTTGAACGCGCTCGCTGCCTCGAGCCCATGCACCAGCATTGAGAATCTTGATGTTGATTGAGTCTGAAAAAATGAGTCGCACCTAGCCTTCAGCAATTGCAATGAGGCACAAGATGTGTTTACTTCTTAATGAACGTTACACAATGGCACATAAGAAACAAGATAAATTACATGCACAATACACTACTCTAACTTTTGTTTACCAATAACTGTGGTCCGCACTGTCTGTGTGCAGTTACTGCATTACAGGCCTTGTAGGCTAGCTGGAAAAATTTATAGCACTTCCTTTCTTTAGAAAATGCCTTGTGTGCCATCAAGCATTTAAAGGAAACAAAGGTGGAAATGTGTTTTTGGTGACACTCTTGCGAGAAACAAATGGTTAACTACCATAAACCTATTTGTCTACAGCTACATGAAATGAATCTCTCCGAGCCTCTTTAGTTTTGTTCATACATTGGTAGCTCTGCACAATACACAAAATATTTGTGATCACAAGCTTGCACATGCATTTCCCGAAAAATCAAACAGAGTAAGAATTCTAAGGCCCTCTTGATGAATGGTAGTGGTGGTACAAAGTCAGACCAACAAGTAGGTAACGAAATCATAAAAAAAAGATCTGCCAATGGCCTGATAAATAATGACAGCACTTCCTGCGTCAGATAATGCTCGTGAAAACAACAAGCATCCAAGTGCTTTCAACTCGTAGAGAATGTGTACAATATCCCGACATCGAAACTTCTTTTTCTCACCCTACTGACATTCAGCGACTGTTTTAATCTTGAAATTACATTATAGTTTAATTGCATTCTGACACAGTGTGACTGACCTCATCACAACGATATTCTACATATTAAATGTATATTTTAAGTTGCTGAAACCTTTTATCTAATGCATAACCAGTGTGTATTATTTACTACCAACACAAATCTTAATGAAAATAATGCAAATGAGCAATACCTACACATATAGTAGGTAGTTCTACGATCACTATTAGAACAAGTTTAGCATCACAGTATTGCAACGATGCCAGTCACAGGTGCTGTTATGAAACAAGACTAAGGCAGAGGGCATGCTTGCTAGCAAAGCAGGACATTTTTTTTATTTATTTATTTATTTCTTCATACTGTCAACCCTCTGCTGAGGGTTCTTACAGGGAGGGTTTAAATACAGGCAGACCATATATACAGGTGCATCAAGTGGCAGCGGAATCACAAAAATACATGTTTAACAATTTTTCAAATTCACAAACATCACTGGCTTCTGCCACAAAGCTTGGTATTGCGTTCCAGAGTTCAATCACGGCAGAGAAAAAAGAAAAGCGGAACACATCACTATGAGCAAAGTATGGACGTAAAACATATTGATGGTTAACACGACTGCTTCGTTTTCCTGGAAGATGCACATACTCATCTTTGTTGATTTTTAAATGTCCATGTAGTATTCTGTAAAACACTTTCAGACGATTTTTTAGCCTTCGTACTTCTAGTGTTTCCAGTTCACAAGACTGCAACATCAGTGTAACGGATTCTAAACGGCGGTACTTTGAGCATATGAAGCGCGCGGCACGACGTTGAACTTTTTCTAACTTTGTAGTCATTTCTTTCTGATGAGGGCTCCAGATGACTGAGGCGTATTCAAGTAAAGGTCTAACAAAAGTTTTATAAGCCATCAGCTTTACATCTCGCGAAGCTTGACCTAGTTTTTGCCTTAAGAAACCTAATCTCTGATTCGCCTTCGAGCACACATTTTCTATGTGCGTATGCCATGTCAGATTATGCGTAACTGTAACACCTAGATACTTAAACTGGTTAGCACGAACTAACAAATTACCATCGATGTAATAGTTAAAAGGCAGAACGTTTACTTTCTTAGTCATATGTGTGTATGTTGATTTATTGTAGTTTATATTCATACCCCATAATTTACACCATCGGCTGAAATTTTCTAAACAACGACTAATTCTGAGTTGATCCTGAACATTGGTTACGGTAGAATAAATTAGGCAATCATCTGCAAAAAGCTTCATTTTTACCGGTTCTGCAATAACAGAAGAGATATCGTTTATATATATAAGAAATAACAGTGGGCCCAAGACTGACCCCTGAGGAACACCAGAAAGCACTTGGAGTGGACTCGACAGGCTGCCATCTAAACTTACAGTCTGTTTACGATCACTTAAATATTCTTTTATCCATAGCACTAATCTTTCATCGATACCTATTTCTCTCAGTTTAAAGATCAGCTTATTATGCGGAACCTTATCGAAGGCTTTTGCAAAATCTATACAAATGACGTCAATCTGATGCTTCTCATCTAAGGCGGCAGCGAGATCATGAACTACTTCAATTAATTGTGTAATGGTAGATAGTCCAGTACGGAAGCCATGCTGGTTTGAGTAAAGTAAACTATTCACTTCTAGAAATCGTAAAATATGTTTTGCGATGATGTGCTCCAGAATTTTACAACTGATACATGTGAGTGAAATAGGACGGTAATTATTTACAAGTGTGCGATCACCGCCTATATGACTGACTCAAGTCATATAGCTGCAATTGCACCGACAACCTGAGAAAACAGAGCTAGTAAAAGAGAAATCAGACAGTACGAACCAGCCAACAACTCGTTGCTGTTTCTGTGCACATCCTTAAACTGTTGATTTAAGTCTTCGCTGACTTTCATGTCCTGGAACATTCTCGCTAGCTTGTTCACATAGTCTGCAGGCATACCTACATCCTGGGAGAAAAACACATCACCAGCACAAACATTAATGACCGAAGAGATATACAGTTAAACCTCAATATGAAGAACTTCAATATAATAAAATTCTTGATATAACAAAGTATTTGTCTTTTCATAACCTCTTGTACGTAGAACACCATGTATTTAGAACCTCAATTTAGTGAAGTGTGTTTGTACGTGATTTCAATATAAGGACATTCCACTGCTGCCACAATGGAATGCCAAGACAATGGAAACTTCCGCAGATGCAGATGGTCAAACGAGTGAATTACAAGCGGCTGCTTGCAAACGCACCTCTCAAACCACAAGAGTGACCACTGAAGTGGAGCCGCATCGTGTTCCATATAAAGCCCAAGTGCGATAAGAGATAAGAGCCTATTGCGAGCCACGCACTGTGTGCTTTAGGTGCGAGTGAAAGTGTGAGGGTGAGACAAGAAAGATGATGGCTTCACAAGTGCCGCCTTCCTGCCCGAGCAAAGGGAAAGAGGGGGAGGGGAGCGAGCTCACGGTAATGCAATCAAGTGTGTGCGAGGAGGCGGGGAGGGGGTGGTGGAGTGGGGGTAAGTTGGTGTGCGTCTTGAGCATGGCTGAGCCCATACGCAGCCGCACACCTTGCTTCGGAGGTAACCTGCTGCATGCACAAAGAGACTAGACGGCGTGGCACCATGTAAGCTGTCTTACTGCACGTTTAGTATTGGAGGTTGCGTAATCTCAAGTTTCGGTAACCCACTAGAGCAAGAGGCTGACGAAGCATTAGCTCCCCGCTGCTTTTCCTGATAGCATCATTGTGCGTGCGATGCTATCAACGGCGGGGGAGGGGGGGGGGGAATGCACGCGAAAGTGTAGCTGGCTTCTCTTAATTTGTGCTGCCAAGAAGATATCAGTGACAAACGTGGCATGAAACCGTATAATTCGTCGCCGACTCCCAAATTTATCAAAATGAATTGTTTTCTCATTCAAATTTGCTTCTTTCGATTGCCCAATAATTTAGAAAATTCTGCGGCCCCTTTCCATGTAAGAAAAGTACACTGGCGACTGCACTTATTTGCATAAAAGGTTGAATTTCAATAGAACGAAATTTCAATACAACGAAGCAAATTGCCAATTTTACCAACCTCGTTAAATCGAGGTTTAAGTGTATACAAAATAAAAGAAAGAAAAGCAATGCAGGAATTGCTATTAAATGTGCCTTTAAGAGTGAGCCACAATGCCGTGGCAAACTAATTCAATGGTTAGTCACGGTGTTGGCACAAATGCAGACTGGCACCGGTCAAATGTGCGATAACAATGTGACACCATTTAGCGAGTGCTTGATGCATGCCTCATGAGAAAAACTTTACAATGAGGTAGTGCAAAACACATGAAAACCACCGTGTGCCAGATTTTGGTCGTGTGAACATTTACGAATACTAGTCGACAGGTTTCCTTGCTCCTCGCTTGATCTGTTGTCCATTTACTTCCTGTGATAGTGTTTCATGGTCAGTCAGTCTCTGATCACATAGTGCACGTAATTCCATCTGTTCACATTCTTTCCCATGTAAAAGTGCAGAGGTCATCCGAATGGGTTTGAAGGTCATGTAAGAGTGTTTTTAGGTCTGCTTCCACCCAACAATGCCATTAAAGCAAAAAGTATATCATTACCTAGCTCACGGCACTAATATTCAAGGCACAGAACTGCACTGTGACAAGTGAAAAGAATAGCAGATGTGTGACCAACATGGCAAGAGAACATAGTACACGACACTAACCCTTAGCCACTCAACCATGTTTTCCTCCTTCTCACTGTCGGCTGACGAGTCCAAAATCAGTCTTCTTGTGAGGTGGGCCTTGTGATATCGCATAAACACATCCTTGTTTTGAACATATCGTAGCACCAGTAACTGTAAAGAGTACAAACAGTAAATGCCCAAGCGTTAATTGGTGAGAACTTGATTAAATACACCACAGAAATTACTCCCAAAACAACAATGGAAGCTTGTTAGTGATCCACTACTGATATACCGCAGTGCACAGGACGTACATGAAGAAAGGTACTGCATGCAAAGGCGTGGCCGTCATTTGTTTCTCTCCTTAATAGTGTGTCATCTGCTTTGTAGTAACTGGAGCGCAGAGACCACAGTCCTGGCAATTTCAAACAGCGCCGCATATAATTAATTATTGCGAACTGCAATCCATGCAGGCTTCCCTTTCTGAAAAGCTTTCACGAAAAGTGAAAGATTAGGTACTGTGTATTTATTGTACATCAGCCTACGCTGGATATTAAATGTGATTAAATGCCTACCCTTTCACTCATACAAATGAACGTGATGGGCTGAAATCCATTTCGTAAAGTTTAAATGAGCCTTCTATCATGCTAACAACCACTGAGATATGGTTATGCCCAAAGTTCGAAGCAGTGACAGCTTGTGCACTTACATACACAGTAGAACCTCATTAATTAAATTTATTTCTCTAGAAACATTGAAATTCTTGAAACATTTTGAAAAATATTGAAACTACAGAAACATATTTTTACAGGAATGCATAAACTGGAAGTACATGATATCTGATAACACTTGTGGCAGCACTACACATGAGAAAGAAAGCGACAATCACACAAAAATTTTATTTGAATATGACGATAAAGCCAACAAACTATTAAAAACCTCATAAATAAAGCTAGCTATTTGTGCTGGGTGATCAGATTGAATAACTTTTATAAATTGGTTGTATATAAGAAATTTTGCTAAATGAAGCTTGCATTTTTCATCTGGCACTTGTGTTGAATTTTCAATTAAAAAGTGTCTATTCTTTTTTTAGCACTCGTACCTACGAAGCACTGTAATCGAATTACATGCAAAGGGTATCGAAGGCCATGACATCTGTGGCTAAAGTGATACTAAAGGCAAATATTAAGTCCAGCTAAAGTGATAGATTATTGCTCGAGAATGTCTAAGGCGTTAATATTATTGCAAACAGGGCTTTAGTAGGTAAAACAGGTACCTAAATGCAGGATATAATTTGAGACTCCTCCATGGCATTCAGGTAGGAGACGAAGTAGGCACTCCTTATTATAATTCTGTCACTAGTGCTCAATCACTTGCAACAAAAAGATCATTGCAATGCCTTGTAAGAGGAAAAAGGATGCTACTTTTCAGTTCTGCTCGATTTTTAGAACATAGAACTGGCTCATGTTTCTTATTGCTTGACTCTGTGCCGCCCGCAGGTTTCAGTAGTTTTGTTATTGTGTAGTTTGCCGGTTTTGCTTGCTTGCGAAATTTGCACAGACAGCAAGTAGCAAAGAATGCTACATCCATGTGATGTCGCGGGATGCCCGAACAGTCTATGTCACTTGACCAAGAGCAGCTGCAGCGGCGAATCGAATGCTATGCCTTGGCTTGATTTCTCCATGGCCACGCATTTGCGTTTTGTGTAAAACACCAAAGCGCCGTCTGTTGGGTGCCGTTTTACTCACCAACAGAGGTAAAGGGGCGGTGATGGCTTATGCAACATCATCACTCCCCGCTCAGCGGCGGTCGATTTGAAATGTGCTAAGGGTATGTGAACCCTTCAAATGCGATTTCCTCTTAAACTAAGTATTTTCTTGGTCCAAAACAAGTGCTACAAGTATTCTGGAATGGTATTTTAACAGTCTATGTTGACCTAATATTTGCCTTCAGTATCGCTTTAAGTGCAGCGGACAGACAATGCCGCGTTGGTGGTGCGCCGTTGCAGTTTCTGGACACA
Organism: Dermacentor variabilis; assembly: GCF_050947875.1. Lineage (NCBI taxonomy): Eukaryota > Metazoa > Arthropoda > Arachnida > Ixodida > Ixodidae > Dermacentor > Dermacentor variabilis. Next base: position 138,080,567 of record NC_134573.1, read on the forward strand.
ACCGGGAAGGGAAACGTAACAAATGGAAGGCTAATACACATGACCTTATCGGAACTAAATGGCATCAGTGTTACGGAGTGCAATAGCCAGAAAAACGTAACAGGCAGAAATGTATTGATGAGGTTCAACTGTATTTTGATATAAGGACTGCACCTGGTTAAGGCCCAATACCTCATACCTGAGGGAAAAATGTGAAGAAAGTTTGTTTATTCATGTGTCATGTATGGAAAGGCTGAAAATGTAGGTGATAAGTTCCTGTAAAAGTCACTGCTGTAAAACAAGAAAGTCTTGCAAAGAACTTATGTAACACATCTAAACCAGGACTGAGATGCTGATGCTCTATATTGCTTCACCACTACACAAAATATAGAGACTTGTTTAAGGTGGCCCTGAACCACATTTTATCGAAGTGGAGAGAGGCATTTGACGTCAAAATGGGCTATTTCAGAAATACTTTGCTGCAAAAAGTACTTCAATGCAGTCAGCAGAAGTGGAGTTATTGGCAATCAAACATGGCCTCCGCTGTGCTCCCGCTCCTTCTTCAATGCCTTGCACTGCAAAGGCTACGGCGCAGCGGGGCCTGCCCACAATGCTCCGCCTTTTAAATGTCACCGTGGCGCACAGTTCAAATTTTAATTTTGTATGTTAACGAAAAAGCCACGACTCCCGATTTTGGTGTCTATGACGCACTAAAGGTAAGCCAAACACGGTTGTCCTCAGCTAGCCGCAGTGTGCTTAGACAGTGGACTCGTGGCGGTATCTTGCGGCAGCCACGGTATCTACGCCACGCAGCCGACCACAGCTTAATGTCAGCTACCTGCCAATAACAGCCGTCTAAAGGAATTATGAAATAAAGTGTCCAATGACAAAATAAAGCACCCGGAAGAGAATGAGGACAGGGCCTTCTGTTGAAAAGAGCGTTTGAGAGAAAGGTGACTTCGTGATCCGCTTGCGAGCTTCACGCACCGCGCACGACAGCAAAACTTGTCTAAGACATCCACAGCAGCGTATGCTACCCGCGGACTATGTTATTTCACCAAGTCCGATGGGTGGTTCAAGGCCCCTTTAAAGGGACACATTAAGGAAACTAAATAATTCTAGTCTGACAAAGTAATTTCTTTAACTTGATTTTCATTAATTTCATGGTAATAATTTGATTATTAGAAAAGAAAACAAAGACCAAAGTACCAATTTCTGAATTTTGCATCAAAACCCCAGCACCAGTCCGTCAGTGAGATGTCACAAATTTCAATGTATTTTTTTGTATAATAGCTGCTGCGGTACAGTAAAAATTCTCAGAAACTTCTAGGCAATGTCCCCACTTGCCTTTCGTTTTCGCATCTTTTCTGACCTACCAATACTCTTCTCACGGTAAGAGCAGATTCTTGGTGTTGGACTACTACTAATACTACGGCTCGAACCATTTTTCTCATTAATGTCCCTTTAATATGTACAGTGCTGCATAAGCATGTACTAACCACTTCTTTTAACTTGGCTTCAATCTGGTCGGATGTCAGCTTTTTGCTAAGAGGGGTCTTGCGTAGTAACATGTCACAATAGTTGGCCAAAAGCTCTGGACACCTGCTCTCAGGCTGAGTCTTGTTTGCAACCCTGTTTGGAGAAAAATACAGGATGAGCAATCAGTGGCCATTTGCACATGGGAACAGCTGCTTGCAGGCATAAAATGAAATATATATATCTAAAGGGCTATTAATGATAGACACAAATTAGCGGGGAGGCTTTGTGCAGCTACTGAATTCCATGGTCCTGTCCTACTTAATTATGTGCCATGCCACCTTGTGCAATCTACACTCCATGGCAGAGTATGGTGTGTACCAGTTTACAGCAGCGCTTTGCTTTCCTTTTATTGTTGTTATGCAGCTGTCATTATTAGTATATTTCTGTGCCTAATGTTGTGAATAGTTTCTAAGAAGCAGTTTGTAGGAGTAGGGTTGTACAGCAAAATATAATTTATATATATATATATATATATATATATATATATATATATATATATATATATATATATATATATATATATATATATATATATATATATATATATATATATATAAATTATATTTTGCTGTACAACCCTACTCCTACAAACTGCTTCTTAGAAACTATTCACAACATTAGGCACAGAAATATACTAATAATGACAGCTGCATAACAACAATAAAAGGAAAGCAAAGCGCTGCTGTAAACTGGTACACACCATACTCTGCCATGGAGTGTAGATTGCACAAGGTGGCATGGCACATAATTAAGTAGGACAGGACCATGGAATTCAGTAGCTGCACAAAGCCTCCCCGCTAATTTGTGTCTATCATTAATAGCCCTTTAGAAACTTGCACCACTGCCATTTCAATGAATCTTAATTAAGCATGCTGCAGGTAATCTGCTAATGAGCTTTTTCTTTGTAGATTTTAGTCGAAATTTTTCATGTTCAGATTCGATTCGATTCGTATTCTATTGGACACGAATGTTGGAAACAGTGTTTATTTCTATCTAATCTAAGAAAGCGTGTCTGATTTCGTGTTGAACTTTACGATAACTTCATGCTGCTGGCGAAATATCGCATCTAAAGCACGCTTAGCCACTGGACGTCTGAGCTTCGCAGAAAAGCAAGCCTGTCAGGGGCAAAACACGGGTTTGCAAACAGGGAGGGTGCACTCCTTTGCAGGTTCCACCCCAAATCTAGAGTTTATTCCTCGACAGCAAATGCGATGAGTGACGACTGGTATAGAGTCAAATGCCTCTTAGTTTACGGGAAATTGATGCGGTATACTAAGGCACAGGTTGGCGAGAACGGACAATCAGCAGAGATCATTCTATTTTCCAAAGCTAACATGAGCCAAATATACAATCTTTTAGTATAACGGCTTGCTAGTTTAATTCTTTTACCAATGACAATGTAATTGCAATGTTCCAACATGTTAAAATAAACCAACTTGCTAATACATACATGTGCACATCATTATTTGACATTCGATTTTAAGTATTCATATTCGATTCGTATTCGAAAATTTTGATATTTGCACACGCCTAGAATTTACACATCTTAGATGTACTATTATTTGTAATACTGCAATGACAACTTCAATGACACTTGTACAACTATACAATGCCTGTTGGCTATAAATCATACCCTTCATCATTAAAATTTTTTGCAGACTTACCAAAAAGTTAGCAGATAATAGTGGATTTTGATATTTTCTTTTTGTGAAATCTTCGCAATAAAATATCTTGGCCCCAATTATGAGAGAAGCCAATGCTGCCTAGGACAAACGTTTTATATGCATGTCTACAACACACAACCTTGACACCCCTAATCCCCACAACCAAATTTATGAAGAGTCAACTTACACTAATTTATCATCCATGGGAGATGCAGAATTGGTTCTATCTATCCAAAGTGGCAATCAGTAAGAGCGCTTAAGAAGTACAGGTGCCATTTAAGTATATCATAAGTAGGTTAATACAATGTTAAATGAACCAAAGTTGACTGTACTGCACAGTGAAGTTGAGTGTCAAATGCATGAGCAGCACTCACCCTTTTTGTTTGGAAGGAAGCTCAAGACGGAACACAGAGGTATCATTCACAACCTGTTTAAATGCCTGAAAAATAAAGAAGCTTTTTGCATTAGAAATGGTTTGCATTAGAAATAACAAGGTAACAGCGAATGCAAAATTTTCTGACGTGGTAGATGCCACAGGTGGTTAATGCGCAGTGTTTTGGGAATAAAAAGTATTTGGGCAGGGTACAGAAAGCATTGACAAAACAGCATGTCACTCTGTTGATATTCTCTGTACAGCACAATCCATACCTTGGTTTACTGCACAGCCCACTGGTTTGATATGGGGCATATAGATGGGCGAGGAGAATAGAGAGGAGAATGTCCCAGCTAACATTAGCTAAGCTGTCCAACGAAACGAAATTATTGAAAAAATGCGGTGCAAGATACAATTTTAGGACTTGCAGTGTTTGGTTGTGCGAACACTGACGACTGAACACTGCAGGTCTTACAATTTTACCTTGCACCACGTTTCTTAATTATTTTTTTTCTCGTTGAACAGCTTGGTTAGCATCAGCTGAGATACACGGTACACCGATGTCACCTGGACAACGAATCAAATGATGCCATCACACCCCACTACCATGGCAGTGTTATCTGGTTTGCATGCAAACTAATTTCGTTTGTTGAGAAATTATTCCAGAGTGCTTCAATGTATAGTTAAAAACTGACATCAGTAATATAGTGGTAAAGAAATTGAACTTTCTTACTGTTTTCCTTATTGCACAGAAAAGTTGCAGGTGACAAACCTCCAAGCAGGCAAATTATTTGTTAACAAGCATGAACTAACAAGCAAAGATGTAAAAAGGATCCCCCTCCCCCCCCCCCCCTTTTTTTTTTCATCCGGAATGTCTGGCAAAGACCCAGCCATATTAGATCTGCTTGGCTGAAATGTTGCATTGCATCAAAAAAAAAGTTTTAAATATAGGAAAGTAAAGCAGCTTTTACTGATTCCTCTAGCACTCAACTCGTTTATCGTCAGAGGCAAAATGTTGTTACCGACTGCAGACATATGCAGAAGAGCGAGGGGAAGTTCACGCTCGCTGATATCACAGTAATCCCTCCTCCCAACTCTCTAAGAAATACTCCTGTTCTGACACCTCTAACTGCATGGCTAAAAATTTATACTAAAGTGGAAAAAAAGCAAGGCACTAAAACACAAGAATGAACACAAGGTATCACACCACATGAGTAAGGGCACTTACTTTATCACGTGCTGTAAGAAACCTAGGGTCATCATTGAATGCTTCTTTGACTAGTTTGCTGAACCTTTGAAAGAGGTCCAAGAGTTGCTCTACATACTTTTCGGAGTCCTGCAACAGATTTAGCAAAAGTGTAAGGTAACAAGACTGGTTACAGATGCAAGAAGACAACAAACGAGCAAAATGACCACATGTTCCTTTCTAATCTTTTTGCCACCAATACAGTCGAACCTTGATATGACGAACATCGACATGAGAACTCATTCTATATGATAAAGTAAATCTAAAATGTTTTTCATCTATATCGGCAAGTAATGAATATATGCCTATAACAATTTTCATATATAATGAAGGTATTTCCATGTCCAATGCAACTTTGTTATAATGAGCTTCGGCTGGACTATTTAAACTTGACAACCATGGCCTATGAAGAAGACACAACTACATAGAACACAAGTTTTTAAAACATTCTGACCTCGTGGAACTCTGCTAGCTCTCATTAAATGGACCCTGCAACACATTTTATTTAAGTTGTGAAATGCATTTGTCAAAACGCCACTATTTTAACAATACTAGGCAGCAAAAGGTATTTTGGTGCGTACATTACAAGCAGAGTTATCAGCGATCAAGGGTCGCCCTTCATCTCTTCCACTGTGCTCTCGCTCTTTCAACAGCTTGCACACACAGTGGCACGCAGTTTAAATTTGATTTCATAGGTTCGCGTAAAATACAATACACCTGGTTTGGTGCCTACAACATGCTGAACTCAGGGGGCTGTCCCTCAACTTATGATTGAGTTATTATATACTTTATATGCTGCAACAGTGAGCACGGTTGCCCTCGCTGTGGTGTTGTAGCTTAAATAAACTGCAAAGAGTTTTCTTCCTGGTTGATGTGTAGTGTACCATGCCAGTGGCTGCGCGAGCTCGTTGGCGTGGTTTATGTGGCAATGGACCCCCAACGGTGACCAAAGCGTTTTGACAGCTGACATGGACTTCGACCCATAGGCTGACGCACTAAAGTGCAAAGTACCACGGACAAGCAACCCTCCCCAGGCACTCTAACCAGGCTTGCCGAAGCAGCTCATCTTGCAGTTACTGAAGCAGCACGTATTTGGCGTTACGCAGCCACAAACAACTGCGCAGCGAGGTTGCAATTTTCCGTTCATTTCGAGCAAGTGGCTTGAGAAGTGTGTTTTGCACAACTTCCACAACAAACACGACAAACGCCATGTTCACACGGCGTGTCCACTTGCGTTCAAGTGAATCTGTGCGTGCACAAATTCAACATGCAAAGATGCACTGAAACACAAAGGCACACACTACTGCAGCCGCCAGCAAAATATCAGCAATGCCACAACCTTGCGCTGCTGAAGAGCTGGCACAGCTCGAGCACACGATAGCTGTCATATACTGGAAGTATAAAACTTATTTTTTATGTCGACACTTTGAACATTATGGTATTTCATAATTATTTAATATGCAAGGCATCATGTACATTGCTTCTGTTGCAGACGCCTTTGTGGTCATTCGTTAATAAATTATTGATCATGACGCTTTCGCACATCCAGCCAATAGTTGTAAGAGGGTGCCATTGCAACGCCATGTGCAGTTTAGATATCAGGGATTTGACAAAACTGTAGAAAAGCATGACTGCTGTTTACAGAGACATTATACGTTACCTGCTGCATTGAAATAAGTAACTGTTGGCTTGTGTTCATGGAAGCATTATCTCACACCTAGTACTATTTAGTTATCGTGCTCATAAAGTGTAGCAGGGCCCCTTTAAGTGGAAATTATGTTTGCGGACTATGTTTAAGATAATTCTTTCTTTTTTACTTTGAACAGGTGGAAATAAGCAGCAGTTTGTCTACAGGTGAATTTACTACATTTATGAAGGCAGTCCATGTTTTTCTAGAAAAACAAAAATTTAGTTATGAGGTTTTACGTGCCTGAACTACCACATAACCACGAAGCACACCGTAGTGGGGAACTACGAATTAATTATGACCACCTGTAGTTCTTTAATGTGCACGTAAATCTAAGCACACAAGCATTTTTGCATTTTTCCCCCTACTGAAATGTCCCCACCGTGGCTGTGATCGAACCTGCGAACAATGCTTAGCAGTGCAACACCTCGGCCACTAAGCCACCCATGGCGGGCAACGCTTCTTTAAATATCCACAAGGTTAGCGGTTGCGACGCATGGAATACTAACCGAATGAACAAGGTGACTTTTATCGGTGTCTGATGCCAGCTATACTAACACACACGACAGAATGTTTTGACATACGTGATGCATGAACAGTGACACGTTTTGCCTCATCACTCTCACACATTTATATTGTCCCACTTCTTGCCAGAAAAGGTTTTCGCCTCACGGTTCTGTGTGCGCTCCTGGATGTTTGGATGTTGCAGGTGGAAAAAAAAACCATCCCTTTAGGCAGTCACCATCATTGAGCAAGAGTGTAGCACGACACAGATTTATTTTTTAAGTGAATCAAGGTGGAATTTTAGGGAGAACTAAAAGGCAACTTCAACTTCAAGTTGCCTTCAAAGGCAACTTCAAGGCAACTTCAAGGCAACTTTCAAAATTGCCTTTTTGTGATTATACCCAATGCCAGATATGCCACCTATGCTTAATAAAAGTATTGCGTCCAGAAGCAGTATGGGCTGTGTTGGTATCCATGGCGAAAGGGTCTGGATTAATTTCGACAACCTGGCACTTTTTAAAGGCTCACCAAAGAGAAGCACTACATTAGTTTAGACTGATAAACAATTCTTTCAAAATGCACTTTAATTGTCACAGTAATATGTTTATTACTAGAAGAGAAAATGAAGGTTAAAGTTCAACTTTTCTAATTTTGTGCTGAAACCTCTGCGCCACAACATCGTGATGTTACGCATTTCAATGTACTTTTTGTGCTTCGGCTGCTGTGGCTCACTACATGTTAAAGCTTGCTTAGCTGTCTCTGGCTCTTTTGCGGCAGCTTTAAGGCTGAATTGCCGTTCGTATTTCGTTCTAGCCTCTTTACTCGCTCAGCAAGCTCCTTCTCAACTCCGGAGTGGCTTTTCTTGGTACTGTTTTTTCTCTTTGACGTGCACCCAAAGCACGATATACCACAAGTGTTTTAGCATTCCCTTCTTATCAGATTATGGCTGTAGCAGTGGGGAATTTTTCAGGCTCATGGCCAATCACTTTCGTGGAAGGCCACATAGTGGAGGAAGGTTCATGAAGTGGAAATATATGAGGGTGAATCAAAAGGTTTTGTGTTTCACTGGGACAAACGAGTGCTAGGTGTGCCTGACATCATCGCATGTATACTTGGAGCGACATCAAAGTCGTAGTACCCATCATTGCCCCATTCAGTCAAGTGTAGCGGAGGCAACGGACCAAACGTATGGACACTCCACTCCACCATTGCACCATTGAGGAACAGTACACCGCAGCGCACTTTCTGTGTGCAGAGGGAGTGAAACCGGTGGAAATCCACCGTAGGCTACTAGCTCTTCCCCATCTTCCGTACGGCGCTGATCTGGCACCATCGGATTACCACATTTTCGGCCTTTTGAAGGAGGCACCGCACTGTCTTTGGTTTAGGCCAGCTAATGAGGTCCCACAAATGGTGCAGACATGGATTTGTGAGCAACCAAACATTTTTTTTTTACTGACAGGATTCAGAAGCTGATGGCACAATACCAAAAGAACATGGCTGTGCAGGAGACACCTGTGAAAAAAAGAATGCGATAGATGCAGTTGTTCTTATGTGAAAAAAAGATGCGAAAATTGCGGTTACTCATTGATTTACCCTCATATTATCATTCACCCAACTGTAGAAGAAAGCTACAGAGGAATCCCATATAGGTTTCTCAGAAAGATCTGCTAGCCTTCTGGTTAGCTCAGATGAGAGTAACTGCCCTGAAAAGGTGTTGGTCCCAGGCTCCATCCCTGGACCAGGACAAATTTTTCTTATACTGCAAAGCCTTCCATCCAACTTCATACTTAGCAGCAGTACAGTCGAAACCCGCGATAACGAAATCCTGCAAAAACAAAATTCTCGCGACAACAAAACATTTTTGTATCCCCGGCGAACGCCCATAGGATTCAGTGCGTTTTGTACCTCTCGGCAACAAAATGTCACTGTACTGCAATCCTGAATCAACGAAATGCTAGCAGGCTCCAAAATGTGCTCAAATGCAATTTTTTTGCACTAAAATTGTGTAAAATACCACTACATTACACTTGTGTGGGCGCCGCCATTTTTGCTCACAAAAAACAACCAAGCGCTGAAAGCGATCAGTGCGCTGCAAATACGTCATGGGCGCTATCTTGTTTGTTGATCGCCCGCTTAAAGTGGCATGCATGTTGTTACCGACATGCGACGACGGTTTTTGTCCGCCTACTAGGCGAGATCATAGATTGTTGTTCGAAACGCGGGTTCAGTTTGTGTTCCCTGCAGCTGACAACTCGGTGAGGCCTATAGGCCAATCGCGTGAGGCGAAACTGAACGTAAACTGAATGGACGTTTCGAAAAACAATCGCCGATCGCGACATAATGTGTGCCTTGGTGAGAAAAATGCAGCAAAAACAAGGAAATCTACGTCCCACCAACACGGAATATTTTATGGCACTTAAGATGGCGGTCCCAGCATATGGAGTGTCACGGTTCGAACCATGATTGAGCGATCGTCCGGGAATACACACCCCTTGCTTCAAGAATGCTGGTTTTGGTGCCACCTGACAGGCATTGCGTGCGGATTCGGTGCTGGATGTAGATTTGCACGAAAGGGCTGTTATCGATCGTTTGCCTCCGCGTACATGAGATACGATAACTTTTGAAGAAGGGTAAAAAGAAGGACACCGACCACTGAATGAATACAAGAAAAGACGTTTCGGCTCCCCTGACGGGAGCCTTGTTCACAATGAAATCAAGTACGTGCGATACAATGTTTATATGGCTTTAAAATATGATGTAAGCAGCGCGTGTAGATGGGGGGGAGGGTTCCGTCATTCCGTCTGAAGAAGGATCCCACGCTGAAGATACAGAGGGAGCTACAGAAGCTTCTTACGGATGTGTTCCGGTTTGTAGATCCAAGGCCCAAAGGATTATACTTCTCCCTTCTGTGCACAAACGGTTCGGCGCCGGCGCTCTACGGTTTGCCAAAAATACATAAACCTAACGTCCCGATGCGACCAATTGTTGATTTTACTCGCTCTCCGCTTCATAAACTGTCCAAATACCTTCATAAGGTTCTTTCCCCTCTCGTTGGTAGAGGCAGCACGCACGTTCAACATTCTGAAGACTTCATAAACAAGATTCGTGATTTTACTCCCGACGATCAGGAAGCGCTTGTCTCGTTCGACGTCGTGTCGCTTTTTACAAGCGTTCCTATTCGACTCGCCGCGGAAACTTGCACCGCCGCTCTGGACGTTGACCCTACCCTACCAGAAAGGATGCCCTTCGACGTTCCTGACTTGAAGAGGCTCCTCCTGTTCTGCCTGGAGAACACCTACTTCACTTTTGAAGGCACCTTCTACAGGCAAGTGCACGGGACACCGATGGGCGCATCCATTTCGGTTACTACTGCAAATTTAACTATGGAATGGCTTGAGCGTCGAGCACTCGCCTCTTTCAACTCGCCGCCCAGAGTCTTCCTACGTTACGTAGACGATGTGTTCTGCATAATTCAGCGAGAAGAAATTCCTTCATTTTTGTCACATTTAAATAGTATTGAAGCGTCTATCCAATTCACAGTCGAGGAAGAAAAAGATGGCGAGCTTCCTTTTCTGGACGTCCTCGTAAAACGTGACAGGCGCAGTCTGGCATTTACCGTGTACAGAAAGAGCACACACACAGGCGGGTATCTGCATTTTAATTCAGTACACCCGATGAACCAGAAGAGATCGGTAGTAGCCTCTCTTGTCGGCAGAACCAAGCGTATCTGCACAACGCCACAAAGCCGGGCTGCCGACCTACAAGAGGTTCACCGTAATCTCTCCGCATGTGGCTACCCGAGGTCGTTTGTGAACTCGGTGGAACGCCATCTGTCTCAGCCCCCAAGGCCTGACTGTGTGCTCCCAAGAAAATGCGCCCCCATACCGTATGTGCCCGGTGTAAGCGAGGGCTTAGCCCGCGTTCTACACGGCTATGACGTTCAGGTAGCTCACGTACCGTCCCAAAAATTACGCCACCGGCTGGTAAACGTGAAAGACAAGCTTCCAAAGACTAAGTTTCCTGGCATCGTCTACGGGATTCCATGTGAAGACTGCGACTGCGTATATATCGGCGAGACAGGAAATTTCGAACAGCGGTTGAAGCAGCATATCAACGATGTCAAAAAGAAAAAAGTCGCCTCAAACACCTTGGCAGAGCATGCAGATGACTTGGGCCACAGGATTGATTGGGATAACGCCAAGATATTAGAAAAAGAGAGAAATTTGACATCAAGACACCACTTGGAATCCCTCCTAATCCAAATCACAGATAGCACCCTCAATCGGAATGACGGAACCCTCCCCCCCATCTACACGCGCTGCATACATCATATTTTAAAGCCATATAAACATTGTATCGCACGTACTTGATTTCATTGTGAACAAGGCTCCCGTCAGGGGAGCCGAAACGTCTTTTCTTGTATTCATTCAGTGGTCGGTGTCCTTCTTTTTACCCTTCTTCATGATGCCTCCCGACCAGACGGGCTTCCGTCAAAACCTCGACTTCACGATAACTTTTGCACTCGGCACCGGACGTGTTGGTGCCTACGGGCAACAGCGTGCGCTGGAGAAATGGTGCTGCATGCGCTGTTGCTCTGCATCTGGCGCCCAGTTATGCAAAACCTCACAAAACTGATCGTATCTCCGAAAGCAATTGACAATACTGTCCTACGGCAGTAGTGCCACCACTGGTCGACACATGCGGTGCACTTTGTACTGTTGGCAATGCGGTTCTATATCCTCGAGCAAAGCTTGCAAAATAGGCTAAAGTAATTTTGACTGCAAGGTTTTGTTCTGCGATGCGTTACCTATCTGTGCTGTCTCTTTTCACAACAACGAAATTCTCGCGAAAGCTAATCTTTTCGCGTTCTCCGCCGATTTCGTTATCGCAAGGTTAAACTGTACACCGTATCCACTTAGCTACCAAGGTAGGTGTCAAGGCTGAATGAGCAAATGATTACTGCAAAAGCACCATAGCTTGAGCTTGTTGGTGCGGCTTCATTTAGAAAGAACACTGTGAAAGACAGTGAGAAATAGCAGGCAGAGAGGAAAGAGTGCTTCATCCTGTCCATTTTCTTTTGTCCAATTTTTCACACCGTTTCTCCCTCATAAATCACGTAGATGTTTAGTCTAATCGAACGTCACAAAGGTCAGCAAGTTGGTAGGCAATCATGGCATTAAGGGCAGGCTTGCAAAACAAGGACACCAGAGGACACACAGGAATGTTCTCTCTTTCATTCCTCTTGTGTCCATATTTTGTGCACCTGCAATAGCACGACTTTAAGTGGTTTGCCTGCCTGGGTAATGATGTCAGCCGAGGCGAGCATGTCAGCCAGGCCCTGGGAAAGGACATGCTGTTCAAGGTCATGTAGCATGGGCAGCACACCATCAGGCACACGATCCATGAGTCCGAACATGAGCTGCAGCTTGAGGGTTTGGCCGGCACGAATCATGCCGGGACACTCAGCGAGGATGGGTTCCCTGAAGGCCGTCACCAGAACACTGACGCAGCACTCCGTCAAAGCGGGCACCGATCCCGACTGCGACTCCAAGTACTTGGCAGCACGCTGCTCCTCTTCCTTCAGCTTCTGTTCCGCGTACCTGTCCAAGGAGAACATTGATTCAAGAACCCGTGCTTGTGACACAAGAACGCAAGGCAACAGCAATTGAATGTGCGATTGGTTGCGACATGGCAAACTTTACATTATGGCCAGCCCAAGCCACACTCACCCTGCTGGTATGTAACCTATATTCCATACGAAAAGCCCCACTCGTTGATGCCACAGTTTCTCTTTAGTTGCTTGCCGAAAACAAGTCATGTCAAGAAATTTCACCTGGTATCTAGCTGATCTTGGGCAGTCATTCATTTTAACATTTACATTTGTTTTGTTGCCTTGCATTCAGAGAATATGATTTAAAACTTGTGTATATACTAAACAGATTTCTTTTTCAAAGAAAGGCTAACCTCTGGCATATCAATAAAGTTTCTGTATATATATATATATATTGCATACCAGCTCTCCTTACTTGGTGATTTCACTGAACATAAGAGATATACAAAAATTAATTCTCCAAAAGAAGAAATTTCCTTAAAAAATCCGGTCAAGTAAAAAAAGTGGGAAATAGAATGCTGGTTTTGTGGGGGGAAAAAGACGGGAAAGAACCTCAGACTTAATAATATGTTATGTATTTCAAAAGCACATTTTGAAAGTCCTTCCCTTGAAGCAAGTGATACCAACCTACATGCATCTCTCTATCAACTTAGTTCAGTGAATTTGCAAGCACTCTCAGCTATACCCACTATGTATAGCACTTAAGCATGTAGTGAAGGCTAGCTTCAGTACAAAGGTACAATGTAGTGAAAATGCAATCTTCAAAGAAACCAAAGATGATTTTAGATACTGTGTGGTTCAGTACACATACGAAGCAAGACACAGCATAAGAATGCAAGTCGGCTATCGGAAGGATATGCAAAGCAGATATGCCAAGAGTTATGCAAAGTTTAAGATGGGAGCAATTAGTGTGTTCAAGTATTTTGAGAAGTGTTATTTGCTAGTGCATGCTGTACATGCTTATTACAACAAGTTTCACTAAGAAAGTTTCCCTTAGCACACTGTATTGGTTATGATAGGGTGCACAGTTTTTTTTCTTGCACTTTGCGTCAAGCACACACACGCACATGTGTGGGGTGCAGCATACATCCTCATTCTTCTTGGCCCTCAGCCAAGCACAAGTGCCTTACTGAACTTATTAAATTTTCAAATGTAAATTACACCAGAAAATTTGTAAAGTACGACTTACACACTACGTAGCTTGTGGGGAAAATTCGTAAAGCACGACTTACAGACTAGCTTGTGGGGATTAAGGAATGCGCCGGCATTCTCATGTTCTGCCATCCCTACGCCTCACCCCCTTTCCACTCGCGACCGGTTGCCAGCGGTGGTGCTCCAGTCGCGATGATTTGCAGTGGAGGCAGGGCATTGACGTCACGACACGGCCACTGTCGGCGGCTCATGGCAGGGAGCATGCCTCTCTTACCTCCGGACCTCACTGGCTACGTACGTGCTTCCCTCTCATCCGGCGACACCTTTGTGGCTAGGACTTGAGCTCACACAGTGCCTTTGCCCGTGCGGGAAGCGCATACTTTGTGTTGATCCTTTCTGGACACTAAGCTGAAGAATGAGTGCCTAGTGCTGGCGTGAGGTGGTACGACCTCATGTGTAGCTCCTGCTGAGCTACACTTATTTGAGGCCCAAGCCGAAGGAGACTGACCGAGCTCTCGCGAGATAGCCCATTGGCTATTGTGAGAGCAAGTAGCCGCCGGGACTTTTTGTAGTGGCGTGTGCCAGCTTGGAGCCAGTGCACACGCAGTGACGTGCTATAGGCACCCCTGTCTGTATTTTCGACCTTGGTGCGGGACACCTTTGTTTCCCAAGTCTCCCCGATACTGGGTGTTGCTGGAGACAATAAACGGCTTCCGTTAACTCAAGGCAATACTGTGTTCTCACGAGCGTCACTCAGTAGCCCCTTGTAGCCTGAGCGCTCGCGCAGTGTCGCGCTAGAGGCGACGGCTGACACGGCCCTATGGCTTGCTAAGCTCGAACCCATGATGGTCGGTACTCCTGTGAGACCCAAAGACCCGCAAGCTGCAGACGTGATAGCTTTGGATTGCAATTTGAATATACAATAAAACATAATTCTGTTATGCGGGAACTCAAAGACAAAGCCCTTTTCTAGCTGCCATCTGTGGTCTGTCTGAGTGGCCGCAGCCGCTAGGTGGCAGTACTGTTTTTGGGTGAGCACGAGCCGACGAAAAATCCCGACCAACTACAGGGTACAGCTTCACTGTGAAACATTAGGGTCACCGATGCTCAAAAAAGCCAGTCCAAGAAATTACAGGTACATCCAGTGCATCCCAAACAAAGGAAATTTCAACCTCAGTTGGTATGCTGACAATGGTACAGATGGTATGCTGACAATTTTGTCTTTCTGTGATAACAGAAAGCTAATCTTAAATCTCTCTTATGTTCTTGCAATCCCTGCATATGAGCATTCCAGCCTTGCTGCAGGGACGATAGCACAGTAAGAAAGAATATGAACAGCCACCTACTAGACCCTTTCATTGGCCTCATTAACAGTGCTCAGCAATCCAGACGCAATAATCAGCCCACATGGCAGCCAGTGCCTTTTCCACCCCTGGTGGGCACTGGGGACACTAATCTGGTGCATCGTGGTATATGATGAAAGTGAGGGCTTTCGTGACTCGTAGTGTCTGCATTTGGCCCACCAGAAATGTACCAGTGCTCACCGGTGGCACAAAAGGTGCCGGCTGCCACGTGGGCCGGTTATCGCATTTGAATCGCTCAGCGCTGTACGTGATCCCTTGCGCGACAAAAATCCTTTTTGCACCAGGAAGTCATGCTTTACAACAAGAAATCGATTTCTAGACCCAATCTGTGGTGTGGAAGTTGGCGCACCATAGGGTGCACCACTAATGGTGAAACTGCCAATGCTGCGGTGCTCGGCCGCTGGCACGACCGGCAACGCTACCCCATACTTAAACAAATTAGCTAAGAAGCAGAGACTACCAGCACCAGGGCAATGGAAGGAACTGTGTACGCGCTGTGAGCATGGAAATATCAGTCTGCTGTGGGGAATGCGTTTTTCTCTTTTTTTTTTTTTTTTTTTCAACTCGCAGTGCTGATATGTTGCAGTTCCCACGGGCTGTGTTTCCATGCCGAACAGAACGAAAGATGCTTTTGCCAAGATCGTCACACCTAAATGTTGAAGCATCACTGAGGAGGCACCAACTGTGAGTAGCCTCAACCATGGAAATTTACATGATCATGTGGCAATGCTTGGTCAAATCCAGTGGATATGCAGACCGTCACAGTCGTGCCTTTCATAGTGGACTCAGTAAGTTCCCGTTTTTCACGAACTCGGGATGCTGTCCGAGACATGCAGAGATCTCAGATAAGCTTCAGACAGGCATATTTTACATTCTGAGTTATCCATATGTCAAACTATTGCCCAATCCCCTTCGAGTTCGATATATCTGGGATCGACTGTACATCAGATCTTATTTGGTGTTCTTTCGCAAGTCTATTTTCGCAATGCATCTTGCCTAACACGCATAGTACTGGAATCTCGCAATGAAATGTGTCCTCGTGACAATTTTCATATCAATCACTTTGTTAAGTCAAGTGAACAACCCAGTGACCCTTACAATGGGTTTCATCTGTTCATAGTTCACGACGTATAGGACACTGCAATAGGAAATCACACCTAAATGACTGCTAGATGGCACACTGCAGTGAAGAATGAAAGCTGGATGACAGCTTCACGTACTTCATGTAGTTCTGGACTCCGTTTTCTTCCAGGTACTGGGGCGCTTGTGCCCGGTAGAACTGCCGAGTTGCTTCGATGTAAGCCCGCTCGAAGTTTTCCCGATAGATCTGCAACTTGTCTTCCGGGTTAGAACATAGGTTCACGTACGACTCCCGCACACCAACAACCAGCTGGGAGTCAATGGCCTCGCCCATCCGCTCTGCGTGCACCAGCTTCATTGCACTTGCTTGCAGACGACCCTGAAGCACAGAAGTAGAATTTATTTAGAAAAATTGTAAGGGCCGCCAGAAATCAGTATAATACCAAATAGACAGAGGGGCTAACAGCAATGCATTCAAATATACACACAGAACATAGTTATACATGATAAAAAAAGCAATCAAAAGTGATAAGAAATGATTCTCTACTTCTCTAGAAACCCAATCTCCATAGATGAAGAAAAGAAGCAAGGATGCTGTGGCGTGAAATTCAAGAACAGTAAAATTTGCCAGTAACAACCAAATCTCTTTCCTTTGAATAGAACTTTGAAACAAAACTATCTAAACTGATTTAGACCCCTCTTAATTGCCCATTTAAGTTAAATCAATTCCTACAATATACCACAATTTTCAAAGGTCAGCTTTTGGCCAGACAAGTTCAGAAACTAGGCTGAATCAGTA
Organism: Dermacentor variabilis; assembly: GCF_050947875.1. NCBI lineage: Eukaryota > Metazoa > Arthropoda > Arachnida > Ixodida > Ixodidae > Dermacentor > Dermacentor variabilis. The sequence goes on from NC_134573.1 coordinate 138,097,568, forward strand.
ATTTAGAACAACTAGTTCCTCCGAGCAGATAAACTGAAGGATAACTTAGCGCACGTCCACATAGCCTTAATGTAAACGGAATGGTGCATGAAGTTTTATGTGCTGTTTAATTCGTATCTCATCCTGTCTGGACTAAATTAGTAGGGATATTATGAGCGGCATTAAGCATGTTTATTTTTCCAAGCTGCTTGCACAGTTATCTTCTTGCTTGTTGTTTTGGCTTGACAATATTTGCACATTTTGTTTAAAAAAGGAGTAAGGGCAATTCGATGCACCTTCTTTTCAAATTATATTTCAATGTTACCAGCGCTGTTGGAATAATTGACATGCCCAAGTCTGTGGGGACACAATGCTCTCGCATCCCCTGATGCTGTTTTCCCCGCATGGATTGCGTGTCTCCTGGAATCCAGCTTCCCCACATAAAACATGCTGTGGAGGGAGTCAGTGTTTGGATGCTAGCACCATGTGACCACATGAATACACGAGCACAAGTGAAAATTCTTTCCTCCTTTTTGGGGTGAGGAAAGCATCATGTGTGGAGTGATCGCTCACATGTTGGTTCTTGTCGGCTGTGGGACCTTGACATGTGCAAACTCACTGCACGCTCAATGATGCGTTCCATGGGACGGACTCACGGATGCCTTCCCGTTTACTCGAATGGACCCCTGTTTGCGAGACTTCACCTGCAAATGACTTGTGCGCGAGTGTCCAGCATGGGGCACACATTCGCTTGGTACCCCGGTGTGGCAAGTCGAAACCACAAGATTCCTCAGGGTGTTTTATCGGCATGCTACATTCGTTATATATCGGCTAGTTGGCTTATTGTATACAAGGTGCAATAAATGCCCTTTCGTTTGTTTGCACCATTGTGTACGGTTTGAGGCCCCGCAAGTCTCACGACTTCAAGAACAGCCTAAAGTTATTACTGTCATTACATAGTGCGATTCTAATTTGTAATGTCAATCAGCACGTGACTAAATATTCTTTTATGATTTTATCAAATTTGGCACCTCCCTAAAGGTACGTGCAAAATAACAGAAGAGGAATGTTTTTAATTATAAAACTGAGCCGAATTCTTAAAAAATGTCTTGATAGTACAAACATTCAGCTTGTTTTGAGCAATATTTAAGCATGCTGTGCTGCTTATCTATGCCTGCTTTAAGGAGGGCTATCTACTGCTTAGCTTGAATACACATAGTTATCTTCTCAAATCAAAATCAAATCACATGATTTAATGCCGATGGCATATCATGGGCTACAAGAAATGCCATAACGAGGGCCTCAGATATTTTTAGTCACCCGAGTATCCTATAACGTGCAGCTAAATCCAAGTTAAACAAACATCTTTACATTCTTTCAGTGCATTTTAAATTCTTTCAGTGCATAATTTTTGGCCCTTGTTTTTGAATTTAAACCTATAAATATACTAGGTGCACGTTACATTTATAGATGCATTAAAATTGCCTAAATACTGCCAAGGTGGTGGTGCATTTGGATGTTTTTTAAGTTTCTTTTTGTTAATTAAACCCACCAGATAATTTGACCAATTCTGTCGGTCACGTCAAGGTTTCATTAACAAAAGCCGACTACAGGCCTGAGTGCTCGTCCTATGGTCACAGCTCACCTTGATGGTCGAGAAGATGCTCTGGTTCCAGGTGTCGAGCATGAGCTTACGAACGAGGCCCTCCTCAGTTTTCTTCAGGCTCTTGCCGGCCAGCACGGTCTCCAGTTGCCCGAAAGGCATGGGCAGGTAGCTGCACTGGACGAAGAACTTTCGCCACTCCTTGATGTATGCGTTCAGCAAGGCCTGGTCCTCCTGATGTTCAAGCACACGCTGCGAGGAGACCATATAGAATCAGTTTATGCGGGAGTATCAGAACATGAAGTTGGGCTAGTCGAGTAATAGTTCATAATTGAGTAAAAACAGAGGGCAAAGACTAAATTGTAACATGTTGCACTATGCATCTGAACTTGCACAGCGAGACCTGAAAATGTGATTCTGATAAATTACTTTTATGCGCATTTTGATGAGACTGATTTACGAGGTTTAACGTCTCAATGTAACACGAGGCTAGAGGAGGTACTGTAGTAAAGGGTGCAAAATTATTTTTGAATAACCTGTGTTTTTCAATATGCACTGAAGTCTTGGTACACGAGTGCTTTTGCATTCAGCTCTCATCAAAATGTGGCCGAACGGTTTAGAAACTGAACCTGCAGCGTTGTGCTCAGCAGCAGAATGCCAAAACTGCTTAGTCACCACGGAAGGTACATAAATGTTCAGTGACCACAGCTTTACGCTTGGTGTTTTCAACTGGCATGATCACCTTACATAAACCATTCATGAAAGTACCAGCAACTAACACACTGGATTATGAAGTCATGATCCAGGGTCTCGATGTTTGTAATCATTGAAGAGTTCGGCGCCCAATGAGAGTGCATAACAATAAGGTGGGAAGACAGGCGATATCAAAGGCAGGGGAGCCAGGCACCAGGCTTTGTCTTGCTTAAATAGCATACAAGATGCTGTTGTTGCCACATCATTAATATAGAAAATTTGTTATTAAGTTAGGGTGCAGTCTTAGTGAATGTGAACTACACCACCAATGGATTGATCAATACAAAAAATGTCGGTATGCAGTGTGCTCCGGGTTGAATCGTGTTTTTATACCTTTCGTTTCTTTGTTATATGTTTATCAAACTTTAATACAAGATGTCTTACAGAATAATTAAAATTCGCTATACCTGCTTCAGCCTAACCACACCATGATCCTGCTTCATGCCTAACCACACCTGAGACAAGTTGCAGCTTTCATATCTTATGGTGTTACAATGCCCATAGACGAGCTTGCAATGATGGTGCCATTAGGAGCGATGTATTGTAATGGTTTTTTCCTTCAAATTCTATCTATTTCTGATATTTTTCAGGTCAAGCAGCTAATCTGAATGACATGTGGAGCACAGCTAAGTGTGACCCAATGACGAAACGCAAGTAGAATGAAAAATTAAGACAATCGTAACAAAATATGAGCTAAGATTTCCTTCTAAGCATATCATAAGAAACTATGGAAGACGCAAAATGACCATGCTCAAGGCCAATACTGACCCTTTGTGCAACGCTAATGAATTCAAGGATGTCTTCCTGAAGAGCGGCATAGAGCTTTGAAGGTCCACGCTCATCCCATAGGCACACTGCATGGATGTCCCTAGAAAGAAATATGCCAATGTTCAATCAGTGCACCCATGGCAGCTTTTTAAACATCCATCATTGCCACAATATATAAAATTGATCAAGCACACGAACCTTATGAAAGATTTTTAATTGTTACAGTAAAGTGTAGAAAACTCATTATGCAATCTACAACAAGGTTTGATTAAAAAAGTGTCAGTGCAAAGCCGGTTTGCATCATCAAAGCACGTAGTGTACATATGTAACGTGTGCGCTAGTTTGAGACACAAATGACTGCCAAGCAAGCAATGCCGGAGGTGTCTTCTTGCTTCGATAGTCTCATTTGCTGAACAGTGTGTGTTTTTCACATTTGTTAAGATACAGTGAAAAACAAATCGAACTTGGACGATATAGGACAACATCCGGCTCATTCGTAAGATGCCACATCAAAGCAGTGTGTGGCAGCTTACAAATATTTCATATTTCTTGCCACTGGCTGCATGCACAACAGGCCAAATTCGGGAAGACCCTCAAAAGTGACAGATGAGAAAATGTTACACATTTCACGGTGTGTTCTCAGCAGCACTACTGTTTGTGCAGCGGTGGTATGAGTAAATGCAGAAATAGCTTCTTGGCATTCACTTTACACTAACCACAAGACAAGGGTGTGTAAGGCATCACTAACAATGCAGAAATCAGTGGAAGTTTCAGATTATTAGGATAATAAAGAAACAGCTAGCTGAACCCCACATAGATTTGCTTACTAAAACCACACATAAACACACAAAATTATAAGAAAAAAAAACAATGTTATTTGTTACACTTAGATCATTTTACAGTAAATACTTTCTTTCACCTGATAGATTCAAGTGGCAGTGGATGTTACATTTTGGCTAACACAATTTGATCTTGAATTAAGTTTGTGCCAGACGAATGTATGTGCGACTAAATTTATATTTTTACTTCAGTTAACATAAACATTGACACAACCATTCCAGTACAGCACTAACTCTCTTGCACTATTTTGCACCGAATTAAACCAATGGTTTCAGAAGTGGAAAAATGGGGCATTCAGAGCCACACAAGTTCGTGAACTCACCAGAACAATCCCTGCCATTCGTCTCTCGTGATTGGATCCTGGTGAAGCAGCTTCAATATCGTCGGCCGCATTTTGGGCCATCGCTCGTCAAACTGCAGTTGGGGTTTTTCCTGCGGAAGTTTCGCCATATACTATACGTTCATGTTACGACGTACGGTGCTCGCAGCGTCATTACTTTCGCTCGTTCGTCGGATTACACGCCCGACGGTATTTTTTATTATATTGTACAGTTAGCGGCAGCTGCGCGCGCTAACTAAATACGGGATTGTGGTATCTCGACACAGCCCAAATCTGTGTTGTCAAGTGACAGACAAGCCAAAATTGCGTACGGACTACGACGCGTATCGCGCTACCGTGCGTGTGAGAGCTTTTCCGCAAGGCAAGTGTATGAGGTACCATGGGTCGGGGTTCACCGGCACACACTAATTGCGCCAGCAGCCCAAGAATAGAAGCTATCGCAACAGGCAATTCCAAGATTACTCTGAACCTAAAGCGGCGCTGTTGCGACACAGGGAAGCGCGCACATAGGTATACGTGACGCGCGATTCTCAGATCATCCGATCATATGATAGCATCAAACAGCCATGAAACAACGCCTAGCGGGTTCAGACGAAAGCGATTATTTGTCCAAAAGCAGGCCACCCCAGCAACAATGTCTTACAGTGATTACCACAGCCGTCAAAATGAAATCTTTGCAGTTTGTTGTTTGTTTGCAACTATCAGCTGCCGTTGTATTTACTTGCCATTTAAACCTAATGTGACCGGCCTTACGGGTACCTAATTCACGGTGCCGAAGCAAGCCAGTTCAGCGGCTAGCTTAGCCAATGCCTAAACAAAACAACCATCTGCTACAACTGCAGGAATTGTGAAGCGAACAATCAAGGTCTTCGGCTGAACGCAGCCAGAAAAACTCACCTTTATCACCGCCGCCATGCTAGCTGCAAGCACGACTACAGCGACGCGGTGAATAAACTACACCTCACACCAACTTCCCTAAATACACGACAAGCACGCAAATATTTTTAACCTCTTTAACTATAGCGTTATCACTGAAAAAACGTTACAACCGCATATTTTAATGAAATATGAATAAATGCGTTAACAAGGTTCTTACGAACAAGCTTAAGGGCTTAAGTGCGTTTTGGCGCATACTGGCAGTGTAGCAGTCCTGTCGTCTAGTAACAACAATCTGCGCGCAAAATGGCGAGCTCTACTGGAAGAAGTCGCTGGGACGATAAAGGAAGCGCTAGTTTAGGTAATTAGTGCATGTTTGTTTCTCACTCTTATGGTTTGCAAGGCTCATAAACCGAGTTTGATGGTGGGTTTGGTGCATGTTATGGTCTCATGTCTTGGATGCTGTTTCTAGCCTTAGCCTTAGGACTAGAACCTCAGATGCCTTACTCCCCGCAGCAGCGAGTTTTTGAAATGGAATGCTTATTACAGTTGAGTACATATATTGAAATGGGGCAGTGTGATAAGCAGCGAGTGATCTTGCGATATTTTGCATTAGCAAATATGCATGAGTGTAGCGTGATCGCGGCCGTACCGCGGACATCTCGAGAGCAGTGTGTTCAGTGTGTTTTGTTCAGCGTGTCACTTGCCGGCATTTGATTAATCGAGCCGTTGCTTTAAACCTGCCAGTGTATTTGCCGTTGACATAGGCGGTGGCACTACTGCGGTAGCGTCAGGCCGCCAGAGTGACGATGAGGAGCGGGAGTCTGCAAGCCCCGTCGACTCGGAAAAGCGAAAGCTTGGCGATGAAGAAGGCGGCGACGACGCAGCCAAGAAGCCAAAGATTACCATGGGGTTCTCCCGAACATTCAGCAGCGCCAAGGCAACCGAAGAGAAGAAGCCGGGACCTACACCGATTTCCATCAAGTTTGGGGGACCGGTAAGTTTTGTCGCTCTTTTTCCTGCATTAACGGAACGGTTCTGTACATGTGGTGTTGTTGGCAACGTCTGCGCCAGTGCCGTTCGTAGACGGTGACAGCAAGATTCATCTTAGCTCGTAACTTTCACACTGAAAGCACGCGAGCGCGCAGCTGTGTCTGTATCTTCGACAAGCTTTATGTAAGGGGCTGTTCTTTTAGGCGGTGTAACCCGCCCCGGTGGCTCAAGGTTCTGACTGGTGTTGTAGAAGTTGCGGGGCGCTTTTTTCGTTGCTGGGTGTACGTCGAACAAACTTTCTCGTGCCCGCGGCGCTCGTGCTGAGTCAGTCATGCCGGATTATACCTTTCTCGCGACTTACGGCGCTTTACCTTCAATATAACATCACTGATTTTCCCGGGGGAGCAGCAGAGGCCGTAGTAGAGACTGGGGCCTGCTCTCATGGAGAGGTATCTCCGCTCGTGCCAGGCTATTCGTATGCTGCCTTATGTGACCTTTCGACAGCATCTTTGGTGATCCGCTTTGAATTAAATAAACGGCCTTCTGTCAAAAACATGTGCAAAAATTGGTAGACGTGAGCCGCGGAGCTAGCGAAACGGAAGCAAAGCAGGCACGGGCGGCGTACCTTTAGACACAGCGTTATTATAATCTCAAGTGTTTTCCTGAGGCCTCCGCTTACATGTGCCCTCCTGGACCAGTACATGTAAAAAATTCAATATATCGTCGCGACGAAAAAGGTGCCCCGCGACTTCTACAACACCAGTCAGAACCTTGCCCGGTGGCTTAGCGGCTATGGTGTTGCGCTGCCAAGCACGAGGTCGCGGGATCCAATTCTGGCCGTGGCGGCCGCATTTCGATGGGGGCGAAATGCAAAAACGCCCGTGTCCCGTCCATTGGGTGCACGTTAAGTATCCCCTCCTGGTGGTCAGAATTAATCAGGAGTCCTCCCCCACTACGGCGTGCCTCATAATAAAATAGTCGTTTTGGCACGTAAAACCCCATGATTCAATTCAGTAGACGGTGTAGAAAAAAAGAAAAGAAACCAGAGTATTGTAAAAGCCAAATGCCTAGACCCTATTCTTCCCACAGTTCTTGCCCATGTATTTGATATTTTCCTTTGCTGTGAATCTAATGTAACTCGTTTTGTGCAGGTGCAATCAGATGTGATCATAATGTGCAATGTCAGTGCTTCTGAGTCATTACTTTGGCTTGCAGAATTATAAGCATCAGGCTGAAGGTGTTATACATCCCACTGTTCTCATACTGGGATTAGATTTTCAGTTGATTACTTCCAGATGTAGTTTGATTTTTGTGTGACAGGACATCCAGTGCAAAGGCTTGACATTCCTTAAAAGCGATATCTCCAAAAGTGATTGACGTTGGTTGAACCACTTTATTCATGGCTCATGTTGATCTGGCTGGAGCCAGATTTTTTTTTTCTGAAACTTTCTGCAAAGCCTTACGTGCCAGCAAGCAACATGAATTCGCACTGTAAGCCTAACATAAGCACACCAAGCATACCTTCGAGCAGTAGTCCTCCATTTGAGCTTGACTCAACCTGTATGATTGTGGAAGGACTCCAGCACACAGTGGCAGACATTAAGCCAAGCTCAAGTGGTAGACTAGTGTACCTAGGTGTCAAAAGTGTCACAAATATTCAGAGCGGACCTTTCATAAGCGAGAGTAAGTTGTAAACTTGAGATGGGATTTGCACCACTTTGAAAATATGGGCAGGCTAACATGATGTAGCAGAACTTGTTTATAGCTGGGAAATTGTTGTCAGCCATCAATAATCCAAAGACAGTTAGACTGCATTTCAATGTCAAAGATAATGTTTGGTCAGTCTTTAATGCTACCTGTTTTCAGCGCTTTGTCTGTTAAACTGTGTCCCCGATTGTTAGATGTGGAGTGGGTCGAGATCAACTGGAAGAAGTGCAGATGGGGAAGCCACATGATATATACAAAGAAATAACTGGTAATGTTACTGGACTAACAGAATGGGTGCCAAAGGGCGGGAAACATTGTCGGAGATGGTCGAGGATTATAGGGAATGACGACAATGTGAAATTTGCAGGAATGGGACAATTTTTAACTCATGTGGTACGGAAGTAATATGGCATCTCTTGGAGTCTCCCCTTTCCTGTGCAAAACTTAAAACATGCTGTTCAATATGATCATGCTGTTTACTAACTTGCACACATTATGGTGTGTGAGGGGAAGTTCATTGGTGAGTTTAGTCCCAACATTAGAAGGCTCAGTCTATATCAGTGGCTGTATGGTGAGTATCAATTTTCTCCATGCGACCTTCATCGCAGGTGAATTGCAGATACAGTAATGGCAGCCACAGATTTTGAGGTTTTTAGAAGTTCTTCTGAGCTTCACAAGTAAATGACACTCATTGATTACATGGACGAAGAAAATGGTGCTCTTGAATCTGACAAGGGGAGACGACAGACACAAGCGCTGACTAGAAACCATAATGTCTATTCATAATGAACGGCTGCATTGCAGTCATCATTAAGTGTGTGAGAGCAGAACACGTTTACCAATGCATTTAAGGTATGACAGCTCATTGCTGAACAAAGAGAAGGAGTGTTTATTGAAGCAGGATTCGCCATACTTGTGGATAGTAAATGCTTCAAAGATTTTGCACATTCCTTGCTCCCGATATCTTTTCATGATCATGCAACAGTCCAAGTCTGGCAAGCATGTTTTTTTTACAATTTGCACTACACTGTTTGCTATCCACAGGTTAAATGCTGCATCAGTGAACCTTCTGTATCTTTGCTCAAGGAAGAGTTGCAATTTCTTGAATGTAATTTGTAAACATGTCCCGCTGTCATGCACTTGGTAATGGTTGCATATAATTGGCCTTTCATTGTAAAACATTCTGGTTGCTAGTCAGTGCTTGTGTCTGTCGTCACCTCTTGTCCCATTCAAGAGTGCTGTCTTCTTTGCCCAAGTATATACCTCCCGGCTCAATAAGCACACTGTTCACTGCATACATGTTTCTTCTTTTCTACGTGACTTATGCAAAGAAATCCAAAGAGCAGAAAGCACCAGTGAAGAAGAGTTCAAGCTTATCTGTCGCCGAGGCCTTCAACCAAAGCAGTGATGTGAGTTCTTTTTGCCATCCTTGCTGAATTTTGTTTGAATACAATTACTGAGTGACTGTTGCTTTTGGCAGGAAGAAGAGGAGATGCCGCCTGAGGCAAAAATGCGCATGCGCAACATTGGCAGGTAATTGGCAGACTTGTTTGGCGAGAACAACACAGGAGCTGACACTGTCTTGTTTGTCCCATGCAGGGACACCCCTACGTCTGCTGGCCCCAACTCGTTTGGCAAGACTCGCAAGGGCTTTTGTGATGTAAAGAAAGTTTTCGAGAGAGACCTGAAGAGCAAAATGAATGAAGTAGCAGATTAAAAGAAGCTTTTTACACACACTCAACAAGTGCGCTAGGGAATCAATTTGTTGCCGGCTTGCATTTGTTGAGATTAATTGGTATTGTCTGCTTCACTGTTTGGCCATCATGCCTCATCTAGATGGCATGACCATTGTAAAAAATAAAAGCATATAAAAGTCAGGACCAGGAAAAAAAGAAAGAATGCTCACATCCCATTCATTGGAATGGTAGTAGCGTTACCCTAGAAAGCACTGCAATATATTTTGTAATTTTCTGCTTTTGGTCTGTAAATAAACATATCAAAATCCCTGATGTGCTTCTCTGGCTATGTCATTTATTTGAATGAGTTATGGAAGTAGTTTAACCAATCTAGTTTGCAAGTAATCAGCCAAGCAAAACATATAGTATATAGTGAACAAATAAAATGTGAACACTCCATGACTTTTGCCAGTCTCTGTGGTGTTGGCATGATATTGGCTTGTTTACTTAGTCTGAGATTTACATCAGCTTTCACACCTGGGTGTTACTTGTAAGAGGCGTTCTTTATAGTACTTTCCTGTGCACATTTCATTTGCCCACTTCAGTATCTCTACTTAATCAGTCGTCGCCTTGCCCGTGCAGCATCGTTTATAGTGAATGAATAGCAAAAATTGATTACCAGAGGTTTCTTTAGAGGTGTAATAAGATATTGTGTTTCAGTCCCATAAGAACATTCTTTGTAAAAAGAGCATTTAAATTAGGCTGCATGTGTGGAGGCAGACTCAGCTGACCATGCTTGAGAACAAGCCCTTGCATTGCCTTTCGTGAGGAATGATCATTACAGGTGCCCACTGAAAAATATGTGAAATAAGCGAACGTTGGTTCTGGTGCTACTTCATTCGTTTGCCTAAAGTCATAATTTCCAGTGTCAGCATGGCAGACAGCAAGATTTTGGGAACAGAACTTTGCACTAGAAAACGTTTACGCCCCTTGGGGCATATCTTGACCATAAACAATAATTGTAGTCTGTCTTGCGTTTACTTGAAAAAACTGAATTCACCACTTTCCTGTCAAGAATGCCATGTCGCACCGATGATGTGCGCGCACTTTGCGACCTGGAAGTGCCAGGTATGTAGCGTTAAAGGAAAGGCTTGCAAGATGAGAAATATTATTTGGGGACAAGATAATATCGAAAGGGTGCAAGCTTTCTTCAGAGTGCTGTACGACCTGGGCTGCCTCTCGGCGTCTTCCGGGAGAACTACTCCCTGTGGCGCGTGACGGCCCAAGCGGTGGTCGGCGTGCTTGGAGCCGGCCTGGCTTAGCTGGGGCAAGAATAAACCTAGGCTCTTTATGGCCTTAGTGCCTCTCTCGAAGGCCACAGCCGAGCACCGGAACAGACGTGCTCACAATGAAATGTAATCAGCTAAGCCTATTAGAAGTTTTGTGCGCTGAAGCAGAGGACTGATTACTGTTGACCACCGGGGTGCTTTAATATGTACATAGGTTTAAGTAAACAAGCGTTATGCATTCTGCCCCCATTAGGTTGTGGCAAATGGTGGCCAGTAACCGAGCCAACTACCTCATGCTGAGCAACAAAACACGTGGCCACAAAGTTGATGTTGATTCCTTCAAACATGGCGCGTACCTTTGAGTGCGGCAGAAATGGCCACACATCCTGGAAATCAAACGACTAGCCACACAAAATTTCAGGGAGGGGAGGGAAACTAGGAAGGATATTCGATGTTCAACTATAACAAAATTGAGAAAAGTAATAATTAAAGCACATGTGACAAGAAAATCGCAGCTCACTGACACTGTTGCTGCAGAGAGTGAAAGAAAATTCATGAGCCATTCGACTCTGTGGAGGTGGATGAGCAACGAAGCTGTTTACGACACGACACAAGATGCGACACAGAATGTTGAACGAAGGTACGAACATGTCCTGATCGATGTTCATCGTGACAATAGGCATGCACACACATTCTCGTATCACCTCTGTTATTAAATGTGTAAGCATATCTATGCCTACCCCACGAGAAATTTGTCCATCATGTAAGACAATGAATGGCCCATAACCCCTTAAACAATGACTCAACTCATACACCTATAAACAAAAAAAATTTAATGCGACCTGCAGGTCAGGGTCGGAGCCGAGCAACACGGTCTCCCACTGCTCAGTGTTACTTATTTCGCTATTTGTATGATTTTTGGCTGGGCACAACCATATAATATGGAACAGATCCTTTGTTTTCTTACAATGCTTACGTGTATTAGGGTATTGGTCCGGGTAGTAGTAGTGATAGGCTACGGGGCTGGGGTAGGTGTTCGTCTGAAGTAGTCTCCAAGCTAATTCTTGTCGCTTGTTAAGCGATTTGTGTGCTGGCGGGTACACTGCCCTGGCTAACCTGTAGTGCCGAGTTATTTCCTGGTAACTGACTATGCGATCCCTCTCTGATCCTAGCGTGAGCCGTCCGTGTGCTCGGTTGGCGAGTCCTCGAGCGGCGGTGTAGGCGGCATCGTTGCCGGGTAGGGAGGAGTGTGCTAGTGCCCAAATGGTCTGGATTGGTTGTGGGTGTTGGTTGGTGTCTACTATGTGTTTTACGGGAGCCGAGACCCGACCTTTCACAAAATTGCGTACTGCTGCTCTGGAATTGCTAATAATGTAATGACAATGTGTGGAGCCTATTGCCAGAGCAATAGCTGCCTCTTCTGGTGTTTCGGAGCTTCTGGTACGGATTGAACCACCAGCACGTATTTGACCTGAGAGAGCTGAAGAAGCCACTCGGGCCCAGGTGCTCGTGGCTGCATAACAACAAGGTCATCCGTCAATACCTTGTTTTCAAATAAAGTCTTTACTCACTCACTAATGCAACCTCCCCATTACGATGACAGAAGAGATGTTGGAATGATGAACGGCAATGGTTAGTCAGCTGTGGAAAAAGACGACGCTCGAGCCATTGCTCATGATAGTTTTTGCTCACCCAGATTTGCTGACGGACACAAAAAATGCACAGAACCCTAGCTGTAAACAGCTTTGCTGTAAAAAAAATCTACCACAGCCTGCCACTCGTGTGCCACAGAAGCAAGTGGTACACAAGAGCTATGTGGAAAGAAGAGGTATGCAAAATTCTGGCAGAATCTATTGTGCAATGAATGTCGACGTTTATGCGATTAGCATTGAAGCGACAAATTGTATTGCCACCTCCGAAAACAAGTCATCCATGAGGTGTGCATGCCACTGGACGGAATCGTCGTCTTGCTCTTTTGAGTTCCAGCTTCTGCTTATGGCATTGGCCAATGGCTTGTGGACGTACACAGCAGTGACCCAAGTTCGCGTCAAAGAGGTTCATTGAAGAGCGGTACGTACTCAATCACACTCACTAAATGAAGCCCGTCCCTTCATTTTCTCTTATTCTCGCTTCCCTCTGGACATGCTGCACCTCAGAATGGCGGCACCATAAAAACCACGCGTTGCGATACCCAATAAACACAGACATATCCAGTGACCCAAGTGGGCATGAAAGAGGTTAATCGAAAAGCAACCCGTACCGAGTGTAACGTACCCAGTGGTGAATGCAACTATCAAACATGCAGTACTGAAGTTGTCTGTTTGGGCACAGTCACAGTGGTGTATACCCAGTAACCCATGTTGTCTACTAGGCCAGACTGCAGAAAGTCGCCTATCCGGGCATATAGCCCGTGGCCCATGTCCGCACAACAAGACAGCATCCAACTAACACCTAGTGGATCGTGTTGACTCTCTGCATTTATTGCACGAGATTGGCCGGCGTCCATCCATCCAAAGTGGTCAAAGTAGCTAAGGAGAGGTATCGCTTTAATAAATTATAAGTGTGCTGAATTCCCAAAAAGTATAAACCAACTAGCTCAGCTGAGAACCATCGCATATTTGAAATGGAGTTTTCAAATGTGCTCTGCCTGTGAACCTTGCATTGATATTGGTGTCGTTAAGTTGTAAATATGTGTGAAATGTTCTAAAGACAAATAAACAAACACTACTACAAATATAAAAAGTTAATAATTCACAAGTTAGATGAAATATCACTATTATATGACTAACCATTAAGTACACAAAAATATGCACCTCTTCCGGAGGCTGCTAACAATATACAATTGATCTCATCCTCCCAGAAGATTTCACGTTTAAAAAAAACAATGCTTAAACAAATTCTGGCAGGACCACTCTTGCGATGAATGTCGACGTTAGTGCGATTATCATTGAAGCAGCGCTAGTAGCGACAGACCGCATTGCCGCTGCAGAGGCCCATTATGTAAGAGGCGTGTATGCAGCCGGGATCCACTCTTTTTCTTCCCGCTGACCATGCTGCGCCATCTGGTGGCATCACCGCAAAGTTTGCGCATCGCAGGCGTGTGAATTCAGACAATATTTTCGAAGTATATGTGATGCAGGTTAGATTCCGTACAGCACTGGAGAAAATTTCTATGATTTTTTTTTATCAAAGCAGCACATACCCAGCCACCCAAGCTGGCGCCAAAGAGGTTCACTGAAGAGCAGCAAATACGCAGCGATACATACATACCCACTAACCCAGGGACCCAAGTCGGCGGGAATATGGCTAGATAGAAAGCTAGCCCCCTGAAAGTGTGTGGAGTTCCCAAAGAACGCAAATCACGTCAAAAGCGTTTGACTTGTGCTTAGTCACCCGTGGAAAAATGTCGGACTCGTGTAAGCAGCAAGCACTAGGAAAAACTACATGCTCTTTATCATGTACGTTTGTCATTGGTTCCTGGTTAGTCTGATAAAAACCATTAAATCGTAGGATTTTCCCTTGCATGTTCCAACTTTCCTCCACTTACGTTCCACCTCAGATCTACTTGCGACACCACTGCTGCCATTGCATACAGGGACAAGTACCACATACGGGGACCAGGTACAACCAGACCTTGCAAGACAATGGGGCACATTCTTCTGACAACCTCAAACACTCCTGCTCTACTTGCCCCAGTGTACAAGCATTTCCTCAGTGGTTTGCTCGCAGCAGACCTTGTCGTCACTGTGGTGGTTATTCCCGTAGAGCTTACTAAATTTACTGTGTAAAGAGAACTCTGGCACTGCACTCTTTCAGCTACCATGGGAATGACGGGTAGTACATGGATTTGTCTAATCTTTATACTTGTGGCTTCGGACATTCTTGTGCCTTTGCTTACTATGCTTTATATGCCTTTATTGGCCTCAAGCAATCCTATTTTCCTCAACGCAAAAGGCAGTAACACTCTGTACATGCATATTCATGACAATTTTAATTTATAACGCAACATATTGTCGAACATGAACACTTTGCACAGTCACAAAGAAGTATGATGGACGAAGCTTGGAAAATTCGAGTACTAATCCCACCATTCCCATGGTGAGAAGCACACTTGCATCAACATGCTATCAACGCTTGCACATTGTGGAGCCCCATGTATGGTAGCAGGTGGCCACAAGTGCCACTCCTGTAATGCCCGTCAGCCCACCCTCCTCCTACTATTCTGTGTGCGGGTCTCACATGAGCAAGTATGATAGCTTCCGTGTAGATTTATTCAGCTTTGTGGCATTGTGAAATTAAGGCATGCTCACATTTCGTGTACAAGATTATGCTCGGTGTATGAAGCTATGCAAGTGCATGATTTGCAAGCTCATCTTCAAACATTGCGCTGTTAAAAGATGAAAGTTTGGCAATGCCAAATAAGTAACCCACGTCAGATGGGAAACATTGTCCAACCAAAGTGTGCCATTCAGATCTTCAGGCTTATGTCAGTGTCCTGGTGGCGGAGATCTTTTGGAGTCGTAGTTTTTGAAAGTTCAGGACACATGCTCACTATTCATTGAGCCAGCCTTCTTCAATCTCTGTTATCTTTGAGAGAATGAAATGTCATGATACTTACTGGCAGCTAAAACTACAATTGCTTACAGCAACTCTATTAATGCAGCTTTTGCAGCATCGATATAACAGGTTTATTGCTGTAAAAATGTAAAGGGCATTACTTTACAGACAGCCCGAAAAGAGCACCAAACGCTTCATCGGAGTGTTTGAAATAAATATCCCAAAGCAGCAATGAGAAATACCATAGTGGAAGGCCCCGAATTGATATTTAAAGTGAAGCTTATTTTCTTTTCCTCCCTTTATTTGGGTAGGTGCCACTATGTTCCCCAGCTTGTATAGCACATAATTTTGATTGAAGAAGCAGCGACAGTGAGCACACTTACGTTTTTACATTGGGTTTTTGAAATGTCAGCCAAATGCTTGGTATACGAGTGCTCTTGCATTAAGCCCCTATAGGAATGCGGTTGCTAATGCCGGGAATTGATCCCGCGACTTTGTGCTGAGCCAATGCCTCCTTTACTAGATGCCAGCCGCGTTGTCCGTAAACTCGGTTCCTGGCCCTCTCCCTTTTCTCTCCTCCGCGAAAAGGCAACGAGCGCCGCTTGTGGCGGACGTCTGCAACCTAGATCACGTGCTGCGGCCTCTGAGATTACCATGGCGTCTGTTGCCATCTCGGAGGCCCGCGCATATAAAGTGCCCGCGGAGCATTCAGCCGCCGCTGCCACATCCGCCGGAAGTTGAAAAGGCAACGAGCGCCGCCGCACGGAATTTATGCTGAACTAACTTCAACTAAGGGAACCGCCGCCGCAATGGGAAAGCGAGCAACGCGGCTGGCATCTAGTAAAGGAGGCATTGGCCGAGCAGCACAACGCCACATCTGCTGAAGCAGTGTAGTTAAACCAACGGCAGCATACTACCGTTGGCTGCAAACCCTTCAGCTGTAGGGTACTTCTGATTACCCGCTGGATTTACACCTCCCGGAATAAAATTGCGGCAGCAACTGCGCTTTCACTCACAGCGCACATAGCTATACTTAAAAACATAGTTTATTCACAGGAGCTTTACTGTACATACAATAACAGCTATCTCGGCATCTTGGTAAAGTACAGGGCACAGAAAGACATGACTTGATTTCTTTACAGCACTATTTACATTTCCCTGCTGGAAGTGAGTGGATTCCACGTTGGTATTGAAAGTGCACAAAGGAAGCACCAGGAGTGACCAGGTCTACAGCTTCAGTATTGTGAGAAGTACCTTACGCTTGACTAGACAAATGCACAAGGCAGTAACTACTACTGATGGCTGAGGACTGCAGCACTTCACGGACTTTTATCATTAAGAGTGAGTTACGCAATCTTTTAAAAAAATTCTTAATTCACAAATCTCAAAAGCACAAACATTGGAACAGCAGTTGCACTTATCCATGTCACATTAGTGCAGCCCGAGAATTCTTTAGCCCCCTAGGCACACCTAATGCAAGAATTTCGCTAAAAAAACACTGTTGCTCTGTAAACAACATAATGGCAAAGGGGAGGCCTAACAGTGCACCAAGGTGAATGAACTGGCAGCAACGACAGCCCATATTAGCCCGTCCTGGATCATTCTTGCAACATCTTGTGCAACAATTCCTTTAGTGTGCACTGTTAACTGTCACATGTACATATGCACATACACACGTACATCATGGGCACATGTTACCTTTCATGCGCGCAATTTCTTTTTTTGTTATTTACAACATTATCGTAAAACACTGCCCTGCACAACAAACATGCAATGGATCAATCTCACAAAGAGCTTTATCACTTTGGTAATCTTAGGAACGCAAAAATCGGAAGCAGAGCATCAAGAGTTGACATACAGCAATGTTTACGCTACATGGCATGATGCACACAGTAAACATGTACTGGTGGTACGTGATTTCGACCCTTGAGAGACTGGCACGTTATGACCACAGCATGGAAATGGCAAACAATGTAAACGTCATCTCTACCACACAAACAATGACATTCTCCTTTTAAGAGTATTGCTCTCGAGATGCCAGAAGTAATGACTATTTTCTAGCCGTCACCCGGTGCAAATTCATGACTTCTGCTTTCCAACTTCGCACCCACGGCGTTGAATGACACAGGATTTAAAGCGTCTGCCATGGTGCCTCGGCCCACTACAAGTGTGTGCTTTGCTAGCACTTTAAAAGACGCTGGCTTGCAATTATTACACATCACTGAGTATATAAGTAAAAGCATGTGTAACACACACATTCTAGCAGAATGTGTGCATAGTCAATTCGAATGCACAATGGTTGTGACAAGCAGCAAAAGTTTATGTACTGCGGCGCGAGGCCCGTTTTCCTGACAGCCACTCTTTCCATTCAAAGCCCGAGAGATGGCTTCGAAGGCAGAATGGCGCTAGGAAGCAAGTCTCAGCCAATATTACTAAAAAGAAAAGCACCCAGTGGCACATTTTCTTTTAACTTGGCTTTGCTGTCCTACTGCAAATACGTCAAGGCAAGGAAAGCTGCAATACAATAAGGGACATCTGGCTTGTATTGCGCTTCTTGCCCAAGACAGAATTGTACGAATGGCACTGCAACAACAGTGACACTGAAAGTCCATTAGATTCACCGCCGCTTTCCGAAGTAGTTAAGGAGGCGCTGCATCTTTACGAGTTGTTTCACCAGTTCAACATGGCGACATCTGCATGTTGCCATTACTCATACACAATGCAAGCTTCGTGCACAAGTACACAACATTCGCTGTACTTGTTAGAGAGTTAGGGCAGGGCTCGTGCAGGTCATGCCATGTCAGTTCTGCACGAGCAAAAACTGGCACTGAACTAGCGATTCAGATTCGAATCGGCCTTGAAACATGCAATGCAGTCACTGTTGCCTAAAATGTGAAGACACTCCATGGTCTTTGACTCGTTGATCATGTACTTGCGTATTGCAGGTATAGAAGCACAAGACTGGTTCCACCTTGTGTTTTGAACAATTTGCCAGTTAGCTGCAGCATACAGGTGTAATCTCTGCTTACATGTACCAGCAAGAATAACATTTTACCAGGAAATTAATAGGTGCAGAGTATGTGCGAGAAACTAACAAGGTCATGGACAAGAACATAGCATGTTGAGCCATATAAGGCACCTAAAATGGTTGGCAAACAATACGAGATGCTTACAAGTGCAAATTTGGCTTTCCTGACACGAATGCACAGTACCTCTCAAAAGAAACAAAGCCGCAAGTAGCATGAGTACTGGGAGTTCTGATTGCCATGCTGCACCCATGAAACTCCTGGTGTTAGAAATCTTGGCATGTGGAAGCCGAAGAGCTCTTCTAGCTGTACAGATGCAGCAGGAGGTTCGCTAGACACTGCAGAATCAGCTGTGGTCACACACGTTTCTTTTGATGAAGGCCGTGCCCAGTTGCTCAGAAAAATTGAGAGAAGATAGGAGCCACCAAAAAGTTTAATGGAACTTCTTTTTTTGCGATCTAAGCATGCAGTGGGGAAATGTGTGTGTATGTGTGTGCACCTCACATACAGACGACGTGAAACTCCGAGGTGCACAGCCTTGGAGTTTCACGTCGTTTGACCAGGCTACAAAAATGTTGCATTTTCTTACGGTTTCAGAGTTCCAAAATGTTGTGCTAGCAACTGTAACAGCTGTGGTTGATTCAGTCGAATGTGCAGCTTGAACATCCTCAATCATAGATCTCAAAAATAAAGTTTCAAAGAATAACAGTATATTTGGTCTTTCTGTTCCAGAATGGTCACGTAAACAAACCACATGTGAACAATGGAAACGCACTGGCATGAGCCAATTGTGTTTCCTCTCATAATGGCAGTCCCTGTACTCTGGTGCTGCAACTTGAATGTCTTGTTGCTCAACCTGGCATTTTTGGGCTAAGTTTTGGTCTTGTGATCGCAGTGAATGTAAAGCACCAGTGTCTTTAAAATTATACGTGTCTAGTGACAAGGGTTGGTAAGTGCTCAATGAACTCTCACAATATGTGTGTCTTTGACTCAATAAAAGCAACAGAAAGAAAAGAAAAATTTGCTTCTATGCAACCGGTCTTCTAGACCGAGATCGTATCACTGGCCACGAGTTAAAGAGCATAGCTCTATGTTAGTCTTTTGCAGGACAGGAAGCTCTCACATATGGCCTAGTTATATTTCAAGCAGATGTCATTGGAACACAGGCATCATGAAAGAAAAGCTAGTTTTTGAGTGGCCTAGGCCCACCATGCAGGAAGTGGGTACTGCACTGGGGACTTTGCTGCGAAAAAATTTCAGCGCACTTTTCAATTTCAAGTTGTGCACGTGGGCCGTGGTATCGTTTCTGGCATCTACAGACTTGATACTGCGCTTATTTCCAGCACCTCTAAGAAGTTGGCCATTATAGCCATGCGGCACTTTTCCACAGTTGCTAAGTAGTCGCTGACCAACATTGCACAAGAAACTGCAGTAGCCACGCTCTGAGCCCACAGCAATAAAACAAGATGCTGTTGAAGGCCATGGCAGCAGGCAAGCATGAAATTAACTAACGCCTTTTCACAACGCAGGGAGCAATCTTGCGCACCGTAGTCACACACTGAATACCACACTCGGTTCTGGCATCTCTTAAACAAGGGCCACAGTGGCCGAAAATGTTGTCTGCTTCCGTTCACGGTACACAGTCACCGACCGCTGTCCCCCACACAGAGAAGGTGTACCGGCCACCCTCTCTCGTCTATGACGGTGACGAAGCCCGCCGCCACAGTGCCCTGGTGTCGCTCCCGCTGGACAACAAGCGTTGGCAGGTGCGCGCCACCTGCTCCCGAGTGGCGTGCCACTGCTGCAGGAGCTGTCATCGCAGCTCGAGGCCATAGCGGCTCTGCTCCATTTGCAGCGCGCCGATGGCGGCCGCCAAGTGCCGGACGTGCCGCACGTTGGAGATGCCCAGTGCCCGCAGGTCCTGCTCTTGCAGCTGGGCGATGCGCGCCAGGTCGCAGAGTCGGGCCTCGAGGAACAGGGGTTCGTACATGGGCAGGCCAAGTGAGACGAGCCAGGGCCGTAGGCCGCCCGAGTAGTCGGCCTCCACACTGGTGCCGTGGCAGGAGTCGGCCAGAAAGTCATTGGGAACCTGGCACAGGGAATGCAGCATTTTAAAGGGACGCTAAAGACAAGCGCTACGTTAGGCCCACGAGGCCCAAACCCCATTTCACATTTTAAAAAAATTAAAGCAACTCGTTCGCATTTACTTCTGGTCATGGAGAGTGTACTGGTATGAATAAAATGGTGAAATTATAATTGTTTAAAACTTAATAGTATGGTAATTAATTAATAATTAATTTGCTGAATGATGCACAACTGGAAACTCCTTCGAGCATATTAAAAACACTAGCATGGGCTCTACATTGGGCCTCCAGTGCTTAAATCAGTTTTTAGGCATCAAATTCTGCATATAAAAAACCATATGCTGGGCTTTGTTTCGGTTAAAGAGAGAATGGGTGCCAAGAGAAGGAAAGTGCACGGGAGGATGGCAGAGCATTAGGTAGTGCAGCGAAATTAAGGAAACTTGAAGGCATAAGATGGGCTCAGCTGGCGCAAGACAGGGTGAATGGAGGTCACCGGGAGAGACCTTCGTCCAGCAGCGGACATAAATAGGCTGATGATGATGACGGAGAAACACTAAATCAGTTTATATCGATAAAGTATTCTTTAAAAGCAATTCTTGTGACGTTTGCAGTAATGGGTTAATTATTAGGACACAGAATTAATGTGAAATCCATTCCCTAAAATTCAGTTCAAGAGTCAGTTTGATGTCACATATTTCGAAGTATATCTTTTTTGCATTTGGGTCATCACGGTGCAGTATAAGTACTTGAAACTTGCCAAGGCCAGTCTTTGGCTCTTTTAGAATAGAATGCAGTTCATCTTTATTGTGAACTTGTGACCTTCTGCTCAGCAGAACACCATAGCTAGCAACCTGCCATTGAAGGTCAGTCAGTAAGGTTTCGAGAATGAAAGAGTCTGATTTTTAAACATGCTGGTTTGCATGTAAGGCAGTGTATATGTAAAGCTCTGACAGTCCACATACAGTTAATGTTACATTACTCTCCAGGAAACACAGAAGGAACTCACCCCTTGCTTGCCTATGCGATCCAATTCTGTGATGCGAATCTTATCCAGGGCTTCTGCAGTCTCTGCTATGTCCCTTTGAAGTTCCTCGGAGTACCGCTGTACCAAGGCAGGCGGTATGCCACAAAAGCCAATCTGCAAGTCACATAGGAACAGAACAAAACATAATCACTGCACTAATGCTTTCACCAAACAGGCTGTCTATACGTGAAAAAAATTCATCCGATAAAAAGTGTTACTGACCACCAAACACTTGCATTCTTTTATGTATCAGTGCTCGCATAAGAGCAAAGTAGAACAAAAAAATAAACGGTTAAGAATTTCTGTTTTGCTTTGACTGTGCCTCTGCTTTGTCATGACTCATCAACTAGCCACCCCGCAGACCTCGTAGTGAATTCATAGGTTGCCACCAAGTATACTATCGGTGCTAAAGCAGCTTTATACTTAAAATGCGGTAGCCAAGCATTACTTCCATTTGTCCGAAGTCCACATGACGAGCATAGCTCTGCAGAGGGAGCTCACCTTGTCTGTGTAAGGCTCCTGGCATAGGTCAATGCCTTCCGCAGCTAGCTTGTGTTCAATGCACATGTGCAGGGATAGCGCCGCCGCTGCCGCCGTCTCCTCAACATTGTGTAGGCTTCCCTTCCTATCACTGGCCTTGCGAGGGTCGTGGGAGTCCCTCCGAAGAAGGGCCGACGCTTTCACCTTCCGAGCAAAGCTCGAGCCGTACGACGTTTTTGCAGGAGACTCGGCCAGCACCTCGTCATCAAAGGAAGCGGAACGACTGTCGTCATCGCCTCCGTTGCCACTCAGCTTGCGGAATACGTTCTGCAAGCTCTTTGGAATGTGATTCCGAATACAGTCAGCTGAAGCCCGACGCAGCTCGAACCGCTCAACGGCCGCACTGACGATCGACGGAGGGAGTGGGGGGGTGTTGGTTCCGTTGAATGCCCTCTCTTTGGTGTCTTCACACCTTGTTGCAAAAGCGGGTGGGCTATCCGGTTCAGGCACGGGGATGTTCATAGGGAAACGCAAGAGGTTGCTTCCATTGTTCAAGGAAGAGTCACCACCGTCGCTGGTCACTGTGAATGCCTTTCGGTCATTCTGGAACGCACTGGGCACACTGTCGAGATCGTTGATTACACTGTCTAGAGCTAGGTCTGCGTCCCCTTCCTTGACAGGTGGAAGTTCGGGGCAGGCAGGCACCTCCAGGTATTCACCGAGGATTTCACCTGAAATTCGCAACATAAGCTCAATTAATTTGTGTGACTGTTTCTCATAAACTGCTCTCTGCTTCTCTGCCTTATAGCAGTGTCACATCTGCAGTTTTGATCCTGATTGAGCCCAACCCGGATTGAGTGTGCTGCTACGTGGGAATTTTCCATTGTGGCTTTACTCCAATCCAAATCTGTTCAATCTTGATTCGTGCATTGTGACCGAGCTTCTTGACAGCAATCTAAGGCCAATGTCTGCACTATGACTTTTACTATATATGAAGTGAACTTGTCAAGTGTATTTGTGTTCACTTAGCAACACCTGGTGCGCTAGAGCTCACCCAATGCCGTACGGATTTTTTTTAGCCATGCAGAAGTGATCACTGTTCATCGCAATAGAAAAATTTGATCACAATGAACAAACCCAACTTTTCATAGCTGCCTTTCAGCACACTAATGACAAATACTACTGAAGTCGTAAAATCTATTTATTGTGATTGGATGTTTGTGTTTTAATTTGTGCTACCTGTGTGAGTTCCAAAATTTTGGAAGAAGCAGGTTAGCTTTCTGAACACAATGGAAGGAGAACAACTTGTATTCAACTCCATCTGCAAGTACAATAGACTCAAAGCTGGTATAAAAGAAAATGCAGGAAACGTGTTGTAAAAACCTGACTGCAATTGGGCACAGTTGCGATTTCAAGTGCCTGTACGTCACTTGTGTTACAGTTCACTAAGAAAGTTAAAGGTATTATTACTCCAGTAAACTTGCCTTAGCAGTAAGCTTAACTGTGTTCCTTCTTTCCTTGTATAACTGTTTAGGCTTCTATGGTAAAGCATGATTAGTTGTTGTGTCTAACAGCACCACAAGGATCCCCACCCCCATATGGCTACTTAGAATACTCAATGCAAAGAAAAGCACTAAAGTTCATATCTACTCGATTACCCAACTATCTAGGATTAATGAGTAATCAACATATTAAATAGGCATTCATTACTCATTCGTAATGAAGTTGTATCCAACAAGAAAATGCCTTTCTTATATCCAATAATTATAAGCGTACACATTCACAGCGGTGTAAAAATATTCACAAATTTTGTTATATTATTGTGTGCTTCAATATATCTGAAAATGCACTGTATCCGTGTTCTCTGTATTAAAATTCCACTGTATTGACGGTGTTTATTGCAGAAACACATTTAAGTCGTAATCGCAGGGATCACTCTTCAAGGAGAGCATGATGTGTGCTTAGTTCTTTTTCAGTGATAAAAGAGGCTTGGAATCTCCAGCGTGCGAGAGCAGCTGACTGGGCATTTTCTTGATAGCGTGACGCTACTTTCAATCATGCTGTAAACGAGCAAACTTAATTGCTGGCCTAGCCCTGCAGCCTCTATGAAATGAAAGAAGACCAATTTTGGCACAGTTCAAGTAAAACTCTTGCTTGGGCTAGTTGGTTCATGCTTGAAGTAGTTTGGCAAGGCGCAGAAGACCAGGACTCGAGAAGATTGGCACAGGTCACTGTGTTCTTGTCATATGAACTGGCAAATAACATAGCAGTGGGGATGCATGCACGCTTCCGCAGTTCATTTCTATCATAACCCGCTGAAAATGATTATGCTTTCCTTAAACACTAGCTGGGAATATTACCATTTTGGAAACAGAACCTTCACAATGTGAAAACAGAGGACACAGTAAGGGGATAGGGGATATGCCCAGCATCATGCATGTAACCCCTTGTCATCGCGTAAGGTTTTGCACCGTACAACTTGTGTTTCCCAAATGCTGTTCCTACTAACTCAAACCGCACCTCCCGACACCTACCATCGTGTTCGAGAAGTGCTTCAGCAGCCTTGAGGATTTGCATCTGGTGGTCTTCATTGTTGATTCCCAAGCTCTCCAGGTCTTCCTTTGTTATTTCCTTGAAGGTGTCGAGATCTTGGTAGCCATGCAGCATGAATACGTTGACATAGTTCTGGAAAATAGTGGCAACGCTTGAGTTAAAATGAGTTCCCAAGCGTGCATCTAACAAAGATTTATGGTCCGAAGTACAGCACTGAAAGTGTACAGTCGTGAGCAAAAGTTTGAAGACCAAAGGTGCCGCGATTTTTTTTTTCCCAGACTGGGAATTTCAGCTGAAATCAAGAATGTGCTCCTACCTACGCATGTTTGACCAATACAATGTACTGAACCAATTCAAGCTTAAATATATTCAAGCTGCACTTGAATATATTTAAATTTTTTTGCTGACGCCATGGTCTCCAAACTTTTGCTCGTGACTGTATATCTGTAGCTGTACAGTAGATGAAAAATTATGCAGCATTTCCATTTTTATTACAATACTCGTTCTGTGAGAACGATGAAAAAATGTTGGTAAAGTGTTCAATTGCTTGAATACGCACCAGAAAGAAAATTATGAAAATACATTAAGGTTATTCAGTTTGTGCTTAAGAGACACTAATTCCACAATCATAGCAGCTACAACTGAGCTAATGCTACAAAGCAGTGCTTTGCTGCACGTAATGGCAAAACATTAGCGATGCCTTCCCAGATGTCTTACCTGTAGGGAAAACATTCCGAGCAACTCCTCCAGGGATTCAGGCCTCTGCTCTAGCTTCGGCACACTTGGGAACCTTCGCTTTCGTGGTTTTGTCTCTGTCGGAATTTCTTCTACGTTAATGAACTTGAAATGGCCCACCTTCTTGTTCGCAACACCAACCCATGTGCCTGTTGTGTTCTTGGACAGGATGTCTATAATATCCCCTTTCTGCAAATGAAAAAAAAAAAAAACTGGGAATGAAGCAGGAAACTATCATTTAGCCAAGCTATGAAAACCAGCAGTGGGTTTCTATTATTCAGACACATAGAGACTGTCTGAATAATGTACTGAGGGTGCAAAGTATGCATGAGAAGATGGTTCAAACTTGCCATTGACACCAAAATTCTCTTTGCACCTGTCCAGGTGCTCGACTTCATCGTCACCAAACCCTCCGTCACCTATCTAAAGCACTTAATCCAATGTATCGGTTTCCAAGTTGACACAGGAGATGAATTGCCGTACGCTTTCCTAGTCATCTCATATGCAGACCACAGCGACTTGGACCTCGCTGCCTTCTTGAATGTTACCAAATCGTTTCTTTTTGGAGTGGGACAACAGTTTATGGGCCACTTCTCATTCGATACAAAAGAGAAATAAGTGCTGCCAGTGGTCGGCCATCATGCAGGCAGTTCAGTTTCTACAGCAGGTGGAGGCCATGATCTGTGAGAATCCTGAAAAGTAAATTATCGCCTTCGTTGAGTAGCTTCAAGTGGCGGACTCAACAGCCAAGCTTTCTCCGCACAATGTAATAATGTGCCCTTCCTAACCGATGGATTTGCTCACTCCCCACAGGGCCTGCACTAACCAAGAGTGGATGGTTATTAACATCTGCGGGCACGTCACCCTCAATGCAGAGTCTAGTTTCTAACATTAACTCACTACACTGCTACGTATGGGCAGAGTCACTGACAGGGACACTAAATAGCAGCCACATAAAGTTAAAAACACACTAAAAGCTGCTGTTGTGAAAGCAGTGCCCGACTTTAACACACACTATGTGATCTCAGCATGCTTCCTTTATCGAAGTAGAAATCCGTCAATAATTGAGGCCAAAAATGATTTATATTAAACAGGCAAAAGTGGTAGAAGAAAATGTAAAAAATTTAGGATGAATGTTTCGATTCTTCTCTGAAAATATTGTTTCTAATCTTGAAGCTGTCATTATGCTTTAAATACCTCGCACACCCAGTACCAGGTCAACTGGAAGGCTACAACATACATGGATCTTTAGAGGGACTAAATTTATGTTACCTGAACTGTTATTCAAACCAAATTACAAAGGACCAACCAGACCCCCATGACATTAGCATACAAGCAGCTGCCTGATGCATTGCACTGCGATACGAACATCGCCCTATATTCTCAGGTTGATATTGGCTTTAAAAGGCAAATGCTGCAACATGTTTCCAAAGCTATTAACCACAAACCTAACTTGCCTCCACTAGGTTTACATGCTAAATAAAAAGAAAGCAGCCCTGTGCATATTTACAGCTGTCACAGTGATAACTGAGGCACCTTATCAGAACGTCATGCATACTTGCGTATCTTTATCGAACTTATGGTTGTGGTTAAATTTTGGTGACCTTTGAATGGACAAATCTTTTGTGACCACTGTGCCCGCGCATCAATCTGGGCTGCTGATAAAGTTTTAACGCCCACCACGCCATTTCAAGCCAATGCTCGATAACTTCATTTGAGCGGCTGATTTCGACTGACCACTACTTCATAATGAGCTAGGAAAGTGGCCGTAACAAATACGCATTGCAGTGGGGAAAAAAAACACCCCGGTTGGGTGCTACCAACCTTGAATGCAAGGCCGTCCTTGTCATAAGGAGAAGGTACACAGTCCACGAGAGCACGTGCCCGGCCAACGAAAGGGCCGAAGCACTGTGGATTGCACTCCTCTTCGCCGATGGAGGAAGAACTCCTGTTGCTGCTGGTTGGAGTGTGGGCCTGTATGCCTGGTAAACAAGCAAAACGAAGAAAAAGTGGTGTATTACTTCGAACGAACTGTCACAACCTCAAAGTTCTGAGCCTATATGCTAGTACTACCGGTAGACATTTCTTTTCGAGGATAACTGTGTGTTTGGTAGTGCGCCATTGAAACGTGGTGTTCTGGTAAACTATATTTAGCTGCATCCGGACACCAACAGAAAAAGTGGATCCGTACGACAGAATAATAAATGGCTAGTGCAGGCTCGAAATAATGAGGGCAAAGTGAATTTTGGTAGCTTTTGGCAGCAAGCTACGCAGCTACAATCTTATTCTACAGAACCTTTTTTTAATGTGCTGTTCTAAGAATCATGAAAATTAATTGGTCAACTTCATTTTTGTCATTTTCAGAAACTTGAGGTCAGTTCGTCTGTCCACAGGTTGAGGTGAAATCAGAGCAAATGCAGTGAGGTGCCAAGACAGGACCAGAATAAATTAATGCTTTGAAACACCTGTGCGATGAAAAAAAAAACTGACTGAAGGAGATGGAAAACTTCAACCAAAATTCATTTTAACAACTAGACAGAGAACACAGTGCTGTGGCAGAACACTGTGAGCTTTTTGATCACCAAATTAGCCCTGATGGTACTGCCGTCTTGGACAGAGAGAACAACCACAGGCTGCAACTCCTTTTAGAATCCTGGCACATCCAGAAGATGCCGGGTAACATCAATCGTTTGTTTATGCTCAATGTCTACAAAAAGTGTCTGCACACCTGTCAAAGTGCCAAAAACGCATATAAGCACTGCTACACCTCATGCCATGTCACCCCTGCAGAAGGAGCTGGTCGGGCTCTGAAACATCGGGTTCTGCACATATCTGCCAAATGTTTACCTTCCTTTGATGAAAACACTGAATTTATCACTAGCATTTCATTGCTGATATTTATGTACACTCCCTGCCGACGTGAAAGGCAACAGTGTTAAAACATAGATTCTTGCAGACATGCAAGTCATAACTTCCCTCACTGCTATTTGTTATGTTGTTCTCCTGTTGAAGAATTCCACTCATGGAACTTCTTGTTACAGGCACACACGAGGAAAATTACGGGCTTTTAAGGCGTCCTGAACCATTGAAAGAACTTAATGAAAAATATGGGCGTAAAAAAATAATACACAGCCCATGGATAGCATATGCTGCTGTGAACATCTCAGCCAAGTTTTGCAGTCGTGCACAGCCCGTGGAGCTCACAAGCAGAGCACTAAGTCGCCTTTTTCTCAAACGCTCTCTTTTCAATAGAAGCCTGCTCCTCACACTGCTCAGGACACTTTATTTTGTAATATAGCAGATTCCCATCCATAACTGCCATTGGCCAATAAGCTGACATCAATCAAGAAGAGTGTCTGGATCAGGGCCTTTCTTCCTACTGTTACTGTGCATATCTTTTGACGCAATTTCATAAACAGGCTGACATAAGTGAAAATCTGCTTCAAATTTCTATAATAATGACATACTTCCGGAGGACGCTGAATATCGTCTGTTCACGCTCATTTGTGGCTACCCGCATAGGAATTAAACTTCGGCCATCCTGCTTATCGGTGTAGCAGCTGTCAGGTCCCTCTAATTTCAAGCAGTTTTGAACACTCAACTAGCCTCGCAGCATGCAAAACTTACGGTCGCGCCACCCACACGCTTACCAGCACGCGCTCACTCCTGGCCGCTCCTGGTTAGAGACACCTTGGCAGACTTCGCTTCGCATTGAGCTATTGCTAGCGCTTCAAAATGCGCAAGTTGGATGTGCCTGCTATACATTCGTCAAGCTGATGCAGGACAAAGCCGGTCTGCACCATGTAACACGGCCAGACAGGAGCATATGATTGCAAGCGCGCACTTTAAGCCCAATCGTGCACAAAGCAAACACTGCGCATACACATTGCAGTTGCATGTAACTGCTGCCTGCTATGTAGCGTGGATACCGAGGCCACTGTGAGGTACCACAACGAGTCCGCTGGCTGAGCGCACTGGGGCTCACTGAGGACAACCACATTTGGAACGTTGTAGGTGCCAAAATTGGAAATAGTGGCGTCTAAGTCAGCATGTAAAATCAAATTTGAACTGTGCACCGTGGTGACGTTCAGTCGGCAGAGAGTTGTGGGCACACCCTGCTCCGCCGTAGCCATCACAGTGCAAATAATTGAAGAAGGAGTGAAAGCACCGTGAACAGGATGTTTGATTGCCAATAACTACGCTTCCGCAGAACACATCAAAATGCTTTTTGCGGAGAAGTATTTCTGAAATAGTCCAATTTAGCTTCAGTTTCAATTCTCGACTTAGGTAGAGAAAAAGTGGTTCAGGGCCCCTTTACGTTTTTTTTACTGCGATAGCAATTATATGGTCACTCGAGGTGCATTTCTACCATCGCCGTGATGTTTTGTATGAAGTGCAAGGGCGATAACATCGATAACAAGTGTGCAAGGATGAGCTGACAATGATGGCTCAGTTTTGCACGCACAAGGGAGGAAGGTGGGAAGGAAATCGGGGAGGAAACATGCCATCTTCCATCGCGCACAAGGCACCGGGGGTAGGGGAGGGAGGGTGAGTTATGCTTTGGTGGCTACTGCATACGCCGCGGCCACGTAGGCCCTATCTTGAAGGTGACGTGTAATGGGCACAGAGTCTAGGCGCAGCGACAGCCAATAGCTTCGCGTGTGCTATGTTCTCACCACTTAGTTTCTGCTGAAGCGAGAGGTAGCACAAAAGTTAATTCGCTCGCTCCTGCTGCCGCGCTTCTTCACTCCAATGTTTGGACAGCGGGTTTCCGGGGTGATCACGTGAGATGCGTTCACGTTTGGTCGTGTGTATATGACACCATGCTTATTAATTTAGTTAGTAAGCGAATATTTACAATCCTGTATGGCCGATAAAACTACCATCCTTACTGCGTATACCTGTCTACTAATTTGGTATCACAATCAATGCTCCTTTCGCCTTTCGGGCGAAACTGCGACTTTTCTTAACCACAAAGAATTCTTAAAATTTACCTGCACAGGCTGCACAATTCTAGTCCTTGAGCTGTATTTCTCAAAAAGGCAGACATTACTTGTGCAAGAAATAAAAATGCATAATAGACTAATTAATAGAATTTCACTAGTTAAATTTTTGTGTAATTACATTACAGCACATGTCGCAAGTTGCGAATTGTAGTTGGCTAGTTTGCAAGTCATATCCACTAAGAATGAATTGAGAGGATGACACCAGTTTTGAGATATGCGTCGACAAACTTGCAGCAAAACTGCACTACTTACTTCAACAAGACGTCAATTTATACACTGAAGCACAAAAGTAACTGGAACACCAATTTATTTTGTCACACACATTGGAAATGAATTTCGCTAGAGGTGTCATACTAAAAATTTGTTTTAAGTGGCTGCACCTTGCCAACTCAAAGGCTACGATTTGAAGATTTCAATATATGCCCTAAAGTTGTAAGTTAAGTGAATGAGTGAAATTTAATTAATTATACATTTATGCATTTTGATTTCTCATGCAAGTAATGACCACCTCTTCGAGTAGAACTGTCGTATCGTCACAGACAAGTTAGGAAAATTCAGTATGGTCTAAAAAAACAAAACACCTGGTACATAAAAGGCTCATCAACAGCAGAAGTAAGAAAAATCCTCAAAGGCAGAGGACGTACTTGATCGGGAGCCCACAGATCCACTGGGAATGCTTTCCACAGAGCTTCCGGGTTGAAGGATTTCATCCGGAAGGTCCTTGTCTTCCATCTGAAGAACAAGAATGCAGTCTTTGCATCAATAGCAATCTTTCTGATGAATGCCACACATAACAGCATCAAATGGTTACACCGAATGAAGCATCAGGTATGAACCAAAGACATAAAAAGCAAAAATGAACTGAGCCGTGCATCTCCTAGATGTAATCAACACTCTTCCCCTCCCCTTAATCTTATTAGCTTTCGTTAATGAAATGGACACAGCCAATTTCTTGTGAAAGTTGCAGGAAGCTTAAATATCAACATGTTTCTCAAATGAGAAATCTTGTTCGTCATCCCTTTGAATATTCCACAAACATCGTATTCAGTGTATGTGCACATTACAAGTGAGTCACCTATCGCAAGCCAATCAGTAACCGATTCCACTTGATAAACCTCCATCTGAAAGCAATTCAGATGTAAAACAACGCCTGCAAGAAGAATTGTTTTTAGCTGGCATTGCAGTCATGCACATATTTTCTGGCGCCAAATCTCGCATAAGCACTCCAAGTCATTGAGACAAAGTTATTGCAAGACTTAGTGGTGTGTCCCCAGGGGTTCTGAACAACGAAGTAATGAAACCCACAAATTAAGTGAAACACATCTTTGGTCTTTCAAGTTTGAACATAGCGCAAGGAGAAAGTATGATAAGTGAAGCAACGAACCGTCCCATCCACAGAGCTCCGGCTGTTCCTGAACCGAGATATCTTTTTCTTGACATCCTTGTGGAGATGCCTGACCCGTCCTACGAGTGTGTTCCTGAGCTGCTGGTCTGGAGTTTTTTGGGCTTCTCCCATCTGCTAAAGAAAAATAAATAAATAATATGTTAAAAACAAACAAATGGTGACACACGCAAATGTCATCTTAATGTGGCACAGCTCTTTGAAAGACAGCAATGGATAAACATCTTAGTGGCGAACCACATTCTTGCAGTACTACGCTTTTGCAAACTTACGAGCTCGAATCTTTCACTTGAGTTTTTGAGATTGACATCTCTTGTATTGAAATACAAGAGCATTTCCTTGACTACTCCTAAACTCCGTGCAATGCTAGGGCTTCAAAGATGATGCCACAGAGCTGTCTGATTCACATGCATTGCATGCATTGAATTAAAGACATTCGCATGATGACTGGCATGTAATACACTTGTGATAATGACGATGCCTGCTATCATCCTTTCACATTCACATTGCCATTCATTGACAGATGGGTTCTAGTGAAATTTCATTGGCTTTAGTAAACTAAAGAACCTTAAATAAACATGTCATACCTTTTCAGCCTCCTCCTGGTCCTCGTAGTCTGAAGACTGGGACTGTCCTTCCTCACTGGCACAGTAACTGTTGCGCGTCGGCTGCAAAACACAAATAGAAAATTATTTGATTTGGTTATACGTGGCATTGCGTGTTAGGCTGCAAGAATGTTATACTTAACCTGTTAATTAGCTTTCAGTGGACTGAGTCAATAGTTAACACAAAAAAGTTATGGCACTGCCACAAGGGATGTCTCCATGTGACTCATGCAGTGCAACCAAGCAATCAAAACCTTTCGGCTGCCGGTGAACTGTCGCGTCCGATAGAGCCAAAGCGTACTGACAAAGATATACAGCTTACATGCTTACATGGCGCGCCAAAATTTGGCAATCCATTGAATCTTTCAATGCCAGGAGTTCCTGCCCGTTGAATGTTAACCGTCGCATCCACCTAACGACGCTTTTCTAGCCTGAGCGCGGCATCTGCGACCGTGCGCGTCCACGTTCGCACAAGGCATATAAAAGAACAGCCGTTCCTTTTGCTGGGACCATTTGGTTATTATGGTCTAGGCGGAAGTATAAAACGAAACGCAACGCGGACTCTCCCTCTCCGCATTCCTCGGGCGCCCAGACATTCCTTTCAGGCATGCGCAGACGTCAGTCGCCGAGGCGCGCATTCCTGCATGCCAATAAAAGGCGGCTCGGGCTAATTTACCAGTCCTGCGCGCGCTCCCAATTAGCGACAAACGCGCGCGTCGTCCTCTCCGCCGCCGAAACGAGCGCGAGCCAGCACGCGTCGCATGTGCAGGCAAGGGTGCGCGCGAGACAGACGCTTCAGCTCCCGGCAGATGCCCCTCCCCTACTTTCGTCTCGCCAACACCGCTACCACCAAGGCCGGGCCATCAACAATGGCCGACGTCACCCTTTCCCACTACGGTGCCAAGGACGTGTGCGCTTTTCTTTTCTCTCTCTCTCTCTCGCGAAGCGACGGCCGCCACACACGCACGCGCATTCGCGCGTAACATTATGCGCACGGGAGAAGCGCCCCGTCGCCCGTCCCCCTCGACGATCTCCGGGGCTCGCACGCGAGACGCAACAGGCGGCACGCGATCGCGGTTAGACGTCCCGAGCCGGCGGCGCGATCAGATTCGCAAAGGCGTGGGTTCAGTCACGTGTGCGTGCACGTGCAAAACTGCCTTCGACTCACTTGCGGTTAAGCTCTGAGCGTACACAATAATAAAGCCCTCAGCCACGACCCACAACTTCAGAATCCGCGCGTAACTTCAGACTTCGCCCACGCGCGGAACCTAACCTAGCATAGTTTCGGTTTACTCCGTCCTACCTAGCATAGTTTCGGTTTACTCCGTCCTACCTAGCATAGTTTCGGTTTACTCCGAAGCTGCCGAACTTATCGACATCGACGTCGCAGCACAGGACGCAAACGTTTTCGCCCAAGCAGAGACCGGAGGAGGAGGGTATCCGAGGCATTGTCTAATTCTGTAACAGCGGCATTTTGAGCAAATCAGAGAGGCTGCATATGGCAGCCCTGTGGGCCAATTGGAGCTGACAAGACGGGCGAATTCGATAACGTGGCGGAATTCGAGAATGTCCAGCATATCATCCACGTACAGGTTAACCGAAGCTATAATCGGTCCAAGTGCTCCACGATAGGCGCTGCCACTTCCATGGGTGACCGGGTATAACGGCATGGCCAGGGAAGTTCTACGCCGGCTGCGACACACGCGCTTAGCCTCCCTTTCCCGCCCTTATTTAGGCGCCAGGTCAGCAGCTGCTTCGACGCACAGAATTATCTTTGCAGGTAACCGCGAAGAAACGAGAGAGAGAGAGAGAGAGAGAGAGAGAGAGAGAGAGAGAGAGAGAGAGAGAGAGAGAGAGTAGGTAGGCGTTTTAATCTCTAGTTGTCTTCCTGACGGGGATGGGGTTGATAATGGGGCGGGGTCACTCCGCACGGCACTAACGTGCAAGGGGAGTATAGGAGGAGCGTGGGCCCATATTTTTTTTTAGACTTCGCAATATTTAGGATCGGCCCACGAAAGAGGCTAGAAACACACATACCCCGATATGGAATAGTAGGGGTAGCTCCCTAAGGAGGTATTGTATTCAAAAAGTCGACCCTCTACTATGGCGCCAAAGCGAGGGCAAGCGTGCCTCAGCGTCAGCAAGGCGCGAAATTTGCACGTAACGGTCAGCTGCCTTCACGCGCGCACACTTAATCTAAGGACCACTAGAAGAAAAAAAAAAAAAGGAAGAACTGAGGCCTGCGCGACCTTGAGGTAGAACATCAGCAAAACGATGCCCAGTGGAATGCCAGCGCATCGTTTGATAGATGTTCGAAAGCATTAAGGAAACTCCCATCTGCCGACGCTATAAGAGGGGAAGGGAACAGTGGGGGACGATCGAAGTATCCCACGCGTTGCAGCAGGAAACAAGCGACAAAGAAACGGCAGTTTTCAGCGTCTCCTTAAAGGAAGTGGAGCCACGCTTTCTTAACTTCTTATGTGTTATTATTATTACTATTATATTGCAAGCTGTTGGCGGCCCATGCGTAACGAATGTGTCCACATAACTTGCAGCTAGCGATGCGTATAGTTGCGCTTCCTTATACTGCGAATTCTAAGGCTGAATTGGTCTTACGATAAAATTCCAGCCACTGGGCCCGATCGGTCCCAGCTAGACCTAGCATATAAGCATTCATCATCATCATCATCATCATCATCATCATCGGACTGATTCCTGTTCACTGCAGGACGGAGGCCTCTCCCAGAAATCTCTAATTAACCTGTAATTGTTTAGACATTATCGTCTAGGTAACAACTGAAAGAGGACACACCCAACGCTAGGCTATCGTACATACGATCAAAGAGGGCAAAGGAAAAGACTAGAGAAACATTAAGGAAAGCCGAAGTGTGGACCTGGAAGTAAGCGAATACTGCATTAACGCACCGTTACGATCATCTGTTACGATCAGAATGAACGTATAGGAAAATGATGTTGACACACCGCTTTTAACCTCCCCCCCCCCCCCCAGAAAAAACAATTAACGGGGTGATTTCGAAACTTTACCATCTGCTACGAAACGAAAGCGCACTGCAGTGAGAGTGCGTCCGGATGTTGTGCACACGTACTCGAAGGTGTCAAAGTGTCAAACCCAGGCGCCGCAACCCGAATGCCAGCACCGACACCGACACACCTGAAAGTGATGCGCCTCTTTCTTCGGACACCGAAACCACAGATGTAAAAAAAAAAAAAAAATGAAGAAAAGCCCAGCCACATGCAGACACGCGCATCCAGGCCTATAGAATATAGGCCACGCAGACGCGCCCCGCGGTCTCATACAAAAGCACGCGGACAGACATTGGAAGACGACGGCGCGTCGCAAAAAAATAAGCGAAGCCAGCGACAACCCGGTTTGAGAAGAGGCCGTGGCCGGCGTCGTTCTCAGGAAGTCAAAGGGGAAAGTTTTGCCAGTGAACCGCCGCATTCTACGCGAAGGAGGATTTCCGGCCGACGGCGAGAACGCACTGACGCAAGGAAACGGGGCTCGCTCCTCGTGGCGAAGCAACAGTGGGTGTTACGTTCGCTTGCACAACGGCGAAAGAAATGAGCGCGCGCACGCGCGCGGTTTCGAACGCGCACGCATACACAAACATCGGGAGACGCCTTGAAGACGCTGCGGCGGTGATGCCTAAAGTGCGGGGCGGCTGCGAGAACGCGCATGCGCAACGCGATTGCCGGGGAGGCCCCCCGGGCCCCTCCACGAAGTTCCTTCCAACTGCTCACGGGTCTCGAGAGAGATTGCGCGCGGAAGGCACAACAACAGTAGAGCTCTTCTTCGCGTCGTGGTTTGTTGGACCGTCGCCGACGTACGGTTTGCGCGGTCACGAAGACGGGGGAAGAAGGCAGCATTGGCGGCCAGCCGGCCCACTGAAAGCAAGTCGGCCAACAAAGTTGCGCACATGCGCGCACGTGTGTGTGCCTGTGTGTGTCCCGCCTCACGCTGGGTTCACGCCGCAGGACATGAAGCAACATCAAGAAAGACTAGACTGCGAACGCTGCGAGACATGAGGTTCCGTTATTAGGTTCACGACGAACAAGAACAAAGACAAATCAATGAGCAATATGGGGACTCGAGACAAAGCTCCAGAGATATACGAAAACGACCACGGATGGTGCGAAACCAAACAGAGACCGAAGACTGGAAACGAAGGCAGGAAACCGGTTCAATTCACCGACGCTTTAGAGAAAGCTCCAGCGACAAGGGATGGTGACAAGCCTGCTCGCAGAACACAAGTATACAAGGCCTATGAAAAGCCCCGACGCCCGGATCACGTCATCTCGACCACACATTGACACGAACTGAAACGGCTGTCAGCCAAGGTCACAGCGCGGCATCCGTCAGCTCCCAGGGGAAAGAGACATTGTCACCGCGCCCTGGGAAACAAGCGACATTTCGTACCGGAGTGTACGCCGCGTCTACAACGATTTCGATTGTGTGTGTCACAAATTGAAAATTCTAGAAGGAGCGGGGGAAAGGAAATATAGACAGAGAACAGATAGACGGGCAGGAGTAATTAAAGCAACTCAAAAAGCGATGTTCTACGAAGTTGGGCCAACCATTAATGCGTAGAAAGAACAATAATGCACAAGAGTGTACGATCGCAGCTCCACCACAGCATCTAAACTTTCAGACGCAACCAAAACATATCTCGCGCGACGCGTGAGGAAAGCCACGTTCTCTTTCCATCGGCGTCTTGGTGTCGGTGGTGAAAGGGCGAGAGAGAGTCATGGAATAAAAACCATTCGCTCTAAAAAAAAAAAAAAAAAGAAAAAACTGATCGATGGACTAATCAATCAATAAATCAATGCCGCTCAATACTACTTAGAATTCCCAGGAACAACTAATCGGTATTGGCACGTACTGGTGCGCAGCTGGCACGTTACATTAAAAAAATGCAGGAAATAATTGAGACCATATTATAAACAATAGAGCGATGTCACGTACGAAACAGTCGAAGCTACGTACAGGGTAGTGAAAAAGAAAGAAAGGCCAAGTTTTTTATAAATAGAAATATTTATATTATTAAATATTAACGCTGTGCCACAGAAGAAAAAGAAAATGCGTAACAACAGCAGGTCGGGACTAAAAAGTAGAGGTGGCAACTATAAAGATTGGAAAAGGCGGAAATTAAACCGGAAGGGACTTTCCTCCGCAGTTAATCCACACAGCAGCGGGAAATGAGACGCTGCGACGATCGGAAGCGCACTCATATATATAGTCCTCTTGATCCTTCCCTGCTTTATACATCATTTCCTGTAAAGACAGCAAACAACGGCGAGCGTACCAACGTGACACATATTAAGTTCGCGCCCGACTGACTGGCACTCCATTACCGCGCGAAGATTGTTCGAGGCAAATGAGCAGAAAAAAGGTAGGCGCTGGAAAGCGCAGAGAGAGAGAGAGAGAGCAAATGAGAAAGGAAAGATAAGGAGGTTAACCAGGACTGAGCCCGGTTGGCTACCCTACACTGGGGAAAGGGAAAAGGGGACGGAAAGATTAAAAGAAGAAAAGAAAGTCTACTGGGTATATCGTGCGGTCACTCAGTACAGAAAGCGCAGAGCTTTCCTCGGAGCCCTGATCGTCAACCCACTAGCGTGTTCCGACGCGATGCCTCTTCGATACTGTTCCGAAGAGGGAGCCAAACGGAAGTCACGTGCTTGTACCTGTCGAGTGTTTAACGGACAGAGGTGAAACTCGGAGAAAGAACGCGCGCAGATGCACAGCGTCGGCGACGTCAACGAGACACTCAAGGTCATCGATAACGGATTATCAAGGTCGTAATTCTGGGCACGCTGGTGACGATCCATACTGCAACAGCATCATTTACAAAAGGAATGTGAAAAGAGAACACAATACACGCGCTGGTTACCAGCTCAGTCTACTAGACGAATTGAAGCAGGTACGTAACAACACAATTCCTGCAACCAGCGCGTACACCTATGCACAGTCTGTAACACGAGATCACTTCGAACAGTAAAAAATTTGCAATGCGGTGGCATATCAGAGGCAGAATTCACTCTGCGTAATCTGCCCTCCAACAGCATGCACTGCTATAATATACTTCTCAATTAATGTGAATTCGAATGTCAAAGTGAAAACGGACCATAGTTGGCGCCGTGTGGTACTAGACAAGAAGCAGGATACAGTGTAAGGATTCCTTTTGCTATATTTTTATTCGTTTCCTATCGGCCATCGTTCACGGCCATCTGATAGCTGTGATAAAGTGAATGGGGCGACGTTCGAACCACTGGTGAAGCCTGAAAACGAATTTCCTTGGAACAGAATCGTTGTATTACATCGGTGTGCTACATTATAGGGACATTGCCAAATTCATCCACATCGTAGAATTAATTGGCCATATTGCCAGCTCCGACTAGCTCACGGGACGGCTCGGGCCCCTCGAGGCCGGAGCAGCCAACACGGCGGAATTCGGCAATACGGAGGAAATTGCTAATCATTTCAAAATGGCTTAGTAGTTCGCGGCCTATCCCACTAGGCCTTACTCCGGTTGCCATAGGAACAACTTCGTGCACACGCGCTTACAGAACTACGGAATGGCATGACGCATGTTGTACGAGGCACGCGCCATTACCTTATTGGTTCCAGCGCGTGAGCGGTAGGCTACGCGGCAAATCACCGCACCGTACGAAAAGTTAATGACCGCGCCTCACAACGCCGTCATCCAAAGTACCGCAGGAAGACGAAAAATAACGCAATCAAATTTTCAATTGTTCTATGCGTCCCCCACTCCATTCCCAGAGGAGTGCGGAGGAAGTGAGATCATCAAATAAGTGAATAACGAACAAGAATGGAGATCATCGGCGGTTCTTTCGCGGATTATCCATTATTCTTCATTCACATGTCCGACAAAAATTCTTAAATCAGAGTACTCTGCCTTCCTCCTCCTTCCTCTGTCCCTCTCTCTATTATTCCCCTCTCCCACCCACCTAAGCATGCACAATAACCCAGTAGCGCGGGTCGATTTTCGTCGGCCTGTGCTCCGAAACATCAAGGCACGACGTCTCCACGGGTCTCGGGAGAGTTCTGCACGACCGTCTTCCCCGCCGCCCCAGCAGTGCCAGCTAGCTTCAAGAACCCCCCCCCCATCCCGCCCCTCCCCCACAAAAGAATAATAACGATCCAACAGCCGCGGTACTCATTTCTTTGAAGAAGGCTCCCCTGAACCCCATTCCGTCTGCGCCATGGAGTAATAAGTACAAAAGACCCCAGCGTGTGTCTCCGAGGGAAACCGTTTAAGCGTGACACTCCCACCGTTAGCTTGCCGCGCAGCAGCTGAAGATCTCCAGATACGGTGCGAACCAACAACGTTTTTTTTTTTTTTTTTTTATCTACCATATATACGTACACGACATGAACGACGCGTTAAGCCGGCCCGCTCGTTTTCTGTCGTCCTGCGACGCTAAGTGGTGCGTGGCAGCGGTGGGGGGAAGATTCGCGATCACTCGACGCGTCTCGCGCCGTTGGCCGCATACAGGGGGGGGGGGGGGGGGGACGCGAAGACAAGCGGCTAAGTTCATTGTTCCTCCCACCTCCCCGTCCCCTCCCCCTCTTTTGCAGCGAGATATCGTTGCAGAGGGGGAGAGGGAGGGTAGTTAAAGGGTGGTGGAGGGCCCCGCGCGATGGTCCGTAAGCCGATTCGCAATTAAGGGAGCCCTGGAACAAAGGCGCTCCCCCGTTCGTACAGAATGTAGCATAACGTCGCAACGCCTTTCTTGGCCAATTTCGACGCATCGCGTCCAGCCATACGTGCGAAGCCGCGGCAGGTGAAACAATTCAAGTGTTTCGTCGCTGTGATAAGGGTGATGGATGAGTCGTAGCGCATTGTACGGAAGATCAATGTCGAGAAGCTTATTTTTTTATTGTTGTTTCATTGCGATAGCAACTATATGGACACTCCAGGCGCATTTCTGCCGTCGGCGTCAGCGTCGCGGTGAGGTTCCGTATAAACGGCTGTGAACCAGTCAAGCCGTTCTAAATGAAACATTTTTTTTTCTCACTATACTTCAGTCTGTATGTCAAGAGATACGAAAATAGAAATTGAATTGATTTGGCTAACCTGTAGCCTTTCTTTTACGCTGTCCAGGCCTACAGTTTATTTCACTACAGTTTAACTCACTCAAATAGTGGCCCGCTTTTAAAAAACGTGATCCGCTAATACAAGCTTCTCAACCTCTGTTGTTAAAACCCAAATTCGCTTTCCACGTCACAATGCGGACGGCATGGCCGGATCATTTTGACCACCAGGGTTGTTTCAACCCGCGCATTCATCGAAGTGCTCGAGCGTTTTCATTTGGATCAGTGCACGTTTAGAAACTCCTGGGTGTTGAAAGTTAACGTTCGGCACTCCGCTAACACGCCGTCACCTTGCAGTCCACAGCGCAGCGCGGGAACTAAGAAAGGCCCCAGTAACTTTGGCTTTAAATAACAAGCAGTTCGCATAAGCGCAGTGAAGGAAGTGTCCCTTGTTCTTGGATGTCATATTCTTACAAAGCTTGTGAGCTTCTAGCAGAGACGTACGGGGCCACCGTCAAAACGGAAGAAGAAGCATCTAGTTAAGACCTAGTTTTCACTAATTCGCAGCTCCACGCACCAACTGAAGCCATCCGTCCCGGTTAACGCACTCAAGACGCGGGTGTCCTCGACACAAGGGGGGTCTCGCAAATTAGATTCGCCCGCTCCAAATTTCGGCAGCCCAGACAGAAGTGTTTGTGCAGGCGCCGCAACTGAAGACGTAACCCTATATGCCGACCTTCACACTGCGTACTTAACGATAAACCGAGTTAAACAGGCTGCACAGTTCGTTTGAAAATTTGCTCGCGCAGGCCAAGCATAATTTAGA
The DNA here is from genome assembly GCF_050947875.1 of Dermacentor variabilis. Classification (NCBI taxonomy): domain Eukaryota; kingdom Metazoa; phylum Arthropoda; class Arachnida; order Ixodida; family Ixodidae; genus Dermacentor; species Dermacentor variabilis. The sequence continues at coordinate 138,138,764 of NC_134573.1, forward strand.
AGCTTGAACACCGGCAGTTTTAACCAGCACTCGTAGCACACTGTGTTTACGAAGACAAAAAACAGCTAACGCTTTCAAGCAGGAATCCAGCTCTCAACGCAAGCGTATATTAAGCCAGTTCAGTTATGCCACAGACGTGTCCCTGCTGACCGCAGTCACCAAGGGCGCAGATGCGGTCGTTTTCTCGGACTCGCTGCTCAGGCAAGACGACAAACGTACATACCATATAAGGACGCGTAGAAATCGTAGCGTTCGCGAACCATTCAAGGATGCGAAACTCGCACTAATGCAGGCGCTGCTTGCTTCGGCATTTCAATTTAGCGCTGCTCACAACACAATTCGCAATACAACAGCTGGCGCTGAAAGGCGGTGGAGAGAGAGATAGATGTATCGTCGGCGCTCAGTTCTCTCGCCCCATGCATATATATGCAAACAAGGCCGAACGCGCAAAATCGAAATGACGTTTATTAATCGATGTCATGCCTCCCAGTCTGCTGGCGGGTGCGCTGAACGTCTCCCGACGCGGGCTGCTGACTGCATGCTACACACAGCCGCGCATAATTTCATAAGCGTCAATGCATGTATCGCGCCGCCAAAGCAAATCGAACGCTTCTGCGAGACGTCGTGCGAGACGTTCGTACACAGCTGACGCCCTTCCATGTCGCGTTACCCCGTTAAAACAAGTGGAGCCAACGCGTGCAAACTCCCATCACGATCCGGCTGCGACGCATATTGAGAGCGTATCGACCGCCTACAAATCTGCCGCCCTCGCTCACGCGATCACACACCTTGCGTATTGCTCACGGGTACAGGGCGCAGCGAAAAAAAAAAAAAGGAAAGCCCAGTAAAGCAAGCAAGAGTACGTCTACCGAGTGCGTTTGGTGCGATCCATTTCAGAGCGTCCTGTTCATCGTCCTGTCAGTTGTGACATTGTCGATATGCGAAGCCAACGTTATGGAATCTCGCCGACGGGTAGCAACGGAGCCTTGGGATGATAAGAGGCGCGTCCGTTCATACGGGCCCGTGTGCCAACTACAGGAGCGGTTAGGGACTCGAGGAACATGGCGGCTGTTGCGAAGCAACGAATCTTTTGAGTGCGATATGAAGCTCGAGTTATGGTACGAAAGAGAGAGAATTCGATTGCTACGTAGAAAAAAAAAGTGAATGCTAAAACAGAAAGAGAGAGAGAGGGGGGGAGGGGACCTTGCTGGTGAAAAATTACATGTAAATAAATATAGAAGAGTGATGTTATGACGAACCAGGAAAACGTACGAACGCATAAAGACAGCATTCGTTAATTGGAGGAAAGGATAGTGCGCCAGGTGAAGCGACGACGCGCGCCGAATACGAAGCGGCAAAAAAAAAAAAAAAAAGAGTGCGTGACAAACTACAGCGGTTGGGAAAGATGTGCGAAAGTAAGTTACAAAAACATAGAAAGGGGAAAGACGAAGAATACCATTTGGCCTTCCAGCATTCGCATCTGTGCCAAAAGCACGAGGGACCGGCCTGCCTATTATGTATATATTATATAGTATTGCACCTAGACTTCTGAAATAGTAATAATAAGAAATAAAGCGCGGTGAGAGCGATGCTTATTACAAGAACACAAAAATAATTTTAAATATCTAACCCTATAGTCGCTTGTCACGTGAACGGCCGGAATGACTCCATATTATAAGAACTATCACAAAAGACAGCACAATAAAAAAAATTGCGGGGTTTTACGTGCCAAAACCATGCTTTGATTATGAGGCACGCCGTGGTGGGGAACTCCGAAATAATTTAGACCACCAAGGATTCTTTTAACGTGCACCTAAATCTAAGTACACGGGTGCTTTCGCATTTCGTCCCCATCGAAATGCCACCGCCGCGGCCGGGATTCGATCCCGCGACCTCGTGCTTAGCAGCCCAACACCATAGCCACTAAGCAACCACGGCGGGCGAAAGACAGTACAGAATTTGGTCTTTCTTGTTGCTTTGCAGAACGTCGTACACCAGACGAGCGAGTACTGAACAAAACAGATGAATGTCCATTGGTGAGCGAGGGAGCACTATGGAAGAAGGACTGAAAATTGAACACGACGCGCGTTCACTCAAGTATCACGACTGACAAACGCAACTCAAGTTTCCTCCTTCCTGTGTCCCTCTTGTTTTCGTTCACGATTGTCACGCGAATGCGTTTGTGGATGCCATGCTCATAGGTACAAAAAAAAAAAAAAAGGACAGCCACAAGATTTGCAGAGTTCTCGTACTGCTCTATAGCACTAGTGTATAGGGCCTACGCAAAAATAATAAAAGTTATTTTCTTTTTTTTTTTTTTGAACAGAGAGAACATAACCGGCGTGAGTCTCCCTTATAGAAACACGGGGCACTGGATGGCTTACGACGACCTCCACCTACATATATGCAGTCAACATTTCCTCTCGGTGATTCCAGCGCACCTTCCTGAAAAAAACTTCGGCGCGTTACTACAACTGTCTGTACCTGTGCGAGCAGACCCGGTGTCACTCTCGGCCAGCCGGAAGCAGTGCGTCTAAACCGAACGCCCGTCAGCCTTACAGAAGCAGTTATGATGTGGATAACTCTCACGTGCGCTTGGCCGCGACGACGCCACAGAGAAATTGCACGCATGAAGCAAAACTGCCAGCTTCACGTGATCGTACGATAACCAAATGCCGGAGTGTTCTAGGTTTTTCGTTCTACAACCTAACCTGGAGCTGTGCGACGATTTCGTGGTGTCGCCAGATTCGCGACCACCGAGTCGTGAATACTCCACTAGCCGGTTTTCGCCGGCAAAGACAATTGACGCTCCAGCATGCTCAGCTTCGGTCCTGGTCTATAGTTTCGGTTTGTCTGAACGGGGACCCGACGACTGTCGCCGAAGGCCGCACGGACGGCGTAGCATCTGTGCAAGAGCGCGGCATTAGAGAGCTTTAGGCTAGGGGACGCAAGCGGCTTGCGTACGCAAGAACTAGGGGGCCATGGTACTGCGCATGCGCAGACCCCTACGTCTGGTTGTGCGCATGCGCAGTACAGTCGCCCCCTATAGTTCATGCGTACGCAAGCCGCTTGCGACCCATAACCTAAATCTCTCTATTAGGTGGAAGCGAAAGCGAAGAACTGGCACTCGCCGCTGCAGACGAAACTATAGAAGCGACAGGAGGTGTTGACAGAGGAACGGCGGCGGAAGCGAGAGGCAGGAGGAGGAGGAGGAGGAGGAGGAGGAAGCGTCGCGTTCGCGGCCAGCGACCTGTGCTGCACGCAAAGAAGGAGCTCGGCAGGCGCTGGAATAGCACAGGATGTCCAGCGGAGAAGCGTGCGTCGGTACGCACGCACTTCGGAGGCTTACAACAGAAGTACTCACAATGGAGCCTCTGATCGAAGCTCCACATAGACGGTATAAGTATAATCCCGAAGTCCGATCGCTAAAGATTCTCTCAGCTGGAGTCTTGCCAGCGAGATCCATCGCCCCATGATCGAAGTATAGTCAACCGCGATTGCATGACCCTCTTCGGTTCTTGAACTGTCGTTTCGTAATCAGCAAGGACACCGAGTGAAGTGCCGGGTGCTTTATTGTTGTTGTTAAGATACTCCTCATTGACGAAAATCGCCGAGAAGCGTTATCTAACGCGGATACTTCAGTAGAGACGCAATTCATATTGCGGGTTGCGCAATGTACAAGATTCGCCGAGCTTGTGTCCCGACTTTTAGTCAGGTCTTTGTACCGCGCAGCGCACGCGTGCGCTTCAATGCTATCGACTGCTTTCTTTGATCTCACCTCACCTATACTGTTTTCGTATCGTCATCAAGCAGTTTTCGTCGTTTTTCGAAATGCCGACGACGGATCCAGGCTGCCAACGTTTCGTTCGACATCAAAAAATAATGCCCACCAAAGCACCCTTCGCGAAATGCGTACAGAGCGCGGGTCCAGGGCAGCGCGGGGATGCGCTTAATTCATTCGCATCGTCGGCGAGCGAAGTCACGCGCCAGCGTAGCGACGTGCTACACACACACGCTTGCGAAGCCCGACTGGGCGAGAGACGTACACGAAGGACGCGACGGATAGGCGATTTCTAAGCCTCGCTTATATGCCATAGTCGGTGGGGAGGGGTTGCACAGACAGAACCGCAAGCGCCGGATCACGCTTTATTGTTAATTTTCTTTCCTCACTTCGCTTTGAAGTGCCGTTGCACAGGCTGTTACGGGGGCCATCTACGCCTGGCGAGAGAGGAGCGCGCTTGCTTGCACAACAGTGACGACTATACTGCAAGGCGAAAAGAAACAGCGCACGCGGCGACCTTCTCGGCACAAGTGATGCGGGCTCGACTTCACGCTGTTGCAGTCATCAAGGTGCGCCTTCTCCGTAACCATCAGAGGGCGCCACAGTAAACCGTGAGACGCGTTTGCGGCCGTAATTACGGAAGCTACGCAATGCGTAATAAGGGAAGCGACCCCGACGAGACGCACGAGAGAAAACGTTCTACGTATTACAAGGGCACTTCGACATAACGCGCGCTGTCAGATGTTCAGCGCGGGACAAGCTATATAACGCGTGCAACGAGTTATGTCAAAGGCGACGCAGGTTCGTAATTATTTTCGAGGGCCGCACAAATTGATGCCGCGGTCGAACTTTAACATCGTGCGGGTGGAAGGCTCGATAAAGAAAACACAGGGGAAAAGAAAAAAACAACAACACTAAACATTAATCTAGTCAGTGCAGATTTAAAACCGTACAAAAACAGTCCGACAAGGCGGCGGAAGTGCTCGCGTTCCGGCCGACGCAGACCTCATTCTAGTCCGATCGCACGGTTTTGAGGAAGGCGAGTTCAATCACCGGGCTTCGAGCAACGTCGAACAGCCCTGCGCGACAGCTGTGCACAGAAAAAAAGGTTCCGCAGAAAGCTCGAAAGACGGCGTCGTCTAAACAAACGACTCCTAATTGAACACACTGTCTGTACACGCGGCCACGATCCGTCTTGGGGAGCCCGCAGAGCAGACGACAAACAAGACGTATAGAGGGCGTATACAAGACGACGGCTACAGGTCGTGGTATAACTGTCGGGAAGTATTTCGCATATATAGATGTGGCGGCGCTCCGACAGGGTGGGCGCGAAGTGATGACGATGCAGGCGGGACGGCGGCGTCAATACTCCACCGCATAATGTTGATGCGCGTAGAGGCGAGAACTTCACCCTCACTTTCGAAAAGCTCCGCAGCGAGACAAGCGAGCGAGCTGCGTCAGACGGCGCGGCACGGACGCGATCGACGTTTCCGCCACAATTGTTGTCGGCACCCCACGCAGCCACGCAGTGGCATCGTGCGCTACATATGCACGCGGCGGCATGGATTGCTTCACCTACGCCGTCGGGGCCGACGTCGTAGTTTGACCGACAGGCAGACGGACTCGTTCGGCGGGGCTTGATCGACTCGTCAAGGGCATTCGACTGTACACCGCGAACGGCGCTCGAGCGACACAGGGGGGAAGGGGAAAACCCGAAAGCATCACGCATTCACGTGCCGCGCCAACTGTAAGGTCAGGTCCGACGACGCGGAAAGACGAAAGAAAACGGTTATGGCACCCACACGCCTGCATGCAGGCCGCTTCTGCCGCAATCGAGAGGTTTAGAAATAGCGTATCGAAGAGACTCCATTGTAGCCAAGGAGAAGCATCAGCGACACTGCGCGCGCGCGAAGCTCGAGCTCGGCTTGGGTGCTTCTGTATGGAGTCTGGTTAGCGCATGCGATAATTTCGGGTGCGCCATTTCCGAAACACTCCCTAATGACCACGACGCCCCCCTTTTGTAGCGCGACAAGCATCCCGAGTCGTTTCAGTGAGTCTGGCGAAAATATATGAAGTGTAGAGAATAAAAATTACGATTCGATTACGAAAACTACGATTCCATTATGAGGCACGCCGCAGTGGGGGACTGCGGGTTAATTTTGACCAGCTGGGATTACTTTACGCGCAGCTAAACGAGTGTAACTACGTTTCGATTTTATCGAAATGGGACGGCCGCGGTCAGGAAACGAACCCACGACCACGAGGTCGGCCGCAGAACGCCATACAGCTACTGCGCCACCGCCGGGCGGCTAAACGGAACATGCGCCGTTCGCAACTGCAACCTACTCGCGAAATGTAACCCTGTTCAAAATGCAATGCGGCACAGGAAAAGAAGTTAAGCGAGGCCTGCTCTGGCCTTCGTTACTAAGACAAGGCTCCAACACTAAGGGGCCGGCAACGTAAGGGACAGGCCCATTGCCACGATTGCGCTCCAGACTGGCTGACGTCTTCCGTACAACTGGCAGCCCAGCGCCATGTCACTATGAAATATTACTACGGTGTTGATGATGTAGGCGAAGGTTCGAGGCGCTGCAGTGATCCGCCGGAGCTGGTCTGGCTTTATTTAGTTAACGGATCTGTACGCCCTGATAGAGTTACCACAGTATCGGAGTAGGCCAGTGCCACTGTAACCAAAAGACCACCGCGAGGCTTAAAGAACACCTCTGCCAAGGTCGTGGAGGGCTGAGCTTCTCTCTCTTTGATAACGGTATGAGCTTTCTGCTCCAAACTTCCGCCGTCGCCGCTTATCACCGATGTTTCCACCCCGATACATTTACTGCCGATGGGGCAAAAAATAAAAAGAAAAGGAAAGAAAACGAACGTTCCCAGCTCGGGAGCTTCTCCAGAAATGGATACACATTCCGCAGCATTTAAGAAGCTAATGGACAGACTGTAGGCGCCATTATTCGCAAGTGAACGCAGCGGATAAACCATGCCTTGCAGTGCTGAAGGAAGTTTACGGTGGAGATCCAACAGATAGGAAATATGTTGGCCTTACAACTCAGGTTCATAAGGAAGCAGTACAGCTGCGAGCGGGAAAGAATGGCAAAACGAAATCTATCGCGTCTGTGTGTCAATTGACGGTATGGTGACGCAACCATCGTCTTGCCGGATGTCATTGCCGAAGCTGTCAGTTAACTCATTCGACCAAATGGCCCGCCTTTAAACTCGGCGTGTGTTGCAGGATACATCGCACAGTTCTGCTTCAGACTGGCGGCCGAATAACAGTCTCCCCAGCACTACGTTCCCACAGCAAGGACGATGCAAACGTAATGAGTACTTGTCGCAGACGTCCGAGATGATCAGTGGGTGGTCGACCCCTAGTAGCGCTGCGAACGAGGCCAATGTCGGACCAACGTTGGCCGATGTAAAGCCAACAGTGATCTAACGTCTGACCCACACTAGCCCGGTTTCTGCGTCGCCAGGCGCACGCGTTAATTATCCCAGAGACGTTTCAACAACACTGAGGCGCCACTCAGGTTCTAATATACATATGCATTCAGACACAAGCGGTAATCTCTGTCTGTTGCATTAGACGGACGCTACTTCATCGAAAGCTATCGCCTCTGTGGCTCTGCTGTTTACAGAGTCGTACCCTTCCTGCTGACAACAAGATTGACTCCTCGACATGCGAGTGGTTATAGAACGTCCGCATACTCACGAAAGTCCTGAATAGTCGACGTTGCTGAAGAGTGTGTGTAGGGGGAGGGGGGGGGAGGTGCCTGCGGAAGATGGGAGGCCGTAGCTACTGAAAAGGCCAATGCGTGTGTCTAGGTGAAAGTGCACCGATAATGATAAATGGAACACTGAGTCAAGCCTTGTTCCAGCATGAAAACGCGACTCCGTTTCACGCATTCTGAGCTTCCACCGGTGCTCGGGGTTTAAGTTATACGAGTCTACAGTGGCGCCACCGGATGAGTGGTTTTGTTGAATAACGTTGTCTCCCTTTCTCTCTATTCCTCTTGTTTCCTGCGCAGTCCAATTGCACTGCGTTTGTACTTCACCGATTCCGGTACGCCCTCCAGCCCCCTCCCTCCTTAACCAGGTTGGGCAGTGCTGTTGGCGATTGCGAGTAGGCGCGGTATACACTACAGACATTGCAAACCAATTAAGATAGCGGCCCTACCAAAACGTCAGCGTCAACAGGAAGCCGTGGGCGCCTAACGACTTAAAGAAGTCGATCGTCTGAAGGGCTGCGCTCGGCAGCAGGGCACGGCGTAGTGAATCACCGAGGACTCGCAACGTCCGTTATAGCTACGGCAGGAACAGCATCCCAGGAATGGAGAATAAAGACACAAATGCAAGGCCTGATACAGCCGCCGTGAGTTATGACCCATTTGGGGCGTGTTATCACAAAGCCCCCCCGGTCAGTCACGCGATCATAGCGCCGTCGCCAAACGTCGCGTTGTCACGCGCCATCCGCACGTCACCCCACCCTCCTTCCATAGAGAGAGTGGTGGAGGAGAAGACCTCCTCTGCGGACTGCTTGCACGTGAGCACAGAGGCACGCGCTGGAGCTTCTACAGTGTCTTCGAGGGCCATCAGTGCGTGTTCGAAACAGTCCAGAGGGCTGAGGTAGCCCTAGTTGGATCGGATGGAGGGAAAGCGCGCGGCTAAGGCAACGATGACGGTACAGGCCAGCGCGACCACCATAAGTCGCACTTTAGCATCAGCACCGAGACCCACGAGAGAGCGCTGATTTTTTTTTTTTTTCAGCGCGCTTCCTTTCGTTCGCTTCTCAAAGCAAGCGCATTATACATACATCAATCTATGGTATTAGGCGAAATCACACTCGCAGCTTCCTCCCTCATGAGGGAAGGCGTAATACGGCGCGTGCGAGCGTGCGCACCAAGCTCGCGCTTTTTGAGCGGCGAGCAATCGCACAGAAAGAAAGAAAGAAAGAAAGAAAGAAAGAAAGAAAGAAAGAAAGAAAGAAAGAAAGAAAGAAAGAAAGAGAAAACGGTAAGGCAGTCAAGCGTAATTTGCCTCCCGTAACGTCAGAGCGGAATGAAAATGGCAAAAGGGTGCGCATTTTCCTGTCTCATCAGAGAGAGAGAGAGAGAGAGAGATGTTCAGGCCTAGGAAGATGAGACGCATGGACGGTCTATTGTAGAGATAAGTGCCTCTGCCCCTGCAGCACAATCTCCGATGACACAAGCGAAAGAAAAAAGAAAAAGAAAAAGCGCTGCGCGGAACCAGGAAGTCGGGAGAGGTCAGTTCCGCACACGTCCGTTTTCAATTCGGATAGGCTAGTTTACGAAACAGAAATAATAACACGCCAGAAATAGCAACGGGGAAAGTCACCCGCGGGTGGCAAAAAACTTGCTCCACACTCAAAATGCCGGCGACGCCGCGCGCGTGGAAGGCAGCGAAATGCAAAGCATACGCGCTGCACATATGCGCCGGCGCGTTTAATAGCAATGCAGATGCGCAGGCCATGCTATACGAGGGCACTTGCGGCATTTCATCAGTCACGACGAGCGCATATTGTGCGGGGAGCCGTGGCCGGAGCTGTACCATATCGCCTCAACGAACACGCACACGCAGTCGGTGCAGATAATTCGTGACACGCATCAAGCCTCAATGAATGAATAAACGAATGAATGAGTGAACGAATGAATTAAACTCTAATCAGAGAGAGAGAGAGGGAGATCACATGTGGCAGTCATGCTCAGAGTTGAAAAGGTTAAATGTCGGTCAGAAATGTCTGCATTTGCGTTACGATTGATATTGCATAAGAATCAGCAATGCGTACGCACCGCACGTACTGCTGATTCTTCAATCGGTGATTCTTATGCTTATTCTTTGGTCCACTTCGACCAAAGTAAGATAAAAAGGAAAAAAAAAGAACATTCGACCTCTCCTGCGTAGCGTTCGAGTTTCCACACTGTGGTCTACTGTCGCAGAGCGAAGGGCAGGCTAACGTTCCAGCGAGTCTATATGTGCTGTGGTGCTGCACATGGCACAGGCGACTGCAAACCGCGGGCGGGAGGCATATCGGGGCACGCGAAAAGAGGAAAGAAATACGGGCAGCCGGGGGATGCCAGAAAAATTAAAGGCTCCCGTTTACCGGCTGCCACTGCATATTACAGCATAATAATAAAAAAAAAGCCCCCCATAGTGGGAACGTGTCATCATCATCATCAACAGCCTGGTTACGCCCACTGCAGGGCAAAGGCCTTTCCCATACTTCAACAAACCCGGTCATGTACTAATTGTGGTTATGTCGTCCCTGCAAACTTCTTAATCTCATCCGCCCACCTAACTTTCTGCCGCCCCCTGCTACGCTTCCCTTCCCTTGGAATCCAGTCCGTAACCCTTAATGACCATCGGTTATCCTCCCCCCCCATTACATGTCCTGCCCATGGCCCCATTTATTTTTTTTTATTTCAACTAAGTTATCATTAACTCGCGTTTCTTCCCTCACCCAATCTGCTTTTTTCTTATCCCTTAACGTTACACCCGTCAGTCTTCTTTCCATCGCGGAAGGTCCGCATACCGAATGTAGAACGAAAAACGGAAGAACAACACAGCGATTGCAAAGAAGCGATTGCGTTTTGTAATTATATATATATAATATATATATATTGCTATTAGTTGGATGAAGAGGGGCCATAAGGCATAATGTTTAATATATATTTCTCAATGTTAGCATGACATTTGATTTTAATTAGCCTCCAAATAAAATGTCTCGTACAACGCGATCTCAGTAGCCATATTCGGCTGATTAACATTGTGAGCCTGAATATAAGCTACTCTATAGTTCGCATCGTCATTAAAAGTTGTGCCCACACTCCTTTGAAACACCTTCACAAGCAACGGGAGCTGCGGCCGCCACCACGTCCCGCTACGAACGTGGCGTGCGTGTCCACTGCCGAATATCCATTTTTCTTTTGTTTCCTTCCATAGCCGCGTTTGCAGCAATGCGATTAGAGCAGCAGGGTGTACTACTACACGCGATAGCGTTTACGTGAGGGGCGTCTGCCTTCGTCCGAAACAACCCGGAACCTTGTTTCCCGGCAAATGCGTTCCTCGAATTACTCGTCGTTTCATCTCTCTCTCTCTCTCGATGCGATACGCCAGCATTTTACATGCACCGCCTCAGTCGGGGGACTTTCGCCGCCTCGGTCTGTACCCTCTCCTGGCGCACAAATGCGATTCGCCTTTCTACAGTGCATTATTGCTGCACGATGCGCCACTTGCTGCACTCACGTAAAAGGCGCATCGCATCTATAGCGCACGAGACTAACGTAAACGGCTGCTGTAAAAATACGCTCACAAAGGGTTATAACTCGAGACAGGGAAGTCGACCCTCGCGGTGTGTGTAAACGCTGGCGTACGGCATCGAGAGAGAGAGAGAGAGAGAGAGAGAGAGAGAGAGAGAGAGAGAGAGAGAGAGAGAGGGGGGGGGGGGGGGGGGAAAGGTGAGATGGCTTTCGGTGTGCACTCTTTTCTCGAACTAACTCACCGACGAAACGCACCACGCGCAAACGCTGTCGCATAGCATTACCGTAATGCGCCACGAAATGCGACACTCTGCCTGTACTGTCTCATTCATGCAAGCACGCGTCTACTGAAATCGTCGCCGCAGTGACTATGCACGCGCCTGGCGGACTCGTCGCACGCGCGAAGAGTTCACGTTCCGAATAACCGCGCGCGCCGTGCGTACAGAGAAAAGCCATATACGGTCGACGGCCGTGTTTCACGGTGCGGTTGACATTTATTGGACGACCTGTCCCAATACGTATGTGCGCTCACGTGCACGCAGCTGTTGCTTTCCCTGTCCTCCTCCGCCGCGTGTCTGTTTGTCCAGGAACGACTACGTAAACGAGCCATCAATCACCACCGCGTGTCGACAACAGGGGGTCGAGTCAGCGTGGCACTTGCCTCCGGTTCGAGAAACCCCGGTTCTAAATCTTGCGTCACACGCCTCCTCCTCCTCCTCCTCGTTTTGCTAGGAGCTCGTCCCAATAAGCTGCAATGTACCTTGCGGTATGATTTTGCATAACCACGCCGAAACCCTTTCGGCATGTAAAATAATAATAATAAAAGCAGAGACGTCGATAGCACTGTAAAAATTTATTTGGCAAATATTGTTGCGGGTAAAAGTGATGAGCTTATTGTTTGGCTTATTTTTGTCTTCATACACTTCATGCTAATTGACCCACGTTGTTGCCTACCAACGTACGTATAGTTTTTGTCTGATGTTTCGCGCTCGACAATGCCGATATTATTCTCTATGCCTTTTGTTTAATGTATCCGTATACTCCAAGTCTGCAACCTGTTTAGTTATGCCGCACTTTTTCCACTGAGTGTCATGTGTAAGGGGCACGGACCCAATCAAGCCTGTTGATACCGTACACCCCTTGAAGATGCAACGCCATCAAGCCCCCATTGCAACCCTCGTGAACTGTCGACAACGCTTGTCTAAATTTCCGCGACGCCAGATACCACCCCCAAACCGCGAAGCCTCCACAGAACAAGAAACCCCGCATGTATACTGAGTGGTCTCTGCACCGCGATATTTCGCTGGAATCGTTCACAGGGACTGCGGGTCATTTCGCACGCACATTCGCTCGTCCAGATCATCGTCGGCCGAGACAGCACGTGAGCCAGCGGCGAAATAACATCCCCGTGTGCGCGCGCACATTCTTCTTCATAATTTTTTTTTTTTCATCTGCCCAGCAAAAGGGGCGCGTCGCTCACAATGGCGGCGAGGGAAACGCGAGCAGCTGGGGCCCGCATCTGCGGCACTTGTGACGACACAGCACCTGAGAACCGCGGCGGCGGCGGCGACAACGATCGCTCACGCGGCCGCAGGCGCTGCTGCTCTGTCACCGAGCGCACGCGCGGTCTGGATGCCACGTGAGCGCGGAGTCACGTGAGCGCTGGACGCGAATGGCCGTGGACGGTGGGAATGGGGGGGGGGGGGGGGGGGTTGACGACACGCGACGCCCAAAGGCATGCGCCTGCGCGCTGTGGCTGCCACAACGAGGACCAGACCGACGCGCAAAGAAAGGGACTGAGAGGTATCGGTGGTGACCGCATAGAGATTCCTACAAACAAACAAACAAACAAACAAACAAACCCACTAGAGGAAACTCTGGCGTTAGTGTCTATGGGAGGTGCAAGCATAGCGATTCAGCGAGCATGGGAATTGTGGGTATTGCATGGATTCCAATCAATCAATCAATCAATATTATTAGACATTATTGCAATTACAAAGGAAATGTAACACAGAAGGAGGTCCCAAAGTAAAAACTGTCAAAGGGACCTCCTGTTATAACATGCATAAAAGCTAAACGAAGCTTGCCTAAGCTTCGTTCTTGTGGCTTAAAATGGCTTATGGCTTTGCGACTTCGCGAGATCTATGACATTTGGGCAACATATCGCGTTATAAACATGATTCGTGAGATTACGCACGTGCGCTAGAAGTAGTTCTGTTCGCGCGCTTAGAAAAAAATATTACTTGGAAATCTAGGGGGGGGGGGGGGAACGCAGAACGAATGACGTCTGAAGCCTCAAGTGTGAAGGTCAAGGAAATCCGCCTACAGTCGCGAGCGAAAGCCTAGCGACCACGGCATGAGTGACATTTCTAAAATTTGTTCAAACTCAGCCGCGAAACCTGGAATATTCTTAATACATTGAGAGAGATAACCCTCTAATGAAAGGCAGATATTTTAGCCGTCGCATAGACATCGCTGACATGCTACTCTGCATGGGAAAGGGAATCGGGGAAAGAGAGAAGGAGAAAGGCCCAATAGAAAGGATTAAGATAAGAAAAAATGGGCACTGAGTTTTCTGGCTCATGGGCAATGGCATGCATTGGTAAAGTCCTTCAGTGTATGCACCGTCCTACAATGAGGTGACAGAATTCGCTGCGTGAAAGGTGCATGAAGATGACAGAGTTTGTAGAGTTGACCAATGTTTTAGAAGTATGTGAATAACAAGTTCATCGCGCACCTTTGTTGTGTGAGGCAGGCTAAAGGGCCTAAAACACAGTCAAATGACAAAGGTCTCTGTGCAAGCGAATACGTGCAATGTTCATAGAACGCACGCTCGTTGGCTCGACACTCAAACAGGATATGATCCACGGTTTCAACTGAGCTACAGTTTTTGCAGTGAGGACTTGTCACTTAACCAAAGCGGTACCGTAAACCGTTTCCATAGGCATTGCATTAATCGAACGTAGGCTCTATCACTTGATTTCGGTCGGCATGTCTAGGCTGCGAATAAGAAAAAAAATAATTTTTCGCGGCATATGCGGTATTCAAGCTTTGCTCGTGACTGCAGTATACCCATATTCCCGCGCGTTATAGTTTGAACGATTACAGCGCTACCAGGAAAAGAAGGGGCCTGCCTCCGAGATTGGGCGGCGCACGGTGCCCGCGCTGTCCGATCTCGGAGGCGACGTCTCTAGTTTCTGTTTCTTTCCACGTTGGCGGAAGGAAACAAGACGCCACACAGAGGTGCACACTCACAGCGTGCAAGCTCGGACAAACTCGGGAGGAATGCCATGATTCAGGCTGACAGGGCCTGCGGCCTGGCGGCGGCGGCGGCTCGACGATAAACAGACAATACTTTTTTTAACATGAGTACCGACGTGGGACACGCGGCAGCAACGTCGCGTTCTTGTTTCGTGATTCGACGTTCCGATTTATATGGCGACGACCAAGGAGGAGGAAATGAAAAAAAAAATATGGTGACGAACGGCGCTCTGCAGCGGCTTGTGTAACGAGCCACGTACGCGACGAGGATCGCTCACACGTAGCTGCAGCTCCGAGCGCCGTGTGTGGCTTGCATCGACTCGTCATCCTCTTCTGACTAATCGCGCGCGACGATCTATTTAATCGAAGTACGGGGTAAAGAAGACTCCGGCTGTTTATCGGCAGCGTCTGTGCAGAATGCACGCTGAAAACTTGTATAGCCTGCGGACTCTATTAAGTTCACAAAAGCAGTGCACCGATTGATTGCCGTTGAATATCAAGCATGGATAGCCATGTGCTTAAGTGGAAGTGGAGGGTATACGCCGACGTTGACATTGTCGAGTGCTTATACCGATGGTTAAGCCTGTTTTTTTTTTTTTTTTATTTCTAAGCGTTATTAATCTAACCTGTGCCAGTCATTGCATCGTGTAGTGAAGTTTGTTCTTTTTACAAACACATAATTCGATAGTCCGCATTATGGTTATAAATAAATAAATAAATAAATAAATAAATAAATAAATAAATAAATAAATGGCCTCACGACTTATTCATCTGCATGTATAAAGCACAAGGAAGATACACAGAAAGACAGTGTTTTATAGGGTGTCCACATACCTGAAGTCTGCACAACTTTCCTTCCTCTCCCTTTTCCCTTCGCGTTAATTGCTCGGTCGATTAATTGATCGATTTACAATTATTTGTTGGTTGAGTTTAAGGTAACGAAGTCACACGGGGGGGGGGGGGGGGGGGCCTTCGGAGACGCCGTAGAGTAGGGCTCAGGAATAATTACGAACACCCCCGGAGTTCTCTGACGCGCACCCATTTCACCCCCATCGCGAACTAGTGCGGCCAGCCCGGCGAGGAACCGATGTCGCGACATCCCCGCGCTCAGCAGCGCGAGGCTATAGAGACAGTGAGCCCTCTCCGCAGGGCAGTGCCCACAGAAACAGTTCGTGTGTACGTGTGTGTGTGTGTGCGCGCGCGTGTGTGTGTGTGTGTGTGTAGTTTTTTTCTCCATTTTTTATCATTTTCTCTCTCTCACCTATCGCATCCCTTTGCCCCTCCCCCAGTACAGGGTAGCAAACCGGAGATAATGTCTAGTTAACTTCCCTGTCTTTCCTTTGCCTCTGTCTCTCTCTCTCTCCGCGGGAGGGCGACGCGTTGATGTTGATAGAGTCCTGGTCCCTTCTATAGGACAGAACTGCTGGCCAGTGTCTCTCTTCCCTCTCTCCTTTGCGTTGTGTTCCGTTTTATCGTCATTACTGACACGGCCGCTGGATATTACTGAAATGTAAAGCGATAGAATGGGCTCCAGTGACCTAAAAACGGTGACGGCTGCTCCGTTTCCACCATCGCAGTAATACGAAAGTGCAGGAAGAGGACGCGGCGGTGGCCGACGAGGCGGACCGTCGTCCCTACATCTTTAAAGAGGAAGAGAACCGCGTCTTGAGACGGGACGTAAGACGAAGAAGTGGACCGGACGAGGGGGCAACTAGTAGCAACTACTAGTAACTAGTTACCCCCTCGTTCTGTCCACTTCTTCGTCTTACGTCCCGTCTCAAGACGCGGTTCTTTTCCTCTTTAGAGATGTCGGACCAACTGAGCCCTCTTGATCCCTACAACTTGTTTGGGAAGGCGGAGTAGCGGAGCGGCGGTGGCTGCGGCGAGCAGCGCAAAGTGAAGAAGGTGACGTTAAAAAAAAAAAAAAGAAATGATACGGGATCATAAGATACAGCATGCAAGCTCCGAAAATGAAGCACGAAGATGCGAAGAGTAAACGCGACCCCGCTGCAGTTACACGAGATATGCAGCCAAATAGCTCCGGGTGATACGCATCCGGCGACGGCAACAACAACAACGACGACGACGACGACGACGACGACGACAATCAGGGCAAAGCATCGGCCTTAGGAGGCGACGTACGACGTTCGCGGACTGGGTCCGACCGCGGGCTAACGTCAGAGACACTTAAATCACTAAGAAGCTTCGCGCGGGAAACTTCCACAGTGAACCACACCTGGATCGCCTTACCCACATCACCAGACAGACCCGGAGTCGTCCATTTAGATATCCCATTCTCTCTCCTTTACTCGCTCCCCGTGATTTGTTCGCTGTTCCACTCGAGTGTATTTTCCGAGAGCTCGCGACGCAGTGGACGGAGTTTTTTTTTTCCCGCGAAAGGCGCGCCGGATTCGCACACGGTGCGAAGCCGCAGTGAGTGATCAGACAATATCAAGCTTCGCCGCTTTCGCAATGTCGAGCGTTGTCACCTACGAACAAAGAGAGGAGAGTACGCGCAAAAAACCGCGGAGCAACGTTCCCTAGCTGCTGCAGCTGTTTCGTACCGATGACTCGCAGTGCGCAACTCGTAGACAAAAAAAAAGAAAGAAAAGGAAAGAAAAGAAAAAAAAGAAGAAGAGGAGAAAGTCTACGCGCAGGCTGCGGTGGATCCGGCGAAAGCGCCAAGGCCGACGTTGCCAGTGTAGCGTGGAAACCGAACGGCGCTTGACGCGTGGGGCGACGCTAAAGTATAGGAGTTCGCTCGAACGCCATCGGTGATGCGACGCTCTCGTGATGAAGTGCTGATTCGATTTGGGCGCTGCGCAGGAAACACTGACTGGTTGAGTGAGGATTGAGCGAACGATTGGCTTTTAACGTTCCCTAGCAACGCCAACGGCTACGAGGGACGTTCTATAAGGGAGGATCCCAAGTTGATTTTGTACGCTTGGTGTGATCTATTTAGCGCAGACTTATTATTCACGGAAACGTATATAAACGCAGCACAGTGAAAAATGGAAGCGGGCCAGCAACTTTCTGCTTAAAAGAACATCACGCCCATCCACTTAAGACGAGAGAAAAAAAAATTAAGCAAGCGAACGTTGGACCCCCATAACAAGGCGGTCACTGTGGCTTGAGATCTTGCTAGTGACCTAGTGTTTAGCAGCCCATATACATGTACACAGCATGAACCGGGCTAATTTCTATGTCTGAATAAGCAATTTCCGAATAGGAAATTAAAAAAAAAAATGTCCTTCACGCTCTAAAGGTTGTCGCGTACAAGAGGAAAGACTCACGTGCCTAAAGTGCAAAAGTACACAAGAAGCTGTCGACGCAGCGCACCTGCTTTGAACGCACATTGCCACAAAAGTAATTCGAAGAAGCAACATTACATAAGGCCTGAAAGTCCCGATTCTAACTCACTTTTATATCATGGACTCTGGTTCGGATTCCCTCACGTAGGGGATGGAAGCCTATACAGGCCCGAAGGCCAATATTATGTGAGTCTATGAAATAGAGACGTCCAGTCAACCACCACCTTCACCAGTGGCTGTAGCCAGAAACTTCTTTCGGGGGGGTGGGGGTGGCACACACTTAGTCAGGGTCGGGGAAAGCGAGATGTCGAGGAGGATGGTCAAGGGGCTGGGCAGGGCCCATAATAACAAAAATTTCGAAGGGGGTGGGGTACGTGCCCGGTGTGCCACCCTCTGGGGTAACGCCATTCACCCTCGCCCCCCTTGACTTAGGCCTCACTACAGTGAAACTTCGATTTAACGAACGGGACCAGATATATCTTTTCCTAAATTAAAAACCTTCAAAACGCTCATTCGAATTACGCTATGGCTCTTTATTAACGAGAAATAAAAAGGCGTAACTTTTGTCCGTGTTACACTAAAGAATCGCGAACTATAGGTTGCACTGAGAAAGACAACACAGGTTTGAACTCGGCTGCGAGCCTACGGCAAGTTTTGGAATGCAGAGTTGGTTCAATCGGACAAAACAGCGAGCTTTCAGTTTGTCGTTTCGCGGTTTTCAGCGCACTAGACTCTCTGAATATGTAAGCGTCACGAAGTTAACAGCAATTCGTTATATCTAAAATTTCGTAAAATCGGGTTCCGTTAAATCGAGGCTCGACTGTATTACTGAAGACACCCGGATCAGACATCTTAGTGCTTGCCCGCGACCGCTGGCCACCACCTCCCACAGCCCAGGCGCAAAGCACTCCCGACGCCTCTGCCTCAAGACGCGCCGCTTAGACGATTGCGGATGATACGAGCCATCGGATGTCGCGAACGAAGGATGCCCAAAGAAGGGCATAAAGCACACGCGCCGGCCGCCACAGCCAGAACTGGGCGCCGGAAACCAGCGGCGCAATGCGCGTGTCGTTATGCAGCGACGCGGCATAACGACGCGGACAGTATACGCGGCAAATGCGATTCAAAGCAGATTCGCGGCGGTACCGTTCTTGCTTGCGTAAGGACCGCCTTTCAGCGAAATCCGTACCCGCCCGCGCTGGAGCTGAGGAAAGCTTTAGCAAAGCGCGCTCACTTACACGTTGCATATGCACCATGCAGAGCTCGTCACATTCAGCAACGGCGACAAAAAAAAAAAAAAAAAAAAAGAACATCGGCGGATTCCTAACGCGCAGTGGGAACAGGTCTAAGCGAGTATTTCATTTGTGTTTGTGAAGTACGCTGTTCCTGCGCTCAGCGACGGTGGAACGTGTCAATAAGGCGTTGCGCCGCTGAGCTCGAGGGTTCAATCCCTGCCTCGTCGGCTGTATTTCGGTAGAGGCGATGTGCAAGAACGCTCATATACTTGGATATAGGTGCACGTTAAAGAACCCCAGGTGGTCAAAATGAATCCGGAGCCCTCGACTACGACGGACCTCATAATCAGATCGTGCTACGGGTACATATAATACCAGAATTTAAGTAATTTACGAATTACCCGTAACCTACCTACCTTCTAGTGGGCATTCGCAAAGTCGAGAAGAAGCTAATGACCGCGAAACGAGCGATAGGCAAGAAATGGTGGGCGTAAAGTTGACAGACAGTAAAACACCAGTATGTATGCCTTAATGAGAAAACAGGTGCAGCTGACGTTCTACAGCCGAGATTGAGAGCAACAAGTGTAGTCGGGCATGTCGCGTGATGTGTACAATTGACTAGCAGCGGTCATTAGAGCGACAAAGTAAATGCCAATGGAAGGAAAACGCAATCAAGGACGCAGAAGATTGGGTGGCGTGATGAGATCAACAAATGGCGCAGGAATGGCTCGTAGTCGGCTGCCAAATGACAGGAGTAACTACAGAGACCGCTGGAAAAGTCCTTCGTCTTGAAGTTGACATAGGATGATTACGATTCAAATGACGACGACCACGACGACGGACATTCCTGGATACATCAAGTCCCAAGTTTGACCTTCACGCCACAGCGGAGACTTCGTCTCGCGCATCACGCAACCTGTAGCTACAAGAGACCGAGCGCGTCGTCTAAGGAGAAGTCCGCACTGTTTCAGTGCGCAACCATATTGAGGAAGGAGCCACGGCGTCGCTGGGCTGGAGGCGAACGAAACGTGGAAGGCACGTGCTTCTTTCCGAACGAAGAAAAAGGGAACGACGAAACAGCAGATCAGGCATGCTCGCTTCCCTGCAGCACGGAGAACGGAAACCGCGGCAGTAGCAGCTATGGACCGGGGGGGGGGGGGGGGGGCGCTGCTCTGGGTGTCCCGCTTCCTTTCCGGCTGATCCCTTTCCATCTGGCGTCACGCAGCCGTCGGTAACCCTTTCACGCCACCGGCGACTTCCTCCAGGGCTCGTCCGCTCAAAAAGAAACCACTGCTCGGCGCAACACACACACACGCACCTCCGAGGAGGCGCTCCCAGCAGAAAGAAAGAAAGAAAGAAAGGGGTGAGAGACAATAATAAAAAGAAAGAGCGAGAGAGAGAGAGTGAAAGAGGAGAAGGAAGGCGCCCCTCTTTTGTTTTCCGCCTGGGCCCTTCGGAGCGGCCGGCCGCTCTCTTCCGAGAATCTGAACGCGGAGGCGACGACGACGACCCGATCTCGCTTTCCGCGCAGCGGATTCCTTGGAATGTGAGCTTCGCCTTCCAACCCCAAGCGCGCAGGCACGCGGGCCGGTCGTGTAACGGTGTTGACTCCGAGCGACGATAACAGTGCTCTCTCTTTCTCTCACAACACCCTTTCCCCTTTCGGTCGCCGCCACGCGCCGTGCATAAGTTCGCGCGGGGAAAGAGCGGCGAAACAGAAGGAGCGACCAGCGGAGTCCCGAAAAAGGAACACCTTCGCGAGAGCAAAACAAGAGGCTAGACAGAATAATAAAAAGAAAGAAAAAAAAAGGAGAAATTAGATCGGGAATGCGACGCTAGCAAAGCGGAAAGCGCGCGCTTTCATTATTAGCATGTTTTCTTTCTTTCGTTCTTTCTTTTTAAAGGCACAAAGCGAAAAGGCGGACACGCGGTTACGCGACTAGAAATAGGTTCGTCACGCTTAATTTGATCCGGCGAGGAAACGCGGTCTCTCTGCAGTCGACAACGCTCGAATGTCGGGCTTCTTCCTCTGCAGCGCATGGTGCGCGTTTTGTATAACCTCACTGCGGGCAATAAACTGAAATACACGGGCACGCCCACGACACCGCGAACGGGTTTCGATCGAACGAAAAGAAACACCAGATAATTGGACGATGGTTGCAATGTGGGACTGATTACGTAGAGCAGTACCGTTAGCACGTATGTATGCTGCACCAACCGGCACAGATGGTTTCTACATTACGGTCGACGTATGTTATACAGCGCCCACGAGCGACAGACGCGCTACCTATTGCATACGCGATCACGTCAAACCCCTTAGCCTGCCAGCATATTCATATGGGTACTTGTTGGCTTACCTTATCAAGTCGAGTCATAGCGTAAAGAAGAGCCCCAAGTACACTTTAGACATAGAGGACCCAATGTTAGGGGTCACGAACCGCCGGGCGTACAATATATATATATATATATATATATATATATATATATATATATATATATATATATATATATATATATATATATATATATATATATATATATGTGTGTGTGTGTGTGTGTGTGCAGAGGGAAACGGAGTTTTGGCTTTCGCGTGCGTAATACTTTCTTCGGTACGCTATATCTAATGACGCTTGGGTACGCTATTTCACTGTGTGTATGTATCCAATGCTTCTTCTAGTGTGCTAATGGTCTTCTGTAACAGCACAATGTGTGAACTACTCTCTTCCTTCCTCTATTTCAATCCAGTTTCCCCCTTCCCCAGTGCAGGGTAGCCGACTGGGCTCAGCCTGGTTAACCTTCTTGCCTTTCCCTTATGACCTCTCTCTCTCTCTCTCTCTCTCTCTCTCTCTCTCTCTCTCTCTCTCTCTCTCTCTCTGTGCTATACGACTCGCTTCGTCCAGGGGACTGCCGCACGTTCCTGCACGTTACCAATACGCGCGGTATTCAGCACATCATACGGCGACAAAGTGATACAGAAAGAAGAGGTGGTTGCAAGTGACGTAGTTATAAGAAATGGGGGGAGCGGGCGAAACCATTCCCGTAAACGGTATATACGTACTCTCCACGCCAGAACGACCATGTCCTCGTCGTCGAGCCGCACCAACTTGGGCTTCCTGCGCATGGTGCCACGGCGCACGCTGCGACGTCTCGAGAGCATCGCCGATAATATGCCCGTGTACACGGGGCCGCTCGACTCGCACTAGAACCACCAGCCGCCCGCTCGACGCCGCGCACACGCACAGCCCTCGGGCATTAAAAAAGAGAGCGCGGTCGACGTATCGCAAGCACCGAATGCCAACGGTAAACTGCCGCAGTACCTGTCGTCTTTCCGGCCCGCGCGCGCACAAAGCCGGGGAAGAAAGAAACAATAAGAACAGACGCAATAAAAAAACGAGTGCTGCTGGTGGAGCCTGCCGCTGTGCGCCCTCGGTTTAAGCCTTACTGGCGATAATACAGATATAAAGCAAAGGCAAAGCTAAATGAGCAATACGAATAACGGAAGGACCCGTCTCCAGTGTTGCTTTCGTTATCAGAGGGGCGGCGCTCCAGTCGGGTTTTCCTAGGTTTTCCGAGCCGCGTTCGGCGTACAGCTGGGGTTTGAAGCGCGGGGAAGCAATTACGCGACAAATGAAAACGGCGCGCTCACACACGTGAGGTACGTGCGGACGAACGGCTGCTGCTGCCACCAACAACACAGCTGCGGATGGAAATTCCTCACCGTTGCACCGAGATGCGGTAACAGAGCCGACTGCGAAGGACACGCCAAGAGAAGCACTGCGTCCCCCCCCTCCCTCCCTTCTCTTCCAACTTGGCGAAAGAACAAGAAACGCAAGTGTTCCTTTTGCTTCCGAGTATGTACTGCGTGGATTGCACGCTGGACCCGACACACTACAGCGGCGGCGACGTCTTCGCTTGGAAACAAGCGGTGC
This sequence comes from Dermacentor variabilis, assembly GCF_050947875.1. Taxonomy (NCBI): domain Eukaryota; kingdom Metazoa; phylum Arthropoda; class Arachnida; order Ixodida; family Ixodidae; genus Dermacentor; species Dermacentor variabilis. The sequence goes on from NC_134573.1 coordinate 138,161,567, forward strand.
GAGTGAGTCAAAAATAGCGTTCGACTGAACACTCCACTTCGGCATTAAACATCCTCCTCGCGTGTTAAAAGGGCAATCCTAAGTCAGTATAAACCACAAACGTATACTATTAAAGTTCAGAAATATGTTCGCACTAATGTAAGAGAAAATGTTGATTACCACTGGGAGAACAACAAATGAACGGCAAAGTTTCAGTTTCTGATTTTCGCGCCGATGCCTCAGCACCTATACGTCAATTTGACGTCCCGAATTTCAAATGCATTTTTCTCGTATTTGGGCCGTTTGGACCGTATTTGGACCGAGGGCCTCGATTGGATTCCTCGGTTCTCTGAAGATGCATTGCGGACCTTCCTTATCGATGAACAATTAGCTCGGCTCGCGCAGGCACTGTCAAAATCCTTTGTCGTCGAGGCGCGTTGACGTGCAGACTTTAGGGCATCGACGCCACCGTATTTTGTCCTTGCTTCTTTTCTGGCTTACCAAGACTCGTCTCACTGATACCTCGGTGGAAGCGTAATTTACTAATGCTGACTTTAAAAAAAAATTTTTTTTTGCTCCGTTGTACACTGCAAGTTACAACCAATGAATCCTGTGGTGTTGGCTAGTCAGCACCAATCGCCTCCGACCAGGAAACAGCGATCTACGTAACTTCAACTTCATACCCCCTCCCCCCCTATGGCAGCCACCCGCTACAACTGATGCGGCGCTGCTCTCTCTCTCTCTCTCTCTCTTTGCCGGTCGTCAAGAAAGGCCCAGCAGATTATGCGCAATAGAACGATATATTATTCCTGCAGAAGCATTAGTCAATTATGTAATGTGTTTAAAGAAATTGCGCACTCAAGGCGGGAAGCGGATGCTAAGGCTAACAGTAAGTGCCCAAGAAAGAGGCGTTCATTAAGAATGACCCAAAAATGGCGGTCGGCTGTGCATGTATACGCCAAACAAACAAACAAAAAACAAACAAACAAACAGCAGGCGGGTTGACCAAACCTGAATCCATAGAGTGAATTCCGACAAAACCGTCGAGAGAAACAAGTGAAGAATACCAAGTATAATAATAATAATAATAATAATAATAATAATAATAATAATAATAATAATAATAATAATAATAATAATAATAATAATAATAAACAGGCGTAGTGTTGCGCTTACAACGTTACCCTGTTCCAAGCAAGGGCACTACAGAATGAAATTGAAGCCGCGGCTTCGGCAGAAACACCGCTTCTCTGTGGTTCCAACGAGTAGCGTCACGGAACTTTGGACGGCAAAATCTGCAGCACCGACTTTCTCTTCTCTACGTCTCTCTCACTCCCTGCTTTTGTATAGAGCGCTGACGCACATAAAAGTAGGCAATAAAGTCGCAATACCAGCAAACGTTCACGACCTCGCATTAATTATCGAAGCAAACGGGAAAGGTCACGGTGAGAGCGAGAACCGGTGTGTTAACCACGAGCCAAGAAACTCTCCTGTAACCAAGAAATTATACTCTGTACCGTAGCAACTCTTCTGACAGTGAACAGATGCAAGAGGTTACGAATTTAGGCAATTTTATACAGACAATTTCATGAAGCAGTCGAAATCGGCAGCACGAAAGTGACTGACAAAGTCGCCTAGGTATATAAAAAAAAAAATGGTTTGCTCGTCAAACCACCTTTAATAAAGTGCGTATGGATCCTTGAAAAACTGTGCACTAATGGCAAGCTTTGAAAAAAAACAGGAAAGCATGATAACCCCATCCCCCTTTCTCCCCCAGCTGTCGTGCGCGGGGGATATTACGCATTTTAATGTTCACAGGTCGAGAGCTCTGTCTTAGACACATAATCACTTTCACCAGTCAGTTCTTACTATACCTACTGGTATTTTACAAAATGAGCCCTACCCCCCTCTCCCCTCCTACTACTTCTTGTTTGGTAAAATACCACGTTTCCCATGCTGAAATCAACAGTTCCAAGTACATAAAGTAACCGTCTCATGTTTGTTAAGGTGAAAGCCACTCCGATTTGCTTAATGTAAAATGTGATGGGTTAGCATGTCGATCTTGCATCTTTGATTTTCATGCCACTTTCACTACTCGAAATGGCACTTCCCGATACTTTTCGCCGACTGTGATGACACATTGATACAGATCAAATTTGTGACAAATGTTTCTGCAAAGCTGACGGCAAGAACATGATTAAAACACCTCCATAAAGTTCCGCGTGCATCTGACCACATGTCTGGGATGAACATATTGCGTAATCGCTCCCGAGTCAAGGGTGAAAAACGACTGAATTGCAATGTAATTCAACGCTATGCAATGAAATGTGCAGTGTAATGTACACATGTTATCTTAGGAGGATGCAAAGGTGAGAAGGGGGGCGGGGACACCGAATTGGATGCGAGCAAGCGAGCTCTGTTGACGCGCGTAGATCCAACGCGCCTAAATTAATAATGACAATAACAAGGCTCGCATGAAAGCGGAAACGGGCGTCACCGCTGGAACAGTGTGCGTCCGCTCGTCCGTCACACCGGAGAAGGCCAGTCCTAAACAGCAGCTCAACGAGTTCGTTAATTTTGCGGGATGCGCTGTGAGAGCGCAAAATGACAAGAGCTAATGGAATTACACCGAAAAAAAAAAAGGGGGGGGGGAGCGTCTAATGACGAATCAAAAAGGTATTTTAAAAAAAGCAAATAAGCTCATCTGCATCTCACTGTGATAAGATAACTGTCACACTCACCCGAAACGCGTCAGAGAACTTCCCACACTTCCGCAGAGAATGTAACAATGACAGCCACAACGCAAGCAAAAGCGGGACCCTCGGTCGAGCTTCGCAATACTACAACAACCACCTCTGCCGTATCGCACGCTAGAGAAGCAGCTGTCGGCGGCGCTAATTGCCAGGCTAACACGAACTGCCGTGACAACAAAGCCACCACAACTGCCGCCGCCACCACGATTAAATGGTAATAATAATAAGGGAACTAAAGAAGGGGCTGCAACGAATTTCGCCGCGTGTGATCGAATTCGGTCCACCTTTCTTCAGTTACGATCTCCGCAACCATACGAAACCTGGAAGCCAACAACCGAACACGCCCTGCGCACTAAAGCTAAGCTCGAAAGACACGCGTCGGGGTTGAAGCGACGTGAACGTAACGGAAGGGCGGGCAACTCGGCGATAAAACAAGAGGAAGCCCGCTGGCAACGTCGCTCACGCCGAAGGTGCAGTTCAGAGCTGCAGTTTACTCCACTAAGAAGGCGACACCTTTCTGGTAGGGCACACAGAAAGAGCATCGTCTCGGGAATGCAGGCAGCTTTTCTCTAAGGCGATTTGGTCTCCTCTATCCCGGCCACAAATACAGGACAGAACCGCGCAAGCAAGCGGGAACACTAGCCGGAATGAAATCTCTGGCTTCCTTCGTTAAGTTCCTCTGTTGGTGCCGTCAAAAGGACGACGAACTAGACTGACAAAAGCAGCCGATTGCAGTTGAGCCCTCCTTTCAACCTTGCAGAAAACAGCAGACTACATACGAGTACACAACCACAACGTGGTATTACAGTAGGACGTGTTACAATATTAATATCTAGGTATACCTTTGAAACACCGTCACTCTTTCTTCATGTTATGACAGTTTCCTCGGTCCTTACTCGGCACCTGTCCTAGCTCCGCGTTACGCAAAAGAGAGCAAAGGGGTTTCTCCTGGCAGGAAGCGCACCGAAACAACAACGCCGTCTGCTTCAACACCTCGTCTGCTTCCACGATCTTGCTTCCGGCGCGCACTCGTTACGCGAAAACTATAATTAACGCGCGGCAGCCAGAGCGGCGCGTAATTACCGAAAGCGAAACCGCGGAAAGAAAGCTAAAGCGAAACAAACAGGCAAAAACAAACAAACAAGCAAGCAAACAAAGACCACGCCGAGACTCACCGTGCGTCCCCGAAGCTTGCCCAGCATCGTGACGACCCTGACGTTGGCAGACGACGACTCGACACTCGTAGCGCCGGTCACGCTGCCCGCCACCACCGCCGCCGAGCCGACCGCAGCGCCAAACGTCGTGGCGCGGACGTCGTCGGAAGCTGGCTTGTCGCCAGCGCCAGCGGCGGCGGCGGCGGCTGCTGCGAGCGCGGCGCGTTTGAGCTCGCTGTCGTGCGCCACGTCCGGCACGGTGCGCTGGGCGCCGTCCGCCGCGGGCGAGGAACCGTCGCGCTTGCCGCCGTCGTCGCGCTTGGCGTTAACGCCGCCGGCGTTCGCGTCCCCTTCGCAACCGCGGTGGTCGTCGTCGTTGACAGAGTCCAGGGCATCGGGCGACGTCGCCTTGGACGACGTCAGCAGCGTGGTGTGACCGGGCGGCAGCAACGTGGACGGTTCGGACGACGGGGGGCTGTCCGAGGACGCGCGGACGCTGCACATGATGTTGCCGCAGTTGCCGTCGCATACCTGCGCGCCAAAGAGGGTAAAAAATAATGACTGTGCTGATGATGTGAGGATGGCTTTTGCTGTTCCTATAGTGTATGCGTTGGTGAACAAGCAGCGCGAGTTTAAAAAAAAAATGACGTAAGAACTGCGAATTGATCTTTATTCGCGGAATCAAATTTATTTCGCTTTCGAAAATTTTTATCTCCGTTTTATTGAGGCTCGTTGACTACGTTTGACAAACCGCCGCCAGAGTGATGAACGTCAGTGGAAGCCGCCCTCCATATCTCCAAAATTGCATTGGACACACACACACACACACACACGTGCGGCTCATCGTTGGAACTCATTAACTCACTATCACGAAGAAACTTTAGGGGGAGCTGAAGCAGCTCTCAAATATGCGGTGTCTAAGGGAGAGCAAAATCTCACTTCCATTTGGGGACTGTACCCGGACGACAGTGTTAACAGTGTAAAGTACCTTCCTTGTTTCATTGTTTGTGGCTCTCTCAATTCGTGCTTTCAAAGTATTTTCGACACGTGAATCAAGTTACTCTGCAATAAATCATTTAGCTCTTCATTTGTCGTTCGCATTAAAACTCATTAAGGAACATTAGTAGACCTGTACTTTGCCCTTCCCCATCCGCGTAACACTGCACTCGCTTTAACGTTCAGAACTCTTTACGAAGCTGTTAGTGCCGGTGTGCAAAGTTCTTGAAGCGTCGAATAAAGTGCACATGCTCACGTGCAAGCGCTATAGATCTTGCAACATTCAAATATCGGCGTAATGGGCAAGTAGAATGCGAGGCAAGTGCTGAAGCCGTCTTGCGCAATTGGTAGTGGCACTACCAGTTAGGCAAGACGGCTTCCGGTCTCGAAGAATGTATACGGCGCACGAAAAACAGGCAAGGACACCCTGTCATCTCACTTGTGCTCCGTGTCCCCCTATATATATATATATATATATATATATATATATGCATGCATGCATGCATACATACATACATACATACATACATACATACATACATACATACATACATACATACATACATACATACATACATTTGCAAAGAGCAATGGGGCATGCCCACGCGGACGTGACAAGTTCGGCCAAAACTATGCGCGCAGTCGCCCTCGACGTCGTTAGCAAGGCAACGCACTCACCTCAGTGGTGGAGCCGTAGACCGGGGCCGGACCAGGGTCCGAGACCGGCTTGGCCGCCCTGAAGGGCGACACGATGGCGTTGGGCCGCGGAACGGTGCTAGTCGCGCCGCTGCCGCAGCATCGGTCGGAAACCAGAACGGACGACGAAGAGGAAGAAGACGAGGAACCCGGCGCCGCCACCACCACGGCGGCGGTGCGCAGGGGCGATCCCGTCGCCACCAGCCCCACCGCATCGGGCGGCTCGTAGTAGATGGGCTGCGCGGGCGCGGACAAGCCCGCGGGACCACGGCACGGTCCCAGGCAGCCGGACGCCGGGCCCACACCGTCTGCGAAGGAACGAATTAAACCAAGCATTATTCCGTGAATTACAGGGTTTTGCGTGCCAAAACCACTTCCTGATTACGAGGCACGCCGTAGCGGAGGACTCCGGAAATTCAGACCCCCTCGGTTTCCTTAATGTGCACCCAAATCTAAGTAATGCGGGTGTTTTTCGCTCTTTTGTAGCGTTAATTTACGTGAACAATTAGGTCAGATTAAAAAGCTCAGCAGTTCGTCCATTGTCGGCAACGCTGTTCCGGTTTCTACTACCAAGGAAGAAAAAAAAAAGCAAATACTCACCTGTGTAAAAGACCGCGTTTGCCTGCAACTTCTTGGGGCCACCTTGGTTCCATGCGATGCCCCTGGCAAGGTCATTCAGCAACTGGAATCACAAGTGAGTGAGTGAGTAAAAACTTTATTGAATATAAATAAAATAAGGCAGAATGGTTGGAGCTCCTATTCCAAGGCCCCACTGGCACGAGCGGTCTGCTGGGCTTGGTCCAGAAGAGCCAATTGGCTCTCCCGACCCTCGTCCGCAAGCCATGCCTCCCACTGCCTATTCCTCATTAGTGGATATTGGTGTAATATGGGGCTGTCTATGTGCGGAGGCCTCCTGGGGCACTCCCATCAGATGTGTTTAAGTGTGGGTGTGTGTTGCACCACTGGAATCACAAGCACAAGAAAACAAAACGTAACGGCAGCCTATAAATTCTACACATACTTAGAAATTCCGGATGATCACGTTGCTCGAGAAAAGTGCCCTTTTGGGAGAAGCCGTTGCCAAGGTAACCATAGTTAAGCGAACAAACACTCAAATATAATGGCTATCTCTTCGATCTTTATGCATGAAACAGCGCGAAAAATTGGAGAAAAAAAAAAAAAGAAAGCTAAGTTGAACGCAGACAGAGCTATATCGCTGGTTTTAGAGTACCCAGAAGCGGGCTTCTCCTCACAAAGACATTCAATGTGGCGAAGCCGGCTTTCAAGGGGTCTGCCACATACGTGCAGACGATATTCAACGCGCTGTCAAGCTTGCATTGCAAACCATCGCCTGTAAAAACAGTAACGAGAGATTTTGCCTAAACTGTGAATATAAAACTTTAAACAGCGCAGCTAAACAGTATTAAGAAAAAAAAAACCCGTTCGACTACACACAAACGGCTTGTAAAAGAGATACAACACAGACTTCGTTATTTAACACCTATAAATGTGTTAAGGTTATTTAACGCCTTGTTAATTAAGGCCAAATAAGGGACTATTTAACACCTTGACTCCAGGACGGCCCTAATACGGGACAACAGGTCTTCCTGGAATAATACTATGAGACAGGAGCCCGCTTCATCTCTGTCGTGCCCCAACGGGCTGCAACGCCCTTGGGGCACGACTAAACGTTCAACCTAACCAGAGTTTCACTAGACTCGGGCATCTGAGGAATTCATTCGTTTGTCTTGGAAGCTATGCACACCGTCTTGTAGTGCACACTTGGGAAACTTTTAACCTGCCGAAATAGTTTTACACGCGTTTCGCTGACCTGAAAAAAATATTGGGACACATAGAACCGAGGAACGAATGTGAAGCCGCGAGACATCGCCCGCTGACATGTCTATACTTCGTCCGTGTGGAGGCTCGCAGAGGCATGAACATACCCAAACTTTGTTGGACGGCACACGTTTAACTAGTATCGATTCCCCCCCCTGGTCGGGCAAAGCTGTGCACACAGTTCCGAGGTTTTATTTTTTTTTTCACTCTACAAAAAAAAAAATGACACAAAGACAACAGCGGACGTTGCTCCCAAGGAATCTACTTCTCAACATGATGTATGTCTGCAAACACCTCAAATGGAGACAAAGAAGTACGCAGGTTCACGAACAGATGACCAATAAGTGTATTGAGCGAATCGATACGTTGATCGTGAGAGCGGCGTTCAAAAATACAAAGGAAATCAGCCAGGTCAGTTTTTATTAATCTCTCTCTCTCTCTCTCTCTCTCTCTCTCTCTCTCTCTCTCTCTCTCTCTCTCTCTCTCTCTCTCTCTCTATCTATCTATCTATCTATCTATCTATCTAATTACCCAGGCAAGAGAATGTGTTCATAGAAACTCCGTTGCCCACGACCAACGCACTGCCCAGAAATGCCCACCTCTCCCACTTCCGAGAGATCATTCAGGCAAACACCATTATCTGAATGATTATTGTTCGAGGTGGCGACCAGCGGGTGCATATCGGAACGCCGACGAGGCGCACGGGGAACAGAAACGCGTGATTGTGTAATAGTGATGCAAACCGATCGATCGTACTACCGACGGGGCACTATTGATATCGATAGTACAATCGACTGGGCACTATAGATAGTGAAAAATCACGCGGCGTAACGCGCACATGAACACTTCGACATAAACTAGGCGACGTTATCCTGTCCCCTATTGCGTGGAGTCACTAGCCAAGAATTACAAAATTATTAATACCTCTTTCAATAGCTAACTATCTCAATAATATCTATGAAATTTTTTTATTACATTATTGACGGCTTAGAAGCAGCTATCGATAGTCTATTTACCGATAGTCTTGCATCACCACAGTATAAGCAGCGAGGAGATGCGACCAAAAACAAAGCGCGATCAACCGGTACATATGTCGCGAAGAATACGCGTCAGGGAAGCCCGAAGTCGAGAATGGCGGGCGTAATTCTCTCCGCGTTCCGCTGTGCGTTTCACCACACCAATCGTCCGTCAGTGAGCATATAGTGCAGCTTTCTGTTTAGCGATATAGGCTATCTAGAAAAAAAAAAAGAAAACATAAGCTCGTCGATAGCAGAGAACGCGTGTTTAACGAATACGTCTCGATGACCAAGGCTGCGCATTGATGGCGTCGTCTGCAGTACAATGCGTGGCCGGCAAACGCCAGTAATTCTTTAAATTTTATTGTATGGTACTCAGGAGATGTCGCCTTTACTGGCACCGGCAACTCTTTCTCACGTATAGATTTAAAAAAAAAATATTGTTAACTTAAACGTATTAAAACAAAGCCAACTCCAAATCTTATTAACATAAAGTCCACACATAGAACGCCAGTTGAAGTTGGCGCACTGTTCCAGTCTGTTTCTCCTCGTAGCTGCCTTTTACCGCGCTCAATTTTGTACCGTCCTCTCATCTTGGGGCGATATGGTCTGCACGTCATGCATTGCGAAGAGCAGGTAACCAACAGCTCCTTAGAGTAACAGAATGGGTGCAAGGGAACGGCTTACGTTGTGCGATCAGACTCGTAAATTTGCAGGTATAAGAAAGAAACTGGCTGACGCAAGACAAGGGCAACTGGATATCGCTGGAACAGGCCTTAGTCCTACATAACATAGGCTGACGATCATGGTTCGCAAATAATAATAATAATAATAATAATAATAATAATAATAATAATAATAATAATAATAATAATAATAATAATAATAATAATTGAACGCAAGCCGAGGCACCATGGTAAGAGAGCGAGCGGACGCCGAGATGCCGCAGGTGCCGAACTGCTGACCTACGAACACAATACCAATCCCGCACGCTACCGGTCAGCGCTGCCAAGGTGAACGACCTGGGACATGACGTCGGGTCGATAAGAAAAGAAAAAAAAAGACAAAAAACGATCGCCGTCTAGAGAGCCGTAGCTCCTCAGCTCGGAAAGTCAAAATCGAGGAGCCGCAAACACGCAGCCGGGCTGGCTAAAGGAGAGCGCGCAGCTCACCCCATCTATCGGCGGGACAGAACACCGCACCAGCGTCGGGTGGCTCCTCCGTGCGGCGCGAAAATCGAGAACGACATGTGCCCGCTAACGGTTTTGAAGGTCTCGTTTCCTGGCGTTTTGATGTCGCGTAATTATTTGAGATTATGAGAGCGACCAATCAATTCACCTTTGCGGATTGAAGAAAGCAAGAAAAGCCACGCGCACCCACTTGAAGAGTTGCGAACTATTGCTGCTAGTTCATATTTACTGTTCATAATTCTACATTGCAAAGGTTAATATCTCTGTATTTTTCTGTTTCTAGTCTTATTACCACTGCTGTAACGACTCCTGTTTGGGCCCGAACAGGGCCTGCACTATATGTAACTGAATAAGAAAATGAAAGAAAGAGAGAGAGAGAGAGAGAGAGAGAGAGAGAGAGAGAACAAATGAGATGAGAATGGAGACAAGAGAGAGAGAGAGGAAATGAAGCGGCAGGCGCACCAGAGCTGCTAATAGAGTAAACCAAACCAAAGCAAACCAAACTATGCAGTGCACGAGCATAACAGACCAAAGTCTAGTACAGCTTTGTGAATCTCGCATCAAGTTCGATCCCGACCTCTCGAAAGAAAAAAAAAAAGAAAAGAAAAAGAAAATAATTCAGCTCACCTCGAGCTAGATCAGGTTGCTTAACATTAAGCATAGCTGACTTGTTTGCAAACACCGCGCCAAAGACGACCTCGCGCGGTCGCGTGAGGCATTTATTTATGAGGTTCCATCGAGACACTCAGACACGCAGTATTATACAGGCGAAATGCGGCTGATTCGAAACTTCACCCGTCACGCGATCGCACGGAATGCCTCCGTGGCCGCGACCGCTTACTCTATAGCCAGCGGCAACAGGAACGACATCGGAGAGAGCGGCTGAACAAACGGGAGGAACGATAAAAGCGAGAACGCGGAAAACGGGGCATAAATTCCGTTCTACAGAACGCGATTCAGAAAGAAGAGAGAGAGAGAGAAATAAAAAGCCCTCCAATGCGAAGCGGGCCTGTTGCACGCACAGCCTGAAATACGTTATGGAAATAACGAAGGTCGATACACTCAAACTCATAAAAGAAAAGAAAGAAAGGTCACACAAAAATAGGCAGCGCCTACATTGAGGTCCAGTGGCCATTGCCTCTGGGTACACACAGACGCACGTACACACACATAACACAGAAACAGATCTCGAAGGCCACGTTTTTGTAAGCTGCACGAGGGGGGAGCAATTGTGGAGCCGGTAAACACGTCATGTCCGCCAAGAGCTATCTGCATAGAACTATGGCGCTGCGATCCTTCAGTTACGATGGGAATTACAGTTACGGGAACTATAGCTACAGTCCACGGATTTGTTCCATCTTCACGCTTGTGGCTTTGAAACTTCTTGTGACGTTTCTATTGCGGTTTACCTTTCTAAAAGTTTCGAGCACTAATAGTACGGCAACACAATTCAAGTCCCTGCGTAACATGCGTAAACGTTGCGAACTGCTGCTGCATTGATATAACGCAATATAATTCGTTAAATATGCTCGTTTCAAAACTTTCAAGTTTATGCAAACCCACGCATAGTGCCCATATAACATTCCTACGCTCTGCTCTGGACCGCCGCACAAGCAGCTCCTGTGAATACAAGCGCTAGAGAGCTCCCTCTAGTGAATCGTAGGAAACAATAGGTTTAAGTAGCTGTGGCGTCCTTCTGAGCATTAGGTTGCGGGTGCGATTCCGTGCCTCGGAAGCCCGATTCCGGTGGAGGCGGAATGCGATAACGTTTCTGCGTCGATCTTCCGTTCCAGGTGCGTGTCAATGACACTAATATTAACGTTAAGCAAGATACCTCGACTTTGTTTCTGCGACAGGAAGGAGGCTACGCCTACCGTTATGCTCGGCATCCGTTCATGACTAGTTCGTTGTTTATCTGTAAACAATGACTTCATTACCATTTAGTAAATGAAAAGGGGAAAATGGTGATCTACGCGTTTGAAGCGCGAAGTCTCCACCGCCCCCCCCCCCCTTCTTTTTTTTCGTTGGCTTTCTTGCGGGCTTGCGCAGAATTGGTATGCTACATTGCATTTGAGAGGCATCAAAAGGCTCAACTTGAAAAAAAAAAGTTTCCAGAACTTCTCCACCAAAACCGCTCCAACAAGATAAAAATACTTCGAATATACGTGCCAGGGCACTGAAGTTACAAAAATATAAAAAAAAAATGAGGAAGTGGCGAAAAAGAAGTAGAAAAAATGCTTTGCTCTGCGAGAAGTGAACACTTTTTCGGTCAGATAAATTGAAATAGAATTAATTAACTTGAATACAACAAGCTGTGGGGTTTAAAATCCTGAAGCTGTACCAGTGGCTTATGAGAGACGCAATAGTAGAGAGCTCCGTACTAAAAACTTTATCACCTCGGTTTGAGCACCCTAAGCAACGTACACGGGCGTTTTTACATTCCGCGTCCCGCGGAATGCAATATATATATATACGCAAACATACGAAAAATAAGGATACATACGTAAAAAGAAGAACAAGGAGAGAGAGCATAGAGACATCGAAAGAGAAAAATATGAAGACAAATCAAATTCAATGGACACTTAGTTATTCCTACGTCGATGCATCCGAAAGCATTGCGACCACCACGCGATGCTTAGACATTGTACCACAACGCAAAGTCATGGGTTCGACTCCCGCCAAAGGTCGAGGGCTCGACCCTCAACAAAGGTCCTGGGTTCGACTGCCTTAACTAATCCTATCGAATCAACTTCGCATTAATTAACAAGAAAGGTCGTGGCTTCGAATTCCATCAAAGGGCGAGGGTTCGCAGACTTTTTGTACCATCGCGTGGTCGCGCCACCAACGCCAGATTTGCCACCTCATGAGCCGTTTAATGCTTTCGAATTATTAATAATAAGAGAGTGAGAAAAAAAGGAGAGAGAGGGAGCGAACGCGATGTTTGCGGAAATGAAGCTGCCAGAGCGGCGCCCGGACAGGAGAGGGGGAGCTTGCCTATAAAACCCCGCCCCATTTCACGTTGGCGGCCGCACTTGACCAATGGGTTTGCACGCCTATTACCCAACGTGCGCTGCGGCGCAAGCGCACGTTGTGTGTGTGTGTGCGTGCGTGCGTGCGTGCGTGTGTACACACATTCGATATGCGGGGGCGTTGCCAAGGAGGAAAAATGAAACCGGCGCTCCCGAGGCAACTTAAGAAGCGTTGCCTGGCCACCGAGTTGCAAAGATGGCTCTCGTTGCATGCGTTCGGGAGAGCAGGATCATCTTGCAAAGCATCGGAGCTTATCCCGCGCCATCGTTTTTGTGCGAATACGTCAGGGACACGCACTGCTTTTTCGTGCTATGAGGGCGCCTCACATTCATACAGAGAAATGGTTAAAACAGTTTTCGAGGAAGCCATCGACGCCAATCGTCAATTTAAGCGAACTGCGAAACACTTCTAGGAAGCTGTTCGCTTCATTAAAGGAATGATGCTCTTGGAGCAGTATATCCCTTGCAGCGGGGCCCATTTAGGCAGCGTTTGCTGTTCCATCGCGTAATTCCGCGGGAAACATAGTCGATAACCAGCACATCTGTAGCGGTAGCGTAGGTGCTAATATATATACATGTAAGCTGGTCAAATGTGTGCTGTCTCTGGCACCGCAAGCGCCGTTGTTGAAGACGACTGTCATTCTCCTTTCCAGCAGCCGACACAATGCGAGGGGGCATTGTCGTGGCACTGCCACCGAAACCAGTAATCGGCGTTGCGGACGTCCGGACCTGGTTTTAAGAATTGACAACGCAGATTAAAAAAAAAAAATTATATTCCGTTCTAAAGATTTCTTCACGCTTTCTAAATGAAACCGGTGGACCTTGCGAAATTTGGAATGGTAGGCTTTCTATTGCGCTACAAGGTAGAATGTCTTTGAAAAATTGTAGGCAGTTCCTTTAGGTTGGTAATAATAATATTTGGGGTTTTACGTGCCAAAACCACTTTTTGATTATGAGGCACGCCGTAGTGGAGGACTCCGGAAATTTTGACCACCTGGGGTTCTTTAACGTGCACCTAAATCTAAGTACACGGGTGTTTTCGCATTTCGCCCCCATCGAAATGCGGCCGCCGTGGCCGGGATTCGATCCCGCGACCTCGTGCTCAGCAGCCCAACACCATAGCCACTGAGCAACCACGGCGGGTCCTTTAGGTTGGTAGCGCAATTTAGGATACATATACGTACAGATACGATCTCTCCAATGCTATTCACAGCGTGTTTACTGGAAGTATTCAGAGACCTGGATTGGGAAGAATTGGGGATAAGAGTTAATGGAGAATACCTTAGTAACTTGCGATTCGCTGATGATATTGCCTTGCTAAGTAACTCAGGGGACCAACTGCAATGCATGCTCACTGACCTGGATAGGCAAATCAGAAGGGTGGGTCTAAAAATTAATCTGCAGAAAACTAAAGTAATGTTCAACAGTCTAGGAAGAGAACAGCAGTTTACGATAGGTAGCGATGCACTGGAAGTCGTAAGGGAATACATCTACTTAGGGCAGGTAGTGACCGTGGATCCGGATCATGAGACTGAAATAATCAGAAGAATAAGAATGGGCTGGGGTGCGTTTGGCAGGCATTTTCATATCATGAACAGCAGGTTGCCGTTATCCCTCAAGAGAAAAGTGTATAACAGCTGTGTCTTACCAGTACTCACGTGCGGGGCAGAAACCTGGAGGCTTACGAAAAGGGTTTTACTTAAATTGAGGACGACGCAACGAGCTATGGAAAGAAGAATGATAGGTGTAACGTTAAGGGATAAGAAAAGAGCAGATTGGGTGAGGGAACAAACCCGAGTTAATGACATCTTAGTTGAAATCAAGCAAAAGAAATGGGCATGGGCGGGACATGTAATGAGGAGAAGGAAGATAACCGATGGTCATTAAGGGTTACGGACTGGATTCCAAGGGAAGGGAAGCGTAGCAGGGGGCGGTAGAAAGTTAGGTGGGCGGATGAGATTAAGAAGTTTGCAGGGACAACATGGCCACAATTAGTACATAACCGGGTTAGTTGGAGAAATATGAGAGAGGCCTTTGCCCTGCAGTGGGCGTAACCAGGCAGATGATGACGATGATGATACGTACAACGTTACGCTCAAGGGCCCTTACACAGCGCAGCCATCGCATCATGGAAACGGTATATGTGGCCCAAAGGCAGTGTCGTTAGCTGAGTATTCTTATACACGGAAGACACGATAAATGGCTTACACTGTAAATGCGCAGCACTTTGATTATAGTGCGTGTGAATGAACAACTCATAATTTTCTCTCTTTCTTTATCTCCCCTGCCTCCCTTCCTACGCGTAGGGTAGCCAACGGGACAAATTCTAGTTAACCTCCCCGCCTCTCTTCCATTCCCCTCTTTCTCTCTATGCTGAACACAAAGAATTTGGTGCCTTTCTGAGGTTATCAAAAACCTACACATCCACAAACGTTCGCAAAACAAAAGCAAAAAAAGAAAACGCCTCGCTTCGCACGCAATATGCAACGCTTTCCGATGCGTTGCTACTCCATTTTTAAGGAAGAAGGGCTCTCGCAGCGACCTCCATCTATCCCTGCCATGCCTCCGCATATCACCACTCCATCCAGCAGTTCCACTACAACAATCGCGAAACGTGCCTCGTCGTAGCACCGGAGCTAACTGCACAGAAACGCGCGCATACGCGGGCTTTTTTATTCGACGCCGCACTTTTTCGCGAGACACGGTCCGCCTAAGTCACGGAGAGGAGCACCCTTCGCCGTCGCCGAGACGGCTGTCCTTGGACGTCGCCTCCGAAGCGCAACCGGCGTGGAGGAAAGGCCCCGCTGCTGCGTTGTTGTACAGCGTGATGGAGCCGCGCGCGATGCAGAGCGGTGGGGGAATGCGGCGGACGCGCGCCGACGATCAACGCTCGCGCGCGCGAGAGAAAATGAAAGCCGTCGCGGTCGCGCCGCCTTCGCGACACCACCCTCGGTGGCGGAGAGACGGGCCCGCAGCAGCGCTAGCGACAGTTGCGAGGTCGCACGAATAAACGTCGAGAGTGAAGAGGAATTTGTGAATTGCTAATAATAGATTGCGCGGAAACCATCGCCGATGATTGGTAATGCAAGCGAATCGAATAATAATAATAATAATATTTGGGGTTTTACGTGCCAAAACCACTTTCTGATTATGAGGCACGCCGTAGTGGAGGACTCCGGAAATTTTGACCACCTGGGGTTCTTTAACGTGCACCTAAATCTAAGCACACGGGTGTTTTCGCATTTCGCCCCCATCGAAATGCGGCCGCCGTGGCCGGGATCCGATCCCGCGACCTCGTGCTCAGCAGCCCAACACCATAGCCACTGAGCAACCACGGCGGGTATCAAGCGAATCGAACGAACGAACGAGAGAGCGAGCGAACGAACAAACGAGCGAAACTATAGAGCGAGCGAACAAACGAATGAACGAACGAGAGAGCGAGCGAACAAATGAGCGAACGAGAGAGCAAGCGAACGGTTTTCCTTGCGGAGTGCGATCGACCAAGAAAACGGACGAATGAGGCACAGAAATCTATTCGCTTTAAAATATACTACGGGGTTTAACGCGCAGAAACTGCACGGTGGATTGAGAGGGAGGAACGCCGTAGTGAATGAAGGGCTACGGATTAATTTTCGACTAGTTTAATTTCTTAAAAGGACGCTAAAAGATAAACACTAAATCAGTTTAGACTGATGAAGCCTTCCTTCGAAATCTCTATTTTCGTTTGTTTCGCTGTAACAGATTGATTATTAAAAAATGAAAATGAAGGCCAAAGTTTCGGTTTCCGGATTTCGCGCCGACACCTCGGCGCCGGTAGGCCGGCGTGACGTCACGCATTTGATTCGTATTTGCGCCACACTGTGGCTCCCAGTTAAATCTACTCGAAACTTCCTAAGGTCAGCTTTTGGATATATTTCCGTCTTGTGCCCGGTCACGTGGTGCGCCCGACACCCGACGAATATGACAGTTCGTAGTAGCAGGAAGAGGAAGATATAGCGTCTCTCAAGGGCAAACGATATTGCGTTCCGCCATATACGCGCGATGTCGTACTCCCGGATAGCAACGAGGAACGGGAAGTACAGGCTGCTCGAACATATTGTTTTATTTATTTATTTTTCTGAACGTTCGGATGGCGCCATGCAATTCTACCGCAATCCGTACACACGATTAACAGTGCTCGAAGTTCCTTGTATTATACTCAGCAAAAAAAAAAAAAAAAACGACAAGAAGTTTCGGAGTTGTATGGAAGCTCTACCACTTGCTTCTCTGCGGTAAAAAAGATCACATTTAGCAAGGACGAAAGTTCGGACACACTTGTAAGATATTTAAATTCCACGCTAAAGTTGGCCTCGAAATGTCGGACCTGGAGTCATTCGACGTTATCGTGACGTCATGACACAAAGCGCTGACGCCGTGGAGAAATAATGCTGGATATGATGATCTTGCTCATTAAAAAAAGCAAAATAGGATCACGTGTTCCATTTGCTGCGCTCGCGTGTATAACGTGGCGAGCCAGTGTATCGTGACGTCACGACGTACCGAAACCTGTCTATCGTGACGTCACGACGTGCTGAAAGCGAAGCTGGCTCTTATAAACAAGTGTCATATATATATAGTAAATTATTTGGGGCGCTCTGACCCTTGCCGCTATATTTTTCAGGTTTCTATGCTTAGAGGGTAAAGACCTTCATTGGCCGCAAGAAGAAATAAAGGGAAGTAAAAAAAAAAATGTGTCGGCGCGCCTTTGAAAGTATTACTGCGGATAAAATGAAGCGTATAATATGTATGCCACTGCGCGAGCACGAGACACGGAAATAGGTACGCATCGGCGAAAATGTTCCTTCACGCGTAACATTTTAGGAAAACAGGCCGCTCGCCGCAGAAATCACGTTGAACACACGTGTGGCACTTTTTAACTCGACTTTTTCCCCGATGCGCAGATTTAAAGTTCTTCCTATTTCGTTTTTTTTTTTTTAAGCACGGGTTCTTGTTCAAAGCCACCACAATAGAATAAAGAAAAAAAAATATTACTGCGCTTTAACAAAAGAAGTAGAGGTATTGTGGTGTCAGAAAGAAATGCGGAAAACGGGAGCTAGTAGTGCGATTGCCGACGACTACGCAACAATTTGCCATCAGACCACGAGGAGCGGAATTAGGCAATTCCCACAGCACGTGCGCGTACGCGTGCGTCCTATAAGGGCGTGGAGCGCACAAAATTCTCGAGCCACAGCCAAACGACGTTTCGGCCCGTAATGACGCATCGCAGCGCGCAATGGACGAGCAAATAGCTATAGTCAAGTGCGTGTGTGTACCCCCGGCTGGCTCGCATTTCAGTGGGAGCCGTCCATTCGCCCCTAATTACGGTTTATTGCGTGCACGTTCATCCAGTGTCTTCCTCTCTCTCTCTCTCTCTCTCTCTCTCTCTCTCGTCAGATCGACTTCTCAAACTGTACTTCCCAGTGACGTTTTTGAGACGTTTCTCTTATCTGACCCGGAGACAAGGCGGCGCATGTTCTGGGGGAAATGCGCTCAGAAGCGGATCTTATTTTTCGCTCGGCTGAGACGCCACCGTGACCCAGTAGAGCCTCACAGTGCAATACGGACCTCCAACGCGTGGTGATCGAGCACGTGGTTGTGGGTTCTACTGCGGCGGATGCGGCGGTCGCATGTTTTCAGATGGGGGTGCGACGTTCATTTCGTTTGGGGCGCCGATTCGGAATCGGTGAACGTCGCCGCATCACTTTACAGTCAACTTCAAGATTATCCACAGCCTGTCACTCTAAAAGGCTGCGAATAAATCGGGCATCCATATCGGCTCACTAATCACCGATTTCCGGGGGGCGCATTCCTGCAGCAGTTAGTTAACAAAGACACCAATTGCCACGTTATCATACTAAACACTCCAAGGCCCCGCGGACCTTCTGCGATGTTTCCGAACTTTGCAAACTTTTCATTTTCTTTTTGCCCCAGGGATTTCATTCATTGGGTTACCATATCAGCCCTGATTCAATTACTTTCAATTCACTCACGTCTGCTATTGCAGTCCAGTAGGAACGGACTTTTCTCTCACTTTCATTTGATTCTACATTCAGCAGAGAGGATGAGTTTTAAAAAGGGCGTTTCGAATGCAGTTCAGCAATCAGGGGCGGACTCTTCCTTCCACGAATCAGTATCGTACAGTATAGTGTGAAGGATAGAGCCCGTTCAGCGTCGAGTTAACGAGCAGACGAATCCGCGTATAAATACCCGCACCTATATTAACGATTGTTGATTGGTTGGGCTTCGCGCGTGCGCCATCTACGATTTGGTCAGTCGGTACAGATTCGTGACTGCGGACACCGGTTACCGGGGTAAACTATCTGCTTCCTTATCTATGTTATCGTTTCTATGGCTACCCGCATAATCCTGATTAACGTACGGCACGCGCAAGAAAAAAAAAACAAATAAAAGTAGGGACAGGCCACGCTCATCCAAGGCGACACGGGCGATTGCCTTGCTTACCTATACTTCTTTATGCGCGTCTGCTCGAGTATTTGTCCACGAAGCACTAACTCTGCTCTGCTTCAATGTAATGCGGCACCCTCGCCGAAGCTCCAGCGTAAACTAAATCGCGAAGGCGGCGATCTCGGAGGTCATGCAGTGATCGTGCGAACGCACGCACCTCGTTAGTCGCCAGCCCGTGTCGAAAAAAACGAATAATAAAACACGCGCCAATTTTCCTTCGAGCTTCACGGTAGTGCGAACCTAAGAATGCTGCGGCAAATACACCGCTGTACACATTAAAGAGACCTTGTACAGATGCGTCAGCCAATTAGGTTTGCTCCTTTCCTCGAGTTCACGGCGGAGACGGACTTCGCTCTTTCAATCTATTGGCACCACTCGAAAACTATATGTTCCGGAGCTCAGACGCTCAGAGGGCAGATGCATCGCGGCATCGTTGGAGGGGAACTTGTACCGAATCCTTAGCTTCAGATTGTTGCGAAAGTGACCATGGGCCAGCACAACAAAAAAGTTCTTAGATTTAAATCTCAAACCCTAACTTCACTTTCTTGCGTCTTCTTGTACGCGGACAGCTTCTGAGAATCACCCCCCCCCCCCCCCTTAATTATCTGACGCGAGCTTTTCAGCTTCCACATGCACTGAGCGGTTTCACTGAGAAGATTTAACGTATACAGTTCCACTCCGTGGTTCTTATTTTCTCTTTTCATTCTCCCACAGGCCGTGGCCGCAAAGATAAAGGGGTGTGACCGACCGACCGACCGACCGCTCGCGCTCGCTCTTGTGTTTCTCTTCTCACAGGCGACGACTGCCAGCGGGTCAACATCGTCGGGCTGCGGCGGAACCAGTCGGTGGGCGACCGTGGGACCGGTTGTGCGCGGGCCCGTTAGTTACAGCCAGGCCCTTTTCCTAACTCTCTCTCTCTCTCTCTCTCTGCGGGGAGCACTTTTAGAGCGAGCGCGCACAGTCAGCGTCCGCAAACAAAACACAGGCCAGAAACAGCGTACAACGCAGGCAGCGGGCTGCGTGGCTGGCACTGGAGCGCTCGGAGCAGACGACGATTGCACCACGCTATGCCAACCGGCGCCGCCATACTGTGGTGTTTACACGAAAGTGCCGCCATCGTACAATCACGACGTCCAGGGATCGAAGTCCAGCTAGCGGGCAGCAAATATAGTTGTACAGACGCGTTCTGGCTGTTCCACTAAAGGTACATGGCTGGCAGTCTACAGGTTGCGTATTAGTATGTTTTACCTGTGGCCACGTCGTCTCCTTACATATTTGTTCTTACATGTGCTCTAAGTTCGAGACTGACTAATGGCATTACGTGACTGCAAGCGCAAGTCCACAAATTCCTTGGATTTTACGTACACCAAAAGGACGATACGATTACGAGGCAAATTGGACGGACTCCTCATTAATCACGACGACAACCTGGGTGTGCAAGGCCCACGCACTTGGACCTTACACGCGCTAGCACATTTATGGAAAAAAGATAATACAAAAAAATCAACTCCACCGGCCCTGCGCAATCTGCAACGCACACACACACACACACACACACACACACACACACACACACACACACACACACACACACACACGCACACACACACACACACACACACACACACACACACACACACACACACACACACACACACACACACACACACACACACGCACGCACGCACGCACACACGCGCGCGCACACGCACACGCACGCACACACACACACACACACACACACACACACAAACACACACACAAACACAAACACACGCGCGCGCGCGCGGCTAGAGTTGCAACCTTAGCAGCCCGAAGCCGCATGTTTTAGGGTCTCTCCGTGTTCCGTCATTCTTGCGCTGTATAACGCGAGCCTCAGCAACCCCCCAACTGACCGAAAAGTCAAGATTAAGCTGTTTGTCTGGTTTGAGACAGACGAGTGTATTTGCCTTTCTTCGTATACATGACGAAGGTCAAAAGCACATGGCTGTCTGGTCAAGCACAGACGTGGGCGACCTTTGTGTTTAAGCGGCGCATCGCGCCAAATGCGAAAGCTGAAGCAACAGAAAGTTTTCGTTCTCTCGGTTTACAAGTTTCGAATTCGGCGTACTCTAGGGAACGCGCACGATAAAGGCGACTCAAGAGGCAACGTTCAATCTGTGCGTCATAACGAGACCGCTATAGCCGCAAAATATATAATAAACGGCTTCGTTCAAGAACAACTCGCATTCGTAGATAACTTTATACACCACGCATTTATTAGCACTAGAGAGAGATTTGCGATTTGCAAGGATGTTACGTTACAGTAAAGACAACCAACCGACTTCACCCGCCCACTGTTACATCGTGCGACTAGAGATTTGACGCCCAGCTAGTACACCGTGAAATACTCAACTATATCGCGGTGCTGAATTCGACAGTACTGTAACGCTTCTCGGAGCACACATGGCATGGACGGCGGCCTATAGTAAGTATACGGAAATGTAGCGCACAGTTCCGTGCGTTTTATGCAAACCAATTCTGTAACTCGGATTGACCAGCGGTTGTCGCCTGGAGTAACATGCTAGAGGCGTGTGACGCCAGGCAGACCGCTGTATCTCTTTTAAGAGATCGGAGAGTTTTGTAGCGTGTCCGGTATTCCGGTAAACGCAAGCGGACTGGGCGTTCTACCAGATGAGCGGCGGCGCAAACGTGAACGGTGCCTGCACGGTGCAGCCACCTGGTAAAGCTGAGCTCAAAAACCAGACGAATACCGCGAACACTACGTAACTTGCCGACGCCTCAACTTGCAAGGCTCAACACAGATCGACCTGCGCGGACACACTCCTTTTGCACGCTGCACACACACACACACAAAAAAAAAGGCTCTCAAACAAATGACTCGCAGCAACAAATTAAACAGACTAAACCCCCGATGCAGCGTGTGCTGCGCATCAATTCGCTCGCGGCCGGAGAGTCTACGTCAGTGCGCGCGTCATGGAGGCTAAAGCAGATCGCAACGCAGTATAGGCGATAGGCGGCATCTGGGTCACACTTTCAGTCGGTGACCCACGCGTTGAAAAAAAAGAAGAGAGTGGGCGGTGCTGGCCGCAATCAATTTCAAAACAGCTGGTGCGCGCAACGTAGTTCCGGTTATTGTTTATAGATATCGAAACCGAAGCAAGGACGCAGGCCATTTGGGAAGGGGAGGAGAGGGGGGAAGCTTGGTTTGCACGGCCTGCACGGAATCTATTTTTCCATGCAAAGAAAACAGCTGTCGTGTCGGCAGTCCGCGTGAAAGAAAAGGGGCCGAACACGCGCGCGCTTTGTTGGGACACGTATATACCTGGCTGCCCTCGACCGTGACGTCAGAGAAAGGTATCGAGATGATACATTCGGCCTGGCACAATGTAACTTGTCCTTTGACAATGACAAGTCGACATTGTGCCACTTGGCGTTTTACTCTACGTTTGTGCAGTTTGACTTCTTGACTTGGTTTGCTGTCTTAGCCAGCGACCATATTAGACGATCCGCTTCAACGAAA
Organism: Dermacentor variabilis; assembly: GCF_050947875.1. Classification (NCBI taxonomy): domain Eukaryota; kingdom Metazoa; phylum Arthropoda; class Arachnida; order Ixodida; family Ixodidae; genus Dermacentor; species Dermacentor variabilis. The sequence goes on from NC_134573.1 coordinate 138,184,246, forward strand.
GCGTCGAGATATATTACTCGTCTATCCCTAACACGCACGGCAACCCTATCAATAAATTAAGAAAGTGCTCCAGAATTATTAAAAGCATATGGAGATCCCACATAAAAACCAGTATGTTAAAATGTGTGTTTTTTATTATTATGGAGTTGTACGTGCCGAAACCCCGATCTAATTATGAGGCACGCCATAGTGGAGGACTCCGGAAATTTTGACCACCTGGGGTTCTTTAACGTGCACCTAAATCTCTAAGTACACGGGTGTTTTCGCATCTCATCCCCATCGAAATGCGGCCGCCGTGGCCGGGATTCGATCCCGCGACCTCGTGCTCAGCAACCTAACACCATAGCCACTGAGCAACCACGGCGGGTTCCTGTATGTTGAAATGAATAATATGGGTTGATTGAGCAATAAAAGTATGCTGTACGTTTCTTTTATTTTTTTATTATTTTTTCAATAGGGAAAGAGTAGTTACACACCGTTAGCTGGATTGTTCGGAGAGGCGAACGCACCTGACGACAAATAGCATAGTTCAATTAGCTCATCAAGAAGTCGCAGTTTCGCCCGAAAGACGAAGCGCCGATTGTGATAGCAAATTAGTAGAGAGCCATACGAAGTAAGGATAGTAGTTTTATAGGCCGTGTAACCTTGTAAACATTCGCTTACTAACTAAATTAACAAGCATGGTGTCAGCGCGCACAGGCATGTTAAACGTGCACACATCACACTCTACGACTGGGGAGACACTCGTTGTCAAGACGCTGGCGCGAGGAAGCGCAGCAGCAGCAGCGAAAGAAGTGACCGTGCTTTCTATCGCTTCGAGGCAAACGGAGGGGCGGGAACACAGCACACGCAACCTACGCGCGGCCCACCTACACTCTGCCCCAAAAGCGGATCGCTTTGAATATAAAAGCCCGCTTGGAAGAATGGTCCAAACTAAATCTTATCCTACACCTTGTGTGCTTAACAATATTGACCAGGATTTTCCCGCGGAATGTAAAAGTTGTGGACACACTCCGTGTCCATTTGATCATATGTTCTGGCTGTGCCGCAACCAAAGGGCTTCGGATCTCAACAGTGAGCACGACTGGAGTCGGCGCATATCCAGCGAAGTCCTCCAAGATCAACTTCTGGCCGTCCGGAGAGCTCACGACATCGGGAAAGCCTTTGGCCTATCGGTGCTATACGTGGACGGAGCCACCGACTTAGCCTGGGGGCTTTTGCCCTCGGGCCCAAGTTTCTCTGGAACAAAATAAAGTTATTGACATGCCGTGCCATGGCCGTGCCATACGCAGTTGCTGCCGAAGTGCAACGCCTCCCCCTCCCCCCCACCCCCCCGGTGCGTTTCCTCCTGGGTTGGCAATAACGATGAATGAATGAATGATTAATCGATCAATGGATTAAATGTACGCCGCAAAACGATTAATCTTCATCGATGCCCACCTTTCATTGATTCGACTTAACCGATTCGGGCCTGTTCGATGGCGCGGAAGGAGTCGCGCGGAAAAGAAAAATGAAATCGTGCTGGAATGGCGCCGCACGAGCAGGTGACTGTGCGGCTGTGGTAGAGCGACTGTCGACTGTTTTTCGGAGTCCCGAGCGATGCCGAGCGATGCGAACTTCCCCGCTCTTCCCCCGCACCGCACACGCCACCACACAACCCGAAGCCATGAAATGTCCTCGCAAATAAGGCATACCTACTACGGCAACCCAGTCGTTGATCGCGGTGCCACTTCCAGTCCACTAAAGACGTGGCATAGCACATGCGCCAGTTTGGAGCACGTATTTGACATAGCGATGGAGTTCAAGTCGATTCCGGAAGATCTACAGCGTCCGAGCGCTATTCCTGCATGATGGTTGTGTGGCCATTCAACGAACGTGGCAGTTTCACCCAAACATCCCAGCCAATTGAAATTCGTTCCCTCTGTAGAAGAGAGCATGTGGTTCAAAATATAACACCGGTAATTTTCTTTTCCCCTGCGAATATTGCAATTTCTTGCGTAATTCGGTTAAACTTCACCTATCACTCTTGCCATTTTTGTTTCTTATTTCTTGCTTAGCTGTAGAGCATAGGGCTTCACTAGTGCCATGTATCTTATGAATTTCTGCACTGTCATTTTATAATACCTATTGTTTAACTTTTCAAGAGACACTAGCCGTCAACTAGTAGTCAGTATTTAACAAGTTAAAGATTTTCCTTTGTGAAACATTTATACACTTGCGTTTCAAACTTGGTTCCACCTCTCGAACGTCAAAATAGGGCCCTACAAAAGTAGATAACTGTGTTTGAACCTTTTTAAGGTGCCCGGTCAAAACTTCGATTAATCAATTAATCGATGAAAATTCCTGCATCGAAAGCGATTAATCGAATAACGGCTAAAAAAATGAATGATTAACCGTGAAAAACCCCGCATTGAAAGAGATTAATCGATCTGGCGGATCTAGTCCGCACCTAGACCAAAAATTTTTCCTATGTGGGCCGATCCTGAAGATGGAGAAACAGGGGGCCGACCCGCGGCGGGGGTGAAGCAGGCGTTACGCACTCCCCATATGCGGGCCGACCCCGAAGACAGTGCAATGCCGGGCCGATCCGCGACGGAGGTGTAGTTCGACATTACGGGGCCATCCACACACACACAGCTTCGCTGGTCAACCTTCTTCGCAGAGTGGAAGGGCACTGCGTTATTTTTTTTCCCCTCATTTTCCTTACAGAGACCATATGAAGGGATTTCTAAAGTATAACCAATAGTAACGGAGCAGACGGCAATGCCCATCCTATACCAACTGTCCCTAACGCTTACACGCCCTAGTTCAGAAAACTACGTCTGTTTATACAACGCCACCAATCTATGCATCTTGCTTTCTGTTTTACGTGTGTCCTCTATATGTACCATTCCGTGGTCCTAACCAAGCGCGAAACGTCCGCAGGGCGCCCATCTCCGACTCAACGGGCTTTTTTTCGAGAGAATTTAGCGAAGCCTAACGGTTTCCAAAAAAAAAAAAAAAGAAAGAGTGCAAGCCAACAAACTCTGCTTCCGTTCTTCGGCGCACCCACCGATCAGAAGAAATGGTAAGACGACCCGCGCGCCCCCAACCTTGAAATACGGTGGAGAGCCTGGCAGCGCGCGACTCATTAGCGGGTCCTTGAGCCCGGCCGACTGAGTAAGCCGCCCCACCGTAACGTCGTGCTACGCGTATCGGTCGGTGCATGACCACATCGGCCGCAGCGTGAGCTTACGCGAGCGGATAGCAACGACGGCCTCGAACGACCAGAAGCATTGGCACACGCAGCGCGAGTCGTCAGCGCACGTGATCCGAAAGCCTGCCTGGTTTCGCACCACCATCCAAACCAGATGCCGGGGTTGCGTTTTCCACGGAACGCCAGAGGCGTCCTCGTGCTTTCTCAATGTCCCTCACCCCCCCCCCCCCCCCCACATACACACACCCTTCTTACTCCGAATAGATATGCGAGACCGAGATAACGCCTTGTGCCGAAACCTGTTGGTTGCACGGCTGCCGCTTTCTTTAAAAGCCGGTCGGTATACACGTTGGCGCCACCGGAGCGATTGCTCCAGGGTCAAGGGTCAAACGTGATGTCACCATGTGACGTAAGCGCTTCCAGGTTAGCACAGAAGGGCGCGACTAAAGCTGGCACCAGTTCCTCCTATGGTGGCCGTGCGGCCGTATTGTATCTCTGTAGTACTCCACAGAGCCAGTGGAGTCCTGGAATGAGGACGCCACCCACTCGACCTCAAGAGCAACCACCTCGATGGTCCGAATAAATGTTTTTTCTCTCTCTCCACAGAGTTCCTGTGTAGGCGCGGAGGCAGAGAAGGGTCCCAAGTTCTTCCGCTTTTGTGGTCAGCGTCAGTAATATCGAGAATCACTTTTTTCCTAATTGTTCTTATTTCAACTTGGGTGTCGAGTTGCTCCCTTGAAATACAATAAACAGTCATTCATTTTTGGAGCACCATTACCCGATAGTAGAGAAGCGAGGTTGAAATGATACCGGGTGTACAGTTGGCTGCAAAAGTATATAGACCACGGTATTAGAAAAAATATATATATATTTCCGCAGCCTGGGCATGGATCGTGAGATTCAGGTTTGCAGGCCGTGTTAGAAGACGCAAACAACGCAATGGTGCACGGTTTTATACTTACTACGGTCACAAAGAGATCCGAAAAATTCAACGTTGTCGCATATCCTGCGGTGCGACATTTTCTGACGCCAGCTGTGGATACACACATTCATCGCGACCCCGACGTCTTATATACTCTAAGATCTCAGCCGTATATGGACAGACGCCTGCTGATAACGAAGATGCACATGTGACTGCATATTAAGGGGAAGCTTTAGCTCGGGCCCGACTTCTATGCCAATGAAATCCGCAAGGACGCTTTGGTGAACCAACCACAGTGCTAATTTTAGTGAAATTTGTTACGCTTCAGAGAGAAAACTAAATGTTGAAAAAATACTAAGTTTGAAAAAAGAAAGAATAGAACCACGAAGTTTACAAATTTGTAGCTCTGCACCTAGAACAGACATCGCAGTTCGGTAACCTGCATGTACTAGAGCATCCAAAGCGGACAAATTTTTTGTCAATTTATATCGTCCGTGCACTTGTTGCGGTGCTCGCAAGGGCTTTACAAAAGTTCTGCTCACAAATTAGTTATCTATTTGACAGCCGTGTATAATATATCCATTTTGTGCGCCTTACATTGCTATTAGGTGCAATTTACTGAATTGTGATATGTTTTCTCGCTGCTGACTTAAAGAATTGTAAACTTCAGTTTCATTTTCTGAAAATTTGAGATTTTTGTCAATTCTATTAAAAATTGACGACCGAAATCAGAAATTTACAGGCAACAGTCCCTACATTTTAACGTTTTCTTTTAAATGCAACAAACATCACGAAATGTGGTGCAGTGGTTGCCAATAAAAACGATTTCTCCTTTCACATGTATTTAGATAGGAGGCCCCAAGCTAAAGCTTCCTCTTAAGACACTATATCTAGCAATACTAAATAAGTTTATAAGCTAACAAAGTAGAGTTTAAATGGTCTATTCTCGTTAAGTTCGCGATTATAAGCTGACTATCAGAAAAAATAAGCGAAGGTTAAAGTTCTTTTTATTATTATTATTATTTCGCGCCGGAAACCCAGCGCCGGTAAATCGGTGTGGGTGTCACGGATTTCAAAGTATATAGTATTTCATATTCAGGCTTCGTTGGCTCAGTAAATGTTCCCGAAGCATAACAAATTTAATATTTATATCCTTTAGGACACAACATAGTCCGTTTGTACCGATAAACAATTCGCTATAGGCCCTAGCAGTCGCCGTTAAAAGCAGTGGTCAAAATTGATGACGTCAGGGCGGCCGGTTGCGGAAACTTCAAGGGGGCGTCACCACCTTTCTTACGTTGTTGTGGCTTTCTCTCTCTTTCTCTCTGACCTTTTCCCGACCACTATTCCCCTCGCCCCAGTGAAGGGTAGCAAACCGCAAACTCGCACCTGGTTAACTTCCCTTCCTCGGCTTTCCTCTCTGGCTTACAGAGCCTATTCTCACGTTAAAGGCGGCTTTCCTTTCTTTCTTTTTGGTATTGTAGAAGGGTAACCTACTATTGCAAGTGACGTCACTTCTTTTTTCTCTTTAGTGTCTCTTTAAAGTGCAAACGAGACGTTCCGCGTAGCGACTACAGAACATCCTGCTGGCTGTAGTTGCGGGATCTCTGGCAAACGAATTAGCAACACAAATTAACACAACATACGAGGCCGAGTTTCGTGTGTTCACCGCCAACGGGAAACAAACAACGCGCGAGTGGATTGAGGAACAAACAGCCACACAGTGCCCGTCTTCGTCTTACTACGCTTCAGCCCGTTTTACGCGTAACAACACACGCGCGTGCAGGACGAGTGCCACACATTCTGCATAAGTTTGTCTGTGTACAGTGCTAAATTGGCGTTACGCATATTGTCACCGCCCATCTGAGGTACACCCACGCATGCGCGGTAAAAAAAGCTAGCCACGCTAGCACGTGTAAAGAGAGCCACTGGTGTGAATCGGTGGCAATGTTTTACAGCAAAGGGTTGTCGCTCAGCGTCAGCACGACCGTTCCAGGAGCTGGCTAAGGGCTCGTAAATGTTTATTTAAACAATCAAAATAAAAAATATAAACGTACAGTCAGAGTTATAATTGACGTTGAGGAAAACGACACATAGGGAGCGGATGCGAGCACCTATGCCATCTAGGTTACGTTCAATTCACCAGTGGAACGCAGGCAATATACAGCATATCCTATAAAGCTGCCGGCCAATAACATACGTAACATCAGCGATAATATGCGCGAGTTCAGGCTTAAAACTGCACTCGCATCGCACTGAGCACTGGCAATCAAGGTTTCCTCCGGAGACCGGCAACGCGCAGGCAAACGGCAATCCTATAGATATGCAAAGCGATGGCAGCCATTAGGCCGGCGAGTCTACGGCGGGCTCTCAAAGCAAGCTGGAAGCAGCAAGCGCGATAGCCATCATTACTGCTCTCGGACGCTCGGTCACGTGACCCAGCGACCGACCACGTCAAATTTAGCGATCACGGAGGGACTTGAGGACGCTCCAGCCGCGCACACGAGACGAGAGAGAGAGAGAGAAATCTCCATCGAGGTCAACGCACGCCTCTTTTTCGTCCGCCGCCCTTTGCCGCACCGGAGGCAATCCGAATCTCGCGGAAAAGAGCATGCAGCCGCCGTCGCAGGATCCGTGCGCCGGTTGCCTCACTAAACCATGCAGCATTAGGGAGGCTACATGGTTCAGCGTGTTCACACGAACACGACAGCAGCGCGTCACACCATGTTTCTCCAACAATGTGAAGCAGGTACAAGTCGCTCAACCGCTCAACAGTTGTAAGCTGTTTTTTTTTTTTTCAACATTTCCAAGGCTTTTTGATCTTCTCTCAGAGGCAAACGTCTGAGCAGCGAACGGTTATTATAGATGTGCGAATATATTCCAAGCTTTCGAACAACCAATCAAACAGCGCCCTATTCGACTTGCGTCTTTGAACCGAGTAGTCTCCATTCGTAAATACGAAAGTTTTTCGAATAGATTTAGAATATTTCAGAACGACAATTTAGCCGCTATTAAACATAAAATTGGAGCAAAAGCGCGATAAATTTAATCTCCTCGGGCATAACATGAAACATAATAAACTGAGCAGTGATGCGGGCTACGTTCCTCAAGGAGCTACGCTTTACCGATTATACAGCGACCGCTCACATTCCCCCAACAGTCACGCGTATGAGAACAGAAGTGTTTATTTGTTGCTGCTACTCTCCCACATTTGTGAGACATTTAATAAAAAGAAACACTTCATAGCGTTCAATGCAATGACTAGAACTTTCAAAACGTTACGGATAGTAGAGTGTGAACATCGTTTTTATACTATTCGTAAAAAACGTCAGTTCCGTATTCGAAAACTATTCCACATTCGTTTCGATGCCGTTGCGGCACTTATTCGTTTCTTGAGCCATTCGGTATGAAACATCACTATTCGCGTACCACTGTGGCTTAATCATTCATTGCCCAAGCAAAAAGAAAAAAGAAAAGAAAGCCACTCTACAACAACGACCCCCCTTTTCCAGCCGCGACGACACTGCACTGATTTGCGAGATGGGCCACAGCTGGCCATCGAGTCGCTCCGCTTACACTGTCGTTCGCCCAGTTCCTCTCACGCTCTGCCGAGAGGACAGATGGGTTTGATCAGTGGGTGTTTGCAAACTGGAACCTGCTGGCCTGCAAAGGCTCCCAAGGACGCCGGCGCCGCGGGTAGCAACGCGTCTTCGGAGCTTAAGCGACGCGGCAGCGGGGGGTGGGGGGGGGAGAGACCGAGACAAAGCGGGGGGGAGGGCATGGGGGGAAGGGCACAAGAGCAAGCAAGATTCCGAGAATCAATGCCCGATGCGCTCTGCGGACAGCGACAAACTTCTCTAGTCACGCGCACAGAAGACCGTTCCAGAGAAAGAGAGAGAGAGAGGAGCAGACAAAGAACTTCTGCAAGGTACCGAGATTCATTTCACTGGGAGATGAGTCGCACGCATCTGAAAAGTGGAACGATCGCCACCAACGTTTTTTTTCTTTCTTTCTAGTATGATTATTTAGCCATAAAAAACACAAAAAAGAAGCTAACTATGAACACGGAGCGTTTGTCTAGTGGCTTAGCGCAAACGCCCTTTCACCTCAAAGGAAATTAGAACTTGAATAATAGTTGCTACAGTGATTATGTCGTAATTGGTTTCCTGAACAACCCAAAACAACAACTTCGTAGGGCGCAATGCAATCACTACAACTTTCAAAGCGTTACGAAGACTAGAACGTGAACATCGTTTGTTCTATATTCGAAAACTATTCGAGATTCAATTCGACACCCTTACAGCAATTATTCAAGAAAAACTCAGGCACACCGAAAACGATAAAGAAAGAAAGAAAGATTCTACAACGGACCTTGCGGCCAGTGTTCCGTGATTTAATCATGCTTTGAAGGTATAAAAGTAAACGCAGTAAAACTAACACGTTGAGCTTTGTGAAGTTAAAGAAGACGCATGGAACGATCGTAGCGAGACAGATGAGTCTTAAAAACAAAAGCAAGAACACACTGTACAAGAGATTTGAGAAAGAAAAAGAAATACGAGCCCCTTCGCTTCCTAGGTATATTAATGAAAGCCCAAGAGGAGCATATATATCATCTGATAAATACATTTACACAAGTACAACGCAAATTCTTCATGCAATTCACGACAAGGTGACACCATATTACGAAGCGTAGAAGCTACACTCATTCACTGGCATTTCCTCTGGCGAGTGCTTCAGATTTATTATTCATCACACGAGCCGTCTGGGTGCACGAACACAGAAATCTGTGCATGCACCGTCGCCGATAGCATTTTACTGCTTGAAACGCGAGGCCATTTCACCGCGACGAACGCGCGAAGTGGCGAAAATTATCGCGCGTGTCGAGCTGCATAGTAAGTTCCTACTATTACGCCTCTTCAATGGAAATACCGTGGTGCACAAACTCCTAAAAGAATACGGCAAATAGTGCGAAATAGCGATCAATTGTTACAGGCCAAGGACGCAATTTTGTCGATCACAGAGCAAAGCTATTCCTTGTAATTTCAGGAAAAGCTTTTCTTTTTTTTTGGCACAGGAGGGTGTCTACAGACAACACAGAAGAAAGACAGCCATCACACCATTTTCAATTCTTTATACTCAATTTAGAAATATCAGTGACTTGCCTTACGCTGTGTTTATACCCATTCGCTTGCGTAGGCTCTGGCAGCACAGGGTGTGTGGTCGGCATGTTGAAAGTTCGTTATGTACTCGATCCTTTTTCGGGCAGTCTGCAGCCCATGTAAGGAGCGTGTATGCTACTCAGGGGTAGCCGCGTTATTTTCTGGCGATACCGAATGCGTGGGTATGCTTACCTGATTGTTAGATACTCTACGTTCAAGATGTAGTGCTCTTGAATTTCTGTCAGTGCTGTTGAGCAAAACGAGAACAAGGTGAAAGCAGGAGCCAACGTTTTGGACAAGTCCACTTGTCGAAACGTTGGCCCCTCCTTTCACCTTGTTCCCGTTTTGCTCATCGTCTTGAATTTCCATCTCCCGCCTCCCACGTGTTTTCCCTTTTAGTGCTGTTGCCACATGTGATCTTCGAAGTACAAAAAAAAAACGAAACTTCCGTAGCGCCCTGTTTACAGAATACGTGTCTTACAACCAGCCAGCATAGCTTAGAGCCCACACCTGGAGAAGACATTAGTATTTTTTACCCTTGCTCTGTGGCACTTTGACACAAAAGGCTGACCGAAGGAAAGCGTTACTCGAGCGCCCGCCTAGTTTGTTTCGCATCTTGTGCTCTTCAAAGTGACATTTCAACTAATTAACCAACCTGCGTTCATCCTCCGCGTCACGCCGGTATAACGCGAACGATTCGATACCGAGGAACCGGCAGAAATTTCAGAAATGCGCACTGAGAAAAGGGAGCTGCTGAACAAATCAGGCGCTACCGGCCTTCAGTACAAACAGAACCCAAGCGAGAAATCCGATTCCGAGCACTGCCAACGCTCCAACAACGCCGCCATAAATACGGCGCGCGTGCAAACGCAATTGCATCCGTTATTTCCAAGAACCGCGACGCATCACTAAAACTTCCCTCACGTCTTGCAATGAGCGCTAACTTGGGCCGGTTAGTACGTGCTGAAGCTAAATAGAGTAACAGCGCATGCTAGTGCTGCGGAGAGACGAAAGAGGGGACAGCTGTTTTACGCGTATCCCACTGCACCAAAAAAAAAAAAAAAAAAGAAACGAATCTACCAAGACGGGCAAAGCCGATGCCTTCCTCATTCCCGCCCGTCCGATTTGCTGTTTATATATATATATATATATATATATATATATATATATATATATATATATATATATATATATATATATATATATAGAAAGAGAGAGAGAGAGAGAGGTCACACACGCCAGAGGGGGCCTTTTTGTTTCTATCGCTACCGAAAAGTGCCGGAGCCGGCCAGGACGAAACGCCGGCGAAAGAAAGGAACAAGCACAAAAGCCGGACAGACGGGTAGTCAGGCAGGTCGACGCACAACAGAGATGAACGCCGGCAAAACGGGGAAAGCCCCGGCCGAGCCGAGTCGCGACACAGATTCCTACCGTCCGCCGAGGCGCCACTGCCTGTTATACACTGCCACTACTGACTCCACGCTCTCAACGTTTTATCACGCGGCTGCTGCTCCTCCGACCGGCCATTCTCGAACGTGTATACATAGCTCGCAACGGGAGCCAAAGTAGCGGCACGGCCATTTCTCGCTTTCAGCTGAACGCGCGCGTGCGTGAAGCAAGCGTAGAGTTTCGTGCAGAAGAAATGACTAGCGGGAAATCTGCCGGTGCGATCCTCCAGCTATAGCACGGGAATGACGGGTTGTCCACGGACTTGCGGCTCGTACACGTTCTTTATCAAGCTTCATCATTCTAAACTTTGAAGCAATCAGTTTTCTAAACACAGCAAGGAAGTAGGACCCAAATTATGAAACGTTCCTCGCTGACTTCCAAGGAAGGTTTCGTTGCAGTTAGGACGCGCCTTGCGCCAATTCTGAAAGATTCCTTACAGAGGGAGCATTCCGCGAAGATTTTCTCGGTGCTCCCTTAACACTTAACCACAAACACACGCTCTGGCCGTGCGACAGAACCACCAATGCCGATTACACTCAGGACCTGGCCATGTTCGAGGCTGTCATTCGCAGTCGGGATCTGGTTGACCAGCTTTGGGCAGTCCACGACGCGGCCGCGAAGGTCCGTCTTCCAGTCCGGACGTGGGATTAGCCCTCCTATGGGTCACCCCATAGCCTTGCAGGACCCAATAGAGTTTTCCATCCATCCATCCCTTAACACCTCCCCATCCCATCCTGGACCTGTGCTTGCCCCCCACTATACATATAGCCTTGCGCGAGAACTTCACGTAACTTGCTCACCCACGGGATGCTCGTTTGAGCCTGCGCACCGTTGCCGGCAGGCGAAGAGACGCGGGCCCAGCGTGAAAGCACGAAAAGGAGTTTCACAAAACTGCTGTCTTAAGTCTTCGTGACCACGCGTGTTCATCCCGAATCGTCGCGTTCACAGCACAACGTTTTTCGGCAAACGACAAAAGCCGTTTTAAAGCCAGCAGGAAAAAAATAATTCGGACCAAGTGCGCGTATACCATCGTTGCTAAGCTGGCCGAACATACTTGCAGCTGTAGGACAGACACCAGTGCCCCAGAGTTCTCCTCAGTAAATGTTGTAGGAAACACTATGGAATCAAGCACGAGGACGAAAACACGGAGGAGCAGCGGAGCTTGAGCGTGTGCGCACTACAGTACCGCACAGAGCAACGGAGGCATCCTTGAAAGAGGTATATAGGAAGACAATGCCCGCGCGCGCATGTGGGTGAAAAATGGCGATTATGGTACACAAAGCGACGTGAAAACGCGAAGTGAGAACGGAGCGCGCGGGCGGAGAGACCGAAGGCGCCGCGCAATCTCGAACAATCATAAAAGCGCGAGTTAGAAAAACAAGACCATTTTTTTACAGCGGGCAAAGCAAAGGCTGCCGGCTGGTAGCCATACCACATCGGACAATTGGCGCGGGAAATTCAACAACAACAAAGAACAGACGAGAAACAAGGTAAGAAACATTGAGAAGGTTCTACAATAATGAGAACAAAATAATGAACACAAAAACTAACGCTCACGCCTTTTTTTTTTTTTGTGCGTGTGTGCGTCTGATCGCCGAGCAGCAGGAACGCACGCTTCGTGTACGTACAGGTTGTTCACCCGGTGCCACCGGGGGTGCATTACGCATGCGCTCGCGATGCCTCTGCCCGGGAAAGAAGCGCACGTGCGCAGGTTCTGAACAAAGGAGACAGGTGCGCGTCGTCGCCCCCAATTTCGGCGACGACGGCGATCGCCGAACGTATTCAGGAGTTTTAAGCTTCAAAACGAGACGCCCCGGGATTCGTACAGCCAGTCGTGTGAAGGCGACTTCTTTTCATGTTCTTTTTGAATATTCAATTAGTTTAGGCACGCCGATTTTTGGGGGGGAGGGGGGGGACACGACGCGGCGAAGTAGTCCAAGGACGACGCAAATGCCAGAGCTTATACAGAGACGCTGGCTAAGGTGAAGCGCAACAATTGACGTGCTTGGTAACAGGCAACACGCAGAGATTAGTTAGAGCCGCTATGTAAGCGAAGTCGAAGCGTAACGTCGTGCTCGGGCACGCCTAAGTAGAGAACGGTTACACGGTCGGTAATCGGGATTTGCGGCACTGAAACGATGGCGGCCGCCAATGCCCATGTCGGGAAAACGGCGAAGCAGAGCTCGCGCTTTTACTTTAGGGCTTAGTACTCTTTCTGGTAGGTATAGTACTGCAGTTCGAGTGGACGGACGCGACAGCGATTAGCTAGAATAGCAGCTTGGGCTTGTTGGTTTTCCATCCTGCTAGTAACAGCGCAAAATGTAGACAAGGGACGAGACAAGAAGACACCACAAGCGCTGACTTTCAACATTTCAACAACAATGTTCAACATTTCAACAACAATGTTTATAAGAAGCCGTGTTTCTTTCGGAATAAACGTTGTTGAAAGTCGGCGCTTGTGGTGTCTTTTTGTCTCGTCCCTTGTCTACATTTTGCGCTGTTACTAGCAGGAAAGATTAGCTGCCGCTCGAGAAGCGAACGCTAAATCTACGGTTGGAAACGCACAGCGAATCGTGACAGTTGTTACTTTTGAAGTCGCCAGCTTGAATCGCTTTAGTTATCGCTCGGACTGGCCTGCGTGTGAAGAGAAATACGAAACGCATCCACGCCCGAGGCGCAGGTGCTCCGACACCAAACACACCCTCTCCCACACCTGCTACGCCCCCTGCGCTTCGGAGTCGCTTCGCAAGAAGCGTACTCAAACACCGATGGCATAAAGACACGAAGAGAGAGAGCAGTCGCCACCGGGCTCCATCACACAAGGCGCACAAAGATGAGTATTTAGACATGTCAGGCAACAAGCGCAGATAAATACAAATCTTTTCTCTCCTGTTCTGTCCATGTTTTTTTTTTTTTTTTTTGTACCAGTGCTCTCAGTTTTACAGCCGTCAGCAGTTACAACCAGTTACTGTGCGGCCAACAGAAATTTCTCGCTTCTTTACGAAAAAAAAAAAAAATAAAATACTGCCCGCTCTGCGACGCTAACCGCTCAGTCTGCTGGCATGAAACGCGCGAAAGTGTCGGCAACTTGTCAGGCTCGAAAAAAAAATAAATAAAATAAGAAGCGAGAATGAAAGAACGAAAGAAAGGGAGAACGGCCGGCCAAACAAAGCCTTCCGACTCGACAGCCCAAGGCCGCAGGTTTTCACCCGCACCGCGCCTCGCTTTAGTCCCGTGCTTGCAGCCAGCCGGCCGCGCGTCTATCTAGAATGGACCCACCCGAGAGCACTTCGTTAGAAATGACGGAAGAGGAAAGTTGCGCGTCTTTTCGCACGGCGCCTTTAACTTCAACCGGTGCACACAACAGCATTCGCAAATCGTCTCCCCCAGCCCCTCCCCTTTTCATTGACCGTACTTCTGCGAATTTCGACGTTATGAGGCTCGCCTGCGCTGTCCAGATCGGTCTCGTGGATGTAGCGTGGCGCTACATCCACGAGACCGATCCACAAAGACAGTGACTACATCCACGAGACTACATCCACAAAGACAGTGAAAGTAGAATAGACTTTGAACAGATAGAAATAACTAAACGGAGGCTATCTGATTGGTGGACAATATCAACGCAAAAGTAAAGGAGTAAATACATAGGTATGCATGCATATAGAACCATTAAAGGCTAGGTGGCGCGCGCCGCCGCCGCCCGATTCAAAGGGTTGAGCCACAATCATCCATTCATCCATCCATCCTAGAACAAGTTGGCCGAGCCGCCTGGAACTTGCAGAAAACCGTGTTTCGCACCTAGTGCGAACGCCCTTGGCTTACAGCAGACTTTACTTTCTCGGCTTTGGGAAAGGCACTGCAACGGAGCGGGCGTGACGGCGTCGTTTTTAACCCGACCCCCGCCACCTCTGGGAACACCTATTTCACCTCGGTTGAGAGGAGGCAAAAGGAGACACCGCCGAGCTTCGGCGGCGACACGGGAGACAGGACAGGGTACGGGGTGGAAGGAACTGGCGAGCTTTGCCCGTCGGCATGAAAAGCGCCGGGGATCTGCACAAGAACGCCACTGACAGGGCCAGTCCCGGAGGGGGACCACCTTTCCAACGGCGGTAGCCGGTAGAGTTCGAGTAAAGAAAGAAAAAAGAAACGCAAAGGCAGGTCCAGCCACAAAGAGAAGGACGGCAGTTCGGAGGGTGCCGCGCTTCTTTTTTTCAAGGACGCAGACTTTCCCGAAAAGTTTGCTGGACAGGTTATTCTAAAGCTCAACCCCAAAACCTACCGCGCCGAAAAAAAAAACAAGAAAAGAGCAAAGGAAAACGCTGACAAAGCGATCAGATCACCTGCAAAAGCAGTGCCGTGTCGGCCCATGCCGCCCCCGCTAGACAAGATGAATGACAAGAAACTGCGCAGCCCTGGCAACAGCAACGTCAGCAAGTGCGCGCGCTGCAAGAAACGGAACGTTCAGTGACGTGATTTAAAAATGTGCGGCCAAGCGTTGCAGGAATACCGATGCGAATGATAAAGAAGTATTGGAAGTACAGCAGACCAGGGGAACCTTCTCACGTTATGTCAATTCTTAGCCGAGCTGGCGGTGGTGCTCAATATTCCTGCTTCCTAGCTTACGCGTACCGCGCTAATATGGAACAGTTGGTGCATGCACTTGGGTGACGAAACAAAGCGGTAGACGAGGACAGGCAGCAGACGACACAATGCGTTCGTGTGCGCCGTCTGCTGCACTGCATCAATTACACTTGTCTACGTAGTGGCCGGCTGCTGCAGGCGTCCGTAGCACCTGCTGAGTTGACTATGCAACATGACCACGTGTTGTCTTATTGCGACGTCGGCGTCTATGGTGGCGTCGGTCGCACGATCGACCATTAAGACAAGTGTTATTTAAACTATATACCGCCATACACAATCATACACAAAGTCCCGATTCTTGCTTCACGTATCTGTTGCTTTTGCTATTACAGACATTCACGTTTTTTTTTTTTTTTGCTTCGATGTGCCGTTTAATCGCACGAAGCTAATGTCTGCCGGCCAAAAAGAAGACAATAAAATCAGGGTTATCAGTCGGTCGGCGTTACCCAACAAGGCCACAGCCAGGAACGCAAGGTTGCGAGAAACGTCAGGATAGCGGAGTCTTTGTTTTTCACCTGTGGTGGCACATACGTCCCTGATTGTTCACCTCTAAATCGAGAGCGCCGCAATTCCGCCCCCGTAAGCGCAGCTGTCGAATTGACCGATCGAAGGGCACTGAGGCGTTTCAACCGGCTTCATTAGCTGCCCAACCCTGAGCTGGTAATACCCTCTGTCAACAAGAACAGGCAGGACACCGATATCAGCAGCCAGCACTTTCTTTTTTTTTTTTTCGCGTGCACACAAACACGAGTCCCTCATTCCACAACGCGTGACGAGATGGGCAATTTTCGCTACGATGTAAAAAAAAATGAGAAGGGTGGAGGAGTGGGAGGGGAGAGACGCTCCAAGCACACTGATCACCGAGAATGAGCGCTCACAACATCCAACGCCCGAACGACGGCTCGCTCACCTTCTTTACGTGGCTGTCCATCGCGGGCCGCAGATTGAAATCGAAGATCTCACACGCGGAAGTCTAGACGCAGCACCACGCGACAGACCCGCACACGCATCCCAGACGTCCTCCTCCTGTTTTCTGCTTCTCCCACGGGGTACACAACGACGGGTCGTCGAAACGCACACATACACACACGCGCGGAGAGGCGCGCAAGCGGGCAGACGGCGCACCGCTCGCACAGTCCGCGCAAGGCGTACTCCGCGTGTGACAAGCCAGAAAGCCGGGACCAGGCGCAGGCAGGCCAAGCGAGCTAGCTGCCTCCACTGAAGCGCGCGGCACACACAAGCGGTCGGCCAGCAGCAACTCGCTTCCGCGTGCAGTCCGACAGCGGCCGCATATCGGACGCACAACGCGCGCGCGCGTTGGGAGAGAGAGAGAAAGGATGAAATGGAAAGAGAGAGAGAGAAGCGTGAGAAAAAATAAAAGAAGATTGCCAACTAAGTGAGAGGAGGACGCCGGCGCGAACAGGTGGCGCCATCTAGTTACGCGCGGAGGAGGCTGGAACTGACCTTCATTTCGTTTCGTCCGCCACGCGCGCCAGCTGTAAACACGCGAAACTCTCTTCCCCCCCCCCCCACCCCCGCTCTTTGTGACGTCATCTGAGGTATTAATTAATGCGAAAGAAGCTCCTGCATTTATCTGATCTGGTTTGACCGGCGTCGTAGCAGAGTCGCTCGAAGAAGTGAAAGAGAATGATAAGTTATGGTGGGGATGATGTTTGCGTAAATATCCGCTCGCGATTTGCATGTAGACAGATACTGTGGCGAATATAAGCGCAGTATGACGACCATGCAAGAAGCAATATAACAGGCGGTAATGGAAAGCGGCGTGGGAAATTTCCATATTTACACATTTTCTCACGATTCCCAGCCAATCTATTATATATTTTTTTTCTGAATATTGGCGTTTGCTTGCTGTCTTGTTTAATTCCAGGCACTGTGGCCAGTGCTACTGGACGTGTCATGTTCTTAAGGCATCAACGTCGGCATACCAAAACGAAAGGTCAGTCACTTTTGATGATAAATGTTCAGAGTAAAGCTCAGAACACGGTACGAAGACCCCCATCGCAAATGTTTGAATCACTCTGCAGTTATTGCTAACGGTCTCTGTCTGTGGCTTTAATGAAGTCTTTTTGGCAACTTCGTCTGCCTGAACAGCGCAGCCTCTATCAAGGAAGAGAGTAGGCTGACATGTGAAATTGTAAGCGATGAATGTAGCGGCGACGGTAAGTCTTTTCGTATCACATAGTAAGCAAACACATATACGTACTATGAGCACACATTCAAACGCCAACGATTCCGAAACTATTCCACTGCGTCGTATCTGTTCCCAGGTTCACCCGCATTTGCAGCAGTGGAATTATTCAGACTCCAGAACGGACAGCTGGGACCACTCCATGCTTAGAAACCAGGTACAGAAGCGTTTACACGTCGCACTTCCTTGTAATCACGCGTAAAAGGCGTTCTGATGAGTTATCTGCTGTTCGCGTTTCAATTTAGGCTGATCGTAGAAGTACAAACATTAAAAAAGTTTATCGAAAACTTCCGGTAAAAAGGGCCGTTTCCTTCGTTCTGTCTGTCCCTCAAGTCTTTGAATTATGTCACGTTTCTGTGCCCCTCAGCGGTAAAAACTACATAAATGAATATGAGGGAAACCTGCACCACCGGAGGCACGGCAGGTGTAAAGCCAATAAAAGCAAGAATGAATAGGGGAATATAAAGTTCACGAGGGTTGGGAATATAAAACTCTAAAAGAAGCGTCAGGAACTGGATGCGTTAAGATTCCTGGAACGTTGAGAATTTTGTCAAAAAGGCTCAAGCTACTGTGTGCCTCCATCCATGGTCTCCGAGATCCGTACTGCGCACGTGATCTCGGATGCCATGCTTCACCACATCGGCCGTGCGGCGCGGTACCCGTGGCTGCTATCGACGCTCCACAAGTCTGAATTGTGAGTACGACAGCCGAGAAAGACTGCACGGGGGCATTCGCCCTTTTCTGAGAAAAATCTTTCCGACCCCTCGACACGACAAAACCCCCCACGGCGAGTTGTTGCTAGCGCGGTTCCAACACGAATCGGATTCTGGGTGGCCCTAATTTCAAGGAACGTTTTCGCGGGGACGGGCTGCCACGCGCCTAACAGACGTCTGTTTGACAGGCACGGCAAGTGAACACAAGTCCTCGTTCTGTGGTCCAACATTCTGGAAGTTCGCTGAGACTCCCCCAAACAAAGACCAAGGCGTGTCTCCAATTCGTCAGAGTGCACGTGAAAAATATCCGCAAGTGTGACACAGGCACTACTAACCTCTGCACTATGTTGGGGAGATTCTTTCAGAAAAAAGAAAGACTCAAATAAATAAAGAAAGAATTGATTTTTCTTTTTTCTTTCTTTCTTTCTTTCTTTCTTTCTTTCTTTCCATTATCGTTTGCGCCTGCTCCTTTTTGTTGCTGCGCTCTTAAACAAAATTAACCCTTTGGCTTGTACCTTGCCACACAACAATACACGTCATCTGTCATGTCCGCATTTCCTTTCCTTAACGCTGAGAGCCCGGTACTTCCCAGTAACGAACGGCATGCGCGTTATGACGTTTAGTGACGTCACTAAAACCGGAAGACGACCCAACTACACGCAGCAAAGTGAAACAACGCCAGTCAGTTTCGGTGATCATGATTTCTTTTGCGGTAGCGGAGAAAATCGTTGTGGTACCTAGCCTTTTCGTCGGCGAGGGTGGCCCACGCAGCCTTACTTGACGCTGGACCACCTGGGAGCATCGTGTGCCGATAGAATCCTATACCGCGCCATGATTCACGAGTCCACCTCGAACGGGACACCATGTATACCATTGTCGATGGCAGGAAGTGCCACTGGAGGTGCCTTTCCTCCTTTAGCAGGCGAGCACTTATCCGGCCTTATATACCACGCACACGTAGCTTCTAAAATGAAAGATGAGTACACTGAGAACCCTCTTTCTTCACAGGCACCTCGGCACTTTAAAGCGAAAAAGAATAATGGCTTCAAATGCCACGAAATGAGGAACTCGTACACACCGTGTTCAATAAGCTCTCTATACACTAAGCAGTCCGGGCGTGCTTCGTACACTAAAAAAAAAATAAAATAAAGGAAAGCACCCGCCTCCGCGCTCACACAGTGCGTGCCTTACGCAACATCCGCAATCCGAGAGACCACAGCAGCGAAAGCGAGAAGCCCGGATCATATCTCGCACCCCCACCCCGAGACCTCTCATCTCTCTAGTGCCGCCGGCAGCTGCCATATCTCTCGCGTATCGCCTCTTCGGGCCGCTGACAACGAGCATCGCAGGAGCCTATAAGATAAGGGCGAATCAAAAAATGCAAGAAAAGCGAAGAGCCCCGCGCATTAACGAAGCCCCTGTGGCTCGACGTGTAAACAAACCTACACGCTCCTGCGGGGCGCATTGAGATGCGATCCGGCGCACGCACCACGCGATGCTCACGTGACCACCCTCTCGCGGGGTCGAAAGCACCAGACAACGGATGATAGTGAGAAACAACAGACATAAAAAAAAAATGGAACGCGCGTTTGAAAAACAACTGCCTCCTCTAAAGTTGACCATAGGTGTGGGCGCCGGCGTGGGTGGTGTGTGGTGCCGGCTTTTAGGCAGCGGCAGCAGAAGCAGCCCATTGAAACGGGCGGTGCACCGAACAGGTTGCGCGTATCGTAAAGGAGGTCTGTTGAACCGCTGCTGCGGGGGTCACTCACCTCTTCGCGGTTTCGGTTGTTGCGAAATCGCAGCGTGCCCCGCTGACGAATCTGCGAACACAGGAAAGGGTGTAGGGGAGGAGCAGGGGAAGGAAGTGAGGTTTGAAAAGTGAAAAAAAAAAATCTTCGCAAGTAACATCTAGCATATGAAATCAGAAGAAAACAGAGATGGGCAAGAAAGATGGAGAAGTAGTCAACAAGCAGTGAAACGAGGGACACAGCAGCAACGATCGTCCCCAGCAAGCAGTGTTGTGCTCCACCCTATATAGCGAAGAAAAGTAATTTCACTTCACTTTAACCTTGTCGAAACGTCGGCTCCCGAAACATCCGCTCTTATAATTCTGTTGATTACTCTAGTACAGAACAATTTGCATCGTTACCAGGAACGCTAACCACATGTTGGTTAGCGTTCACATGTTGCTTCGCATGAAAAACTCGAAGTGTTAGGAGCTCCGCTTTGTTAGTAACGCATCATGAAATACACACGGCGTAAGAAAAACAAAAAAATGATGAACGATATACGAACACAAGCGATTTACACGAACGCAGCGCTGTGTTCCACATGCCTTGTATTCGCACCCGCGACCTGGGGTTTGTTTCAAATCAAGTTGTTATCTCTCTCTTCCTCTCTCTTATGCTCAGGATGGGGCCGGTCGTCATAGCAACCGTGAGTGCAGGTTTGGCATTGTTCAGCCGCATTTCTGCCTGGTCACGATAACCGAGTAATGCGCAAACTAAATAGCATTCGCAGAATAGGAGCTCGTCGAGTCTAGCTGTAGGGTGACAAACTGTTGAATTTCAGCAGAACGGGAAGTTGGGTTAATTGGTCGCTGACTGTAACTGATGCGGTTTCCCTTAGAAAAATTTTTGTAGAAAGTCTATAGACAGTCTATAGACTGTCTATTAGACTTTGTACAAAAATGTTTGTAAGGGTTAGCACCAAAGGCGCGTTTGCACGTACGCATGCAGCCATTCACCGAGCTCGCTGTTCGCGCTTTTCAAGGAGACACTTGAAAGAAACGCTGTATCAGTTCAGATTGTTAAACCATTCTTTCCAAGCTTTATTTTCATTAATTTTTTGGCAACAGGTTGTTTACTAGACGAGAAAATGACAGTCAAAGTTCCCTCATTTTTCAATTTACCGCCGAAACGTCAGCGGCAATACGTAAGCGTGACATCATAGGTTCTAGAGTATATTCTCGGATCTGTGCCATTGTTGGCCTTGTCATCTTTTAGAATACTTTATACTCTGTATTGACCGACGGAAAGTGATAAGCTAGGCCCGAGCAAACGCTGTCAAAATCAATGACGTCACGCTGAACTGGCGTAAGAATTTCAAGGCGACACTGCCACCCGCCTTTTCTTTTTCGCTGCGGGTTGAACGTGAGGCGTGCGTGCAAGACCAACCCTGTTGAGAGCCTGGTCTCCGGTCATGTGACCCTCTCGAACGGCGAGCATCAGCTGCAGACAGCGATCGTCGGTCAGCAGCTCCTCATCCAGGCCCGGCTGCTGCAGACCCGAGGACGGCGGAGACACTGCGATAAAGATCAAACGACAACCTTCAGCGAAAGGTCGCGCTATACGGTGTCGCTACACGGTGAGGGGGCGGAGTGGTGGAGTGACGTCAAAAGAATGTATAGGCAGTGAGACGTGGAGAAAATCGCAAATTACGCGAGAACGTCAACTCGACAATTTATCGACCCCGTGCAATGGAATGGAGCGCACCGGTGCGACTTCTCAAAAGAAAAAAAACGAAGAAAAAAAAGAGCGAAAGCGCGGTTGTTTATTTATGCGATAAAATCACTGAAAGAAAAGCGAGTGCCTTCGAAACATCGCACTTAGAGCAATGCGGCCGGCGCATCGACTGGGTACCGAACCCGCGACCACGTGGGGGACCACGGATTCCACGTAGCCTGGGCACGCCTCCTGGAAATCAGATCGTGGGCGTTTGCCAGAGCACACACCAAAGACAGTGTTGATTCAGTTTAACAGATTGCGGGTACAAGGCGCGCGATAATTTATCTAGTTACTGGAACCCGTGCTTCGTATACTTTTGACGCCCACAGCACGTCACATATGGGGCCGTCCCCAGAGATGGTGTCCGAATCAACGCCCCTGCGACGGCTCCCTCTGAGAAACCAATCTCGAAGGCTACGCTTGGGTGAATGCACGAAGCGGAAGCACGTCATGGACGCCATGCTTATGACACTACCTCGGAGGCCCTCACTACGGTGCTCCTAGCAATCGAGTATGCCTCCGCTACGCCTAGCCGGAGGTGGAGCTGTGTCCGAGGGATGATGGAAAATATTTTCTTCCAGCATGGCTGCACCGTTCTTGGTGAGTCAAAGAGGAACACATATTGGACGCCCTTTGCCTAAAAGCAGTTCCGACTACACATCTCTACTACACTGGAAGTCAACGGTGTCGGTAGCCCAGTTCTTCACGAATGAGTTCTTCTATTGAAGAAATGAATAAAACTGGACATCTTGAGCTCCCCGTAATTTGCATACCGCTGTCAGGGGGATGAACGTAAGAGGGAACCGTCTCTCTCTCTCTCTCTCTCTCTCTCTCTCTCTCTCTCTCTCTCTCTCTCTCTCTCTCTCTCTCTCTCTCACACGCACACACACACACACACACACACACACAGACGCACAACGGGAACGTGATTAAACAACCAATCATCAAACTTTCGCAATACAGTTTCTCTGATGGGAATGATATACGACTTTCTGGATTCCACCAACTGGCCTCTGTACAGTTTCAAGAGAAATGAATCATATCGTAGAGAAAGTAGAAGAAAAAAAAAACGAAGAAAGGAAATAGGCCGGTATACACTCAGAAATCTAACATATCTTTTTTCCTTCAGGAAAAAAAACAATTGCTGTTTTCTCCAGCACACGCATGACAGCGCAATACCTTCGCTCAGTTATTTATACCAAGCGGCCCGTGTATAAGTAATGATTCATCACACGTGCCAAGTTGTTGACGCGATATCGGGACGCGGGCTCACCAATAAGCACGCACGTGATAACCCGGAAATTTCGTCAACCGTCAGTGGTCTGAGAGAGAAGATAACTCATGGCTCCGACAATCTACGGTGGCCAAAGTAATACGCGCGCGCAATCGGCGAGGCGCGTGACACTCATGTCGTGTTTGCCTATTACCACATCGCTACTGGCCGCGTAGAGATCACAGACGCACAAGGAAGATCAAGCACCTTCTACAGCTGCATAGGCCGCCCGGCCCTTAGCAGTCGTCTTCAGACGTAGCTCTTAAACGGAGAGGAAATAACCTCACTAAAAAAAAATTTAGACTGATGTGTCACCTTCCTCGTCGAACTTACAAGATCGGAGCTAGTGTTTTTTGAAAACCTTAAATTCGTTTTTTTTTTGCGGGAAATTAATTATGTTACTAAAGTATGCGAAAGCCAACCATAATATTTTTTATTACAAATTTGTCGTCCACACCTTAGCGCCTGCAAGCTAGCGTGGCGTCATGGATTTCAAAGCGTTTTCCATAGTCAGGTTGTTTGGGCCCGGTTAAGGTTCTCGAAAGTTGCTCTGTCTTCAGTTCCTTTCAAATGCAACGTGTTCCTTCGTTACTGAACAAACACTTCGCTATAGTGACGAGTGCACACTGTCAAAATTCCTGACATCACGGCAACCTGGGGCGGCAAAGGTTGCGTAGCCCCCGGTCGTTGGTCCTTACGCATTTTACTGCTTAGCATGCGCCTCTGCCTTCACCGTTAAGAAAGGCCGCTTTACCACTGCAGAAAGGTAAATTAGTAATGTAGCTTAACTTGATATTAATCCTCAGCGTCCTTTTAAAAGACGACATAAACACAATCTCAGTAAAACGCAGGCAGATAGACGCGCACAGCGCTGTTCTCTCGCGACGTACGTGGACAAGGACGGGTGACGTCAGAGCACACGTCACATAGCACTAACCGGAAATGCCGTCAAATGCTACGGTCAAGCAGGCCGCGGTCCGTCCAGCCGTGGCCAGGCTAATGTCAGGCACACCAGGTAACGGTCAAGCCACAGACTGATGACGTCAGTGAGGAGGCGGCTTTTGGTGAAAGATGTTATGCAGAACCGAGCCGCCCAACGACACAGCTTTCGATGAACATCACGCAGCAAAACACAGAGCTTCAAGCTTGAAATGCGTATATCATTTGGTCGTCCTATAAGCGTCATATAACGCCTGCTGGAGATACCAAATAGATACCAAACTTCGCAGGGACCTTGAAAATGAAGCTTAACGAGGCATAGAATTAGACAGGAATGAGAGAGGCGGAAACATTAACCGGGGCGCATATTTCCAGTTGGCTAACCTGTATACAAGAGGAAAGAGAAAGGACAGGAGAATAAAAACGAAGGCCAGGAAGAAGGAGTCCTCCAACCGAGCTATAATATTGTAAAGCTATTTTGACAGTTCTTGCTTCAAAAGTCCAGGAGCCTATGGACACGTATTCGCAAGAAAGTCTTTACGCCAGAATTGTTCATAAGAGCAGGTCAAATGCAATAATGACACAATATAACGCCTTCGTAAGAAAGTGCTCGAGACCTCAAAAATCCTTCGTTATACAGGTCACTTCGTTGTAAAGGCCGCGCACCGTATACCGTTCCCAACGGAGCAGACTAAGCCCATTTATCGAGCGAACACACTTACTCAACACGAATTCAAGATATACTTAGTGAAATATGTAGCTAATTTTGTTTGACCCTTACACAATGTGCGACTGCAGCCCGAAGTTCTCATCAACGTTTCACCGATGTTCACACAGCACGCTGCGGGGCGAAACGCAGGAGCTAATCGATATAAAGCTGCAGATTGTCGAATGCCACTATCACCTCGCTTGCCGTTTACGGGATCTTCAACACTGTCGCCGTCGTTGAAATCCGCGTCCTTTCTGCCTTAAGATTGCTTTGAAGACGTCGTCGGTCATCAGTTACGATTGCGACAACACGTCGCCATCAAGTGCGACGTGTTTGTCAGTCGTCGCACCCGTTGACGCGTTACGACAGACATCGCGTGCGAATTGAGCGATTCCTGGAGAACTGCATCAAGTCTATACTAGCATCGGCACGCCCTTAGTGTACGTCGCCAGCGCTGCCCTTAGCGCTGCCCTTAGCGCTAGCGCAGAGCGCACATTGGCGACGTCTGTGGAGGGCACTGGCGGCACCTCTACGAGGTCTTCGTCGTAAAGCAACAAATCAGCTGTCGGGGACGCTTAAATCCCTTCTTTGTGCAGGCCAGTTCACTGTAGTGATCTCCCTTGCAGAGGCGCTCACAATGCGAATGAAAGACGGAAATTTGGCCGGAACATAATCAATCACACATGATTTATAAAAGACATCGCTCTCGTATGGACTCCAGCACATCAAGGACTCCATGGCAACGAAATGACTCATGCCGCTGCTCGAGAATTCACGGACCGAGTGGCCGCAAATATGGGCCTAACTCTAGAACCCAATGACTCCCAACAACACACTAATAAAGACATCATCGTCACATTCCATGAAATTTGCACACATTACAGAAACCAACGCCTAATGTATCCACCTCTCTCTGTGCCTAGAACGCGCCAGAGAGAAATACTGTGGCGACAACTACAAACTCGAACTTTTCTTACCCCGCGCACTTTGCACTTATTCTTTCCCGCCACATACCCGACACCCAAGTGTCGCTTTTGCCCTGTCCCGATAGCAGATCTCTCCCATATCATGTGACAATGCCCCATCAAAACTGCCCCCCCCCCCCCGCAAGCCCAAACCATTAATTAGTAGCGAGGAGCTGTGGGAGACTGCCCTGCGCAGCTCCGATCCCACTCTACAGGACCGAGTCCTGAGGTGGGCTGAGGAGGTAGCGGAGGCCTACCACGACTGATAGACGGATTTCTAGCCACATAATGTGATGATGGACGCCTGCTGGGATTGGAGTACTTAGACCTCCCTCCCCCCCGGCCCCTCCCCTTTCTTAAAAGGGGAATAAAGTTCATTCATTCATTCATTCATTCATTCATTCATTCATTCATACAGGTCATTTCGTTGAGACGATCGTTGCAGAGGTGTTCGACTTTAACGGGCGAACACCCCAACCAACCAAGACGGAAGACCAGTGTCGCATCTGCGCAGTGACGTGGCAGCTGCGTGCCCTTGCTTTCATTCTCAATTTCCTTCCTGATTCGCAAGAACGCTTCCCTTGGTACGCATATCGTCAGCGTAACGTAAAGCCAAAGCGGGGGTGCGCAAATTCTGCAACGATATCCGCCATTTTCCGCGTAAAGCTCCAGTGAGAGCGCGCGAATACACAAACCACGTATTCTTTCAAGCTGCCGTCCGTTTTGCGCGCCGTAGTTGCAAGAGCATGTGTGTCACGAATGGCACATGCGTCAGTGTGTACAGGGGAAACCGGAAGACGTCGCTTGCGCGTGGACTCAACGGTGTTCGTGTCTTACGCCAGAGGACGTGACGATCGGGTTTCACTGTACCTAAATAGATCGGGTAAACCGAAGCTAGAAGAACGTGGCCGGAAGTAGTTAAAAGCGTCCGTGTTGAAACCAACGCAAAAGAGAGTGGTATGGACAGCTCGAGGTCAGCATAGGAGTTGATTCTGCGACTCGAAACTCACGTGAATGGTTGCCCGCTTATACGGAAATAAAACAATAAATTTTGAGCTGCTAAAGCATTCTTTCAAAAACATAATTTCATTCATCTCGCAGAAATATGCTGGCAACTTAGTCCTGGTAAGAAACAGTTTTAGGTCGTCTGCATACTTCTTACGGTTTACGTAGTATCCGGTTACCGGAGTGGTAAAGGGCGGTAACAATCCTGGTAGCGACACCTTGTGACGCTGGTAGTGACATCTTGTGACGGACAAGCCAAACATCTCTAATGGAGGTGAAACTTCTCTTTGTCTTTTTAACTTCGCACCGAAATTGAAATTTATGACTTCTACTTCTGGGTGCCATCTACACTCGTAGAGCCCCATATGCAGGTTTAGCTTCATGCTGTGAAATATACGCATGGGTTCTCATTTGCACAGCAAGCTAGACCTCCCACTGCGGCAAAGTACACGACAGCGGTGCCATTAGTATGACAGGGCTGTACGACAAAAAATTGTGGGAACAATTTTGGTATTTCATTAGACTCGGTTTTCACTGCGTGTTAAAATTAAAACGTAATGGCGCGGTACAGGAAGGGAAAGACATAAGGAGGTGAGTCTGTGAGCGCGTGCGTGAGAGGTGGCGGGGGGGGGGGGGGGGAGGTTCTCTGGTGAAATTCGGTGTCCAACTCTTAATTGTTGCGCACTGCGCACGCCTATGAGCTGTAAGTTACAGTTTAACGCCACATATTTCAAGTTGTACTCAGGTGTTTGTGCCGGTATTCTGTGTAAGAAAACAACTCGAAGCTTGTTGAGTTCAGTCTTCGATTCCTATAAAATGTACAGTACACGCAGTCCTCCTTCATCATTAAGAAAATAACTAGAACCAAGCAGACGCTGCCAAAATCTGTGACGCCACGTGTCCTATTTGTTTTGCGTTTTCCTTTTCTTGTTTGTCATGCCTCCTCTCGAGGATATAGGCCCTCCATATCCGCTTCCGGAATGAGAGGCCATGTTGATATTGCCGAAACCTAATTTATTATTTTACTAGTAGAACTTCACTTAGTATTCCGCTTTAGTGGTCCCTTTAAGCTCGCAAAGAATGAAAAGTTAGAGTAAAGAAAGGAAAAGGGCAAGAATGAGGGGCGTGTCGATCCCAATCGAACGTTCCCATCTATACTATGTTAAAGCAGCGATCTTGCAGCCAATGGAGCAGACAATCATGTGTTCCGAGCTTAACAGTGCAGAGAAAGGCTAGTCTAACACGAGATAAGAAATTCCACCATCAGGGACGAAAGAGAAGGTGAGAAGCAGAAGTTAATTATAAGCTGTAGATGGTAGCGTGGCCGATCGTCTCAGTCGACTTAATCAGCTTTGAGAGCTTACGCACTAAATTCAAGCACAATTTATTTATTTATTTATTTATTTATTTATTTATTTATTTATTTATTTATATTTATTCATTCATTTATTTATTGTCAAACTCTCAAGGCCCGGGGGCATTACAGAGAGGAGTGGTGATTATTACAAACAAATTCGTTAACAATATTCTTCAAGTTTGTGGCGTCAGAAATGGCAGTGATGGAGGCAGGGAGGCGGTTCCAGTCATTCGTCGTTCTTGGTAAAAAGGAATCGAAATAAAGGATGGTGCGACAAGTTGGAACTTCAACCTTAAAACGATGATCCGTGCGTGACGATATGCATGATGGCGGGGAGATTAGTTCATCCTTAAGTGTTTCGTTAGTGTAATAAATCTCATGAAAAAAGGCACAGGAGAAAGTATTTACGACGTAACTCTAGGTTAGGCAAGCCAAGGGTTAGTTTCATTGACGAGACACTTCATGTTTTACACATGATTCAACATTTGCCCTGCAGGGCACTGCTTTAGTTTTCTCTTTTCACACATCCTCGAAAGGTGGCGTACAAAAGAGTATAGACAGAAAAAAAGCAAACAGATAACATAGACGCTCACGCACGCACCGGATAATGCATTTTACTGTGTGCGTGTGCGCATGCGCGTACATGTGTGTGTGTGTTCTTTTTACTGAACAAATATGTTCCTCTTCCTCCACTACCCCCGGGTGACAAACATCACACGAGCGGGAAAACATGCCAAGGTCGATCTCCTGTGTTTTCCCTCCAGTTAACTGCTGCAGCGCTCACGCCAAGCAGCGACTGGTCTCACGCTGTTAAACGCGTCGCTTCAGGGCAAACAAGCGAAGTGATAGATGGCTGCTTAAAAACAGGGGCGCTATATCACCCGTCGACAACGAGCGTTTTTTTTTTTTTTTTTTCCTGTGTGTGTACCGCGAGCTTGTACATGCGCGCCGTCAGAGGTATGCGACACCTGCTTTTGTTGGGATTATGCGAATGCGTCGCTATGTAGAAGCCCGTCACAGTGGCTCTGGCACGCGAAATAAAACACCTGCGTTAAACTCGGTGCGAGAGAGCTTCACCTCTCAGCTTACCTTCTCCTTACGTCAGACGCGGGGTCTTTTCCCTTTTTTTTTCTTCTTTCTTTTTATAACAGACTCTCCAGCAACATTCTTTTGGGTTAACTTGTACAGACCCAAAATATGAGGGCTAGTTGTTCGATATAATGCATTATCGTTTAAAAAAAAGAAAGACGCAAACGGATTCTCCGTTTAGACGGCCTATATACAGTATTCTAAAGATAACTATGTTTTCAGTAGGAATATTCGAATAACAAAATTTCCAAATGGAATAAAAAAAAATAGGAATGTTCGAGAAAAACGACCTTCGCATATCGGATCGAACACCGAATATTTCCAATTTCTAAAAAGAATAAAAAAAAAAGCGATATTGACAGGTTGCACTCAGTGACAATTGCTGCTTTAAGCTTATGTAATTGTCATGCCGTTAAACACCGGACGTCAGGTCAACTGAGAACAAATGAAAAAACGGCTGAGAATTAATGATGACGATGATCATGATCATTACCATCATCAGTCTATGTTTGTGTTTACTGAAAGGACGAAGGCCTCTGTCAGAGATATCTAATTGCCCCTGTTTTACGCTATAGCTGACTCCATGTTATGCCCACGAATTTCCTAACTTTATCGCACCACCCAATTCTTTGCCGTCATCGAGAGCGCTTCTCTCTGCATCTATCTTTCCTTCCGTTGCCACTGATTATGTAACTCCAATGGTACACCGATTATCTGCCATGCGCACTGCATTTGGTCTGCCCAGCTCCAGTTTTCCTGTTAATGTCAACTAGGGTGTCGGCTACCCCTGTTCGCTGACTAATCTATAACACTGCATTTCTGTCGGTTAACGTTAAGCCTAACATTTTTCGCGCCATCTCTGGTTGCGCATTCCTTAACTTCTTCAGAAACTTCTTTGTCAACCTCCGAGTTTCGTCCCCACGTGTACTTGAGTACCAGTATAAATGCAATGATTGTACACTGTTCTTTTCACGGATAGCGGTAAGCTGACGGTCACGACTTGTTAATGCCTTCGGTGTGCGCTTTAACCAATTTTTATTCTTCTGGAAACTTCCTTCTCATACTCGGGGTCTTCTGTGAGTAATCGACCTAAATAAATGTACTATTACACAGATTCTAGAGACTGGCTACCAAAAAATGAATTCCTGTTCTCTTTTCAGGCTATCGACCATTACCTTTGTCTTCTGCACGTTGATCGTCAGCTTTACTCATACACTTTCTCGGCTAAGATCCTCAATAATTTCCTGTAATTTCTTCCCAGTGCTGCTGGGGATAATTATGGTACGAGTATGACAATACAAGGGAACGGCACCTCACCAGGTGCACGTGGTATAGACTGTTCCGTTTGTCCAACGAGCTATAGGTACAAAACTACAGCCGCGAAAATCGTTTTAAAGGAATCCAAAGATGGCGAGATCGGCCAAGTAAATAACTGCTTTATCGAAACCGAGACAACACATTCGTAGGTTGTCTCAAGGCGAGGTATGCGCTTACCTAACGACTCAAAACTGTGCTGCATAAATGATCTCCCCCATGGCTCGCTCAGGCGCGTTCGCATAACAACCGCGGCTCTGCTAAAGTAGTGTCATTTCAAAGGTTGCGATTGGTCTTAGGTCACTTCGTAGACCATTTAGGTGCCGCTAAAACCTAACTTTGGAGCAGCAAGTCAGTTTTTTGGAGCCGTTACCAGGTGCACATTTCAGCACGTAAATGTTCAGTCTAGCTAGAGCAGTGTTGCCACGTTCTCAATCCGCGAGAACAGGGATATGCACAAACGCGGGCATACACATGTCCAGCATGTCCCGACGACAACACGCTACACACATCGTGGTCGGCAACGCTATATAGGCTTGGATAGACGCATCCGGCTGAAGCAAGGGTCGACATATAGCCACATGCCGGTAAGCGTGGTTCATCCCTAGGGGTGCACGGACGGTGCCAGCGCATTATAGTTGTACACTAAGCAGGCTTCTGTCCAGCGCTTGCTCACCGTTTGTGTGCTTATGTGATCACGTGTGTACGCTGGAGCAGCGTGCACATGTGAACGCATCCAGCTTGTTATTAAACTCCGTAATTCTCGCCCTCTTTCGATCAGAACACCATTCACACTATTCTCGCATGTTTCTCAACCGTGTTATCACCTGAGAACTATTCTCTCACCCGTTTCTCTCTTTCCCTCTGTATGCATAAAGAGAGCACCTCCGTTTCTATCGCGTTTTAACTGAAACATTTAGTCCCACAACGGCATTTTGGGGTCTCCATTCGTTCTGAGTAACTTTCTTAGCTTTTCTTTTGTGTATGTACAAGAAAGGCATTTCGACAATGTTTTACAACTGTTGGTGTGAGACATGGACGTTCACGCCATTTGGGGAGACGTGCGCTTTTTCTGGGGGACCCCGCCGGCACACACGCATCTGCAGCGAAGTGCGCGCAACTGACCTTCCGGTGCGGCGGCCCACTGCAGCTGCGACGCAGCGGCGTCCGGCTGCCGGCAGGCCGACGTGGACCCGACGGCGGCCGGCCTCAGCCTGGAGGCCAGGTGGCGCGGCGAGGTCTTGCAGCGCTCCTTCTTGCTGCCCAGCGTGCGGAAGAGGCGGCCCAGGCCGGTGCCACCGCCGCCGCTTCCGCCACCGCCGCCAGACGCCTTCTTGGAACGCCCGGACTCGGCACCTCCGTCACGACACTCTGCGCAGACAAGGAAGGCCAGAGATGAGGACGGGTCGCCCGTCTCAAGGAACACCACACAAGTGCACGCTGCGTGGCTATCGGGGGTAATTGTCATCGTCATCCAACTTCATGTACAGAGTGGTCCACTGTTAAAGGGAACACTCTAACGTGCGGCTCTCACTCTGTTGGTGCTGCAGCTGCATGTACATGCCGAAGCTACGTCAGCGCACTGTACCAGTGTGTAGAAAGGTGCGGCCGGCGCCGCCAACCAGAAGTCATCTGCTGCAATGCGGACCGATTTTACACTTGCCAGAGGGGAAAAGTCGCACGGGATTGACATTCCTGTGTTCCCTTTAACAGTGGACCGTACTGTACATGGCGTGACGATGGCCACTCCCAGCGATCTCCAATTACCGCTGGCTTGTTGCCAGCTGACTCGGTCCTCTTATACGCCTACAGATATCCTAATTTCATTACGCCACCGACCACCTGCGCCGTCCTCGACTGCGCCTCCCTTCTCAGGGCACCCACTCTAAGTCTATCAGGATAATCGTTATTTCCCTATATGCATTACGCGGCCTGCCGAACTCCGTTCATTTATGTTAAGAATGTCAGCTATTCCCCCGTATGATCGTTACTCGTCACCGCTGTCCTTCTGCCTCCTACTATATAAGGAGAAAACTGATCTCACTGTATTACAAGATTACGTTTCTACAATACCGAAATCGTCACGCGAGAAGCTCGGTAAACCAGAAAAGGCGGCAAGGAGGAAAGACGGGTGGCGACGCCGCTTTGAAGTTCCCGCACTAGCGCGCCGTGACGTCATGAATTTCGACGGCGCCTGCTAGGGCATATATAGGTAGTAGCTTATCAGTAAAAAATTGAAAACATTGTATTCTACAGAAGCTAGAGATTGACCATGGCAAGTTTCGGGAAATTTTACAGAGGCAACGAGACGGCCACGTTACCTACGAACTGACAGTACGAACGAAAAAAAAAAAACACGTTAAAATCCGTGACGTCTATTTGACGTATGCGGCGCTGGGGTTTCGGCGCGAAATTAAAGAAATGGAGCCTTGACCTTCCATTTTCATACCTCATATCAAACGCATTATCGCGAAATTGACAAAAGAAATATACATATTTTCAAACAATGCTTTGTCAGTCCAAACCAATTCAGTGTTTCTTTTTAATGTCTCTTTAACTTTACATACATAAATATTTTTTCACATTGCTGGTTGCGCTGTTTTTAGCTTCTTCTCAAGCCTCGTTGTTATTCCCCAAGTTTCTGCCCGATATGTTAGCACCGCTAATGCTACAATTGTATACTTTCTTTTTTCTTCATGGATAGCCGCAAGCTTTCAGTCATGACTTGGCAATGCCTGCTATACGCGCTTCAACCCATTTTTATTCACCCGTAAATATTTCTTTCTCAAGATGCAGGTCCACTGTCACTAATTGTCCTACAGAGACATGCACTATTGCACCGATTCGAGAGGCCGACTCACGAACTCCCGTTCTCTTGCGAAGCTACTGAAGATTGCCTTATCGTTTTCTTATTGATTACCTTGTTAATTTTCACGCCTACACTATTACATTTCGTCGGCTCAGGTCCTCAATCATTTGTTGTAAGTGATCCCTACAGCGTTGCTTAACATGGCAATTTCATCTGCTAACCACGGGTGCACGATAGCAAAACAGTGACAGGATATGACGTGGCGTGACCCAGTGTGCATATGGGCCAATTAAGCGCCACCGCATGCAGCTCTGAATGCATGCGCACTTCTCGCTTGGCAGAGGCTGATCACCACACGCGCGTGACACCAATATCAAATTACCAAAGAAAAGTGCATAGAGCAACTGAAACGAAGGCGCCAAACGGCACCGATGAACGGCGAAAGCGGGCCTGATATGGCAATAACGACGAAAAGAAAAAACAACGACGCAACGCGACAAGTATAACAACGACGACAGTGATGGATGACGCGTCGCAGACTTGGGATCGAAAGCTGGAAGACTGACACTCGCGAGAAAAAAAGAGAATCAGTGACAAACACAGCGGGAAAAACTGCGACTGCCGCCACCACATCTGGATTACGTAAGTAGCTCGACAATTATACCTGTTTAAGACTGCTGAAACCGGAGCCAGCGCATGAGTAAGACAGCACCGACCGCGCCTCGGAGCCTCGATGCTCGATAACCTCAATAACACTTATTCACGCGGTGCCTGAGGAAACACGGCGGCCCGACATATAGTTTCAACGCTTCGAAGGCGTTTTAGATGTGCCCATCACGAAATTTACTTCGCATGTATACCTTATCCTTTGCTTACATTTACAATTTGGTTCGCGTGATAAAGTACACACAGGAGTGAGTTCCCAAACAGTAACATAAATATTAGGCGCAAGGTCTTGGCAGGCAAGGCGGCGTTTGAACAGGGTGGTTGTCTTCGAAATGGCATCAATTGTCAGATCCATCATACCAGCACAAATTTCGGGGGTGCAAGCGGCTCACATGCGCTTCCCATACACTCCTGTACACTTTCTTCCTTTATTTTTTTAATACACACACCTCGTTAACATCGCTGGGTGAAACGACAGCGAGTGTAAAATATAACGACCAGGTAACCGTCAGGTCATGACCACAAGGCATCCTTCAAGATTCCGTATATGTTTTGGGGACGAGTACCTTCCCCGCATTCATCCGGCATTGCGTGCAAGTTGTACGTGTGGACCGCCCTTCTTGATCAGCCTCTTATCTTACGAGTCATCCGCACTTCTATCAACTCCTTGATTCCGCAGGAGGACTTGTTGGGCACGCTTGGTGTTCGCTTAACGACACAGCGCGTGTCTTCATTGTGACTGTGACTCCGCGCGACAATACGCCCTTATTCTTGTGATTCCGGGATTTTCGAAAGCAGCCTCTCCCTTTACATTAATATTACGCTGACTCACGAATGGCACCCTCCTCGCTTTCCCCCACAGAACCCCGCTGAGAAAATAAGGTCTCTAAGATATGTCTTTTACTGACACCGGCTATTACCTTACATTCACACTTACCGCACAGAACATCTATGTTCAACGCCGATACGCGCGCCTAGACACAACACATATATGCGTTACATACGTGTGGGCTTGCATTACGTAGTAAGAGAGAGACCATTTGCGTGAAGTCCGGAAGCATTCACGCGTTTTATCGAGCTGAAGCCGCGGACCATTAGTGGACGCCCTTCCAACCACGGCTCTGGGATAATTTATACCTTCTAGCGCGACCTCGAGCGCCCACTCATTGGAGCTTCTCATTCACGAGCCCACGCAGAACTCGGGCGCAAACAAACAAAAGAAAAGCAACGAATGCGAGCAGTTATGGAGGGGCGCACAAACGTTTCTTGTACGCTCTGGTCATCTCCACCGTCCTGCATATTCATACATCTGTCCAGTGGCTGAACAGATGCGCTGGGAGACGCGAGCGGCCGCTCCGTCCCACACTCGCCTGCGCATCACGCGACGACTCCCCAACTATATGCATGGGCCTCCCGGAGATGAAACGGGAACAGCATGGACGCCGGCAGCGACGGGCGAGTATATACGCTGCTC
Source organism: Dermacentor variabilis (assembly GCF_050947875.1). NCBI lineage: Eukaryota > Metazoa > Arthropoda > Arachnida > Ixodida > Ixodidae > Dermacentor > Dermacentor variabilis. The sequence goes on from NC_134573.1 coordinate 138,219,641, forward strand.
CATTTAGTACGGTGCAGCACTGCGAAAAGTACAGCAGGCGCAAGTTTAACGAAGGTCGGCGAGACTTTCTAGGTGCCTCACTTCCGAAAACATTCGTATTTCTCGAGCTAAGTATATATAGTTTGCTTGTCGTCGAAAGAAATGCGACAGAGGAGACAGATAAGCAAAAAAAAATGTCGAGACAACGAACTGCACATATTTATGCGCCTTCTAGTATACGAACGCAATGTCCAGTCGCGTTTCATACGGGCTCCAACGTACACGGCGCCCGCGGTCGAAGGGCCTCCCAAGATAGGCACGGCGGCTCTGACGTAGGAAAAATTGGAGAAATAAACACCGATGCAATTACTGCGAAACATTAAACGAACCAGTTTCTCGCATGTCGACGCGCCATCGTGCACACTTGGGAGCCTGGAGTCTCCGGTGTAATTTCGAACACCTCGGGTTCTTTAACGTGCGTCCAAATTCACGGTATACGCGGGCGCTTTTTGTATTTCGCCCTCATTGGAACGCGGCCCGCCGCCGCCGCCAGGTATCGAACACGTGACCATTGCGTTCACCAGCGCAACGCCATAGCCATCTCGGCGACACCATCGGCGGGTGCTGAACGGAACAACTGCGATTAAATGTAGAGCTGCCGACAATGACACGGGGGATTATGACGGAGGGGATGGTGCCAGAGGAGGGCGAGTGGAGCACAGTCCTCATGACCTAACAGCCGTCTTCCGAATCTGTCTGCCCTCGCCAAAGCGTCTCGCCAAACACCTCTCGCCCCCCCCCCCTTTCCCCTGCTTACTTGAAGTATCCCGACCTCCCCGACACGCCCACCGATGTCCCGAAGCGCCAACACATGCGCGACGACCTCATTGCGACGAGGATCCCTTTTAATAGTTCCAGTGGCACAGCGCCGCCGCCGATGTGAGAAGGCGGAGGAGGAAAGGAGGTGGGCGAGGGAGAAGGGCACGCGGAATGGAAGCGCCGTAGCTTCGACGGCGGTCTCTCGCTGTCGGCGAGACGGCGGAACTGTCACGACCAGAGATTTACGATACAAGGCGAGTGTGCAGGAACGCTCTCGGCGAGCTTCATGAACTGCCAGCTCTTTTGTTCGCGGTTTGCAACGGTAGCGATTACTTGAGCCACAAATGTGGCCGGCGCTGCCGGATAAAAAGTTGATTTTAAGTTTTTTAAAAAATAAAGAAAAAAAAACCACGTTCTTTACGTCTGCGTCTGTTCAAACTGGCGGCGATGGCGACAAAGAAAACGAGTTTACAAAGTATCCAAGTGGTTCAGCACGTGTCCGTGTAAGGCGAGCAGTCGTGCGTGTGACGACAACGACAAGATGACAGCACGATGGCGACGATGATGGCTCGACATTGACGGGCTTCCTTCCCTGCCTAGCGGCGGCACGGCCAACCGCGAAAGAAAGAAAAGATAGATAGATAGATAGATAGATAGATAGATAGATAGATAGATAGATAGATAGATAGATAGATAGATAGATAGATAGATAGATAGATAGATAGATAGATAGATAGATAGATAGATGACCAGTTGGAGAGTTCGGAAGCACGTGCTTCCTGCTCCTTATATATGGACTAAGGCACTATGGAAAACGAAAATTACCCAAAAAAACTAATTAATAATGCGGGAAAAAACGACATGGTGGACGACGCCGTCACACTTAAGCGCGAGGCCGAAAAAAAGAAGAATGAAATTAAATTTCAAACGCATGCACATTGAGTTTAAAGTCAAAAGTGATAAAATAGAACAAAATTAAAAAATAAAAGCACGAAAACACATACGCTATCGGCACTTCGGAGCAAGGTTGGACAAAATAAACAGAAATTACGGACATACGGACAGCACACAATGTCCTATTCACAATGCCTGCAGAAAGCAATGGTCCAAGAATATAGACCCCAAAGAGAGTGCAGCACTCTCCAACGTATTAAACTTGACGCACAGTTTGACACACTCAAGTCCTACTTGAGGTAGGAGGTGGTTGGTGAAGGTCACCTCTAGCCGAAGTCAACGAAACAAAATTTACATACGTCTCTCGGTAAGTGGACAGGAAGTCTGAATTTTAGTTTTAGTTCGGCATAAAGAATGACCATCCTTTCGCTGCACCGTCAAACCAAGTTGACAAAGACCATACATATTTTTTGATATTGTTGTTTCCGCTATGAGAAAAGGAGTAGCCTTCACCATTACAAGGTGACTACATCTCTTTCTTTTATTTTCATTTCGAAAAAAAAAAAAGGAACCGTTCCATGCAGAATTTATTCACGATGTGTCTTATGTCATCACTGAAACGAGAAATACCCCACATTTAAGCGTATTCATGGGCCCGTTTTGCCTTTTCATCTGCCCGGTCGGTCGCGGATAATCCAATGAGGCTGAGCACCCGCTGTAGCACAACACTGTGTCCCTGAGGGGTCCCGCTGTGCACAAATCCCGCAATTGAAACAACTTCACTGTCTGATGTCTTGGCAAGGACATCTAACACCGACTTCGAGTTCGAGTAAACCACTAATTTCACAGGTGCGCGTCAATTTCGGCAAGGAACTTCGTTGCTTCTATACGTGTTGCACATAACACTGTTACAGTGGGCTGCGTTAAACAAAAGATCTACCTACAGCAAAGACGCCAAAAGAAGCAAACAATGGCAGTGGTGGTCGCTCAGCAAAGCGCAAAGAATGCTTCGCATTCAAAATGCAATCGTATTTCTTTGTTACTGCGGCGGCCAAATAAAAAAAAACAGAAAGAAAGAAAAACCGCTATCAATGACACGACTCCATACGAAAAGCAAAATCGCAAAGTAGGCAACGAATTCACAGCAGGCGGAGTCCTGACTTCTTAATCGTTTCGTGCTGCCACAAGAGTTTGCACACAGACACTCGAGACGGCAGGGTGGGACAAGTGGAAAGGGGCGTGGGGCCTTTGCCCCAGAACCTCGATCTGTAGGCATAGTACCGAGAACTTCGAATACACTGGAACAAAGAAGGGCGGATATTAGTGACGTCCGCGCGTAGGAATGGCTGCTCGTTGTGTAACAAAAGACGCGTCTGCTGTTTCTGGGCTGCTTGTATATGGAGCACCCAAACAATGCAAGCAAGGGCCCCAGGAGAAACTTACAAAACGAAAAAGACGACTTCGCACACGAAGGAACAGATTTGGCAGGAATGGGAATGCACGTGCTAAACAGCGTTGCACTTGAAAGATTTGGGAAATCTGCTCGCTGGCAAAAGATCTATTAAACGTATCAACAGCGCAGTAAAACAACAATAATGAATGAAATAAGAGGTGATGAAGGAAACAGACGAGGCAGAAGGCGTATGGACTGATGAAGTAGATGTCAAGCAAAACATCACGCATAGAAGCAGACGAAATAGAGACCGAAACGAAACAGAAGATTGGCGAACGGTAAAGACGGCGCAACAACATTGCATAGGCACTATAGCGATACATACAGGGACGAGAAGATAACATTAGGCTTAAGCAAAGATATATCTCGCCGAACGCGCGGACAAAAACTTTATTGCGTGATCATGGGCGTCTGCCTTCTACTGGAGTTAAACTTGTTCTAGCAAAGCTGAAACTTTTAAAAAGAAGGAGGGGGGGGGGCGGAGAAAAAGAAGAACAAAATATCAAACAGACACGTCGGCGATATCTCTGAGCTATCGCGGCCGTCTGGAACGGATATATATGCGACTGGACCGAATATATACGTCCTCATTTGCGCCAACGTACCAATCGGTTTTGTACGTACACTCCACGTATAAACACCAGAAAAAAAAATATGGAGTTCGAACAGCGGTTGCAGATTTCCAGGTGCGAACGCGCAACACACCCGGGGGAGCCCTATACATATGCAAACGGCGCGAGTTTTTCGATAAATGCCGCGACCCGCACCGCGCACCAATGCCTACAGCAACTCACTGCGGCAATACCGATTCTAACGGAGCACTTAACGAGCCACAAACAGGGATGATTCATGGGCAGCGTTTTCGACTATGCACACGTATACGCAGCTACTAACGCCCCGGCGATTGCTGGCTCGATATACCAAACTCTCAGCTTTCGCTTAACGCCATAAAATCTCGCTCAGTGCTCTCTAACGAGGGCTCGCGGAATTTGCCTGCCCTCGGTTTTTTTAGAGGACGCGCATGCGCGCAATTATGAAATATGGAGAGAGAAAGAACGCAGCTTTAAACTTCCTGCATAGCAACTGTATAGTCTACACGCAGCCCGCATGCTTATGCACGGTGTACGCGGGCACCCGTTTAAGCAATGCGGAATTTCAGTGAACCGCAATATAATTCACGAGCTGCTGTATCTGACGGCGCAAGCCTCATGACTAATGCCACGGCGTGCCTGCGGCAGTTCACGTGCGCGCCAACGGCAGCGGTATGTGGAACACGTGCCCATATTGTGCAATTTTGCACGAACAACTAAGCACCGGAAGTGCAACAGCTGCAGACACTCCCCGGTTCTGCGCGCGGAAGGGATGATTCCGCTTATACGTATCGACGACGCGCCGTTATACGCTTGCTTCTGCTGTGTGAACGAAGCAGACGCGGTGCAGACGATTTCGTCAGAACAGACGATTGAGATGTAGTCATGCTGGGAACGCTGGTACGCGCAGTGTTACGGGCGTCGGGCTGGGCCTAGCTTTCGCATGGCGTGGACGTCGCATCGTACTGATGTACACAGCAGAAATGCGAGAAGATAATTAAATGGTAAAAAAAATAATCTTAGGTCGTCGTGTGACGCTCTGTTCACAAAAAACGAGCAGAAGGTGCTCCACTTATCTGCTGACACGAATACGAGGACCGCGACACAATCACTGCAAAGTTCTTTTAGAGCGCAGCTGTTAGGCGCCCACTCCTGCGTTTAGCGTCGGCGTCCCTCGGCGTCGTCCCTCGGCGTCGTCCCTCGGCGTAACCAAACGAACGAGCGCGGCGGAGGATGAAATACGGCAATAGCGAAGAAAGCGCGATGAGGAAAGCAGTGGACGATAGTATGGTGAAAGCATGAGAAGTGTAGTGCCACGCAAGATGGGCAGTGCGGCGGCGACCGCTACGAGATGGCGCCAGAGTAGCGCGCCATCGTCTGTTCACAGATGGCATGCGGCGAGGGCGTCCACCCATACCATATATGGAAACAAAGCGCTGCATGAGCGGAGGTCTGTCTGCAGCGGCTGCTGTGAATGTTGCTCACACGTCACCTACGCGCTACCTCTCGCGATCTCTCGATTAGCGAGGCAGTCGCGCCACACTTCGCTCCGTTCGCAATGTGACGCACGAGATAGATTGTTCGCGCCAGCCGATATACCACGAAACGAAAGCACGTATAGAGTTGCGCACGAATTTTGCATGAAAAAGTATCGTAATCATCGGCGAATTTCTTTGTTTTCTTTTTCCCCTTCACGTAGAGAAGTCTGAAACAACAATTTGAGGTTGTAATTACGTACCAAAACCACGATCTGATTATGAGGCACACCGTATGGGGGACCCTGGATTATTTTGACTGCTTGGTCTATATATATATATATATATATATATATATATATATATATATATATATATATATATATATATATATATATAGAGAGAGAGAGAGAGAGAGAGAGAGAGAGAGAGAAAGAGAATTCGTAACGCTTATGCGTCCCATAAACGGTCAAACATGTATATTGCAAGTGCAAGTGGTCAAAATAATCCGGGGTCCCCCATACGGCGTGCCTCATGATCAGATCGTGCGCCCCGCCCGCCATCATTCATCCGCGCACCTCGACTCGGACATATATCTGCTACCTGCTTTTAGCTACCTACATTATATATATATATATATATATATATATATATATATATATATATATATATATATATATATATATATATATATATATAGAGAGAGAGAGAGAGAGAGAGAGAGAGAGAGAGAGAGAGAGAGGGGGAGGGGGGACTCCTGAAACATCCTTCCTGTCCTCACATTGATGCATCGATACTCCTGGGTCCGGTCAGCTTCTCTCACGAGGAGGAAATAAATACTCTCGCAGGTTCTTCACGTTCTTCGCGCTACTAAGTTGCTCATCGCTCAAAACCTGGGCCGATCGACGACGCCTGCAACGTAAGCGGGTCCCGGAGCGCGCATTATCAATTACGGGGCTCCCGAAATTAAGGGAACGAGGTCAACCGCGCGCGCGCGCGCTCTTCCATCGACGCGGCGATCGATTCGCAAACTATACGCCGACCACTGCGTGGTTGCTACACACTTGGCGCCGCCTTTCTTATCGAAATCTGGCCAGCCATCCTTCGCGTTCATCGAGTACCATATATTGTTCTATATAGTAAATGAGGATGTGGCATATATACATCCCTATGCTGAGCAGCGTGTCAGCAGTTGTATATGAGCCGGGAAAAATTTGTTTTCTAATAACGAACTTCGCTCTCTCTCTGGCCACCTATCACCTATCCAGGCGTTTATAGAGTCCGATTTCGTTGCATAGTAACTGAGCTTAAGTACACAGATATAGTAAAAGACGGTCGGCCCCCGTTGAATTATGACTTCTGGGGGAGAGGGGGGGAGAGAGAGAAGAAAAAAGAACAGTTTCTGTGGTAGCGCTGGCATGGTCCGGCAACGAGCAATATTGTCAACCCGACACATATTATGCTTCCAGCTGGGACCCTTTCTTGGACTGTTGAGGGGCTAATAAAGAGGGACCGCATTCGCAAATATTCTCGTTCGAAAGCGTTCTTTGCCTTCGATAATATAGTATAGTCGGAATTTTCTCTTGCGAGCAATTATAGCGTAAACGCTTTCTGTGAGTACGGGTCCAGTTTTGTGACTTTTCAAGGTAACTTCGCTGGCTTTATACGAAATCTTTGGAGCGACTCCCCGTGCATAGCAAAACCACCGTCGCACTTTAAACGTCTCGAACGGTTTTGACTGTACAGTTTGCTGTAACGGGGTCCCATCTGTACACGACTATGCGGTTAGATTGAGAGCGAGACCGGGGGAAGGGAGGCTGAGGCGAGGATGAGAATGAGAACGTGCGCGAGAACGTCTCCGCCGTCTAATGAAGGCAGTCTCGTGTGTAACCAGGGTGTCTACCAAGTTGGCATTTCCAAATTCCCTGAATTTTCCAGGTTTCCCCTGAGTCCCTTTGCAATATTTCCTTAATCCAGTTCGAATAGTAAGGGGTAGCGTTCATATCATTCAAAAAGAAAGCAGAAGGGAGGGGTTAGTAAAATGCACAGCGAATAAAATATCTTCGAAGGAAAATAGTAAAACCCATTGCAAACCGAGTCCAACATTCTCAAATGTGAATAAAAAAAAGAGGCATACAGAATATGAGGTATTTCTATCAATTGATAGCAAGCTAACTGGTATGCAGCCCGAACTTTATCACAAGTTAGATTCTCTCGCAACAGCTGGTAAGTCAACCTCAACTGTCCTGACATACTCAGCCCATGCACAAGGCCTCAGTGTTGCGTTTCACTGCTTTAAAGAGTTCATTTTTTTTTACTTGGGTGACGGACACCTGCATCTCCGTGTCCGCCAACACTTTGCTTTCAGAGTGCAAGCTCCCTCAAAAAAGCGGCAACGTGCTTCCTTCCCCGTTCATTTCTCAATGCGTAGGTCCTTTGTCTTCTTGTTTTCCTTAGGCTGCGCATTCGCCACACGGACTATTCTAAGCATCCTCTTGGACAATTGTGCAGTCAGCGTCCGATTTTTAGGACTCCCTAGGGGCCGACAAAACGTCAAAAAAAAAAAGATGAATGCATGTCTTTCACAGCCCTTAAGGGTTCAAATCGCCACAGGCCCGCCCGAAAAAGTTCTGAAGGCCTGCCAGTACACTAATTAGGCATATAGGTGCTCGTACTGTGACAGAAGATGGCGGGTGTACGCGTATATAATTACGGAATATATGTCATACTGTGTCCCGTGCCAGTTGCCCCTTCACACACTTGTTATGCTTCATTGCGCAACACTTCTGTAATGCGGTGAAGCTGACTTTCGGGAACCGGCATTATGCAACGCGCCGTGCCTTCCGAACTTCAAAGCCAGTCGCGATGACCACAAAGGCGGTGTCAGTGCCATTGCTCATAGCGGCGAATTCTTTCAATGAAAAACACGGTACAGAATGGCAAGAAGCTTAAGCTAGGCCTAGCATTGCTGCGGTGGTTGCTACGGCTGTCAGCTGATTTGCGTGCAAGTGTGCCGGTTCGAGGCGGCGAGGTTATCAAAATGGCGGCAGTTGTGGCTTTTATTAATGCCGTTTCGGACCTGCGGTCACGGCAAAAAGTCCGGAAAATTGGACGGCGAAGTGTTCTTGCGTCCGCAATTTCAGCGTTCTTATACACCCTATGGGGTACGTACTGGTGCCGCGAAGCCGTCCGAATTATCTAGCGTTCGGAAAATCGCTCGCTGACTGTACTCTGACAACTCCTCCAGCCGATGAGGCGGCGTCAAAGACCATTCGTTACGAATCCTCGCTGTTACTCGGGCCAGCATTACCGTGACTTTGGGTTCCCTTTCAATAAATTTACAGCCAATTTTCCCTGATAGAAGCACAAATTCCCTGAGTTTTTCCCCAGACTACTCAAAATCCCTGAGAATTCCCGGTTTTCCCTGTTTTCCCGGTTGGTAGACACCCTGGTACTAACGTAGGCATGCACGCTACCTCTGTGCATCTCGATTCTCGCGAGCGCGGCATCGAAAGCGGCGGAAGTGTCGGTCACGTTCCCCCTCGCCCCTTCTCAGAGGAAGGGGGCACCACCCCCTCCACCCCTCACCCCCCCCCCCCATCCTGTCATGTCTGTATCTTATATCGCGAAAGCCGCGCAGTGCGGTGAGAGTTACAGGAGAAAGAGCGAGAGCACGAAGACAATGCACACACCACACAGAAAACATCGCTGGATCCAATTTATACGTTTGTTAGAGCGATAAATTCCGTCCCTCACAAAAATTCATTTGGAGAGTCTACAGACTACTTTATTTGTTGTTCACGGGCGGCACAAATCTTGCAATGTCGCCAACGGCGCTTCACTTTTGTGGGCATTGGCATCAAGCTAACACGGGTCCAAAACACCGAATGTATTTGTACAATCGTTTAGATGAATACGAATACACAACAGTTCCGTGCGTTAGTTCGTATGGAGTAAGAAAACGTCCGCGTTAACAGCCCAACGTGGCGGCGCTCCAACGAATTCGTAAAATAGTCCGTAGAATGTACACAGAAGCAGAGTGTCTCTTTGTGGCGGCTACATGAATTTTCTGTAGACAGTGTCTCCACTTGAGGGCTTACACATTTTGCAGGCTCATGTCTCATAGCCTTTCTGCAGGCAAGCAATTTATTTTTATACTTCTCTCCTCCATGAACCCGCTGGATATTTAAGGTGTCCGTCGAAAGGTGAGGCAGTTACGATGCTCGCAGCGTTTCTTTGTCTTCCTCTTTACTTTACTATAATGATATCAGTACACTAACTACTACTACTACTATCAAATAAAGGATTTTGCTGGAGCCAACGGGCTCTACTACTACAAGGCGTCTTTATCGACTTGCTCTGACGAAAACAAGACCTCTGGTCGAAACGTTGACTACCACCTGACACGCTCCTCGTTTGACCAATGTCCACCAAATCTACCATCTTCCTGTGAAAGTATGTCTGTTGTTTGAATTTGAACCAAAAAAGTGATAAGATGGGAAACAGACTGGTAAATACCTTTTGCCTATACGCTGTGTGTTGACTTTATATCGCCGAGATGAAGAGATAAATAATAAACACGGCACAGATATCGCCAGGAAGCCTACGTGTACGAAGGCGAAGTGTTCGACAGGAAGTTTGCAGACAATGAACAGATAACTGAAATACATTTTAATTAAGCAATGGTCTCTTCCCTGCGCACGAAAAGACTCTCCCTGCATGGAGGCTGTCGTTGATTTCCACAAATGACTGGCCCATACGTTCTCGAAACGTCGCAGATTACATTATAGGCGTACTGCAGTATCACCTTTACGCGATTTGTGGAGAAACTGTGATGGCCTTAGCATAGCGAATACAGTGCCTCTACATTACCTCTGTAATGCCTATGCTTGCGACCTTATTATTTGCTCTTAGTGTAGGATCTTTGACTAGCAAGTTAGATAGATGTCTTATGTAATTTTATTTATTCTTTTTTCCAGTCGCCAGTCTGGAATGTTTGGATGGTTTGTTCCCTCTGTTTCTTTTTCTTTGGTTTAACGAGTGCTGCCTGTATTCGTGGGCTATTGCGATCAATCACGGATGTTTATGGCAACTGCAAGCTGCGTCATACGCTAAGCGCGTCATTAGAGGACGTCGAATCTACTATATGTTCCAAAACGCTTACGCGTGACCAGGTTCGACCCACTAAACAATGAAAAAAGAAATAATCATCATCATACAGGCAGGGCTCACGACGTCGAGAACTGTTCACGATGGGCGGCGACTATTGCAATGATAGCTGTCATGATTGGCCGTACTCGCTCTGAACGCCAGCCCAGGGCGCTCTTGCCCTGTTGGTCAGCCGGCGCCAGCTGTACAGCTTTCGTAACACTGCGCCGTATTACAGGGATACGCAGGCACATAATACAACCGACTCTTCTGTGTGCGAGAGCGAGAGAGAGAGAGACAGAGATAAAGGGAGGGAGAGAGCACTATAAAAGCCACGGCGGTCCTGGCGTCGGCGAGGCCTTGTTGTCCGGCCGAGTTTTTTGGCGGGCAATTACCGGTGACTTCCATAGCGCAATTACCGCGGCCGGCACACGCGCGGCGAGCGGATGGTGATGCCACTGCCGCCGCCAACGCCGCGCGCGCGCCTGCGTGCGTCTGTTCGTAACGCGTGCGGGCGGCCAACGTTCACTCGCGCACTCTCCACCAGGGAGCGCCGCGATCAATGAGTGCGTCGCCGGCGCGCGCGCTGCACGTACACAACAAGCGCTCGTACGGCGTGGGCAACTTTCGGTGGAACAGGGTCACCCACTTGCACGAGCAGCTACGGAACTATACGCTACCCGTCTGGACATACGCACGGTGCTTACATGCGCAGACGCGAGCATGCACGCATCGCGCGGTATATACCTCCGGGGGAGAGAGCGGAACGGGCGAGAAGCGTTAAGCGCAGACACCGGGCCAGCGCGCGAAGCGAGAGACGACGCTGTGTAACCTCCGCTATTAGCGGCTGCGTGCAGACGGTGGGCGTTGGTCACGACGGGTTTACTATGATGAGCCGCGCTCTTAAGCAGCTACGAAAAAAAAGGGGGCAGCTTGCTTTGTGCTAAGCTAGAGCGACTCGCCAGACAAATCCGCCCCCCTCCTCCCAACCCCCTCCCTTTTTTTTGTCTTTTTACATTCTCCGACCCAGCCATACAAGAAGCTCATGCATATGGCGTTCGCGGTTGCCATATGATCGCCCAGCACTGTCCAATGCAGAACCAATGTGCTCGAACGCGGCACCTATGCATTGGCCTGGCTTTCTTTTGCGCTGATACAGAGCTGGAACTAGGCTGGAAGGCAGGCGGGCGAAATAGACCCGCAGCTTAGCTAAAAAAACAGGACAGAACTGGAGCGTCAAAATCGCCGCGATTCCAAATGGTGCTTGCTCCCCACCCCGTCATCTCTGCCTTCACCCACACCGTGGCCGCTACGTTCCTCGTATTTTAGTATATGGAAGGTTTACTCATCGGACGACATGCAGCGTACGCACCGGTATACAAGTAACGATCATGTTCGTTAGAAATGGGGCTAAGCGGAGTATACAAGCGAGAAGGTTCGCTTCAAAGAGAGTCGAACATGGTGCGGACGCTTACTCTCGAAAATGAGTTCCAAGCGCCAGTTTACTTTTTACACAGCACGTGTCGTACGCAAAACGGACACTGCCCGGGGGATAGTGGCAACGCTTGGAGACCCACAGAAAAGCAAGAGGCGCAACGTCGCCGGTTGCGCCAGGTGCAGAAAGGAGGTGCTTGGAAAATCCCCAAATAAAGGATTGCTCGCTTCATCGGTACGACAAGACCACCCGACACGCTAACGAACAACGATGAGATACGAATGTCTTACGCATTGCACAAGCGACGTGCACTTCTATGGACGGCAGTCCTGCATGAGGGAAAATAAAGATGAGGGGTTGGAACGAGTGGAAATGCAGACAACAGACCAAAGAGCCAGCTGTTACGACCGCCGAAGGCCAATTGAGCAACGCTCTTTCCCTGCAGGGACAACATTGCGGCAGTTCTCAATCAAGCCCTATTCAGAGCTGCTGGCTATGCCTCCAGCCTCTAGAGGGATAGAAAAATCACAAACGAAGGTTCAGACATCGAACTATCGATTACGGTGCGGCTCACCGACAATTTTCTTTATGTGGAGGCTTCAAAAAAACGCTGCACGTCGTGCAGTACTGCAATACGAGGGAGGGGAAAGAAATCAAACAAACAAAACTAAACGAAAAATGCCAGCTTGCACATATGACTCCCGCCTGTTCGGCATACGTTAAAAGGGCTAAATATAGTAAACTGTAGAACACCTGGTAAAAAGAAGAAAAGAAAAAGAAACAAATATATGTATGCGCTGCGGCTCGTATCGTCATGTTTGGCTCGTCCATATATCCAAGCCCTGAGCATTGCGTAGTCCTATATTAGTCGAAAATGGCCCACCCAATAAGGGACCCGGTAAGGACATTATGCGCGCGTGTGTATACGCCTAACTATGCACTGGACGCAAGCGGGCCGAACCACTTACGATCCATTACCGTATATATATTTAAGTTTATGGGCACTAAGACGACTCTCCCGTGATTTCTTGCGGCTTACGTCGACTCTACACGGATATCTCGAGTAATATGCAGTGAAATCGCGTCGGCGGAGCGAAACTTGGCTTTCAAAAGGACGCGAAATATGTAATCTCTCTCTCTCTCTCTCTTTCTGGAAGGCAACAAATTGCAATACAATGGCACTGCTAGACCCTGATTTAAAAAGCGGCAGCAATGAACGCCACAGGAGCTGCGCAAGCGGCGTCAGGACTGACGCCGTTTGCGCAGTCCTGACGGAGGACTGAAACCGCAAGGGCTTGAGGAAAACAACACTGCGAGCGAAAACGTGGGTCCAGCTGCCTGTTACGGCTGGGCAACTAGATGAGATTTTTCTTTTTTCCTTTATTTATTGAAATCAACCTAAAGAAAGGAATACGGTGGCGATGGAAACTCGTTTGAACACAGGCAGAGAGAGAGAGAGAGAGAGAGAGAGAGAGAGAGAGAGAGAGAGAGAGAGAGAGATGACAGTGTAACGGTTAGAACGTCAGTGGCTGCTAACTTCGCACGCCAACAGGGGCACGAGTTCGTACCTAGGTTCTGGGTTGGTGAGTAAGGTTCTCTTTTTTTCTTGGCGACAGAGGTGACGAGCATGAAGCTTAGAGGATGAGTAGGTAGCACCTGATCGACGACGACAGCGTAATGGAAAAGACGGACGGACACGTCATACCCGCGGCAACATCAACGAGCGCATGCTTTTCGTAAGTGCGCTCCTTCTTCCTCGATACACACTTACGGGATGACAGAATGAAGTTATTGTTAGGACATTACAATGGGAGTACAACGTCTCCAAACTGCACATTGGGTGATGAGGGACGCCGTAGTGGCGGAAGGCTCGAGATTAATTCTGTCCCACTAATTTTGCGTGCGTGTCGCATATACATGCGTGTCAAACACAAGTGCGTGCGTGCGGTCACATACATGAAAATGGAAGGAAAACTGTGACACTCGTTCTGGTTCCTCGGGCGGCAGCCGCCGGCGATTCACCCGCGCGAAGACGCGGCTCCCTGGCCCGGTTATTTCGACGCCAGAAGACCGCGCGCTACGCGGAAGGCGTCTTCTCGCCAAGCTTCACTGCCTCGAGGCTTTACGCGTGCCCGTTAATGAAGAGGACGAACGGTCCCGCATAAAAAGAAGGAGAGAAAAGAAAGAAAAGGAGAAATAGAACAACTATAATCGTATTTCCCGCTTATACATCTCACTCAGTCTGATACGATAATCCGGAACAAGCCGGCCCGCCTTGGGTCCCTCGCACTAGGGGGCTGGGCGTGCGTGTAGCAAACACATCTGCCGCAGCCTCCCCCCCCCCCCCTCCCCCTTCCCTTCCTTGTCTCCAGAGATATCTCATTTGTCCTATACCTGTATAGGACTCGGAAAGTCACAGGATCTCACAAATAGGGCACTTCTCCTTCTCCCTCCCCCTTATCTCCAGAGATATCTCATTTATCCTGTACCTGAATAGGATACGGAAAGTGACAGGATCTCACAAACATGGCCCTAAAGTGCCACTTAATTGGCGCTCAAGCGTGACTCGGCGTTTTTATTTCTTTGAAATGGAGCCACAGAACAACACGAACACGTAATGGTACTACGAGTACAAGTGTAAACCAAGTTTCCATGCTTTCCATCTCCTTTTATTTCTACATAAGCAGAGTCGTCATCAGTGTGCAAGGGTGGACCAAATTTTTTTTTCCCACCGTAGAGGGAACAAGCATACATGCCTTTCGTAAAAGTTTTCAGTGAGACTAAATGTTCAGCAGGAAACAAATCGTTAGGCATCAAGTTCCTAGATTTGGACCCACGCATCACGAGTTATCGTCTCCTTAAAAAAATAATAATATAAGAGAGAGAGAGAGAGAAATCACAGTGCCCTTTCACATTGCTGACGAATGTACGTATATTTCTTTACTCTTTTAGCGTTAAATATAATTTTGAACAATACTAACGCATCACATAGCTTATACAAAAGGGAAATGGAGCAGCAGCTAGGATACAAGTGGTTATACATCTCCACAGTTAAATTTACCTCTATTTCCACTTTTCTTTACCTGTCCTATCCGTCCGTTTGTCCTCCCTGCTTTTGCCCTCCTAGCTATTTATGTCTCTCTCGCAGTTGGCCCCTCTTACCTACTCACCATGGAAACTTAAGTGCGCGAATAATTAATTACGTAATACCGCATTTCAATAAAAGGTAACAACATGAAAGAAGTACGAAGCAATATAAAAATAATACGGATTCAAGGCACGTGTTACAATTTATGTGAAACGAAGCTTAAGTGAGGCGGCTACTTAAATGATAACTAAATGACAATTAAACTGCAAGACGTACGTGGATTCCAACCACCTTCTCGTTAGGGGAACACAGAAATCCGGCATTGTCCGCTGTTTAAACGGCTGGTTGTTGAGCTTTAGCAAAAATAAACCCACATAAATGTCCCTTGGGAGCGAAAATTCCGCAGTCGAATAACAAATTACGGCCACTCCTGATCAGTCGTTCCATCAGCGAAGCTAACTATAATACAGGCAAGCAGTTGGGCAGCGTGACAGCGCCTTAATCAACCTCTTAGGGCACAGGACTGCTAATTAACCGAGCGATGCGTGCAGAGACCGCACATGGGGAGGATGGGGGAGTGGGGGGAGGGGGGTAATTTAAGAAAACCGAAGTTATAACACAGAAACTAACGTACAGCACGAAGATATGGACACCAACTTTTACATTTCACGACTCCATATACACCCCGACCGTGCCGAATTCCGCACGCAGAGTCCATTGGGCAAGTCGGAGCACAGCGCCTCTTCTGCTACTTTCGTTCCACTGCTACAAGCTACGTCCACAGCTTCACTGCGCATCATTTAAGAGACCAACGAAAATACGCTCTTATACGATAAACTACACCCGCATCTTTTCGGCTATCTGTCCCAGAAAAGAGGTGGGGTGGGGAAGGGGGCAAGAGATTTCCCTGTCAAAATATATGCGCGCAGAAGCATTGGCACAGTGCCGTACAACGCCAGCCGTTCTCAAAAGGATCTAGACGGGCACAGCTTAAAGGGTAGAAAGAACAGAGAGAGAGAGGAGGAGACTAGACAAAAAAGAAAAAAAAAAAGAAAGCGCGAGCTGGATCAGAAGCTGGCACTGACCCTTCATTCCGCTGTCACGGACTTCGCGCGCGTTCAAAGTAAAAGGTGAGTGAACTTGACTCGCGTTTTGTCGAGAGAAGACGATGAGCGCTCCGCTGCACGCGAGGTCCCCCAATCCCCCCTCCCCCCCCCCCCCCCCCCCCCGCCGTCTTCGCCACCACTCCGACAGCAGCCCAAATCCCGTTATGAGAATGACTGACGCTTTCGACGGTCCAGGGGATCTCGCGAGATCCAGGTTATCGAAGGTCGCTTTCCTCAGGAGGGTTCGAGGGGGAGAGGGGGAGAGATATGACTCTTTGGCAAGAGTGAGCGAACGGTAGGAGCGCCAAGAAGCCAGTCGCTTCGGGGACAGAGTGAGAGAGAGAGAGAGAGAGGGTGGTGGGTGGAGTATCTTCAGTAAGGAAGGAAGGAAGGCAGGTTGAGGAGGGAGGCAGGGAGGGAGTAATATCTAGGAGTACAGGGTCGTAGGCGAGCAGCAACTCGTCTGCGCATTGCACGGCCCAACGCGCAGGGCGCTGGGCGCAGAAGCAAGCAGTCCAGTGATGCGAAACGCGTGGGGCACACGGCGTCCGACGAACCTTTCCCACGGGCACGGGGCAACGCGTCGGAGGAGATCCGCCGGCTTGCGGTGCTCGGGTGAGCAGCTCCGATAAGCGACATCATTGCGCTGGCTCGCCCGCACGTATATATATATATATATATATATATATATATACTGCACACGGCGTTGGGAAGCGAAGCGTTCCTCATGCGGGCGCATGATTATCAAAACTGACGTCAGTACTTCCATGGACGCGTCGATTTTAGTGGAATACTGGATATCCCCGCCATCTACTGCACGCTACACAAGTGTGAAAAGCGGAAATTAATATGAGTTCGAATGGCTCTATTCCGACAAAAATTTATGAGAAGTCACGAACCTCGTTCACTGATAGATATTTGCCACATAGTTGCCTCCGAAGAATCCTCATCGTAGTAGAACTCGAACTTAACGAGTGCAGTAACAAGGAAGTAGAATTTAAACGGAAGCCTTGCGTTCCATTTCGTATTGTTGACGGTCCGTGCACACAACACAGGAGGACTTTCACACAAAACAAGCCCCCACTCTAACTGGCCACGGTGACTTAGCAAAAAAGAAGAAAAAAGATATTTTAAAACGTGTATATATCTCGCCGAACTTATCCTAAGTAATCTCTTGACCCTGCTGACCTCCCCCCCTCCCCCCCCCCCCGAACACCACCTATACAGCGCGCAGGCGCTTACGCGGAATCGTACACCGAGCTTATAGCGTTCCCAAGTGTCGCAAAAAGTGCCGTAATAGAGAGTGTTCTATTGTAGAACGGGAGCGACTTGGCGTATCCAATTAACAGCCAAAGTCTACCATGTTATTCCTTTTTTTTTTTTTGATGAGATGCAAGTGGCTTGCGTACGCCAGCGTCCTGCATCACCTTGTCTAAAGCTCTCTAATAACCAGCGCTATACACACGGGCATATGCGCATGTATGCCGACACGGAGGCTTACGCGTAACGCGCAGGAGAAAACATTGCTTGGAAAGGCATCCGGCCGTCAGATCTCGCAAAAGATCCGAATGAGAGAGAAGAAAACAAGAACTGCCCGTGTGTCTGCACGTACGGATCGAATGCGCGAAAGTAAGAGGACATTAAACGCGCGGGAAACATAAGAACGTGTACGGTGTGTCGTCTATGCGGCGACGTTCCTGCTAAGGTCGAGTCTCTCGCCCTCGAAAGTCCACATTCAAACGCGCGCACATAAACACAGCGAGGAAGATTCGCATGAAACTAAAAGAAAGAATAGAGGCTGAGGCTGACATCTTTGGGAGGGGAGACGTCGTCGGCTCGGCAAGGGTGACGTTGTCGGCGACTCATTCTGCGACGATAGGCAATATAGAAAACAGCGAAGGAGTGAGAGAGAGAGAGCTTCGACGCGATGATAAAACGGAGAAGCTAAGCGGTGTGAAAGAACGAAGGTGCGGCGTACGCGAGCGAGAAGTAGGAAAAAAAAATTTTACGCGTGAAGAACGTGACCGCTAGACGCGTGTCCTCAGGGGTCTCTCTCCCCCCATCCCACCGCGCGCGGAGATAGCAGAGGTGGCCCGAAGCGCGCATTCATATAAACGCGGACCCGACTACCGCGTGGCCGAAATGGGTAACGCGATTCAGCGTGGGCGTGCTTCTTCCTCGGGCAACGCTTCGAGACAGTGTAGAAGGGGGGGGGGGGGCGAACGACCTCCTGAAGGGCTACGGCTGACTAGCTGTCGGGTGTATACATGGCATGCACACGAGAAAACACGGGCGGGCACGCACGCACGCACGCACGCACGCACGCACGCACGCACGCACGCACGCACGCACGCGCACACACACACACACACACACACACACACACACACACACACACACACACACACACACACACACACACACACACACACGCACACACACACACACACACACACACACACACACACACACACACTTTTTTCCTTTCACTCACTCACGTATAGAAGACACTTGTTGCATTTGCCGAAAAATAAAAGAACAACTTGCAATTAAGAAAAAAACGGAATAAATTGGAATGTAAAAGAAAAGCGTCAAGAGCAAAACAGGAAATTGCCGAATTCGGTGTTATATCGATACTTCGACACGTCAGTATCTCGTACTGGGACGCTACTATATATACCGACGGAAACACATTGTCGTGCTCGCGTATTATTACACATGCTCGTTTATGAAACGATGAAAGCATGGATATATAAGTAAGTTGCCCGAGAGTGAGCAAACCGAACGAAAAAAAGCCTCGGGGAGAAGAGAGAGAAGAAATAAAAGCAAAAACGAACTGTAAAACGAAAATAAAGTCGGACGTCCGTATACATCGACGCATTAATGCAAACCCCAGGGGGCCACGAATTCCCGCAATATAAGGTGACGTCGACACACAGCCCACCGTACCGAGATAAATGGGGACGCCGCCGCTAACCGCACGCCGCCATTGTGCCACCCGAACTGTCAAAAAGTATAGTTAAATCAAATCAATTTGAAGGAAGAAACCAGTCACAAAACACAAAAGACAAGAAGAGAGGCTAGCGTACCTCTCTTCGTAACTTTTGTCTTTCGTGACTGGTTTTTTTCCCTTCAACTGTGTAGCAACTGGCCCGGATTTCACGCCTTCTCCAAATCATATCAAATCACGCAGTTTAACGAATCAAAGCAACACGCGGTGAGCTCCGGATTAATTTCGGCCACCTGTCGTTACATTGATCTTGAATTTAAGCATACGAACTGTTTTTATTTCTTTTCTTCTTCAATTATGATTATTATTATTATTATTATTTACATTCTGCCTCCATCGAAATGCAGCAACACGACCGTGAATCGAGCCCGGTATCTCGAGTTAGCAGCAGTAAAACCGTAGCCATTATAAGCCGCAGGTACACCTGCGTCTACAGTGCGATCGCCGCGCTGCTGAACACAGGCAACAGGCACGTTGACCGCGCTCGCTACTTAAGAACCCGTTAAACTAAGTCGAAAAAAAATGCGCACGTATACCCAGACATGCGCGACGCAAGCGACCCTACAGAACCAGCCCTGCGCAAACCCCCGCGAATTGGCTTCCTTCTGGGTTCCGTCACATCTCCTCTGTGCAACACGTACGATGTCTGCCATAAGTGGGACGGTGTACGCAAGCGAACAGAAATAAAAAAAAAAAGTCGTTGTTCCGGATAAAACGGGGGGAAAAAGGATAAAATGCGCGGAGATGCGCTATACAGCGACGCATATTCACTCTGAAGCAGTGGCGCCGTTCCAACCGGAGCTGGCAAAAAAAGAAAAAGAAGGATAACATAAAAGCAAGGGGGGGACTCAGTAAGGCGGCGCACCCGGCATTCTGGAAGCGAAACGGAATCGGGCGGCCCAGTGACCCCACGCGGGTCGCACCGCCGCACAGATTTTTAGCGCGCGAGAAGCGCAGGAATACGCAGCCGCCACCACCGCCACCGCCGACGGAACGCGCCCGCATCCGCGAAGAAAAAAAAAATACGCAAAAAAAAATAAACAAAGAGAGTCAAGAAAGAGAAGAAAGATAGCGAACTCAGAAGGTGTACGAAGAAACTGGGTAAAGCCGTATGCGAGAACTTAAACCAGCTGAAAAGGTGCCGCGGGGGGGGGGGGGGGGCTTCTGCGAGGAGGAGGAGGACGAAGAAAGAGAGCGGAAGCGCTAGAGACTGTCCGGCGCTGGAAGCGACGATAGCGAGGCGCGCGCAGGTGCGGTTTTATTGAGTTGCTTCCGCGGGCGAGTTCCTCGCGCGCACCGCTCCGCAATGTAGGGCGAATCGGAGAGACTCCGTATCGGCGAAGACGGGGCGATTGCGTTGCACATCTTAAAGACACCCCTGCATATATATAGCTGCAGCCGTTGTATATATACGAGCATCGCGGTACGCGCGGATCGATGCGCGCGCGAGCAGGCCCGAACGAGCAGTCAGCATCGACATGCGAGGGAAACGAATAATTAAGAGAGGATAAAAAAAAACGCACACAAAACGAAGACAGCGAGCCAGTATAAAAGCTGTATAGCCTTACGCGCTCGGGTACACTCGCCCACTTCTTTTTGAAGGTGGCCTCGGTAGCACAAACCAAACAGAATTAATCTTGCCCTTCTCGAGGGTGCGATGAATGAAATGCAACAGCCGAAGAGAACGAGAGGCTAGCTTAATCTTGTTCGCAGCGTCTTCTTATATATAGGGCGTACGCTGGGAAGCCCTCAAATTAATTTTGGCCGGCGCTCCCACGATCCCATTCATAAAGTCGGCAACTGTATGAACGAAGATTTTATATATATATATATATATATATATATATATATATATATATATATATATATATATATGCGTGTGTGTGTGTGTGTGAGAGAGAGAGAGAGAGAGAGAGAGAGAGGGGGGGGAGGGAGAGAGAAGGGGCATACAGCATAACAATATTCAACGACCCGAGTGACTATATATAAAATCCCTCGCTAATATGTTTTTCCTTTTTTGCCATCACCATATCACAGAAAACGCGAACAGAAAAAAAAAAGCATACAGAAGACGTATTACACGCAATCACGTGAACCTGGGAGAGGCACTTGCTCCTTACCCGGTTTGTAAGCATATTGTAGTCGCTACACTATATACGTTTCGGAACCTCACTTATAAGAGCCTCACGTACACGGTTACAAATGCAGGCGCATGTGAAAACGCAACGTACATATGCTATGCGCTTTCGGCTCATTCACATTTGAATTTATGGTGATAGTGCATCAACTGCAAAGTTTTAAATATTGTCTACTGCGCTGACCATAGATGGACCTTCGAAGTGGCAACACACAGTAACGGGAAAGTAAGTCTGTAAGCGCGACGGACCTCGCTTACCGCGAGTGTGAGCTCTGTGTACTGAGCCTGATTCGCTGACAAATGGGCCCACGACCGAAAGCTGAACTTTCTGTCTGGGAAGCCCCAGAATAAAACTGGGCGATAAAAAGAAAGAGGAAAACTACGCCTCTCTCTTAATTTCTCTTTTCTTCGAAAAGAATTGTGGCCTTGGTTTGGGGACAAGTGTCCTATATACTAGTCGATTACGCCGACTTCTGGCTCGGGACAATGGCTGGGGACAATTACTTACAGTCCCCAGAAATAAACACGGGGATACCGCAGAAACAGGTAACACAACAAACTTGGCAAACGACGACTTGTAGACGCGCGTATACGTCCCTACATGCTCAGTGGAACGGATGCGCGAACGCGCGCACCAACGAGGAAAAGAAAAAAAAAAGAAAGAACAGCGCGATGCAATTTGGGCGACTTTCACCAGAGACAACGGAGTCGCGAAAACGGTGCACACGTACGTACGCGCGACGCGGCCGCGGCGGCAATTATCTCCAAAAAGACGCAGCATTCGCCGCAACGCGAGATGCGCCTCGCGATGGAGCTAATAAATAGAACGAGCTATAGAGCTGTAGCGTGAACACGTGCCGGCGGCGCAGCTTCCAGAACCGTTGCAACACTCCCCCCGAAGCCCCTCTCTAAGAACTTCGGGCAATAAAAAAAAAAATTGAAAAAAGAATCCACGCGAACGTTCTCCAGAAACGAGCGGGAAAAGACCAAGAATTTAAAGAAAAAGGACAAGAGAAGGAAGTGTATCGTGGTTGGGGGAGGAGGGGGGAGAGGCCACCCAGACAATTGAGAGGCCGAAATAATGAGCAGGCTGCAGTGTTTTCTCGCGCTAAACTAGAAAACGAGGCAGATAAAAAAAAAAAAAGAAAGAAAGAAGAACAACACACAATGTTCGGCCGGGCACACAGGAACGAGGCCAGGCTGCCTACGGACACAACAGCGCCGGCGTCACAGTCTCGCCGCGTTCGCGGCCAGAGAAGCCCGCGGTGTTTCTTCAACGACGAGAGAGAGAGAGAGAGAGAGAGAGAGAGAGAGAGAGAGAGAGAGAGAGAGAGAGAGAGGCTCGTCAATGCGCGAGCTGCCCGCGGCCGCGCACTTAACGAACGAGAAACACCTGTCGATTTTTATCGCCTCGCTGCCGAGGCGGTAAGTATTGTTTCGGCTTGAGGGTAAATGGGAAGTGGGGAAGAGGGGGGGGGGGTTCAAACTGGAGTGCTCGCACAATGCGAGCTCCGCGGCGCGCGCGAGGGAAACGGAAAGTAGGCTACGCCGCGAGGCAAGCTGACTGACTATACACGCCCGCCACGTGGTACGCGCACCTGGCGGTGACAGCGCGTGCGGGTTCGGTTCGATGAGCTTCGCGCGGTCAAGTGGCCGCGGTGGCATTTCGAGTTCGAGCGCTGCTATACGGTGTCTCGTGGACCAACGCCGCGGAGTGAGTGACCTATACGCGCATCTGCAGGAGCAGGCGGAATGATATCTCTCGCCCCGACTGGCTCGGCCTTCTCAAACAGGGAAGACACACACACATAAAACGAGAGAGAGAGAGAGAGAGAGAGAGAGAGAGAGAGAGAGAGAGAGAGATTAAAGTACACAGCTGCAGATTGGCCTGGCCTACATTACCGGCAGATGATGTTTTCGAGGCAATAAATGCAGTGGTTGCAGAGCGTCTGCAGACGCCAATCTCGTCATCAAAGTCGTCGCCGACGCTTCGCATCCGTGCAGCAACATGGCACACTGAACAAGCGAATTTTACAGAGAGAAAGAGAGATAGTGATTCGGGTCAGAAAGGTCTATAGGGCAAATGCGATGTGACACGCCGCCCACGATCGTGCCTATCGAAGCACGTGGAAGTTACAGCTGCGATGAACTCGAATATGGCATCCGTCTCTCTCCGCGTCACACCAGAGACTATATGCGCAGCGAAATTTACGCAATAAAAGAATCGAATGAGTGCGAGCTCAGCGCGCGAGGCATTGTGAGCAGTTCTGCCGGCATGGCCAGCTCTGACGATGCCGACTACGTCACAGTGGGCGGGCCTTCTTCACATAGCACAACATTGGGCTAAGCGTTTATGACGTATATATATGACAACGCATATGCCATTTTATGCAATTTGCTGCAGGCGCGGTGATGCCGGAGGTTGCAGAATAACGCGAGAGTATGCCAATGCTTTGTATACATCAGCGTGTACAGCTGAGTGACGGTGGCAGATGTCCTGCGACAGATCCTTAACGCTGCTGTGGTCCTCGTAGCCGGGACCTGATGCCTATATGAAAGAGACATGATAGAGCTTTTTTTTTTTTAATGCAACCTGCGCGTAGAAGTACTTCGTAAGCGGAAATAAGTTGGCAGGCACAACGTGAGGCGCGAGGTTTATAAAAGTTGAAGCACGTCCCCAGTGCGCTCAGAAGCGTGCCATATGTATTTCGGGAAACAAATACACGCCCCGTTTCGAGCAACCACCCGCGACATAACGTCCACGTCGCGAAACCATTACGAAGTTCCGAGGCCGAACGCAGTGCAAATAGTTTTCCTCCATCCTCGTACAGCGATGACTCGGCAAACACGATCGACGAGCGGCCCACCGAAACAAAAAAAAAAAGAAGGAAATCGGGAAGGCAGACTCCGCTTCAAACTGCATAAATGATGCAAGGTATATATATAAGCGGGTATTGAGAGCGATCCCGAACGCGTCCTCCTCGAAAGAGCAGCATCGTGTACACGCATCCGAAACGTCCGCGCGCCTATTTCGGGAAGCGAACGGTAGACGGCGTTCTCTTTAAGGGGGGCGTCTCTCGGGTTGCATGTTGACGTTAGGAGAAACGAAAAGGAGGCATAAGGAGCAGTGACACCTCGAGTCGCGTGAAACACGAAGAGATGACGGAACGCGAATGCGTTATAGCCATGGGGGAAAATGGGCACGCGCGTGCTTGTGTATTATACGTATAGATAGATGTACACACCGAGTCCCAGTTATGCAGGAAACACGGGTTTGTCACTCGTGCGCGTTTCGCCCCGCGAGTTTCTCGAATGCGTCGGCACGCCTTAAGTTTACCTCTTCACGACGCGTATAGACGCGCGCGCTATATTTAGAGCCGCAGCTAGAGGTGACACGCCGAATATAATCGAAGCCGTGCGCGCCTAATGCAACTGCGTTTTCCCGAAACACGTCGATACTCGGTGACAGCCAAAGAGAGCAGTGGCAAATGCACAGCTGACAGATTGGCTAGCAGGAACGAGGAAAGCCTGCTGATTTCACCGTGACTGTCTATAGCGCGCGGCTGACACCTGAACTAAAAGTTACTGACTATGGCTAACTTTAGGGAGCCATATATACTACGGTAACTCTGAAAGTAACTCTACCGACCAAAGGGGGCCGAATAGTAATTCTAACCTGAACTACGGCCAGCAGAGGGGGACCCAAAAGAAATGGAAAATGGCGGATAGAGGGGGGGGGAGGCATTGGACGGGCGCCACTGTGCAAGTCAGAGATTCACTCTACAGATGCGCCAGCCATTTACGTTCGCTCAATTCCACGACATCACGCAGTATACGCGGACTTCTTTCAATACCACTGCGTCTCGGGAACTATAACTTTTTGGAACCCGGAGGGCAAGTGATATGCGGTTTTGAAGGAGGGGCTTGTACTGATTTCGTATGTTGCCCATCGAGCATGGATTAATGACAAGCGAAAAGTTATGATTTCAGCTGGCTAACTATTATTGCAATACGTATCGTAGACGGCGTAATGATCGTACGTGCATACGGCGTTCCTGGGATCAATTTATATAAGGATCATTCATACGCACGTTTCTCACAACGAAACTATATAACTGCGCGGAACGTGAAGAATGTTACAGCACTGTCGGGCGGATGCTTTGTAGTACCTATACACTGCCTCAGCGTTCAGTATAACCATCTACGTATACTGCAAGATTAGTAGACAAGCCTTCCTGCGAAATATGAACGGAAAACGGTGGTGCTACAAGGTCCACGGTAGGTTATACATTTCGAATATTGGGACGTAGAATCACACGTTATGACTGGTCACACGAGTATTCGCACAGTGTCTGTGCGTATCATTCTGGTGTGGTAGCGCAGTTCGCGTGCACTGTTGCCAGACTCGCCGTCTCGTGCCAACGATGTCAGCGGCAACGCCGTCGTCGATCCTGTCGAGCAACTGTTCATCGCACCCCCGCTCCTCGCACAAGACGGTAATAGTGCGTTTCAACGCGTTGATCACACGAATCTATAGAGGAAGCCGCGTTCACTGCGTGCATTGAAGAAATAAAGTTTGTCTGTCCGAAATGTATGTACGACCACTACGAACATAGCATTGTGAGCGTGCATAACCATTCACGTAACTGTCGAGAAAGGCCGTAAGATTACCCGCCGGGGAAAGCGATGAGCGAAATAAGTCTTCCGGCACGCCGGCGCGCGCATTCACACGTGACTGATCGACGAAATAGCTTGTACAAAAGGTGGCATTGAGCGGCGTCGAAACATAGCCAGCAGCGGGAGAGCCGTAATCAGCGAACTGTACACCCACTTCCGGTACCACGTCATCCACACACATCCGCGCGAAGGTTGCGCCGCGTGCGTTTTGAGCACATGTATGTCCCGCGGCGTTGCATTCGTGCGTTTTCTTTTTTGTTGTTGTTGTTAACGTTCGCGCAGCGCGCGGCCTCTGTCCAGGAAGCGCGCATCGTCACGAAAAGTCCGCGCAAGGTGGTTTCCGTCCAACACGTGCGAGCAACGCGCAGCATAATGAGCAACCTGCACGCGCGCACGCACTGTCTAAAGACGAGGAGGCGCGCACGCTGCGCGAAGCCCAACTCCATGGACTCATGGAGCTACACAACGCGGAGACTACACGAGCGCGCCAGAATCAACTTAAAAAAGAGGGGAGGACGTTATTTTATTATCTTTTTTCTCTCTCGCGTGTCATGCGAAGACAGGGGCATGCTTGCAACGCAGTCGGCGGCGGCGGCGGCAGCAGCAGCAAGGGTTCCGTTTTCCTCCAAGAATCTGACGCACGCGAGCCGCATTCTTCGTTCTTCCTCCTGTTTTATATCTAAACGTGCGCCGCGGCGCAACGCGTCTTGGCCGCGCTTCTTGTATACGCTCGAGCACCACACGCGGACGCCTGGCGCGCGCCGCAAAAGCTCTCTCCAAGAGCGGCGACAGACGGGTTCAAAGTCGTGCGCTCCCGGTCGGCCACACACACGCGCGCGCAGAAAAGCGGTCTCTCTCTCTCTCTCTCGCTCAGAGCAAGAACCTAGCTCGGTACAGACACACCCGTCTCTCTCTCCCTCTCTTCTCGTTCCCCTCTCCTTTCTGGGCCCGTTACAGACGCGCGCGTTTCTTTCGGCCGCGTCGTCGTCCCCAAAGGAGACCAGCTCGACACGTGTACACAGGGATGAGACGATTCCACACATGCGAGAATGAAACAGGTTGGCACTGTCCCGCAGCCGAGCCAGGTTGCGCGCCGGGGCGAGCCGCATTACTGGTCGAGTTCCAACTTGGCCGTGACGCCGAGTTTCGTCACTGCCGACCGGTTGCACTGACTGTAATACCGCGGAGGAACCGTTATTTGGCATTCAGATGACGATCTGCTACGCGACCCCGTGTTCCGTGTCACCGTGTCCGCGCGTGCGCACTGGAAGCACACACCGCTCACGGGCCGATCGGCTCGAGATTCCGTGCACAACGCGTCTTGCAGAATGGTGGCAGCATTACTGCGTTGGATCACCAAGGCGGCCGACGGCATTCACCGGTGCCACGCAACTTGCGCACGCACATACAAGTCGAGTTGGTCGCACGATTCACACTGTCACACGGCCAGTTCGAACTTCGCGGTCGAACACCAAATTGTGGCTCGATCTTTCTTTAAAGGGACACTAAAAGAGAAACATGATTTCTGCTTAAACCTGCTCTTGACCTCAATAAAGTTCTTGACTGACTGATTCTGCATCAGTAAATTACCTTTCTATGACACAAACACGCACAAAAACACCACTCTTACCACGATAAGACGCTTGGTAAGCCAGAAAGGGCGCAAGAACGAAAGACGGGTGGCGACGCTTCCTTGAAGTTCCTGCACCTGGTCGCTGTGACGTCATGGATTTTGATGGCATCTTCTAGGGCATACTTAATTATATAGCGGTACAGATTGACTACATTGCGTTCTAAAGGAACCAAATATTAAATATGGCAAGTTTCGGGAACCTTTACTCAGCCAACGCGGCCCTAATGCGAAAACATGCTTTGGAATCCCTGACGTCTCACTGACGTACCGGCGTCGGGGTTTCGGCGCAAAATTCATATACTGAATACTTCCACCTTCACTTTCTCATCTTATAATCAAACTGTTATTTTAAATGACCGCCTGCAGGGTTCTCAAACAATGCTTTATTAGTGTCAACTGATTTATTGTTTCGCTTAAGTGTCCCTTTAACGAGTTCGGTAATCTTATAATCCAACGACCGCGGAAGGAAGTCGCCATTATTATAAGGAAGGGACCTCTAAAACGAAAATGCTTCTCGGTACCATGAACTTCGTTATGCAGGTAATTCGCGCGAGGCGGGCAACAGCTCGGCCCACGATTACCATTAGTGCAAGACAATGAGCGTGCCTATCTCAAAATGTATACTTGGATTTCCGGTTCTGCGCGATCTCTCACCTACAAAAGCTGGAGTGGCGCAATCACGCTCCTTATTGCATGCCCCAGTTACCCCGTCAGTTCTTGCCCGTATACTAACATCCTCTTCCCTGTCACTTAATCTGTTCTGACGTTATAAAATATGCGCGCGCAGGAAGATTTGTGCGCGTGTAGTTTGCTTCCTGCCTCCTCCAAACAGCGCGCCTGTATATGTCCCGTCAGAGGAAGCGATTATGAAATGACGGGAGCACGTCCACGGCGAAGCGGGCTGTACGAAACTGACAGCGCCGAGGATGAAGTGGACATCGCACACGTATATCGTACCTTTGATCTGCTCGCTTACCGCCTCTTTTGCATGCGCGCACGCCTAACTCGACAAGCCACGCGCGCAGCTTCGTGACGGAATCGACTCGGCGGGGTGCTTCGATGCTAGTGCGCGAGCATCGTAGGCGAGCATACGCCGAGGTCTGTCGTATGCGTATATTCGCCGATGTAAGACGTGCTCGTGACGGCAGGCGATGCGACGCGTGCGGTGAGACTGCGACGGAAGGAAGTGTGCTCTCTGACGCCCGCTTCACCAGACCCTGTCTCGTTGTTAGATCAGCGCAGCGTTTCGGAAGTTATGCGAGGCGTGCAGACGACGATATATATATACTGCCCAGCACATCCCTATAGTGCACCAAGTCCTGACGGCATGTGTTACCGCGTGTACACTGTCTCGCACTTAAAAAAAAAAAAAAAAACGCTGCAGTATATCAAAAGCTGCGAAGTGTGTCGATCACGATACTGTCCAGAAAGTACACTACGGCGTCAAGTTCCATCGGTTGGTTTCAAGTTCCAACAGTGCCTCAAAAGCACTGTTCGCGCTCAAATACTTCTGACTCGGCGAAACTCTACAGTGGGTTTATGATGGAGTCCACAAGAGAAGACCTCCCGTATTCTCTGTTCTACTTAAATGCTGCCCATCGCAGCCGCGGTTATCGATGACACCGTGACACTGCGACCTCTTGTGCACCGCAGCAGAACTCCACAGGTGCGCTGTCGCCTTCGCGGGAAGAAGCAAAGAGACTGTTTAACGCGTACGCTCATATTGCATTGTTAATCCCGGGTGCTTGAACCTGACACACTGCTCCTTTCTGCTTCGTCGTCTGCTTATTGTCCTCTACAGAGCAGACGACGTGGCTGTGGATGTGCGTGTATACACCCTGCGGGAAGCACATCTGCACACCTATATAGCGCGCACGGGTATATACCGTCGCTCTCTGGACAAACGCGCCCAACTCGACAGAGCGCGGCCACAGGCCGCATACTGCACAGTTTTCGCGAGAAGACGATGCGAGGAAGCCACCGATTCGGCTTCCGATCTGAGCATCGTCGGCGTCACGCGCAAGGCGTGCTTCGCGCGGCCCCGGTGCGTCGGTCCCATCGTGGCGGTGGCGATCGTCGAGGGCCAAGGCGGAAACAGCGCTCCATACGCGGTGCGCAGCAGTTGGGGTGGGAATCGTGATGGCGACGCTGGGCGGGAAAAAAGGTTGACCGAGGTGCGGCTTCGTGAACGGCGTGTACACTTGCGCCGATCGACGCGGCGGGCCCGTCCGCGCAGCTCATGCACGCGGGTCGTGAGAACGTGCGGAAGACGTGAACGCGCTGCGGCTTTGATGCAGCGTTTAGTTGTTCCGCCGGCGCCAGTTGCTCGCTGGACTGACTGACCGATGCGCCAGGTTCAGACCGTTGCGAGTGGGCGCGTGCGAAAAGATTGAGGCAGGAAAATGCGTAGGGTGCCCCTTCTTTCTCTCTCATTGTGTTGCATTGCCTTTGCATTCGTTTTTTTCGTATAAGTAGTACAGCTCTCTCAAATGACCGCGCGTTGCTTCGTTGCATTAATTGGACAGACAACACCAACGACAAAAAAGAAAAAGAAAATTGAGGAGCATAGAGTGCGTGCTAAATAAACGAAAGCAAATGTCTATAGGCGCCAAGCAATGGTAGAGAACAAAAAAGAAGAAAAAAATAGAAAACCTCTATCGAGATATGGCGCGTCCAGATATGCAGATAGAGGAAGGAAAACCAAAGCGAATATAAGTCCACTCTGACGCTGAAATCCCGAAAACTTGGTTTTCTAGTTTGATTGAGTTGCAGCCGAAACTGTTTATCATGAGCCCCCTGCTGTCAAGTCCACCGACAACGCATTACGGAAATGGAGGAGATGCCGAACCGTGGCTAGTGAGATATGTCCGGGCGCCTGCTTTCCTCGGTCAACGAGAAACAGGCCCCCCCACCCCCTCAAAAAAATATAAATAAATAACAACGACACAATTCCTCACGCACCCGCGCGCGAACACCAACAAACATTCTTGCACGAAACGACGTTGACAAATTGGCAGATCATGTAGAAGGATCGAGTAGCGAAAAAAAAAATGGCCCGAGAGACTTTGGCGTCTGGGTGATCCATGCACGCGAGTCCGCAGGTGAGCATATGTAAGCAGAAACGGCAACGTCTTCTGATGTCACAGGAAAAAAAAAATAAAGGAAATAACAATAAAAACAAACTTGGAAGAAAAAAAACAAGTACAGCTCACTACTATTAGCCTCATGAAGATGTAAGGTTTTACAGACATATGCTGCTAAACACTCTTATACGCAACTCATGCTCCCGCATGTGTAACTAATAATTATATAACATACTGCACAGCGTATATAAACACACAATTAGCATACTGCATTCGCACATAACAGCGCTGCATGCTGATCACGTGGCGGCGGGTTCTATGCCGGCTACGGCGGCCGCATACCGATAGGGGCGGAATGCAAAATATACGTCTAACCTGCATTTTTATAAAACTTTTTAAATAGCCTTACATACATATAAGCAGCACATTTCTACAGAACAGTATATAAAGAATACCACAAACGAGGAGCGACCGACACCGAATTCACGCACAAACCTCTCCTTTTTTGGTCGTGTCAAAACTAAAAAATAAACGCCTATACCACTGCGGGAGAAAGTCCACAGCAAGAC
This sequence comes from Dermacentor variabilis, assembly GCF_050947875.1. NCBI lineage: Eukaryota > Metazoa > Arthropoda > Arachnida > Ixodida > Ixodidae > Dermacentor > Dermacentor variabilis. Next base: position 138,250,737 of record NC_134573.1, read on the forward strand.
ACCCGAACCACTCCAGTTCGAAGCATTTTTTTCGCACGAAAGCACGACCTCTCCGGTCGCACACCGGAACGAAGAGACCGGTCTCGCACGTTCTTCAAGAACAGCGACGCCCTCCCCCGTCGCGCGTGTCTACCTCGGGCATCACTTCTTTACCTCCGCTCGCTTTCTTCCTTTCTTTTTCCCTTCGCCCGAAGATGAACGTGGGAACGGTCCAACTCCGCTCGCGAGATCCGCTTCTTCCCGCGTCACAACCAGGGACGCTCGACCCGCACGAGACAAGCCGCGCCGGCGTCTTCGCTAGCGAGCGAGGCCCTGACCACGGCCGAGGCATTACGCGCATATCGTTTGCATGGCTCGCGCGCGTTGGACCGTTTTAACGCGGATCGCGAATGCGGGCGCCTACGCCGACGCCGCGTAAACTCAGCCAGCCGAGACCGAGGTCAGAGAAATAGAACACGCAAATAGCAGTTCGGGACACTGCATGTATAGCTCCGTTCCGCGACTGGATTCCCTGGCCTAGTGCCGTACGCACGCATGTATACGCAGGCGCTCCTTAAAGAAACGCGCTAACAAGCAAAAAAAAGAAAGGGGCGGGGAGCCGAACGCCCGAAACGCTTAGCCCAGAATTTCGAGGGCTGGCACCGACGGGGGTCGACGCTGATGCTACAACAGAGGCGACTTTTCCCAGCACGTACACGCGCGGAAAGTGGAGCTCCAAAATTAAAGGGAACGTCGCGGTTTGTCACCGAAAGATGCGCTGCAGCTGGGTGCCACGACCCCGTGCCGGGCTCGGGCGGGCAAGTTCTAGTACAATTCAAAATAGTGACAAAGTCAAAAAGCGTCGAGATACGTAAGCAAATACGCAGCACAACTTTGTACGCACTCTGTCCGTCTTGTGCGTGTTCACGCGGACACGCCAAGAATGAAAGGCGGGCTGTCGACTCCCATTCTACAAGGGAGTATACTGCCTACACCATATATTTGACAACATTTTCGAGCTCCTTCATTCTAAATGGAGTACGTTAACTGTGCTGGGGCACAAGTAAGGAGTGAGCGTGAGGTACCGACACTATCGTTGTACTTCACTAGATTATCTCGAGTATATCTCCTCACGGAGAGTGCATATACCCACCTTGGACACAAGCAGAGAGTTAACATAATCTACCGAAACTCTGGAAAATGGAGTCGTAGGGTCGAATGCGGGAGACATACTCAATCCCACACAGGGGGTAGCCAGGGAGGAGGAAAGAGAAAAGAAGAAGGCAGGGATGTTAACCAGAATAACGTCCGGTTGGCTACCCTACACCGGGGGAATGGGAAAGGGGAAAGCAAAGATCACAGGGAGAGAGAGGAGGGAAGGAAAGAATGAAATTGTGGCAAGTTCGCTGACGCGTGCGGTTTTACAGAAATTGCCTTAATAGTCACAGGTGGTCGCACAAAGGGGGTAGCCAGACAACTCTATATTCTTATAGCGTATGAATACAATAGTCAAGAGTTCAACGGAATACCGCCTGTTCAGGTAAAATCATTGCTAAAAATGAAGCGAGTCACTTACCAAGTTCAAAATGCAATAAAGCACGCACACTCGAGCAGACGAACGCCATGTTACTCCTTTACTGTCTCACACAAAAGCTTACGCCCGCATACTCACTCTCTCTCTGTTCAACACACATACACACACACACACACACACACACACACACACACACACACACACACACACACACACACACACACACACACTCACTCACTCACTCACTCACTCACTCACTCACTCACTCACTCACTCACTCACTCACTCACTCACTCACTCACTCACTCAGTGTCGCGCCCACACGAACGAAGATCGCAAAGAAGACTGACACAAACATTCGCGCGCATCCACATTGCCGCAGGGCACCAGGCCCTTGAACAAATCTTCGCATTTCCTCTTTCCCACGGCCTTGCAGCCGCAGCAGCCGGAGCCGCTCGCGCTGCATCAAATATGAATGCGCGAACGGGAATGCACGGTACACTATAGACAACAGGCGCGTGATCGAATGATGGCCCCGGGGGTGCATCGTCCGCAACACACGGAACAATGGACAGCGGAGCGAACTACGAAGGAGGAGGGAGATGGGGCGGCCAGTGGAAAGAACGGTGCGGGGGCAGCACAGGGCAGACCCCCAGCCGCTTCCCACAGGCCTCGTGCTGACGGTGGCGGGGAGGCGAAGCAACGGGAGTAAACGAGTTAACAACGCCTAGGGTCAGCCGGAGCAAGTTCACGTCACCGTGGCCCGCTGTGAGGACTGAGAAAACAAGCAATTGTTTCTCAGGCTACACGTAACGACGACTCTTCGCTCTCCTCCTTCCCCCCCCCCCCTCCCCTTCCTTAGCACTCCTTTCAGCCGCTCAGAACGATTGGCGCCTGGAGTCGCACGTGCTACGCATTTTAATGCGCGGAAGCTTGCAAATGCGCCTGGGAGTTCCGAGCCGCAATCACAAACTGCTCAGACGTCCGGACAAACGCTAACACCTTGTTTCTATACAACCTGTACTTTTTACAAGTCCGCTTGCTGTGCTGTTTACACACTCGGATTGTACAACGATAGCAATTACGGCCACTTTCGAGCTACGAGAACGGCGTTTCCATTACCGTAGCAAGGTCCCGATAACTCGCGGGCAGTTTTATAGTGCGTTGCCTACACGTCATCTTGCGCAACCATCGTAGTTGAGCAAGTTTTTTGTGAGGTCAACAAGATCTTAGACATTGATTAGAGCATGAGTCAGGTGTCAAGCACACTGCGTAAACAAGTTTTTGACGAACTTTCTTTTTCTGTTTTGACGGTGATGCAACTCCGATGAACCAAACGCTGAAGTACACACGTCCGTTCTGATGTGCAAAACGAAAGCATCAAACCTGCTGCCTATGAGGGGGAGCGTGACGAAATATACACCAATACTGTTGTAACGTATGACAACCGTGCTTTGTCCACAAAACTATGCTTCGCGGAAAAACACACACAGATGTACATTTATGCAGCCGTCACGAATGACTCCTCCTTCCCACTTTACTGCTACCTCCCTGTTCTGTGCGCATCGCGAATGCACGGCCAGACTTTTCTTTCAAGAGGGAAGCGAGCCTTCCTTACTTTTATTGATCCGCGAGGCCAGCATACTCCCCATGAAAGCAAAGTGACGTGCACGCTCTATACATGCGTTTGTCAAAAGGGGAATGCCACTATTGTTAGTGTTTTTATGCTTTCAGTCGCGAAAAACTGTCAAGGTCACGCTACCCCTACGCTGTTTACGACGCGTTGTGTCCTACCAAGTGGCCCATATGTTGCATCCATTTCTGAAGCTACATCTCCAGGCTAAGAAGATAGCGTAAACACTTTTATGGGAAGCTAGACAGACAAGTACATGCGCTACAAGCATAGTCGCTGCATTAATCAACAACAGCCTGTTGTGTACCGATCAACCGATCGTTATCCTGGCGAAAGCTTCGAATTCAATACGGGACCATCAGAAGAAGCAGCTAGTATAAAGTTTAGCAGCGAAGTTTCGCTTTTACTGCACGTAAGTCCTCCAGTAAAGCTACCTCGAGCCAGTCAAACGCATGCTCCTCTCTTCACCTTCTTCCGAGTGAAGAGCTCACGAGAAGCGCCGAAGCTCAAAAACGTCGACCTCGCCTTCATCGCTGCGGTAAGCGAAGGAAGCACAAATGCGAAGGGAATACCTCTCTGTGTAAAAAATAGTGTGACTGAGCTAGAAAGTCGCGAGGAATGGTATATAACGTGTACCCTAGCAGAAACACGAAGCATGCCAAATGTTGGCCCAGTGTCTCCCGGCCAGGACGAAAACAAATCCATGACAGCTCTCGCCCCACTGTTGGGTCGCACAGGCCAGACAAATGGCAACGATAGCACCCCCCGCATTTGTACCGCTCAGAGTGGTATACACACTTGGGATGCGAACGCGGCTAATAAACTGGCCCTCATCGGCCGGCCGCTCACCGAGCCAACTATACAGCGGAGCAAAAGCCGGTTGGCGTGCCGCCGCGGTCCGGCTCGGCCCATTAATTCTCTTCCTCCTCCTACGGGAACCGTGCCTCCGGCCTTTCCGAACGCTTCGAGCCGACACGAGCGCTTGACCGAAGACGCTTCCGTGCTCGTGTCAGCCAATTGATTTTCATTTTTCGCTCTACGTTACGGGCTACGCAGCGGGAGTCCGGCATTAATGGCACTAACCGGCGTGGACAAATGCCGTTTTGCTGCTGAAGGACGCGTGGTGCGGCACTTCTCATCATTTATAGCAAGGGGAAGGCAGCTTCACTTAACCTTGCCCTCTCTCTCTCTCTCTCTCTCTCTCTCTCTCTCTCTCTCTCTCTCTCCGTCCCCATGCACCTTCCCCCAGTGCAGGGTAGCAAACCCGTAGTGCGTCTGGTTAACCTCCCTGCCTTTCCCTCCCTCTCCCCCCTCTCTCTCCCGAGCTGTGCCGTTGGCGGCATGTCGGCGCAAGTAGCAATGATGCCACAGACGGAGGAGACTCTCTTTGTACCTGTTTCTTTCTTTTCATCAATTAAACATATTTCCCCCGTGTAGGGTAGCAAACCGGACGTGATTCTGGTTTACTACCCTTTCCTCTCTATTCATCCTCCTCCTTTTTTCCTTTTCTCTCGCTTTCCTTGTTTTCTTATTTTTTTCCTTTTTCTTTTTCTTTCTTTTTCTTTCTTTTTTTTTTTTTTAACAGTAGCGGTTCAGTAACTGTAGCGGTAGCTTTTGCCCGTGCTTTGTATCGGTTCTCTTGAAGACCAGGACAATCGCAGAATAGGTGCATGGTGCAGGTCAGCGCAGGTGGTTTGTGCAGTCATTTCATGCATATGGTAAACAGCAAAAGATGATCGTGCCCAAAATGAGAAACGAACGTGTTAAGCAAGGAAGCAAGCCGTCTCCCGTATCTATAGTGACGTATAATTCTTGAGCAGTCAAATTATCCGGTTCTGTCGCCCGATGCAAACCTGGTCTTCAGATTCAACAGAAAAATACGAGGGACGTTCCAAAAGTAAGTTTCGTCACTTATTTTCACAAGGAAACATTATTGAAAAAAAAAAAGAAAATACACCATGGTCATCATGAACTACACACCTCGCACTACTTTTCCGCACAGTCGCCACCGACAATGAGACATTTGTCGTAGAGTGCAATGCGCTTGAAGAAACCACTCTGATTAAACTCGGTGCCCTGCGACGCAAGGAATTGTCGCACAGCCTGCTCCACCTCGGCATTGTTTTGGATGTGACACATTAGTCCCACGTGCCGATTCACACCGGATAACAGCACGCACTTCCATTGGCCGCCCACGTTGTTAGAACACGTCTGTCTGCCACCGTGATTTGTATACTCGAATAACTTCGGGCACGCCCGTCTACCTCGTCTACTGCAACTCTTTCTTCCTTGGCCCTCTGCGCATGCGTAGTTCCACCTCTGCTGACGCTGCTTCCGTCGTTGAACCAGCAACGGGCGTGGATTCTTGTGGCGATTGCTTGTTTCACCAGGTGTACCATCTTCTCTTTCAATGAAATTACGAAACTTACTTTCGGAACGTCTCTCGTACGAAAGCCGTGCGAAGATAACTCAGCACGGTAGCGCTGACGCTGGGTTGGCGAAATGCTCTATATACAGTCGAAAAGTCGCGGAAAGCACGATATTAGCCAAGACATTACTGGCACCGTCTGCTGCCTTTCAGCCAATGCCACTGTCCCTGTAAATAAATTACGAGCAGTGCAGACGTCGACGGCACAAGTATGCAGAAACGCGTACCAGCTTTGGCCTAAAACCTTGGGTTTAGTAATTAGGACATAGGGTCAGTGAGTAGACTGAAAGATAAGAGACGGCCAACCGAAACCGGAACTTAAGTCAAATACGCGCTAAAACTCGTTTGCAATCTGATAACAGCAGCTTTAGGGCTTCATTTTGCCAACTCGACGAGAAGTGTACCTGCACCATTCGGTGGTCCTAACTTCTCGAGAGAGAGGAGTTTCGTCACAGAAAGGGAGAGATGCCGATCCGAGCTTGCTCGGGCCGCCTTCTGTGAACCGCAGAGAAGAGGACGAAAGACGAAAAGGGGCGGTGGCAGTTATTATTATTATTATTATTATTATTATTATTATTATTATTATTATTAGAAAGTGCGTATATACAAGTCCACCAAGTTGGAGACATCCCTGAAGCCGCGTGTCTAGTCCAGTGGACCGAAAAAATGCTGGAGAAGCTGTCATCCTCGATTTCTCAGTGGATAGTAATATCAATAAACAACAATCACAACAGCAATAATAAGATAATAAAGGAATTCGGGGACTACATGGTGTTAACGACATGCAGAGGCGCTCACCGTCCGGATCGACCAGCTGCTCGTACGACGGTCCAGCCCATAGGACCACCAGCGAGGACAACTTGTTTTGCATCATCTTCGAGCTCACAGGTCACCTACAACACCACAGCGAGCGGAATGCGTTCCCGCGATGACTTGGGCGTCCGAAGAACACGGTAGACCGGACACGGTTGCACAGAGTACACAAGGCCGCAGAGTCAGATAGCGGTGAGACAAAAAAGCATCCGTTCCCGCCACTGATGTTCAGATGTGCATTCGGGATACGGTACTCAACGGCCCCGGCGTAGAATATCCATCTTCACTGCTCATCCGTTAAGCGTGGTGATGCGTGCTCCACGATAAAAAAAGAAATTGAAAAACTAAAGGAGGAAAAGACAGACTCGTTTTCTTCTGCTCGGAGGTCAGTCAATAAGCCAGGGTCGAGGACGGTCCTTCTTCGCTTGACGAAATATTCACTCCCAAGAAGTGGCAGCAGTGAGGTCAGAGCAGCGATACAAGGACATAAGATGAACAGAGCCGGCGTTTCGCAGAAGGCCGGCACTATACCAAGCTCGGTCAATCGAACGGCTGTCTACACGAGTAATTATGATCAGTGTAAGCCGGCAAATCGTCACACACATACACGCACAGGCGCTGCTGCGGAAACACCAATTCCTGAAGTTGGGGAAACCGCCGATTTCACCGAGAAGACGCTTGTCGTGCGGAGCTCCAGAAGCGAAGGCGCCAACTAGAAGATGCACCGCAGACCACCAACCACGGCTCCGAGCTCCGTTCGCCTTTCCACACTGTGTATATACAGGCAGATCTCAACGGTGCTTTAGACGGTTGCGTCGGTGCGGAGGGAAGGATCACGACCTCGGCGATATGCAAACTGCGTCCGCGTTGGCGTGCAGGAGTACGATCGCGTTCGCGGGGTAGCGGCACGGCGGTTGAACAGCGCGCACCATCGTACGGCAACGCGCAACTGGTTTCTGTTCGTCGGCCCGGCCGGGCGAAGTCACCTCTCCTCGCGCCGGCCTCACCGAAACGTGCTACGAAGGAGGAGGGGGACAGTGGCGGGGAAGTGGTAGAGATGGGAACGACGGAGGAGGAGAGAAACACGCTCGTAAAGCCAACGCCGAGCACTAGTGTGTGTGTGTGTGTGTACGAGGGCAGCCATTCGGGCTTAGCTGAAGCCGTTTTAGGAACAGTGAGAACATGAGAGAGCGAGACAGCTAGAGAGAGAGGTGGGGGGGGGGGGCGGTAGCGGAGACGATTGTGGAAACGGCACAGACAAGTGGAGGGACATGCGGAGGAAGTAACCGCAAGCGCAGAGAGAATTGCGAGGCGGTAGTAGTACATCGAACACCTGGCGGGACCAGTTTGAATATTTAACAAAGAAAAAAAAAATTTCAGTGCCCTTCCACTCTATGAAGCAGGATCACCAGCGAAGCTGTTTCATTCGTTCTTCCTTTTCCGGTGTGGTTTGGCTAAAGAGACACCGCGCAGATTCGCAACCAGAGCTTAACTACCACACAGACGAAAGCACAGAAAAAAAAAAAGCGGAAGAAAAGTGAGAGGAAAAAAGTGACCTTACAGCACTAGAACCCCCAAACCTCAAAATGATTTCAAAGCCATGACGAATAAGCGCACTGCAATGGTGAGCGCAAATGGACTTTCAGATATTTCTCGAAGCCGCCAACAGCACGCTGCCCCAATAACGTCGTCAGCTATGTATATATGTATGTATACCATAGTCCCTGAACCTGCGCGTATATCACCTGCTGTAACCGAACTTCAGTTGTCCTTGCGTGAGGCTTTATTTGTCATGTGACCTGAATTTTCTGTGACACGCCACATGTGACACTCCACATGGGACACGCGTCTTTCCATGACCTGATTCCATGTGCCGTTACGCGGCACTTACGCGTACTTCAATGATTACGTTCACTGCTCCCCAGGGACTTTATTTTCCTATATCCTGCCTTGGAGCTATATCACACCACTAACTCTGTGTGAACACGCGATAAGTGAACTACGATCCACGTGAAACGTATTATTGCGCTTCTTTTTTTCTCACGAACTTCATTTCGAAATAGAAGGTGCCGACGTCTCTTCAAATCACGTGTATGCATATATAAACATCATACCTTCGTAAAAAGAAGGGGTTAATATCTGACAAATGTATAGAAAGCTATATATTAGTCACTAAAGCGAAAGTACTTCCCTTGTCGAAGCTCGATAATGACGTAGCCTACTGTCTTTCCTGCGTCAGGGTGCGGCAAATGGAGCAGCCGAGGCTGCCCGAAGAGGTGGGCCGTTGTTCATCCTCCGTCGCTAATGATCTGAGCGATGCCCATGCAAAAGCTTCTCTCGTATGTGGTTGGCTTCGGTTACAGGCGTAACTCATTTCATCTCCGCTGATCGAGACGCGTGTTCACCCTCTCCCCTCCCTCCGAGCCGTTATTTTGATCCCGACCCCAATTCCTCGGCTTACGCGTTGAGCTATACGAAACCGTTCTGACGAGACTCGACACACAAGCAGCTTTCTCTCGGAGAATCGCGTTCGGGCGGCTATAATTCGCGATCAGCCTCCGCAAGACTGATCGTCGCGCGGCATCGTTTCTCACGACTCGCCTTCTTCTTCTTCTTCTTTTTTTTTTTTTCACTCGCGCGTTGCATGTGTGCCTCCTTCGCGCTCCACGTATACGCGCGACAGTAATCCCTTAACTCCGAAGCCGACAGTGGACCGCGTATACCGCACATACGCCCTCCACTGCATAGATGGCCAGTTAGCTAGAGTCTCGCCCCCACCCTGCCTACCTTTATTTACTGACTTTTATTTCCTATCATTACACGCTTCTGGCTGTGACTCCCGTCGAAAAGCTCATCGCATCCATTATCCGAGCGGCTCTATACGACCATGCGACCAAGACCATTCTGCATCGTGATCACTGCAATCAAGACGATTTCCGGCATCCATTCCCGACTGCCAGGAGGATGACTCTGTGGCCTTCTTTCTTGTATGCACTGCGGTGACCATGTACTCGTTAATGCGAGCGTCATGGGCGCCAGACAAGGTTGTCCCCCCCCCCGCCCCCCCCCACCACCACCCATGTTGAAACTTGCGAGTAAGTGTGCGAACACAGATGAAGTATTAAGCAATATCCTCGATGACCTTACGTCGCCGGAAGCACGTTCTTTTGGTCCTTTTTCTTCGTTTTTTTTTTTCAGCAGATGTTTGTTTTTGCTCGAGGACACTAATACAACGCAACACGGCACATACGAAACAATCAGGCAACATCTCGCAATACCCGTATATGAATCTACACATAGGGTCTGTACTTGATTTTGCGAGACTAAGGAAGAGGTGCGGTGAAGTATACCATGCGGGGGCAATATTTCTGACGCCACGAGCCTAACTCAAACCCCGACAAATATCCGCAAAATCGCATGTTATATAAAAACTGTAGCACATGAAGTTGAGACACTTCAGTGCAGTTATGCGTCAGGTGTGTAGACAGCGCACACAGTTTGAGGCTGTTTCGTATTGGTGGTATGACATCCTTTCTATATTGCAAAAGTTCGCTTCACCACGTGCTGAATATCCTTTTCTTTCCTTTAAACACACAACCCCGAGAGCCTACGTAATTACCTAAGTATGAGTAAACAATACGCCATAGAGAAAAACACTGTTGCGCACACTGCAAGCCATTTGACATCGAAGAGTCGCCAGAGCTGCAAACTCCCGATAAGATTAGAAGAAGGTTACTATAGCAGAACGAGACAAGTTGAAACGGCAAGTTCATAAATACTCCTAAGACAACTGCGCATCTTTTCCGTCTCGATAGAAACTTCCAGAACAAACGGTGGTCGAACGGTACGCCGGGACAGCCAAGCGGGTCACTCCACCGTGTATTTCGATATTTCGTTTGACTTATTTAACGTCGTGATATATGTCCCGACATAAAGGTTCGTTTTTTTTCTCGTTATTTCCGTCCTCAATACCCCCTCAAAAGCAATAGCGGTCATCGACCCACAAATTAGCCAGAATGTCCGACACGCCACACCGTAACCCCGCTTTCGAGAACAGCTGGCTATAGATCGCCCTGACGCACATGAGACGAATAAATCGCCAGCTGACTCGTTGGCTGCGTCGCCGCCGCTTCACTCAAGCACGTGCAACAAACTACGTTCGCTGGTCGTCGCTTCTTTCTGTTTCTGTCGGAAGTTCAACGCCACATTAAAGATGCGTAGGGGGGGTCGGAGGGAAGGCGGGTTAACTTCAAGCCCCTGAGTTTTAGGGGCTTTAGGTTAACCACGTCTGCACCCGGTTGTTTACATTACACAAGAGAAAGGGGGATATAACATATTTGGAAGAAGTTGCCGTTTCTATTACTTTCTTTGACACTTATTCGCAAACGTGCACTGATGTTTCCTACATTTGTGGCTACACAGAGCCAATGATTGTGGCGACATGTTCCTGTACCTTCATTGTAAGCGCTTGTGTTATGGTGACCTCCAGGTTTTTTTTTCCTTTTTTATCTTTTCTTTTGTTGTTTTTTTCGCACGGTCTGCGCGGTGTTTGTGTTCTGGCTTGTGAGCTTGTGAACTTGCGGCTCGTGCGTCTCGATTTAAGAACACTCGCAAGAACTCGGACCAGGGCTTTTTCAATGATTATGACATTGATCTTTTCAGAGTGACCCTCCCTTTATTTTTTCGCCTTTCATCTTCTTACAATACATCTGTCTCTCGGCGGTTTGAGACTAATATACAGAACGTTCACCATCGAAGAATGGACAGCGGAATAGAATGTGCTAATGTGTTAACAGCCGATGGCACTAGGCGCTGTCTACACTCGGTAGTTGTTCTTCTCCATACGCGGTGACAGTAAACTACACAAACGCAAACATGAAAAGAGGTCCTGAAGCGAAGCCGCTTCAGTGGGGCCTCTTATGCTAGGAAAGTGATGAACTAAAATGTTGTGGGCAGATGGATACGAAACCCAAAACAATTAGTAAACACTACGAGTACAACCAAAAACCGCAACTAAGGCCTGCGCTAGCGCTAAGTCTCACACACTGCCATTTCAATGCGCGATAACGTTTTTATGGGAGTATTGCAAAAACATTCACGCATGTTCAGCTTTAAAACAGTTTCCAGAGAGGTTGGAACGTGCACACGTTTTCTCCCAGAATTTTAGAACGTTTACTTGCAGCCACAGCTGCGCATCAATTGATTATACGTCTCACCGTATTAAAAAAAAAATGACATGAAAAGCCGCCAGCCGGTAAATTGTTCCCCTCTGAACTCAAGCGCTTATCATTGCTCCCTTTCCTTCCCATTGTTTGTTTCTGAAAACTAACAGGGAGCAAATCTCTACGCCAGTAACCATTAATGTTAGAAAAAAAAAACTGCACAAAGGCTACTATGAGGAACGAAAGTGGTTCGCTTTGATCGATCTGATTATTGATCGATCTACCCACTGACTAGTGAATATGTTTAATGTATCCAAGCAACCCCCTAGAATATAAGATACGCATGAATCGGGGCACTTCGCGGGACATTTCTGACAGGGGTTTCTTTAGCGTGAACATAAATCAAAATTCGCGTTTGCTATACACCCGTAATTGGGACGCCGCCACTGCGAACGGAAATTGAACCCAGGACGCGTTGGTTAACATCAACGCGGCGTCGCTTAAGTATTATTATTCTTGTTGTCGTTGTTGTTGTTGTTGTTGCACAGAACAGTCCACACAATTAACACAGCTACCGCCAATTATACTGTCATTACTAAAACCTTCCAGTGACCCGAAGAATGTCATGTGATAAAAATGGCTTCTACATGACGTCAGCTTAGTATGTGCCACAGTCCTCAAAGAACTCATTGATTGTTGAAATGCCAAGATTTGAACGAACGAAACAGCATCTCCCTTTATTCGTCAGAATGACCCTTTCCTGTAGTGCGCGATGGTATTCATCGCTTTTGTTTACCCATATACGCACATATGGACATCTAGCACCACGTGGCAGGTTCAGAGAGAAAGAGAGGTATAATTTATTTGAAGGAAGGCAGACAGGACGGCCTGAGCTAGCGTGCTCTGTCTCGAGGCTGCCACGCGTCGACCATTACCGATATTTGAACTCACACTTTTTGTAAGCGCGTTTCACTGCCAGTGACAACAATGCAACGGCCGCACATAAACAGATGCCAGTATTCTCAAGCGTTTGTGGTATCACCACGATTAAACCACTTACGTCCGCTGCTCGTACGTCTTCCTTCAATAAGTCTTCATATACGGGACTAAATCCCCTGCTCGTTGCTTCTGGTTTAATTTCGAAAAGGGGGCGAAGCACGGACCGAATATAGAGTATGGCGAGGAGTATGGCGAGGACATGGCCAAGCATGCCAGAACCCTCAGCTCTCTCAAGCTGTCCGCTGCAATTAGTTTGAGGACCGCACGCAGGAGACGTCACGATTCGAGGAAGCCTCGTGAACGTGCGTCGGCCAACACACGCAGGGTTCAAAGACCACTCCTACACCCCAATGGCCAGGTTGCAAGTGCGCGTCAAGCCCTAAATGCGAAAAAAAAAACTTTGGATATACAGCCTGCACGCCTCAGAATCACGGTCACACGTGCCTATCTATAAGCTCGGGAGGATGCACTTTCTCAGTCACGTTCCAGCGTATACGGGGAACGGCAGACCACGCGAGGGAAAAAGAAAACAAAAACAATACATCAAGGTTAATAATAAACACGGCGTCTACGAGATACCGCGAGCCACTTCCTCGAGAGCACTCTGTAGCGGTCTCGGTCATCGGCGGTGTCATTGCCGCGTTTTGCGGAAACTCGAGCCGCGAGCAACAGCGGAACGGTCGAGCTTACGTTCTCCCACGAGCGGGTAAACTATAGAGGCGAAAAAAAAAAGTGGAACCATTTTTAAAATTGCCGGACACGACGGTATGTATGGACCCCGCATAACCAGTAGTAGAGGGCAACGCTCCGTCTAGACGGTTAAGAGACGCTGGAAACCGAGAAGTATATGCGTATATTCGTCGAGTGTTGTGGAGCCTCTTTGGAGAAAGCTTTCTCCTCGGAATCCGTCGCGTTGGAGCCGTGGCTACGACGTTCTGGCTGCCGCCGAGCGCGAGGTCGCGAGTTCGAATCCGCGGGACGCTTTGTTGCAAACGGTGCGTATCTCGCTGTAGGATACTTCCTGTGTTGATACGCGCCTGAATGTGTGGTATTTTTTTCCAAGTGCGTTTCAGAATTGGACCATGCATTAGTCATATGACGGCTACGGACAAAAAAAAAAAAAAAGAAAGATGTTTTATGCGATTAGAGACCCGTAACTCTGAGTCAATAAAACAAACTGGCAATCCCCGCCGCTGCGTACTGCATTCCGGATGACAGTGGAATAACAGAACGACCGAGCATGTCGAACCACAGCTGCTCGATATCATTCCCAATCCCTCCCCAGCGGCGCCTCTCATAAACCGCGAGTTGGTGCTGGACGTGAAATCCTCAAATTTAACTTTCTTTCTTCTCGAACTCTTTCTTTCCTTTTTTTTTCTTTACTCGAATTCTATTGCGCACAGCCTGTTAGCGTAGTTGTCGTGAAAGTTTATAAAATAGCGGTTGCGGAAGTCCTATTTACTTCTTGGTGCATGCGACAGCACTTATTTATTTAACACTTAACACACATTTATTTATTTAGCACTTTAGCCCTCAACGACGACTGCGCGAGAATTGCGTAATGTTTCGGATTAAGTTACATTTACCTTGGGCAGTGTTGATTTCCTCGGCGCCGCATGCCAATCTCAGTACGCGACCAATTTTTCACTTTACACGGCCACTGCAGAAACGCGCCGTAACCGCGAAAGCGATAAATCTCGCCCGGGCCCATCGTGTAGCGACAGGTATAATGCACGAGCGAGTACCGTTTCCGCTTACCCGAGCCCTACTGTGGTCCTTAAAAAAAGAAAAGAAAAGAAAAACCCACCACCCGGACTAGTATGCGGTGTCACGCCACAACTCACCCGCTTGCGAGCATGCTTGCAGCGTCGGGGGCACAAAGTCTTCACTCACAGCCGCGAAGCTTTCCGGAAAGAACGTCGCCGACATTTCCAGCACACACACACACACACACCAACAGAGGAACAGCCAGAGCCCGAACGGTCCAAAACAAGCGAGGGGAGCAAGATGTCGGGTCCAGATAACCGCTGTGCATTGGAGCGATCACAAAAAACACACAGTCCGCTGCAGTTTTCAAACACAACCGGAAAGCTGCACAGACGTATGCATCTGCGAGCCCATATATACGTAACACGTCGAGTGGATGTCAAGAGCGCGGAGTCCAAAGCATACGCTTCGCGCGGGTCTGGTTAGAGCAGGCACTGAACACAATGCGCGACGTCCTCGGTCTTTCTGAGCGCGGGTGCAGCGCAGCTGCCGGCTTGCATTCGTGCCGGGCTCGTGCACATGGAGACATGAACGCGCATTCCTCTTGCATGACGCGTATACGGCGACGGTGCCAGCTTAATGAACGCCCGGGTCGAATATACGAGCGACGCGCAGCACAAAGAAGGAAAACCCGCATCCGGCATCGCTGTCTAGGCTGATTCGTCATAATATCTGATCGGGTTTAACGCACTCGAAGCTACACTGTATATATGGACTACGAGGCACGTCTTGGTGAAGGGCTTTGTATTCACCGTCAACAGCCGAGATTCCGTAAGAGAGAGAGAGAGGAAGGAGGGAGGTCAACCAGACGAGCGACCGGTTTGCTACCCTACACGGAGGGGGGCACGAAGGGTAGCACAGGAGAAAGAAGTTTGTCGAGCAAAGGGTGCTTATTTGGTGACACTGCGTTCGACTTCATCGCCTCTTCTCTCTCTCCATCTCTCTCGTTCCTTTTTAGACTGTACACAAAGGGGCAATAAAAAGAGGGAAAAAAGAACGGAGAGAGTGAGTACTGTGCGCGCACTATAAGGTACACACGTAAATCTAAAGAGACCAGAGCGCTCTATCGTTTTCTTGGCGATGGGTGGGGGGGGGGGGAGGGCAGTACGACACGTGACACCGCTTATAGACACGAAGAAATACGTCTGTCAACGACTTCTGGCAAAAAAGCAGTCGGCAATACTTTCCATACAGACGAAACTCAAGTTCCATATGAAAGAAAAATCTGTCGATACCGCACAGTCATTAGACTCCCTCCTCCGGAAAATATTTCCTTTAAGGGACAGCGCACCCGGATATCAAGCCCGATTGTTTGCGCACCGCCGCAAGAACCTCATTGCTAGTGGGGTACGTCACAGCCGCTCCCGTAATCCTCGGGGTTGCCAGACCCGTCGACTCCCGATTCGGGAGAGGCTGATTATGGGGACACGGCTAGAAAAGAGAAAAGAAAAAAAAAGACGCGCGCAGATGAAGCTTTCGTTTTCCGTTTGGCACACGCGAGGGCAACATTCGCCGGAAATACCACCGACAAGCGAGGCGCCGACCGCAATATTCTCTCATCTCCGACACCACCGGCTCCCATATGCATATAGTTTGCGGCGTAGCTGGCACGAGAATTCCGCATACCTGTATACATGGGCAAACACACGCGACAAAAAACGTATTTTTATTTTCTGAACCGATCCAGTAAATTATACAGTACGGCCCATACACACAGTTTGCAATGGTTACAATGCGCTGTTTCCTTTGGATCCGAGAGAGAGAGACATAAAAGGCAGGAAAGGCAGGCAAGTTAACCAAACGCACGTCCGGTTTGCTACCCTGCACAGATGAATCATTCGTTTTCCGTTTAGCTCGCGCGATGGCGACATTCGCCACAAATACCACCGACAGGTGAGGCGGCGACCGCAATATTTTCTCATCTCCGAAGCCACCGGCTCCCATATATATGTGGATCCGAGAATAAACGCACAAAAATATAGCTCTACTCACAACCGCAGTCACTGAGCATCCGTCAAGCCGATCAGCAAACTAACACAAATTCTGGAACAAACTATTCAAACGAAATAAAGTGCTGCCGCCTGTGCGCTGAACATAAAACAAGATGATAAATTTTGCGTGCGCGCTTTATTTCCCGCAAGGAATATTCAGTGATGCAGCTGCGATTCGGAATTTTTGCTAACTTCGTTTTATATAACCTCTAACTTGCCTCAGCGGCCTGGTATCTGAAACGCATGCTTCAAGCGTCCACAGCGAATCAGATGCGACGATCCCGCTACCTTTAAGCCGCGAAACAAATTCTAACACCCACACCTGTTGGAAGCAAAGCGTATATACGTTCATCCTCCCCGATTATACTGGACTATATATCTCGGACAAAAATAAAAGTTCTCACCCCGGACCCCGTTCCTGTAGCATCGGCGGCCTTTGCACTTCATTATTCACTCTAGTGACCCCGCATTTTCCTTTTTCTCGTTCTTTTTATTCATTTAGTTTTTTTTTCTCGCAGCAGCGGCTACATCAATCGCGTGGCCCTCAAGGAGAAAAGAAAACAAAGAAGACAGAAAGGCGCACTTATTTATTATTTATTTCTCCCACCCGGATAAGATGGAAAGAGAATCATCTCGCTGATTCGGGCACGCTGGAACGAAAGGATGGAGATTGGAACCGCCGCATCGACAGAACGTGCCCTCGGTGAAGAGAGGAAAGCGGCAGCGTTAGATCACACGCTGTGCTGCGTCAAGGCAGAGCGCTTTCCTTTGAAAGATGTCTGCCCCCCTCCCCCTCCCCCCAACTCCTCCACAGTTCCTTTAGCCAGCAGCTCGGAGGCAGAACCGCGCGCGCGCTCTGGAAGATGATAGATTGCTCGGGCTGTGGTCGGTCCCTGACCGGTAGCACACCGCGATAAAGAAGAAGAGAGACTAAGAAGAACTTAGAAGGAGAGCGAGGGAGAGAACGAAATAAAAGAGCGGACGTAGAATTGGATTCCCATGAGCACAGTGCGAAAAAAAGAAAAAAGGGACACTCTTTCGAGAAGTCTGCCAAGGGAAAAGCAAAATATATATATACATACAGCCCTTTCAGCACCGAGGTTCCAGCATAATGCGCGTTCTTGGGGAGAAGAAAAAGGGAAATGAAAGAAATCTTGCTCGGGGTTCTCGAGAATCAGGTTTGCGAGCAGGGCCTCAGTCAGTGTCAGTGTATATTTCACGCAACAGAGCGGCGGCAGCCTCTCCCTGACCGCGCGTCATTTGAGCTTGCAGTTTCAGAATGCGATACGGGGTGGGGGAGTCAAAGTAACGATAAACGAAGGGAACAAAGTACTGTGGAGTCGGGGGGGAGGGGTGGTGCAGAGAAGGAAGTTTGTCAAGCAAAGGGTGCTTATTTGGTTTTGGTGAGGATCTGTTTGGCCGACTTCCATCGCCTCTTGTCTCCCTCTCTCTCGATTTGCGTTGCAACTTTTCTTTAGTTTGGCGGTTTTGTTTCCATCGTATACGGACACCATCTGGCCGCTTCTCTTTTCTCCACATTTTCTTCTGCGCATTTCCGAAGGCGTCGGGAATACGCTCGAATTTACTGATCAAAAGCAGAGCACGACTTTCAAGAACGATCTCAAACAAAAGCACAGGCGAAGACGCGCGAGCAAGAGCAAAATGATGTGTAACGAATTTTTTATAGGCACGTTGTACAGACTGCTGCCCATATCAACCGAGTCCGCTTGATATAGCTTCGTCGTTGTTCATTGGCGATTGCATGCTTCGGAAGGTACATGCAAGTGCAATTATCGAAACACTTCTGCAAAATTGTGCGTTCTCCCTGTCTGCTTCTGGCGCAAGTGAATATGAACACGTGTCCCCTCCCGTTGCTTTTCGAACAGCTCTTTCGTTAAATCGGCTGTTTACTGAGACTTTCACTTCGCGGCATTTCGTTATCAACGTGCTACTCATTCCATTTCACGGTGACAGCAATGAAAACCTGTGGACGCCCATTCCGTTAAGCCGACAACCGTCACCGTCATCAGGCTACCACCTCACCAACAGCATCAGTACTGGGGCCCTTGCTTTTTATTTTTTGTCTATGTTAATGACCTTCCTAAACTGCGTTACTTCCTAAAGAATCAGGCTGCTTGCCGACGACTGCGTGAGTTATACCACAAGATTGCTAACGGCACAGAATCCACGGAACTTCAACGTGATCTTGACAGTATATCAGACTATAGTGCAGGAAATGGCTTATGCTACTGAACCCTAACAAGTGTAAGCGCTTGGGTAATTATCTGTCACTCTTCAAACCGGACCCCGCGCACCTGTACATTTTTAATAGAACTCCACTGTCTCTCGTAAATTGCTAAAAACACATCGGTATTCACGTAACTGATAACCTCTTCTGGAATGTGCATGTCGAATGTGTGATTAAACGCCATAAGCATGCCTGGCTATACCTGCGTAGCAAATTTTCGCGCGCACCTTCTTTGCATAAGATAGCTTTGTGCGAAACGCTTGTCTCTCTTAAATAATAGCACGCACGCAAGAAGTTGGGACCCTCCTCAAATCATCCTTACCCCAATCCTGTCTATAATCGAACCTGCTCGTTTGAATTCTATCAAGTAATACTATCGCCAGACTAGTGTTACGTAGATGAAAAGAATCTTAAATCTACGTGAACTTTCTCTACGCCGCAAATATTCACGTCTCGCTATTTTTTCGTGCAATTTATAATTACAAACCTGTTTTTGATAGACAAGTCGTTGTCTACCGCCTTAGCTACATATGATCTCAAGGTGACCACCGTTACAAAGTACGCTTGCAAAAATTGTCACACTAACTTGTATCACGACTCTTGTTTTTTGCAAAGAAACAGTACCGAATGCAACCACTTTCCAGCTTCCGTACCCGCCATCACGGACACAGAAAAATTCAAGACTTCATTACAACATACATTGTGATAATCTTATGTACATATTGTATATATATTATAACACTCCTTTATGTAGTGCCTTCGGGCCCTGAAAGTACGTTTAGTGAATGAATGAATGAATGAATGAATGAATGACTTCACGCTCAAGTTTTCTAAATTCGTCCCCCCACTTAATTTTTCTGCTGTCATCGAGAGCGCTTCTGTTCCCTTGGCGCCTATTTTGTAACTCTAGTGGTCCACCCTTTAGCTACCCTACGCATTACATGGCCTGCCCAGCTCCATTTCTTTCTTTCTCTGAATGTCAACTAGAATATCGGCTCTTCCCGTTTGCTCTCTGATCCACACCGCTCTCTTTCTAGCTGTTAACGTTACGCCTAACATTTCTTTTTTTCGTTCCAACGCTCTTCGCGCGGTCGTTACCTTGTTCTCGAGCTTCTTTGTTAGCACCGGTAGCGTGCAACGATTGCACACTTTTCTTTTAAACGACAGTATAGTAAGCTCCCAGTCGGGATTTGGTAATGCCTGCCGTATGCACGCCACCAACTTTTTTGTTATCTTTTGTAAATTTCCTTCTCGTAATCAGGGTCCCCTGTGAGTAATTGACCTATATAAATATACTCCGGCGCAGATCGACTCAATAGAGGGTGACTGGTCGAGCTACATAAGCGCGGGCAAAGTATCGACTCAATACAGGGTGACTGGTAGAGCTACATACGTGCGGGCAAATACGGTATATTCCTTGCTTCCCGTACCAACGGCGCTGTATATCCGCCGCGCCGTTCGGCCAGGTGCTTATCTCTGACGTTGAGGGCCTATACGGTGTTTTCATTGGCAGCCAGTGCGCGCTTATCTGCAGATTGCTAAGCCTTCGCGCAGTCGCGATGGACTCGGTGCTGACAACCGACCGCCGTCTGTCGTCGCTTGTGAAGAGCTGTGGAGAGATCCGCGCGGTTCGTCTCCGCAAGCCACGGGAGAGATTATCGCTAATCTGGTGTTTACGGAAGTTGGCACGAGACCCGTCGTACACTGAGGATTACTTTTTTTACGAGCCTCGGGAGACTTTAGCCTCGGGTACTCAGACGCTCGCCGTCGCCGTGTAGCAGGATGTAAAGCTGTCGCGTTCTGTTCCTTGCGCCCATTATAGATAGAGAGCCCATCTTGTTTTATTAGGAGAGGCCCATAAGATGCACTCTTTCTCTTTGAAGATAACTTAATCGAAACAGTTACCCTACGTTAGTGCAGACAGATTTTCCAATGATGATGATGATGATGATGATGCCTGATAGAATGATATTGCTGCTGGAAGCTGTCCGTCCCATTTTCCCAATATAGTTGTCAACCGATAAAACATTACTCTATGTGAGCGTGTCTTTGAATAAAAAATAAATAAAATACCATTCCTTTGCATGCTCCGAGTAGGTATGGCATATCTGCCTCGGGCGGAAGCTTCAAGTTGGCAGCTAATGATAACAACGCGGAGAAGCCGCATTAAGTGCAGCGACCCAATGGAAGCGCTGATTTGTGTCGCTTGCTTTCGCCTCCGTCCTCGCAGCGCCGTCATCATTAGCCATGAACGGATAGCAACTTGCCCGGCATTCTATCCTCTGAAGCTTGAAGCCTGCGCGATAACATTACACAGAAAAAAAGAAAAGGCCCGTAACTTTAGGAATGCGAGTGTACGTGTTCTCGGCAATGCACACGAATACGAACGACCACAGCAGCCCAGTTGACGCACCGGGGACAGAAAGGAGCGCACGCGAAACCAGGCCAAGCCAAACCGTTGGTTTGAACAATGAGGGCCTCTAGGAATGTTCGTGTGAACCATACAGGAACATACAGGAGTCACCGCCGAGAATAAAAGATGGGGGAACTACATTTTCGCCCGCTGCGCGTTTGCTCCGGGTAAACTGACGAAGCGCCCACCAGCGTACTTTCTGACGGCGGTAGGTCTAGAGTCCTTACGCACGCTAAAGAAAAATAAAAAAGTAAAAGATGTGAAGACAGCCTACGGGGCCCGAGGCAAAGGAGATAACGCATTCCCACGATGAGATGCATTCAGTAAGCCGCACACCATTTAAACTTGGACGCGGCAGAGTTATCTTTGAAATCATTTGACCAAGTTCAGTGGAACACCCGTTGCCTCTAGATGACGTACTGCCCATTTTACAAGGCCAGCAAGGCGTAGCAGTAAAAAAAAAAGAGAGAGAGAAATGAACATTGAAGGTAGCAACATGATAAATGACAATGTTATCTGACCATCTGTAGAGGTAAAAAAAAAGATACAAACAAAATTAAACGTTACGTGAAAGGGCGTACCGTTTGAAGGACGCGGTCACAATACGAAAACAAAAATACAAAAAAAAAAAACACACACAGCTACACATATCGGCTCCATCAGCACCGGCATTCGAACCGAGTCCCAACATGCCGACAGACAGAGCCGCGATGACCGTCACCACAAAGTTTCGAGGAGGACAAGGCAAGCGAGAAGGGCGCAGAGAAAAGTCCGAAAAGCCGTGACGATGCCACCGTGCCCGTGTAAAGGGGAAAAAAAAAAAAGAAAGGAGACAAAATTAAACCAAAACCAAAAATGCGAAACAGGAGGAGCGACTATACTATACAGAAGCATGTAGATGTCATCTCATCCTCGATTCACACAAAGCACGACATGGCTACTTATTGCTTTTTTTTTTTTTGGAAGAGGGTGGGGAAGGGAAAGAATTAAGAACTTCTTGAGTTGTGCTACCTCGCGCGCCTCCCTGCCACCACGTCGGTCTGCACAGAACCACGACGACCGAACAACGTGAGACGCGGGATGCCCGTGCGAGGAAACGCAACGAAACACAACAAATCACGAAAAAAAAAAAAACTCTCCCGTTATACCCAGTGCGTACCACCCCCGAACACACAAATCGAGGAGGCGCCGGCAGCTAACGCGTAAGGAACAGCTTCCGCACCAACCCCCCTCTCCCCCTCCCCTCCCTCATGCTCTCTGGATGCCGGATAGGGCAGACCCTCCCCCCCCCCTCCCCCCTGGAATGGAACGCACGCGCACCACCGATCGCGTCCGGATTTCCTGCACTGCGCCTCTTGAAAAAAAAAAAAAAAAACGAAGAACAGAAAGAAAAGGTTAAAAGGCGAACGTCGATCTCTCGTACTCGACGAGGAAAAGGTTCACACTGCACCCGAGCAAGCGGAAAACTAAGGGAACTCGAATACACATGCCCTCGCGAACAGGCGTTGCGGCACGGAGACGGACGGACGCCCCGTCGCCTCCAAAGCGCGAACGAGAAATGGGCGCCGTTCGGTTGCTAAATGCGTCTTTCGCGGTGCACACGGAAGCATATACCTGGGCGTCACATTTCACGCGAACCAGACGTGCAGTTCGATCGCCGTCTCCCGTTCGCTTTCTTTTGTATATTTATGTTTTCGTCCCCCCCCCTGTCATTTTTTTTTATTACCCATGCAGTGGCCGCACGGTGGGGGAAATCTGCACGTCAATGCTGTACACGGGGCGTGACGGCGACCGGTCGTTGTTGACGTCTCAATTCTCGGCCGTCACGGTAGGCGAACGTGAAACGCTGAAGACACGCGCTTTCCCATATGCTTACCGGATCGCAACGGGACGGTGTTCATCATACGTAACCTACTTTCTTGATGTTCTTCCTTTACGACCGCCCGCCTTGTAGGTACTGGCGCGTGGTGTTTCGGGAGCACTACCTTAAGGATGCCGTTCGAACGAACATTCGAATTCAATCGGGACCGGATATTTGGACGAAGTAGACATTCCAATATTTTAAGCTAGAGATGGCTTGCGCTGACGCCATCGTAGCCGCCAAGCTGGTGCACCGGCACGATGAGAATCTGAGTCTGGGCTTCACGCGAAAACTTATCAACTGATAGGGGGGTGCACAACTTGCAAAGCTTTGCCCAGCAGGGCTACCGAAGAACGTCAGCAAACAGGAGCAGACGACAGGAGCAGCTGTTGCCTGTCTCCTATCTCTGATCTGCAGCGATGTTTCGCTTGGCATCGCGTAGCACAGCTGTACCGCATTCAACAACATGGCACCGTCCAGTATACGCTCGTAGGAAGTGTAGACAGCGTACATTCGAAGTACGATTTATTTTTTGACCAATAGGAGAAAAAGTTGTCGCAGTGCAGAACCAACATTCCCTTTCAGCAAGGCAGAATAACTTCTTCATAATGCGCGACCTTATCAGGACACAGAAGTAAATTTCAATTAGCTCGTTCGATAGTGCACTCCGGAGTTTAGCGCGGTATAGGTTAACAGTATCGGCGCCTATACACCAACATACTTTGTTTCATGGCAAGTCCAGCGTACACACCGATCACAGGCACCTGCATGCTGCAGACGCAGGAGCGGGATCAAATCGGACATTGGACATGATCTACAACTTAACGTAGTACATTGCTCAGGAAAGATCCCAGGCCTTCGCCTTACGCGTGCGCAGCTCTCACCACACGTGCGATTGGTTAGGGCATCGCACGCGTAATGCGAAGACGTGGGATCGCTCTCCACCTGCGGCAAGTTGTTTTCTTCATCCCCTTTCATTGCCATTAATTTATCATGTCTTTGATTCAACTTGTAATTACAAATAATTTCCCCCATGTTGTCTTCGGTGTCTTATAATTCGTTTGTTGACTTCTCATGATACGATTAATAGAAATCGGGCCCCCCGGTTAATCCCCTTTGTTCTCCTTCATTTACCTTTATATTGATAGTAACGCTGAACCGATCGCAAACGCGTGCAAGTGACCAGGGCTCTAGGAATGGGCGTTCCCTCGGGAACGTGGATAACGCGCTTGGCTCGTGAACTGGCGCTCGCGCTGTAAAACGATGATCCTTCTTCGCCTTTCGTGAAGCTGTTACAAGGAGGAAGCAAACGAGCGGGCGTGTCCTACGGCTGAAACGAAGCGCCCAGCGCGCGCGCGGAAGTGTCATACGTACGGCGTCGATCACGTGCGCGGTCGTTATACGTGCGCCGTGCCGAACTACATCGAACATCCCGCTGCAGCAGTATGCACGCACGCTTCCCACGCGACGCGTGCGACAGGGACGACGCCGCAGAGTCGGCGAACGCATAATGATCCTCGGGGAATCCGCCGACAAAAGCCGAGGAAAGACAACGTCCTCGTCGTTATACAGGTAGCTTTAAGTGTGTACACGTTGCAGCCTTCTCCTCTGGGTGCATGCGCTTTCTTCACAAATGCGCGTCGCTTGCCTCTCCCCCTTCTCTCCAAGACGCAGCCCGTCTTGTTCCTCGATTTGCTACACGTACCTCCTCCTCTTCGTTACCACATAGTCTTTCTTTCCCCGTAGACAAAGCTCAGTGCCAAACTACACACTTCCGACTCGAAGCTCGGCTCTACCGTGCCTCTAAGCAGGCTGGGAAACAAAGGCGGTTATGGCCTCAGTTAAGGCGAGCGGGAACTCTCGTAACGCTAAACCGAGTGCCTCTTCTTCGTTAACAAAATATAACAGCAACAACAACGGACGCGCTGAACCGCTTCCTTCCCATCGGAACGCGGGTGCTGCGACCGCGGGAGTCGAACGCACGTCCTGGTGCTCAAAGTGCCACGACCCCTGACTGAACTACGAGGCTCATCTTGCAGGCTGTACGCCCCAAGAATGCGTTATCAAAGTAAAACAAAAAAACAGAAAAGGAAAAAATGAATGAATGACAAGAAGGAGAGAAAATAGGCTTTGCGGCTCGTGTTCGATGAATCTGGCCACCGTTTCGTCGTCGTAACAGTATTGCGACAAGAGCGCAAGAAAACGCTCAAACGAAGCCTGCTGAAACTTTTTCTCGCAGTTACCTTTTGTATACATAGACATATGTGTAGGCTTTCCTAACCGAAACGGTAGAGTGCCTCGAAACGCCGCAGACGGCCGCAAGGAGCAGAAATCACGGTTTCCCACCATTCTCTCCGCCACTTGCCGGTTGCCGCCACGCGGGCATCAAATGATGGTGGTATACCGCTGAGCTATAGGACCCCGGGCGGCGCTCCAGTGAAAAACGGCGGCTTCTGGCTTCATCGCGTTCCGCCCGCCACCCTCCGGGTCAGCGCGACCGAGGCGCGAAATGAGAGTGTCCCATTCGCACGCCTCCTTGGGAAAAGAGAGAGAGAGCTTGAAGCGGTCACCTCCACGCTCGCCGCAAAGGCAGCGCAGGAAGGTCACTTCCGACAACGATTCGCTTTCTTTTGCTTTTAATTTTCTTTTTTGGGGTAACTCGTACGTGATGAAAGATTGAGAGAGATAGAGAAAAGAAAGTGATTCTTTCAATCCCTCAACTCACTGAATGTTAAGAGCACTTAAATGCTGCATGAAGATACTCGAGAAGGAGATGTCGAAGGGCCAGCTATCTCGTGATTAAAGCAGGGAATTACCGCGCGAATGCGAATGAAGTGACGCCACACCAGAAGACGCGCAGAATCATTGAAGGCGTGCCATAGTGACTGTGCGAATACTCGTATACGTTATCGCTGTTTTTGTTAGTTAAGGTCAGCCATCGTACTTCCACCATCGTCGTCACTGTCATCGTCGTGCCGTCGTCGACATAACGCAGTCGTCGACATCGTGACGTCGGTGTCGTGCTGCAAACCACTTCGTTAAAGTCAGTGTCTCCTAAAGATGCCAGATCTGAACCAAAGCGTTACAGCCAGGCGCGCCATCGGATAAAAATTATTGCGGGGACACACAGGTTTCACAAAAAAATGAGAATTTCTGCTCTGTAGATGCATGACGCGTTTCGTTAAGGTTAATGTTAAGTTAAGAAGCTGGCGGCGAAACTTAAGGGTATGAGAAGCAGACATCTAACACACATCGTAGTATTAATAATAAATTAGCTGCATCACATTCATGAGCTGAACCATGGCGAAGATTGCATTGTCAGGATTGGGGGCTCAATCCCATCGCTCGTAACCCGTTGTCGAGATTGGAGTCCGACATGAATTAGAAGGTAGCTGGCACACGCCGTCGTCCAACTTATCCACGCCGAGGACGTTGATGAAGGGAAGGACTGCTTCTCATCGAGAACGAGGAATATGGGTTTATTTACAGTATCTACATGCAGTTCATCAGTCTAGCATGACTGCGAGAGAAAGTGCATCAGTCTAACATGACTGCTTGAGAAAGTGCTTCAGTCTAACATGACTGCTTGAGAAAGTGCTGAGCAGCCGCACAAGCAGTTTATAAACACTCGGTCCCCTCCCCCCCCCCCGATACCCAGGAGACGGAAACGGCCGTCCAGTCATCGTAAACAAGTCGCCTCTCTGCGGGACGGTTTACACACACTTCCTTGCGCGAAGTTCACGATACGGAGCCGACGTCGGACGGACTTCGTAGAACTCGGGGCTTGTGTCAGGAAAGGTGCCTTTTATTCCCCGAGCTGACCCCTGCAGCGCGGCCAGGTGCCCATTGTCTTGCGTCTTGGACGGCGCGTGGGAAGGGGCCTTCGTAGACGTTCCCGCGGCAACTCCCCCGCTCATAGCAGAACAGGTCGGCGTTGGTGGGTTCGGTAACAATAGTTGGTCCGCTGATCGCGTTTAGTCACAACGGCGACGAGGCTAGAGCGTAACGGTGGCGTTCCAAGAAAATTTGACGCCCACTGTCGCAACCGGCTGGCTAAACTTGCACGTCAGCGGGCCGTTCTAACAGCATTCAGAGTAAGCTCGCATCGGGTTGCAAATCAGAGAAAAAGACTGCCACAATGTACGATCATGGCGCGCATTCTCTGCCACGCAGCTATATACCAGGAGATGCGATATTTTTCTTTTCTTTTTTCATTTGTGACACGATGTGCTACAAGAATTGCACAGAGATGAAAACGCTACTGACAAAGGTTGGTTCATAGTAATGCAGTAAATCTTTGTCCGCCACCGCCTTCTAAGACTATTCAGTAATACGCTCTGCAGAGACAACTAAAACGTGATCTTGATGTTGTGGAGTGAATATTTCTTGAGTGGAAAAAGAAAGAATCAAAGAAAAAAGGACAGAAAGACACGGCTTTGTAAGCTTGTCTACACTGCAGCACTTATTAATTCTCTCTATAAACGTTTTCTAAACGTACTGCGGGGACGTTGCGAATACTTTTTGCGTAGCTGCAGACGTTTTAGCTCACTTTGGCTGCTCAAAGTAGTGTATTACGACATGCAGTGTCCATACATACGGGCGCGGAAAGACCTTTGACTTGTTTTATAAAACGTTATCTTGTCCGCTCACGTTTTAAATGCCTTGACAGGTGTTTCAGACACAGCCCATCAATTTCAATTCAGCCAGGCTCTGAAAACTGCACACGGCAAACAAATGTCGACAGCCTTTATTAAAATGTGACTATAGGTATACGCGCAAAACAACGCAGCATAGATATCCGTCAAGAAGAGAACCACGAACGACGTTCGTTACAGAAGCTAAGGTACTACATACCACATTTACTCGAGTAAAGCCCCGCCCCCCCTCCTCATTGGAACGCCAAATCTTGGACATACGCTATACTAAGCGCCACTCGCGAAAACCACGTCGTTAGGTGCTCCCAGAGTCACCGGTAGATGACGATAGTTGCTCTCAATGCCGACTGTGGTGACCGTGAGCGCTTTAACTGTTCGTAGTCCGTCGTCAGTGATTGCATTACTTCACGCTGCAGTCTCAGCAACGTTTTTTAGGCCTCAGCGGGCAGCCAAAAGCGCCTGACAAAGGCAAGACACCCACTCTGCAAAAAAAAAAAAAAAAAAAAAAATTGTTTGAAGGTAAACTGCGGGCCTCATACAAGTAATAAGGCAGGCGGTTTACAACGAAGCCACACGTAGGAACCGACTCACGTGTCCTGGTACGACTCAACAAAACATACGCGCATATAGACGTGTGCGAGGGCTAAAAATAGCAGCGCCACCCCGCGCTTGACAAACACAGAACGACGGCGCTAAACCCAGCACATGTCGAAGGCAGCGCCTCCCTGCAAGAACTGAATCGGGCGTGCAGGCACAGAAGAAGAAGCCAAGGAGGTCAGTAATCCCTCATCGTGGGTAGGAGCCACACGCGTGACAGGCAACAACAACAACAACAACAGTAGAAGCCGTCGTCGTTGACGGATTGACCCGCGCGGCGTCTACGTACGTCTGCGACGCGCATACCAGTCGGCCTACACAGGGGTCGTCAGTGTCAACCTCTGGGTCTTGGACGTGCGCATCAGATATAGAAACGTCGCGTAGGAGCCAACACCGAGGCGCCAATTGACTCTTTCCATTGGCTCTATATATGCCAGGCAGTAGACCTTTCTTGTGTAATGCTACAGAGTGAATTGGCTGCAGTCTGCGATGACCTTTGCACACAAGTCGGGCGGTAGGTAGAACGGAATCCGAAGGAGTGCCGGGCAGGCAGTCAAGCCCATTAGCCATGCGTTTCAAAGGCGACCGACAAAGAACACCAGGTCCCCTTCCTCGCTTAAGCCGGGCTGCAAGACGTTGCTACACTCGTAATCTCGTCCCAAGTGAGTTCCATTGAAAAAAAAATACATTTTTTTTTGCTTTTGCAAATATGTGTTGCTTACTGAAAGCTGTGCGTAATGAAACTGAGACAGATTCTTTTAGCTTTAGTGTTGTATGAGTTGCAATGTGTACTTGTAAGTTCCTCACAGGAAAAAAGGAGTAGCCCCGCACCACTTCTTGGTGCCAACATCTCATTTTTCAGGTCACTAATATAATGAAGAAAGATCAATCGCCGAAAGAAAAGAGAAAAATCTGGGGGCAAAGGCAGCAAGAAGTGTGGATCACTTCTGAGATGTTTGCCGGCCTCCCTCTCGAAAAGACGGCGCTATTTTTGTAATGCACAGAGGAAACGTATGTAATACAATCTGCGGATATTTTTTCACCACCATAAACTCCACCATTACCGTTTCTCCTATATCGACCTGCTTCTGGAAACTCTCTCCCTCGGGGAAAAAAAAAGGGGGGGGATGACAGTCAGATAAAATCTATAAAGGACGTGAAAGTCACACTGTCTGAGTACCTCAGAAAGAAAGAAAATCGTTTCCATGAAAAAAAATAATAAAAATACAGGAAGCCCCTCTTTTAATCTCGCAAATGTCGGAGGCGTTCCCGATAGATTTCTCGGCAATTTGGCAGCTTACAGCGCCTGCCATGTGTTCAAGCCTGCAGTGTGCAAGCTTCCTGACTCTCTCTCTGTCTCTCTCTCTCTCTCTCTCTCTCAATTCGGCATTTTTTTTTTCTTACCGCCTTCACACACCTTCGAACCGCACTTTTCGCGACCAAAATGGGGAAATTTCTGAACGTTATACACAATAGTTCCTGCATTGAAGTTCCGCTGAAATAGTCGAACCTTTCCAGACGCAGGTGCTATACTGATTTTTATTATTTCTTTTTTTCCTAATGGAAGCTTTCGAGGCCCTCTCGTGAAAAAAAAGTGGAAAGTGCAGCTCAACAATAAACACGCAAGAAAAAAAAAAAACTCGTGCAATAGAACAGGTGACGCGACCTGTGCAGAGGCGATAACGCTCCTGCTTTTTTCGAGCCCTCACGGAAAGAAACATTTATGGTTATCGAAGTGGTTCCGGCGAAAGCTGTTTCTGTTACAAGCGCACAGAAACCTTTCAGTCTCGACGATGTTCGGTGACCTCAATCGCCCCCTGTGAGATCCGCACCTTTATATTTATTCGGCGCATCTATAGCGGCAGTAACAAAATGAAGAGTTGCGTAGGTCAAAAGTCACGAAACTCGCGAGACATGCTTTGTATTTTCTTTTTTTTTCGTCGGCTCCTCTGCGCAAGGACAGTTGTTTCGATACGACTTGCCTAAGCGGCTGTTCACACTAGCATTTGCACGGTGCTTGCTTGCTGCTATAAAGTTGCGAACTAACAAATTTAGACGCGATTGCCCTTGCTGTGCTATAAAGAAAACTACGCTGCTTTTCTTTTGTCTACAACATGGTAATGTAGTCACGTACACCTATTTCACGTTAAGTGTCGCCGAACGAACGAACGAACGAACAGACGAACGGTCGAACGAACGAACGAACGAACGAACGAACGAACGAACGAACGAACGAACGAACGAACGAACGAACGAACGGACGGACGGACGGACGGACGGACGGACGGACGGACGAACGAAGGAACGAACGAACGAACGAATCTAGAACATGGCAACGTACTCGCATAAACTTGCTTCAAGCTACGCGACTTCTGTGCCATTTTTGAGATAAGCTTGTCCACGTTTACTATTTCTCAAGCAACACGCTGCCGCATGAATGAATGAATGAATAAATGAATGAATGAATGAATGAATGAATGAATGAATGAATGAATGAATGAATGAATGAATTGCCCTTAAAGCAAGCAAAGGTGCGTCGTCGTTCCAACGTTCGCGGCGTAGAGATGCGGCCCCTATTGACTAAGCTTAACTTCACAATGATGAATGCGGTGCATATACTCGTACATACTAAAACCTCACTCATGCATGGAAGACAGACACTGCAGTGTCGGTGAACGTCGCGCGCAGAGGTCGAGAGGCGGGAGCCGGGCGGCGACTGGCCCACTTTCAGGACTAAAACTTCGTAGAAAAGAAAGAAAGAAAGAAAGAAAGGAAGGAAGAAAGAAAGACGGAAAGAGGGAAACAGAAGTCGGCATCGCACGCTCGTGTGGGTGGCCACCCGGCGCGCTTCGCACTGCGACGGCGCGTATAGAGACGACGCCATGCAGTGACGCATCAGCGACGCCTCGCAAACGAAACTTAACCGAAATCTCTCCCCGACGGCTGGTAAATGAGCCTCTCTACACGGTCGGTGGTCCCAAAGCGGCGGGGAAAACTCGGGTTCGTTACGGTAGTTAAGCCGTTACAGTTACGCGACTCGAAAGCGAGAACCGCCTTGCGAGATCGTTAGGGAAGGGGCCCGGTTTTAAAGCACTCGGAATACCACGCGGAAAAATTGGAGAGGAAACGAAGCAAAATGAAAAAACGAGCCCGAAAAAAAAGAAAAGAAGAAACGCGGAGTTTCTAACTCACGCCCGTTTCGCTACTTTCCAGTAAACCGGTAATAAATCTGAACACATGAATACCCAAAACTTGCGCGCAGTTCTTTTCTTATAATTTAATGTGGCGCAAGTTAATTGCTACCTGCTCAGTGCAAGAGCAGCGAAGTGCCGGTTACTATTTTCGTTATTGTATACGCTTCTTTTCTAGTAGCCGTCCGCAAACCAAGTCACGCAACTTCGTATACACTCTATCGCTAGGCACACAGACACGAGGATGGGGAGAGGGGGTAATGGTGCGCTTCAAAAATGTAACGTCAACATCAGCCGTTAACTACACCGCCATCAGCCTCGATTCGAACATCGCTTTATAACGAGCCAAACAAGCCACTCGCACATACAGGTTACATGTGTAGCCACGGCGTAGCGCTATCACGATTCCCGGAAGCACGCGGAATCCACAAACGTCCGGTAGCTGCATTCGCCCTCGTGTGGCCCAAGTGAAAGCACACAGAGCGTGCGATCGCGGCGAAAGTGCGCATGCGCGTACGAGCGCGGCGTACCCGCTTCTAAGATGGCCGCCCAACCAAGCTTGCAGCAACACCCCGTTCACGTCTCCCGCTGCTGGGCTGCTGGGCGTATAACTCTACGGCACAGCGGAAATCCAGCACGTATAAACCAAGCTTGGCAGGCGTCCGTTAAACGCGGACGGCCAAGGGCCACTTCTACACTATATACGGGGCTAATCTCAATCGTATGCAGGACGTGTCATGGCGTTACACGATCCATACAAAGCAGCGAGATAGGGTCGATTTCCGCCTTTCGCCGGCGTTGCCCACAGCCACTCTCTGAAACGCAGCTTTCGGCTGGGCTCCTCTGTATGTTTGCCCGCATTCACTCGTTGTTTACGTTGTTTACTTTTGAGTTTCTACTTCTTTCAAGGCGAAGGAGTGCGGTTTTCCCAAGGAAACCAAGACGCTCTCTGAGAAAAAAAAAAGAAGAAAACAATCGCGGTCATCAGAGTCAGGCGCGGCGGTGCTGGCCTTCCCGCTGGTCTATAATCAAGCCGGGAGAAAAAATAAATCGTGCGAGCAGAGAGAGAGAGCGAGAGAGAGAAAACGGCCGATAGCAGCCGCGAGCTAAGTAGCTTCCGCGAATGATGCGATCGATAGGGGTCAATCGGAGCAACGCGGATCCACCCAAATGTCGACTCGGTTGTGGTGCTTTAGGATGCGCTTATATTACACGTTACACCTGGCACTATTCTGGCTATTAAAAAACGACGGAACGTCTCGTTCCGCGGAAGACGAGACGAGACGAGCGAGCGAGAGTGAGAGAGAGAGAGATAGATAGAGCAGATATCGAAGGAAGCGGGAAAGGGCCGTGGGCGAGCTCGCGGACACATTTTGTATGAATACGAGAGATCGTATTATATGTAGGACAAACGGAGGATGCGCGCGTGCATGCGCGTATCGAATGCGGTAGTCATCGCCCTTCCTGGAGTCTCACTGCAGCAGATCGCATCGACAATTTGTCGCGGAAGGGGTAAGTAAGGCGGTTCGGGAAGTTTATTTTAGAATAGGAAACGTCCAAATCACTGGCAAATCGCGTGTTGCATAAGCCGCGCCCGTTTCAGTGCCCGTACTCCTGAACATAGTTAGAGTTTTTTTTTATTTACGCTGCAGATATCCGCAACGTTCACGGAAAAATCGTGCTGCAAACCTATTTTAAGCACGCAAAAAAGAATAAAGAGAAAAAGAAGAATGACAGCCGTACAAGAGATAACTTCAGAACCGAATTCACGCGGAAATACGTCGTAAAGAGTGAAGACGAATTCTAGAACACCGCAACACAGTTTTATGGTGATTAGTGCCATAAATTAACAACAGGCACTGTAATTCGTCGCGGGTCGGCCCTGGAATTCCACTCACTCCAGGACTGATTCAACTTCAGGCAGTGTCCATTGACATCTACGGCTGCACGTGGTGGCTTCGCGTCGTTGTGTACAGGGGCATCAGCTGTTCGCTCCGCGTTCTTCTCTACGTCCCGCTCATAAATGAACACACACACGTACAGACACAGATAGAGCGAGTGAGTGAGTGAGTGAGTGAGTGAGTGAGTGAGTGAGTGAGTGAGTGAGTGAGTAAGCAAATAAATAAATAAATAAGAGTTCTGAAATACCAAAATATATGCAAGCCCCAGTGTAGGGTAGCAAACCGGAGACTCATATCTGGTTAACCTCCCTGCCTTTCCTCTTCATTCTCTCTCTCTCTCTTTACAGCGTCCGCTTGGTGCTACACGACCCTTTATGGATGAAGGAAGACACCTTGTTCCAAAGAAAACAAATTTATCACCCTCGAAAACGTCGCCAAATGGTAACCTCACGAAAAGGGTTCAGTTACGTGAAGACAAGGCGCACTCTGTGACGTCAGACAAGACGTAAGAGCTGCCGATGCGACTTATAGGGGCGAAATTTCCGAAAAATTATGTAGAAGTTCTTCTGTGGTAATGGATGTATTTGCGACACAGAAAAAATGCAGAGTTCCAAAAAAAAGAAAACGTTCAAAACAGTGATGCAGCCCCAGTAACTTTGGTAACCTTTCTTTGCAGTGGATCAGTGAGTGGTGCATGATGCACGAACGTTTAGACGCGACATAAAAAAAAACTTTGCCTTCCCCCCCCCCCTTTCTTTTTTTGCTCGAAAGTGCATCTTTTTCTGCCAAATAAACGCAAACGGTGCTTGGATTATAGTACAACAAAAGGCTAAAACGACCTAGTGTTTCCGTTTAGCGTCTCTCGGAGAAACAGGAAATGAATAGCTGGGTCGAGGGGCACTGGGTCAACACGTCCGCCAACAGAAGCACGCGGGCGGCACAAGTTGAACAGGAAATCACTTTTGACCGCGAGGCGCCGATCTCGGGGAGCGCCGAAGATAATTCGTTTACCGCCGCGCCACTTGAGACTTTCGCGTCGGTGTAACCAAGTTAAGCAATGCCGCTCGCTGCTGCAATGGGAAAAGGACGATCAAACGAGCTCGAGCCAAGAGCGCGGGCGCGTTGCATTTCTATAACTTCGGTAAATACCGTGGAGGACAAGGCACGCGCTGCTCTTATCCGACGCTTAGAACAACGTTGCCGCTCGAATTCGCCTCCAAACTGTTGACATCTGCGGCTCGTCTACAAAGAAAAATAAAAGAGAAAGAAAAGAAAAAAAGAAGAATGAAGAACGAAACGGAAACATATGGATCGAACGAGAGGAGAGAGGAATAAATAGACAGGAAAAAAAGCAGAAAGTAGAAAGAAAGAGAAGCAGGAATGAATAACGAAGGAAGAAAGGAAAAGAAGCATTGAATGAAAAAAGTGAGAGAGGAAGGAAGGAACAAGCGGATGGGAAGGAATTAATGAAAAAGAAAGCGTCAGGAACAGAGGAATGGACGAAGAAAGAAAAAACGGGGAAGAACTAATGAACAAATGCAAGAAAGAAGGATGGAGAGGAGGAATGAATGAAATAAGAAAGGAAGAGAGGGAGGAAGGAACGAAGAGGGGAATGAACGAAGAAATAAAAGACGCGAAAGAACGAATGACGAATAGAATCAGAATGGAAGAGAAGGAATGATGCATAGAACCGAAAAGGAATAAAAAAAAGTAATAAAGGAAGAAAACAAAACGGAATGAACTAATGAATGAATGAATGAAGGAATGAAGGAAGGAAGAAAGAGAGTCAGCCGCATTATTATAGTACATTGCAAAACAAAAGTTTTCGCTTAACCCGAGGGAAACCGGGAGGCCCATTCGGATCGGGCGCTTTTAATTCGCAATAAAGCATCACCGAAAAATCATAATTTCTCTCTTTTTTTACGATTGCTTAAATTAGACGGCCTAACAAATCAAATTATCGCCAGACGACGGTGTATAAACCAAGGCATATCGATTGCGATCCACCGAGATAGAGGAAGCGCTTAAAAAAACGGCCTCGTAAAAAGGTCTCGCTTAACCACGAGCCGTTTAATTCGTTGTTAAAGCGCGCGCACGAGAACCGAGTCAACAGTGCGGGCTAAAAAAAAAAAAAAAAAAAAAAAAAACACGAGCGAGCGAGCGAAGGCACGAAGAGGAAAATCACACAATGCGCCTTGAAAGCGGGCATCACTGCACAACCAGCAAGGTGCGTTTCCACAAGCGACCACTGGATGGCGGCACCCACCGCGGCGCCATGAGGAAAAAAAAAAAAGGTGATGTGCGGGAAAGCCGCGTGCACAGCGCGGCGTGAGGCTGGCAGGAAAGACGATGAGTCAGGGGGCAGTTGATATCGGGCCCAACATTGTTCTCGCAGTCAATTTTTCCTTCTTTTTTCTTTGCTTTTCGCTCTGCGGCATAAAACGTGCCCCATTTTATGTACACATGTATGCGTAACGATCACGTGATGTTGATTGAAGCCCATCAGGTATCGATATTGCGGCCCATAGATCCACAGGTCAGACCAGGTCAGACGGGCGGCTTGGGTGCAGCGTGGCTCTTGAGAGGATGCGTGAGTACGTCCCGGGACAACTCGACAAGAGGTGCTGTAGATATGCTAGGGGTGCTGAGAGAGGACAGAAGCGGCAAGTCACGCCTCATCGACGTAGACTTAAATCTTCACTGCAGGTCGGTGTCCGAGATTTGGACCCGGGGGGTTGTGGCTTAACGACGGCTTTCTGCAGTGCGAGTCTGCGTATACCTGCTGCATTTCTTTTTCGCCTGATTTCGTAACGTATGTATCGCTAATAACCGTTCTACACAAGCCGTAAACGTGGGAGAAGGTGCATAAAATAGAAATGGTTTTATGGACTCACCGGACGCAGAGAAGGGACAGGGCTCGTAGAAATACTTGGACCGAGGACTTAGGCACCTGGAAAAATAAAATTGACTTATATTAAGTTCCCGGACGTCTTTTAGCGACAAAATCACGACACGATCATGAGGCACGCCGTAGAGGCGGGGGACTCCGGATCAATTCTGACAGCCCGGGGTTCTTTAACGTGCACCTAAATCTAAGTACACGAGCGTTTTCACATTTGGTACTTATGGAAATGCGAACTGCCATGGCCGGGATCGAACTCTCGACCTCCAGCAGCAGCGCAACATCTCATCTGCTAAGCAACCGCGGCAGGTAAGGGAAATAATATGCAAAGGCGTTTATCTTAAGCACACGCGGCAAAACGAGATTACAAAGTTAGTTAATTCGAGTTTAATGGCACAAAAGCGACTAAGGCCATGCTGCGGAAGACGAGATTATAAAGGATATATAATAAATACAAAGGCCACATATAGGGAATCCACACTTCCACCGCTATCAATATTTATTAGAGACGTTGGCGGTAATTAGTTCCAGTCTGCGATTCCAGTCAGTGCAAGACATCAAAGTGCAAACTTGACAGTACTTCGCAGCATAAAACCAAGTGGTTTTATGCATCAGTTGAAACACATCGACATGTTTCATTTATTTCTGTCCTATTATTATTATTATTATAGTTGTTGTCGTTAACAGAAAGAGAAACAATCTTAGTTTTTTGTACACGCGAACCTAAATGCTGGAAGGCCACACTGCTTTCTAATAAGCGAGAAAAAAAGACAGCAGCGTTCTCCCAGTCGACGGAACGGCCGGCACTGCTTCGAGCAACAGCACCTCCACCGATTGAAAAGTACAACAACAGTGCGTCCAGACGTCCGCGGTCCACGTCGGACTCCGTAGTCGAGACGATAGTTGTCGCACACAACTGACGACCTGCAGCAACTGCTTTCTCGCTCAGTTAACGCCTGTGGCGACAGCTGCGCAAATCAAGCAAGCTACCGCCGGTCACTAGAGTCCCCTGACTCTACTCCAGTAGTCCCGTAGCTCCACCGCTAAAGTGGATGTCCTGCGGAGCGGACAAAGTGAACCTTGAACAGAAACAGTAGTGTGCAACCACCACCACCACCACCACCACCACCACCACCACCACCACCACCACCACCACCACCACCACCATCATCATCATCATCATCATCATCATCATCATCGTCGTCGTCGTCGTCGTCGTCGTCGTCGTCGTCATGCGATGTTATACTGGTGTCTCATGGCGCAATTTCAATTAGGATAGAAAGTGCCGGCATTATTACCCTGTCTGCCGCCGCTCCCACAAACCATATCCCCAGCGTGGATAAGAAGGCTAAAAGCAAATCGTTCAAGCAGGTCTCCTTTCTCCCTCTCTCTCTCTTCACCTAGATGTCACGGGGTGGGAGACGTATTCTTTAAGTGTTCATTTCGTCCGCTGCTGACGTCTGATTGCATGCGTCGGAAGGAGACAGGCGCCCCCAGCCAATCAGCAGTTCAGCAGCAGAAGAAATGGACATGTCCGCTAGTCGAACACTTACAGCATACCCCGCCAGCTCTAGCTTGTCAGATGTGTGCCACTGAACGTTCCGCAGCAGCCCATCGCTAGCTTTCAACAAGCCAGGACACGAAGTCGCGCGGGAAGGACCGAGCGTAGAGTGCTCCTATAAGACTAGTCGGTGGTGACGGTGGTTTATTGAATTCGCGTACTCAAACGACTGACCAGCCAGTCAGTGACCGCAGCTCCACGTAAGATAACATAAACAAAAATAAACCTGACAACTGGACCACCACAGTCACTTACATCGTCTAATATCAGTTTTGTTTAATTTAGCCATGAACATGGCTCCATTGACATTTAAGGCTAAAAAAAATAAAATAAAAGAGAAATAAATAGAGATAAAGCAAAAGCTCCCGGTTGTCTTTTTCGTGTGTTCTTGGACCGCCGAAACCCGCACTGGAGCAGCAGCGTATTATTTCCTCTAACTTACACCGTATGCCTCCACCATCCCATCGATCGCCAGGTTTCAATACACCATGAAACAACGTACCATGTAAAGGAACTGATAGACGGAGTGTTCTAATCAGAATGGTTGACGGTGATGGAGAGTAACGTGAAAACATAAATAATAATAATAATAATAATAATAATAATAATAATAATAATAATAATAATAATAATAATAATAATAATAATAATAATAATAATAATAATAATAATAATAAATAGACGCTGCCACGAGATGCACTTGGATTAGCACATTTCATAGCAAACTAGTTGTTTTGCTATGAAAGTTTGCTATCATAAGCTAGAGCAACAGCTCTAGCTTATGGTAGCATAGTGTTCAAAGTCGATGCAACGGCGAGCGACCCTTCAGTCAGTGACCGAACCTCTACCAAAGCTAAGAAAGGCACCCGAGAACTGCGCCATAGCGGAAGTTTTTCACATCTTCCAGATTTTGTTTTTTTTTCTTTTTTTAATTTTCTGTACACACGCCCCCACTGACTTTCAAAGTTATGAGAGATACTGAGTGAGAGAGAGAGAGAGAGCAAAAATAAAATAGATAAATGTTTCTGGTGTGTGTCTTCTACTACTCGTGTCTTCATAGACCGCTGAACGCCGCGTTAGAGCAAGCAGCAACAGCAGCGCGGCGGTACCTTGCCGAGACGTGCTCCGAACATTCACCGCACTGCCGCTGCCTCGCTACTGCTGCCGGTGCCCGTGTTCCTTCCTTCTTCTCCTACCTCATCATGCTTTAACGCGGGACGACGACGACGGCGGCGGCGGCGGCGAGCAAAAGGAGAGAGAGGGGCAAGAACACACACACGCGCGCCTCTCGCTTGACGGTAATGGCTTTCCACACGAGGCGCCATTCTTTCTTGGAGCGCCCCGTCTTGCGAGGCCTCTCTTTTTCTTTCATTTTCGGCCAAGGGCCCTTCTCTAACGTCGTTCTCCGGCTCTTGCCGTTCTTCCTCCTCCTCCTCCTTTTCCTCCATGCGTGGTCCGTCCTCCGCCGCTTCTCGGTTCGGGTCATTTGGCATTCCGAGTTTCGCCACCGGCCCCACCGGTCCCCAGTCTGATACAGCGCCGCACAACACAGCGCAAGCCTTGATGAGCTGGCCGCCCGAGCTTCGGCCATCCAATGCGCTCAAGGCTCTGCCACCGACAGGTGTGGGGAAAGAAACAACAGCAGCAGCAACAACAACGTACATTCGGTTATAATCCCAGTGCCGATGACTGCCAGAACCCTCGAATGAAGACACGCACGAGAACTCTCGCAAGTCAAAAGTTTGCGGGCCACGGGAATTGAGAAAAGGCTGAACTTCCGCAGCAGATTTGTAACCGCAGCCAGCAAAACCGTCCAGCACTATCATTCGCGCACCTACTAGCATGTATGCCTGGAATTCTGATACCAGGCGGCGTGCGACGGGGCCGGAAACATTCACTGTTTGCTCGGATACAGTGGTCCGTGCACTTTTCACGTCGGCCGTATACGCGTTTAACCGCGCATTCTATCTTAGCTCATTTAGGCCATTCCGTCGAATCGCTGCCCATGATAAATGACAGGGGACGGCATGCGGTTGAGTACGAAACGTGCACCAGCCCAATTCTCAAGTTTTGGATACTCCTCGCTATGACGCGGTTAGTGACTGCTCTTTTCCACGAAATGGTTACACCGATTCTGAGTTGACAAAACCCCTTCCGAGTGCGTCGTTTTCTGCCAGCAATTAATTTGTTGGTGGGATTACCTTGGTCAATTTCAAAGCCCAGCGTTACAAACGAGGGCATCAGAGCATGATAGCAGGCACCACCATCGTTAGCATTAAGTACAGTCAACAGCAAAATTTTACGGAACAAGAGATCTTGAGGAAAAGGTGAATATCTGTGCATCCTCATAACACAGCCTATATTATTCGCATTTACAGCCACTACCAGTACATGTGAACAACATTGTTATGTTCGGTTTTACTGGCTGCTGTTACAGGCTGCTAGAAACTGAACTTTTTCTGAGATCCCGTGATCCGTAAACTTTTGTGTTTGACTGTACATCCTAAAATGAGCTCCATCACGCGATGGCATTGCTGCGACGGACGCAATATCTGAGCATCAGGTGT
Organism: Dermacentor variabilis; assembly: GCF_050947875.1. Taxonomy (NCBI): domain Eukaryota; kingdom Metazoa; phylum Arthropoda; class Arachnida; order Ixodida; family Ixodidae; genus Dermacentor; species Dermacentor variabilis. Next base: position 138,290,939 of record NC_134573.1, read on the forward strand.
TCTTGTTGCGCCATCTAAAGGTTTACAGCGAGACCAGAAACCGAGATTGGGCCTTTGGAACGTAAAACCACACGAACTACTGCTACATGTCACCGCCGGCGCACTTTACAACTGGCCCAAGTCGCTTCGTCGAATGACGAGTCCATCCGCTTTAAGCCTCCTACAGTCGCCATATAGGTAGCCGGACCACGACCAGTTGAAGAAACAGGACAAGCTCAAGCTCACACTGGTCAGTCGTGTCACTGTTTCAAGTTCTGGAGTATTTCGCCACCTGAACAGTCACACAAAAGCTGCAAGTTCCGAACGTACGCACGGCAGTCGATTATTTAAACAGAAGAAAAGAAAGAGCGCAGAATTTCAGTCGGCGGGGTAGCCACTCATCAGCAAGGCGAGGCGCGCCTCTATACCTTTTTATGCTCAGTTCGTGGTTCAGAGTCTGAACACGCATGCGCCCTCATTTCGCCACGGAGTTCCAACGTTTCCACCACGCCGCGCACAAATTCCACGCGCCTTCCCTCTTGAACCTTTAACCTTTTCCCCACGGGCCGCACGCTCTCGAAGAGAGAGAGAGAGAGAGAGAGAGAGAGAGAGAGAGAGAGATCCCAATGACTGCGCAATCGGGGGCAATAAGTGAGTCCAGGCGACAGCTTGCGCGGCAACTCCCGCTCCTCCTACAGAAACAGCACGATGTGTCGCGATCCGCCCACGCAACCCTTACGACGAACGGCTGAGCGTTACGTACAATCCTTTCAAAGTAGAGGGCTATAAGAACAAGCTGGCCGTATGGCCGACCTTCCTGCTTCGAATAAATTCACCCTCTCTCCCTCCCTCGAACACGGCAGTGCACCTGACGTTCCATGCCCTATCTCACCAAGCACCTTTCCCCCTTTCCCGTTGCAAACACCGGAGCCAAGGCACACAGGCACTCTGTAGGCACCACGACGGTTAACTCAACAACAAAACGAAACGCCACAGGACGCAGTTGATCTCGCCGCCAGCTTGCACAACCCTGCGAACTACCTCCAGACGGCTCGGCCCCACTCTCTCTCTCTCCTTAAATCTTCGTCTGCTGCTGATTCTGCTGCCACCAGTCTCCGAGGCCACTTTGCCCCGGTGCCGGCAGGCGCCATCAAAATGCGACAGATGTCGGCTTTCCCAACGCTTTAATTTCGAAGAGGCCAGCCAGCCAGCGTTCGCCGCACGAACGCGCCCGCCGTCAGACTGCGCCCGTGTCGACAGCCTATGCGCGAAGCTAAGCAAATTAAAGCCTGAGCGGGGGCTCTCTGCATACATGCTGAAGAGCTTGAAAATTTCGCAACCTTACGCGGCGGGCTCGCGCTCACCGACGGAGTTTCGCGACGAAAAAAAAAAAAGGAACAAGGAAAAGCACGTCGGAACAAAATCTACAGACTTCTGTATTCAGTTCCTAATGAGATAGCCTGCAAAGGGGCCTAGATCTCGAAGTTGCCTGCCTGCGATCTGACGTTACTATGTGAGTAAAGTCAGTGAATTCTGATCTGTAACAAGTGGTGGTTGGTGCTGCCAGGGCTAAAGCTGCATGCTAAAAAAACAAGAAAGAAAGAAAGAAAGAAAGAAAGAACTGTTGCGCAAGCAACATCTCTTGCACTAGTAATGTGTGAATCTATATTAACACTCTACTTTTGAAGGAGGGAAGATAACCGATGGTCATTAAGGGTTACGGATTGGATTCCAAGAGAAGGGAAGCGTAGCAGGGGCGGCAGAAAGTTAGGTGGACGGATGAAATTAAGAAGTTTGCAGGGACCACATGGCCACAACTAGCACATGACCGGGATAGGGGGAGAAGCATGGGAGAGGCCTTTGCCCTGCAGTGGGCGTAGCCAGGCTGATGATGATGATTAATTTTATTTAGATAGATAGATAGATAGATAGATAGATAGATAGATAGATAGATAGATAGATAGATAGATAGATAGATAGACATAAAAGCGTATGATTTTTTATGTGCGCCAGTACGCAAGTACGCCGGTACCGATTGATTGATTGATTGATTGATTGATTGATTGATTGATTGATTGATTGATTGATTGATTGATTGATTGATTGATTGCAGAAGTTGACGTCGGTGGGCTCACCGCCCGATTCTACACGTCCCATCGTTAGTCGAACATCTGCCTTTGCATTTGCGGCTTCCTTTAGCAATCCGCCGCTTCTTTCCTCACAGAAAGCAGAGATCCGACATACGCTTTCGCCGTAGTTTCTCACCGCGCTCGTTAAACAGCGAGTCGTCTCGCAAAAAAAGTTCGAACAAGCGAAAGCGCGCCGCTAATTAACACCGTCGAGCAGAACTCTCCCGTCTTGTCATAACGCAAGCGGCCAGACACAGCAAACAAGACAACCATACGCGTCCTTTCCTGCAGGGCGATAAACGAAGGAAGGAGGCGGATAGAAATGCTTGCGTGTGCGCACGCCACGAGGGTACAGCGCGGCCTCCTTCCAAGAGAAATACAGAATGATAGATAGAAAGATAGATAGAGAGAGAGAGAGAGAGAGAGAGTAGTGGTGAGGAAGGGATTCTCATCCCCCACATAGCCGCTTCGCACACGCAGCCCGAGAGGTCCCCAGGCAGCGTTCAAGCGTGCCGATCGGGAGCATCCAGCGGATCACGTTCGTGCCTAATCGCAAACGCCGAGTAAACAAAGCGACGCTGCTGCCGCCCGGCCGCCCGCCGCTGCTGATGCCAGGGGTCAAACGGACGACGAATCCAGCAGAAGCAGCAGGCAGCGCGGTAATTAACAGGCCGATGAGGGCGAAACTCGAACAAGAGCGCTGAGACGTAGGAGGAGACGCGGTATACGTACAAGTACGGGGAGACTAACTGGCGCGGCCAGACGGAGACGGGACTGTGCTACACGAGGAGGAGAAAGGGAGAGGGGGAAGGGGGGGGGGGTCCGCACGCGCGTAGGCTCGACGTGATTCATTAATTCGGGCCCACTCCATTAGTGCCTCTTCCTGGGAGCGCCTTTATAAGCGGGGAGTATACGTCTCAATGAGAGCCAACGAGACGTAGCGGCCACGTGAGACGAAGAGGCAAAAAGAAAAAAAAAAGGGAAAACGATAAGCGCGGTACAGAGTCGGCAGCTAGGCCTAATATAGCACGGCTCGACTTCGGCCCTCCCTGCTTGGTTCGGCAATGGGATCGGCGGAACAAGCGACGCCGAGCAACAGCGGTTGCCCGGGAGACCAAATAGCCCCATCACGAGGCCAATGGGCAGAGACCGAAGCAAGCGCTTCAGCGCCTCGATACCCTCTTCGTAGCACAGGGTTTGTTTTTTCTTTCTTTTTGCTTTTTTCCTTTTCTCTCGCCGACGGCACGCTGATCTGCCACTCTGCTCGGCTGCGACCTTAAATAGCCAAGAAGGCGAGTTCGCGACAGCGGGTCCACTTATACATCGCTGTCGCCGGGGCGCGACAACAGCGATAGCTGGGCGCCCTTGTACGATAAACTGTTTGGATTCCTCGACGAAGTCGATCAGAATCGAAATTCTCGGTTATTGTCATCGATGTCGATGCGCAGTAAACTTATGAAGGAACATTTCAATGCAGATCGACATCAATGAGGATAACAAGTGTCATACTGGCGGCTATAGCTGTATAACGGTTTCCGACGAAATGTTGAACGCAAATATGCTTCAATGAATTCAACAGTCTCCAGTTAGTGCAATATCAAAAGTCCAAGAAGAAACATTTACGCAGAAACACCTCTGGGAAGTTGTCTAAGTATGGGTAAGCATTGTGCCACTTGCTCATCTCAAAGCAGCCCGGTGTCATTATCAATGTTACGAAACTTGATCTGACTATTATAAACCCTTAGCAATCCTTATTGGCTGTTACCAACCTTATCGGAATCGATCTGAGCCTTATCAACCCTTATCGGTCGTGTCAATCCTTATCGCAATCGATCCGATCTTCATCAACCCTTATCCGTCCTTATCAACCTTATATGACATGATCCGACCCTTATCAACTCTTATGGGACTTGATCCGACCCTTATAAACCCTTATCAGTGCTTATTAATTGCATCAGAATTGCTCCGGCTAATATAAGCCCTTATCGCTCTTTAGCACTTTATCATTCCGCGTGGGACCATTCTTAACCGAGATGAAACCCATATAATCCCTCATCACTGCTTACCAACTCAGTGACTGCTTATCTGTCTGCAGTGTGCTGCGCGACGTGACGCGCATGAGCCCTCAAAGATTGGTGGCATTTCGGTCTGTGAAGGAACGCCCCAACGGAAAGCAACTCCCGCGACGAGCGAAACGCATCGAGGATGTGGCGTGTGGCATTACATTTTCGCAAAATAAGAATTTTCCCGATTCCTACAATGCTACAAGTTGGCTCTACATGTGGTCCTAGAGATGGCTTATTTTTATTCCACCATCACCAAATCATACAACAACGCCTTCGTAGAAACTGCAGTCCTCCTTTACATTTGTTTTGTACCGCCACTAAGACACACTCATATGGTTCAGATACATTTCGCCGTCTGCGAGCGTGGCTATTTAGCCCGCTTGCATCGAACTTGGTCTTCTTGGGTCATTTTTACGAAAAACATGAAAAGAAGAAATTGCTGAAAAGTCTTTTTAGCCTTTATGCACGAGCTCGAAAGTGAAGCTCCTGGAAGGTACGCTGATGACATTGCAAACATGAAACGCGACTCGCAAAAGTTTGACGCAGGGCGCTATAAAGGCGCCCGTGTTCGGTCACGTGTTCGGTCAAAACCGTGCCTTGCCTTCTGAGAAGGCGACCCGTCAAACATTTGATCGATGAACACCGCCACGCTTCTGCGAAAGTTATTTGAAATGTATTGGAACGGCGCATTAGTAATTGACACCGAGTGATATTGCGTCACCATTCCAATACTACTTCTACTCGGTGCTCTACAGTGATGTTTCCATGGGGACCAGGATACCAAGCTTCAACAGTACTTCGCCTCTATAATAACTCCTCTAAATGACGAAGACTGTTCAATCAGTGGTCCGATTACTGAACAGGAGGTAGAGGTTGCCATTGATCACGTTAATCCTGTCAAAAACTCCCGGTCCTGAAGGCATTTCCTGTTAATTTTATACAACCTTTAAATCCATCTTTACGCCTGTTCTACTGAAGATATTTTTGATGAGTTTTGAATTAGAGGATTTACCACGGTCTTTCACAAAAGGCCACGCAGTGTTAATACCTAAATGTACCGACAGAGAAAAATTACGTTCTATTGAGGTTTATAGACAGATTACACTGTCAGACGTTGCCTACAAAATTTTTGCGAAACTTTTGCCAAATCGCTTGCAGGTAGCGATTTCAATCCTTATTGGTCCTCATCAAACATGTGGTATCAAAGGCCATTGATACAAACTAACCTATACGTCGCTCGTACGATTCTTGGGTACTGTTCCACTTCTTATGAGCAACTTGCTATGATTCAGATTGGCCTCGCAAAAGCATTTGATCGGGTCCGGCATTCCTTTCTATTTTCTCTCTTATCACACGCCAATGTTGGCTCCACAGTCATTAATGCCGTTCGACTTTGTTATAGTCATTGTACAACTCGCTTCGTTGTCAATGCCTTTCAAATCCGTCCACATCCGTTCTTCCCTGAAAGAATGATGTCCTATGTCCCCCACTCCTCTTCGCCCTTCACATAGAAACGCTCTGTTTGAGCATTTTGAATTGCAGCAACGTTCGTGGTTTTAATATTCTTGGTAATGAGATAAAGCTGTTAGCCTACGCTGATGATATCGCATTCTTCTGCAACGACAAGCCCAGCACCGATAAAATTATTTTTATCATAGAAGACTATGGTACTGTCTCCCGCGCGCAAATGAATAGCTCTAAGAACTCAGTGCCATGGTTTGGATCTCTGGCCATTAGATCATACCATTATGCTGGCATTGAATGGCCTTGTGTGTCACCTAATTATCTAGGAGTTCCACTGCATGCCTGCAAGTCAAACGCACGCTACTGGAGAGAGCGCATTCCAGCCCTCGAGCGTTACACAAATACCTTTGTTCCGCACCGTCTTCCAATAAGTGGCAGAGCAGAAGCCGGCAACATGTTTTTGCAACATGTTTTCTATGTCTTTCAGGTTCCTCACTGCGCAATGCTTTACATTCAACGTTTTTACAGGATTTTCTCAACATTTTCATCGTCTTCTAATTTTGAACCTATGAGACGCAACATTTTTTTTTCGACTGGTGAGTGCTGGAGGGTTAGGTTTGGTGCATTCATATATTCGACAGAGAGTCTCACACTTTCTCTTTCTTTCTTTTTCGGCATAGCTCTCATCCGGCATTACGAGCCTTCTCGCAGGTTAACCTGGTTCACGTCCTGCCAGAATTGGCGGTGTCTTCAAATTTTCTTTCTAGACCTTGTTTATGGGGGTTCATGCGTGAGGTTTGTTTTTCTATTGCTTTTCAGACTGTTCGTTTCTCTAAAGATTACTTACTCACTGTGTCACGAAAAATATCTTTAAAAAAATTTAATATCGATGGTGCTCCCGCCGCTGTTTTATCGATCAGTATACATCAGATGGTTCATATCAGATGGTTCATATATATATGGTTCGATCAGATGGTTCATACTTGAATTAGGAAAGAACAACGCCAACTAAGACAATCACGAGCGGAAGAACGACACAGGACAAGCGCCTGTCCTTTGTCGTTCTCCCGCTCGTGATTGTCCCAGTTGGCGCTGTTCTTTCCTCGTTCTTTTACCCAAGTAACGCCATCTATAATGCACGATGATTACACAGGGCGCTCAAAAAATGAATGCCTCGGTACGGCGCTATAGGCTATGTAGTTCACGGTAGAACAAGAACAAAGGGCGCGCGGAACTCACCGTTGCGGAGATCCCGCGCTCTCCATGAAGGGACCCAGGCGGACACCGTAGACGCCGTAAGGGTCCACCACGCCGCCGCACTCGTCTTCGGGGTCGTTGACGCAACTTGAAGGCTGCAACAGATGCGTTTCCCGACGCAAGAACCCCATCCCCACCACCGGTTATCACACCACCTCGAGGTGTCGAGATATATATATATATAGCCGACTGTGTCATCTATAGTGAGCGGCGTTAACGAAAACTAGAAGCGATCAACTGTGGACGAACGAGGAAAGGCCTCAGCTTGAACATAACGTTTCGACGAAGAGAAAGGGAGAGAGAAAAAACGTTTAATAATCCGAATCAGTGAGCAAGAGTTTTTCTTCACCCAAGGCGCAGAGGTTTTTTTTTCTTTTTTTTCCCTGAAAGGCGTTAGGTAGCAATGGCCGCCAGGATTAAGTTTTCATTAAGACTCGTCCTCTGCATAGCTACTCCTCGGACCAATTGCAAAGAAAAAAAAAGGACAAACACTCGAGTATGTAGATTTAGGTGCACGTTAGAGAATCCCAGGTGGGTCAAACCTATTCCGGAGTCCCCCACTATACGGCGTGCCTCACAATCGGATCGTGGTTTTGGAACGTAATACCTCGGAATTTGTCGTTATTTATATATATTTTTAGTTAGGGCTTTAAGGAGCCGTGTGTAGTATAGGTAGCCCCAACAAGTCTTCAACAAGTCCGCTGTAAAGTCGGGCAAGTTCGGTGAAAATTTCTTAAAACTAAATAATGGGGTTTTACGTGTCTAAAACCATGATTTGATTATGAGGCACGCCGCGGTGGGAGGGGGAGGTGAGGGTGGAGTGAGGACTCCGGAATAATTTGAACCACCAAGAGCTCTTAAACGTGCACCTAGATCTAAGTACACACGGTCTGTAAGGGCTACCTAGCCGTAACAAGTCTTCGACAAGTTCTCTGTATGACGAAGCCTGAATGTGAGGGCTAGTACCAAGCCCTGCCCTGAGTCTTCCACATGCAGAGTCATGTTAATGAGGACTACCTATAGCCCTGGCGAATATTAGTCCGTACACGTTAAAGAATCCGAGCTATGACGAACTTTGACGAAGTACGCCGAACTTTAACGTTAGCACCAGGTTGAGGCTTTCGTTCATTGCCCACTGTTGACCACCTAGTTGACCACTCCATCATCCGGCGAACACTCTGCCTTGTCCGAATGAGTCAGGCTAGGACATCGAGAATACGGTTCCTCAATTGAGGCCTATTAGCGTAACGCTGACCCAGCGGCGAAAACATTCCGAGGTCACTGAAACACTCCCTTTGAAAGAGTACCTATTTTAAAACTCGGGTATTTGAAATATATTCACTGCGTCCTTAGATGAAGGCGAATGCCGATGTATGCAGCAGAGCTAACTGTTGCGGAACCATAATATCAAGAGCAACTCAGAATGAACAACCGACAGTACTTTAAGTTGAATTCATTTTGTATTTCTCTTGTTAAAATTCAACACTGAGGGATCAGCTGCATAAGATACACTAATGCCGCACATAAACCACGACCGGAAACAAACCCGAAGCTCGATTAGATGCAACGATTTCGATGGCTCTTTGGAACTTGGTAACACGTTTTCTTTTGTTTTCTTTTTTTCTCAGCTCTGATCTTTCTCTTCCCCCCCCCCCTTTTTTTTTTGAAGGTTCCTCGGAGATTTCTTGGATTTTTTCCGAATGTAGAAGCGGTGTGACAGCGACGAAGGCACATATATCTTGCTACAGACAATGCTTGTGAAGACATGCTTCCAAGCATATCCGCGGCTGGCTATACACAGCCAGTTTTCTTTAACTATATCTCCATCGCATCCTTCGATTCTCCCTCACCCACACCTCGCTAACGTTTCTACGCTAACGTTTCTACAGCTACGAACTACAACTACAAAACAAAACAAAAAATAGAAGGGCGTTACCATGTATTTGCCAGGTCTGTAATACCGAGGCGCCCTATAGCCCAAATTATTGGTAATATCGTCCTGGAACAAAGAAAGGCAGAAAGAAAACAGCGAAAAACCAAATATCAAAACAAGGAAAAAATGAAAGAAAGTATATGCGGCGTCAATAGTTAGCAATCTCGTCAGGTCTGTTCCTTTAATTAAGATGATAAGGAAGTAAGAAACTAAAAAAGGCTAAGAAACTAATATCGGCAGCACGTGCCGGCCGTCGGGTAATTTTTTTTTTCCCTTCTAAATCCGCGACATCGTGATAACAATCGATCATTCATACAAACAGTGACACGCACACCGTCCAGTTTATAACGTCAAAGCATTAGAATGAAGTGAAAAACACCAGGACGTATGAAAAGATAAAACTAACCCGCTGCTTCCGGACAACGTGCAGCGTATTAAATAACAGCTTCCCTTCCATGAATCAAGTTCCGGCTCGCGAATTTCGCAAAGCTTGTTTTGGTTACGCGTAGAACAACAAAAACAAAAAAATGTAATCGCTGTTATACGATTAACCGACCATCATCCACGCTAACCGGACGAGTTTTCAATTAGTGGAGGAACGGGAGAAAAATCTGGTCAGGCCAGTTGAATGACTATAATGGTGACCGGCTTGTCGAGGGGGAAGAAAAACATTCCTTCCTTCGCAGAAACTTTTCAAAAAAGTGCGAAATATTAAATAGCGCTTTCTTGACTGTCTTTTTTTATGTATAAGGCCGTGACGGAACGCGTAATATGAACACGTCGTACCACACGGCGCGGCAGAATTAGCTTTCCTCTCCCTCGGCGATTTTCAGTTTTCAGAGCGCACGCTAGTGATCGCGGAAACAAAGGCATGCTTTCGAAGGAGGAGTTATCAACCACCAGTTCAAAAAGAGATTTTTTTTTTAATGAATTCTCAATGACTCCTGCTGATCCAGTTCGCGGCAATAAACGATCATAGCAAAGCTTTAAAATTCCGCTAGAAGGCGTCGACGCTTACTGTGAAATACAGCGTTAGCTTCTTTGAAACGTACTAGAATTCGGCAGAGGGGCATATTATTATTATTATTATTATTATTATTATTATTATTATTATTATTATTATTATTATTATTTAAAACATTTGTAGCACGATGCAAGGAAGAGCGCGCTACACATCCGGGGTAAGAGCGACGCGATCCGCAGTCACTCCGCCACGTGACCCGACCACGTGACCCGGCCACGTGACAGACGCGACCTGCATCGGCTGAATGTCTCCGGGTGCTAGGGGACGTAGCTGGACAGAGCCAAGGTAATGTTTTCCGTCGCTTGGAGATACCAAAATTAATTTTTTTTGCATTCCGCGTAATTACAAAATTAGTCTCAATTAATTCATAAACTTTTCAAATACCATGATTAGATGAGAAAGCGTCAATGAAAGAATTGTAGAGGAACATAAACAAAGCTCTCGATACAGCTTTCTGTTGCTCATTATACGTGCTACATAAAAGTGTTTTCTCGAGCGTGAAAGAAGCCCCGCGAAAACACATAATTGCCACGCGACCGGCCGCTCGAAGCGCTTGCGTGTTTTCGCAGGTTTCTTTCACGCTCGGAAAAAAAAAAACACTTTTATGTAGCACGTATAATGAGCAACAGAAAGCTGTATGGGGAGCTTTGTTTATGTTCCTCTACAACTTTCCGATTGACGTTCACTAGTGTTGACGAACGGGCGAGACGGTAATGCAACCTAAAACTGGTACGACGCAACAAGGAAAGGAACAAACAAGCCGAGCCGGGCCAGAAGAAACGGAGCACTGTCGTCCCTCTGTTCCTTCTTCTGGCCGGCTCGGCTTGTTTCTTCATTCCCTTGTTGCGCTGCACCAGCTTTAGAATTTCTGATTGACACTTTTAATCTAATTATAACATTTGAGAAGTTGATTAATTAAAACGAACTATGTAATTAGGCGGAATGCAAAAAAAATATAATAATCTGAGTATCGCCAAGCGACTGCAAACAAGATTACCTTGGTTCTGTAAAACTGCGTGGCATTTTCGTATCTTTAAATCTCGGTGCATGATAGTTGGGACACCCTGTATAAGCCTAGTTGTCAAGATGCATGTACCACATCTCTTAGTATTGAGTCCACCCCCACTGACATCGCAGGATTGAAGCATCGCGACGAGGCTAATTAACACTTACAAACACACTATCCCGCATGACACACACAGCAAGCAATTCGGTAAACAATTCTCGGCTCTTACGTGCCAAAACTGTGATCTTTATGGCTCTTACATGCCAGAACTCCGTATTAATCTTGAGCACCTGGGTTTGTTTAACGTGCACCCAGGTACCACAGGCATTCTTGCGATTCAACCCCAGCGAAATGCGGCCGCCGAGGCCGGGATTCGATCCCGCGACCTCGAGCGAAGCCTAGCAACGCCATTGTCAGGGGTCTACAACGGAGAGTACGCAATTAGATAAACAAGCTGTCTTTTTTTCTTTGTAGAAAAAAAAATCCTTATTAATTTAGTTCGCGACAGATAGGACAAAAGAGCCACGCCGGCTGGCTTGCTGGAAGAAGCGGACGGTTAACTGCACGCCAAATCGCAGTGGGATGGCACCTGTTTACAATTTCCACCCCGTAAAGCCTTGCACTTAGTACCTTTAGGTAAGAAGTTCCAATTGCGCAATCGCAGCCGAGAATTGACGAACTCGTGTATCTCATGTAGCAGAAACGCTGTGCGTTCCTTAATGCTACAGTTTCGAGGAGTACATACTCAAATTCTGTCGCCATAGGTCCGCCGATTTTTCCGATTGACACTTCTCAGCCACACGATAAAATGCAGCGCGGCAAATGCAAGCAAAAAAACTGTCACTCTTCTCCGCTAATCCCCCAGACTCCTCTAACTTGCCTCTATACTTAAGTCATAGTGTACTCTGCTGTGACAGGGACCGGCTGCTTTCTTTCTTTCTTTCTTTCTTTCTTTCTTTCTTTCTTTCTTTCTTTCTTTCTTTCTTTCTTTCTTTCTTTCTCTCTAATGTCGCGAGGGTATGCTGCGAAGGCACATGGGAATTTTAAAAAATCAAACAAAGAAAAGCTTGTACTAACAGTGTCTCTAACACGGTACACAGTCCTTGCCTCTCCATACGTTACCATACGCCCTAAGAGCCCCCAGAGCATTAGTTCGCCTCTTGCGGTCTACAGGCCAGAGAGATTTAGGCTGTGGTAGCGACGCCCGCCACCGCAGAATCTCGCGCGCCGATTTGCAGTTTCAACCCTAACGCGAGCCACTGACACGATAGCTGTCAAAATATGATACTCAAATAAACCTTACGACTTCTTCGCGCGGCGTTTGTTAGCGCGAACATTCGAAGGGTTCGAGCGAGCAATCTCATTTCAAAAGGCAAAAGAAGTGCCAGTCCCGTGTTGGTCTGCATTGCGTTTCATTAACTTCATTACCTTTCTTTTCGGAAAGGGCCGCCGTGACTCCGTTCCTTTCATCAGTTCTGCGCTTTTTGAGAGATTCACAAATATGCAGCAGACGTTGTCCTTAAATAAAGTAATAATAAAAAGACGAGTGACACCTATTTTTTGTAATTATCAAAAACCGCACCTGCTCTTGTTGTCGCTGTTCGAAGTTGTTTATTTTAACAGATTTTCCACTATTGTTAAACATAAGAGACCGAAACAAAACCGCCAGTTAGCGAAGAACGCAGCAAAGCAGCAAAGCAGCAAAGTGTTGGTTTGGGATAGCTGCTAACTCGCGGTAACAGATTAACAGCGCAAACAATTCAAAGCGACAAACAAGAACGACTCCTCCTGTCGTATATTTTTCTTTTTGTCCTTGTATTTTGCTTACGCTACTGTATCTTATTTTTTTGTCCTTGTATTTTGCTTACACTGGTAATTTGTTACTAAACCAAACAAGTCGTCTGCCTGTTGGTGTATCTGTAACTGAGCCGTACAATACCGCTCCTTATACACCCGGTCAAGTACTTTACCGATCAGCAAAAACAACTGATCACTGTCTAGAGAAAAGCAATGCGACAAGGGGAAGGGGGTGGGGGGGGTGGGGAGGGCGTGCTAGTAAAAAGATGTGCGTGGAGGACTCCAAGCCGCGCCGCTAGAAAGCTGGCAGGGATAAGCGGAAGTGGCGTACCGGAAGCTGAGCAAAGTCGGCAGCCACTCGTCGCTTCCGGAGTTCTTCGAGTCTCTCGAGAACGTCCTGAAAGTGCGTCCGCAGCTCCTCCGCGTACCGTCTCGCGAGGCCGTCCAGGTCTCCCCGACTGCCATCCTGCACAGGCGAAAAAAAAAAAAAACGAACAGAGATACGAAAGGAAATTAGTTGCGTGAGACGCGACCCTTCAGTTAGGTAAACGAAACAACAATAACGAACAAACAAAATAAAGCTGCCAAATATAAGCGCTAAATTACTGAGCCATCGTCTCCGAAACAGGACTCTTTGGCTTAGAGAAAACGAAGCATTCGGCCAAATGCGCCCGATCAAACAAGCACTGTGCAGCTCACTAAATGAAAGCATCCAATCATACTACCCCCTCCCCCCCCCCCCAGCAGCACAAAGAACAGAGCTAACGTAGGTCAGCCTCCAGCCAACGACGAGCCAACGTCGAGCCAACATTGGCCGATAATCGAGAAATAATATTGGCGAGACAATTGGGCTCAGTTACAGTGCCACTTGGGCAGCCCCCCCCCCCCCCCCGATACATGCCCCTTCGCTATTATTTTTTCCAAAACAACGTCTGTTCATACAGAATGAGTTCAATATCATTGAGTATCATGGAAGAAGCACGTTTAGAAAAAAAATCGCAGTTACGCCCGAAGGGCGGAGAATCGATTGTGATAGCAACGTAGTGGACTATTATTCTTACAAAGTAAGAATAATAGTTTTATCGGCCGTATAAACTTGCAAACATAGGCATGCTAAGTAAATTAACAAGCATGGTGTCGCGCGCGCACAAGAAAACATGAGCACATCTCACTCGATGACCGCGGAAGCTTGCTGTCAAAACGCTGTAGTGAGGAAACGCGGCAGCGGCAGCGAGCGAATGTACCTTCGTGCAGCCGCTCACATTAACACGAACTAAGTCGCGAAAAAACGGTGCAGGGCAGGATCGCAGATAGCTTTCAACATACAGCGGCCCGGCCAGACGAATGCGGCCGCCCGTGCAGACCGGAGAAGAACGTCCTCCCCCCCCTCCCCCCCAATGCTTGCGCGCGAAGGAAGGCGGCGTGCTTCCTCCACGCTTTCCCTCGATGCGTGCGCGAGATTGAGCCGCGATCCCCGGTTTTCACTCTCACATACGGCGCGTGGCGATGATTTATCGCCCTTGGACTTTATACAGAACCTCACGGCGACGCCAAGTGCAGAAATGCGCCTGGAGCGTCCATATAATTGTTACCGCAATAAAACTTTAAGGCTGAATATATATCCGCGATATATCTGCACGCTGCGGCGGCGATGACTTCAGCGCCAGGACGCGCCAGACATTGCGATCCTTTTTGAATATTAACGTGTTTTGAGAAACCGCAGGCCACAACTCAGCCCATACCTGAGTGCAGAGCGAGGACATCAGAAGAAAAAAAATAAGTGTGTGTGTGTGTGGTCGGGCATATGTACAGCAGTTAGAGCAATTCTTGCATAAAGATCTTGCAGCGCAACGAAGAGTTCAAACGACATAATATAATTTTTTAGAGGAATGTAACGGTCACAAAACACACGAACGTCCTGCACGCTACTACCAGCCTTTCATAACTTCACAGGGCACTGGTTCATCAATTACGAACCCTTCTTTTGCTTTCACATAACCTGAAATTCACCAATTTTGCTAGTTAGCAGTGAGCCGCATCATACTGGCTTGAGTGAATATTTGTGTTTGGTGCCTTTGCGTAAGTGGCAAGTTTCAGGAATAGTAAAACGCAAGGAAGTTTGGTTATTAGACGTTAAGCTGTCCTCCATTAAACGTTAACTACAAAAAATACATCTAAAGTAGTCGCGAACATTGATTCAATACAAAAATCGAGCAATAAATAGTTTAAAAGACAGACGCAAAGCATCTGAAACGCATTACGCTCCCTATTTACCTGCAAGACAATCAGGATGCATTCATGCTGCCCCCGTGTAGTAAAATATCGACAGTACAGAATATGTACAGATCAAGGTAGAGTTACAAGAAAGGCGAAATTATGAGTTAATGCAAGACAGCAGGGCTGAGTAACTGTTCCTGAAAGACAAATAAGTGTTGGGGTTCCATTTAACCGAGAGACAATGATTACGCTAACTACGGAAACCATAGAGCGTTTACCGAAACATTAAACCAAGACACGCGATAAGGTTACACGCTTTCAAGCGACAATGCGGAATACGCATGTCTCGTCCGCCCAACATATCAAATAAACCTACAGAAACATATACGGCTTCCTTTTTCTACGCTGCGATTCTTATCAGTAGTACTACTTGTACCTCTCGCACTTTACGAAGATTGCAAATGCCGAGACTCCGACTCCACCCAGCGCCGTTTCTCCGATAGAAGAAAAAAGAAACGCAAGAAAAATTTCGGAAGAACAATACAAGCCGGCGTGCGTTAACATTACGCTCTTCATTCCTAGCAGTAGCACGTACCAGCAAAAATAACCGGCCTCAGCGAAGAGCAGCATTACCCCTTCCAAGACCGGCCTGCTTCGTAAACTCACCGCTCCTGCAGAGTCATCTTTCCCTCAGTAAGAGCCTTTCAAAGGGGAAGCCGAACGCGAAGGCGGCTTGCCACACGTCGAACACTTGTTCTTCGTCTCGCGTTTTCACGTTTTTACTTCAAGTCTTTTATCTTTTAACCCATTTCATGTCTCCTCTCCCTCTTCTCGATCTTTCTCGTTCTTCCCAGACGTTCCCTCCTTTCCTCCCGCGCATCGCCGGCGGCATTTGAAGAGCTACTTTGAAGGCTCGAGAAGTTCGGACTCGGCGGGCTACTCTGCACAACACAATTACGGATGGCTTCGGCCGATCGCCACCGTAAACAAAATAAAGTAAATAAATAAACGAGAACACTTCAAGCGACGCGTAGACATTAGGCTTTCTGTAGGACAGGAGGAGCAAGAGAACCGGGCGAGCCAAGAATGATCGCTGTTTTCGCGAAGAGGCAGACAAAATGAAAAAGAGTGAGTGAGAAAGAAAGGTAAGAAATAAGTTAGGACAGCAACTCAAAGAGAAAAATGGACCCCCAGCAAATTCTTTTCCCTCCAAATGAACTACAGACGGAGAAAGGGTGGCCTCTCTCGGTTCATTCTAAATCCCAGAAAAGCCGCCTAGGAGAAGAAGACGGAACGCGAGGGGGACAGAAGGAAGAAGAGGAAGGCGGTAGATCCACTGTCTCGAGAAAAGTGCCCGCCTTGAGAGAAATCGTTGACCGAGCATTACCCCCCCCCCCCTTCTTTTTTTCTTTTTCAGTCCATGCGGATAACTCCGGCACATTTGGTGCGTAGCACACCCTTTATACGTGTGCGCGGTTATAAATTTCAATTTTCCCGTCCCCCAGAGCACTTTCTATTCCCCTTTCACTTAGGCGTCGTTTGGTTCAGGAGAAAATTCGCGCCGGGCGCATAAGGAGCCGAAATAGCGGACATCAACAGAGACTCGCGATTACGCGCTAAGAGAAGTAGGCCAGAGTGTAGGAAGAAGAAAGGACAAAACTAGGTAAGATGACACAGCTCTCTCTCTCTCTCTCTCTCTCTCTCTCTCTCTCTCTGGTGTAACCATCTATTTCGTGTTCTGCTTGACAAGGAGGTGGTTCTTAAGTATAATATGTGTATTCAGGGTCCCTTTACTGTCCGCTTCCAAAAAGTCCTTTTAGGGTTTGATACTTGCTCTAAACTTACAGTCCCGGACTTCTCACGACTCTGGTCATTCGGTGACACAGATCACAGTGATGCATTAATCGATTTATTTAGATGAAATGGAAAATGTTGGCGACTGCTGTATCGCCGGCATTTCCGCGAACAATAATGTGCTCAATAAACGAAGGACGATAGTTCACCAAAGAAAGAACATGCATCGGTTTCGCAGGGTCTATTAGTCACTTCCAAAGAAAGAAAGAAAGAAAGAAAGAAAGAAAGAAAGAAAGAAAGAAAGAAAGAAAGAAAGAAAGAAAGAAAGCGCGCCAGTCTACAAGTTTGTTACTTCAAAGAAACCGAACGACGATTCGGCGCGGGTAAAACAGGAGAGAAAGGAAATGTCCATTCGGGAAACGCGGGATCTCAAGCTCTCCACCGAGGTCTGTTATGGCGTGCGGCTCGTCCCGAAGGGGGAAGGGGGCGCCGGACAGCGGGGTAGCGAGATTGAACGGCGAGCAAGTAAATCCGAAACGACAACGCAACCGTTATACACCACGGAGAAGAGCTCCTCGTCAGAGGCATTCGAACCGCGCTGCACTGTGGCGCATCGATTGCGACTCGTGTAAGGGGCACTGATAAGTGAAAGGTACCATAACTTTCTCGTTCCTCCTTTCCTTCCCTTTCTCCCTTCATTCTTCGGGCCACCTACACTCCATTTTCCTCAGACGGCAGATATCCTTTCTTCCCCGTATACGACGGATGGAAAAGAGGCCTCACGCGCACGGCGACAACAAAGAATGATCCAGGGAAGGAGTTCGAAGGGCTTGCGAACGTCGGAAGAGAGAATAAGGTACAGAATGGCGGGTCTTGGGTAGGGAAAGGGCGGTGGGGAGGGGGGGGGGGAGAGCTCTCCAGAACGCGAGGCGTAAGCAAGACAAGCAAGCGAGCTGCGCCGGGTGTCGAACGACACGCGAAGAAAGACGCGAAGAGGCAGAGTGAGAGAGAGCGAGCGAGAGAGAGACGTTGATATATGACGGCAATATGTCAGTGCCCGGCCACACTTTCGTCCTCGCTGTTGCAATCCTTCAGCGCTGCGCGAGAAACGGTTCTCTCGCGCGCAATGCCTCCGGCACCATACGCTCCTC
Organism: Dermacentor variabilis; assembly: GCF_050947875.1. Lineage (NCBI taxonomy): Eukaryota > Metazoa > Arthropoda > Arachnida > Ixodida > Ixodidae > Dermacentor > Dermacentor variabilis. The sequence continues at coordinate 138,308,756 of NC_134573.1, forward strand.
GGCGGCCGCCCCCGTTCCGGTGACGTTCGAGCGCGCGCGAGCGAATTTCGCTATACCGAGAGCCTAGCTTCCTTTTCCTCCTCGTCTTCCTCGTATCTGCTTCTCCTTTTTTTTTTCTCCTTCCTTGCCGTATTTATCGCCTCCTTCCGCCTTCCTGTGCGCGACAGCCGGTGATGGAGGTTGCCACCGAGGATACCGAAGGCAGCTAGCCACCGCGTTCAACGTCTCATGCAGCCCCGCAAAGCACGACTTTCATCTTTTTTTTCTCTCTCTTTCTTTCGCTCTCTTCTTCTTCTTGCGTGCTTTTCCTCGTTGTCGCCGCCGCCGCCGTCTTCGCCACATGTGGCTTCTCCCGTTGCAGCCTCAATCATCGTCAAAAGCGATCCGGCGCTTCACTTGCGCGCGGCCCCCACGCGACAAGGGGTTAAAACATCGCCCCAGAGGTGCGAAACACCGGTCTCCCAATTACAGGGGCGCGCGAACGAAGCTGCGGGCAACGGAAGCGCGGCAGCTCACGCGAACAGACCTTGAATCGCCGCGGCTTCGTATAAGAAAACGTGCGCAGTCGATTCTATACGTGAAAGGTATGAGGTGAGTTGGTCGGAGCGACGACGAAGACGCTACGTATACGTGAAGCAAACCAAACGCAAACACACTGTTGACCTGCAAATGAAAGGCTTACTAGCCGCGCACGTAGTATATGATTGATACACGCGATCAAATCCTTCAAGAAAAAAGAAAGGAGAAAAGAAAGTGTCTTATTCATTCCATGAAGCCTTACAGTATATATAGGATTGGCGACGGCTGATCAGGGATCACGTTCACGATCGCTGTTCTATAAGGGCGCTTTGAGATTGACCACCCCAATGGCTACACGTGGCATATTGTGCACTGGTGAGAAGGGATTTGGGAATGACCCATGGCCTGCCGGCAGAAATCTCAGAAAGCCCTTAGCACACCTCTACACATTCCCTTTCGCACGGACAGTGCTCGGCGATCGAAGTGCGACAGTCGGATACTGGGCCGGCGCTTGTTGCGCCAGCGGTGGGCTCTGGGCGGGCCAAATGTATAGTCAGAATGCGTCACAAGCGCTCTCGCTTTCATTGCACACGATGACGCATCGGATCCGTGGCCCCAGAGCCGACCGGTGGCGCATGAAGCACCGGCAGCCATGCGCTCCCAGTGTCGCGTTTGAATCGCTCAGCATTGCACGTAATATTTAGACCTATTGCTAACTAAGCATAAGTATAAGGCGGTGAGTGTATAAAGCGCCTACATGGACAGCATCGACCACAGAAATAATCTGTGGACACTGCCACAGAAGAAACGCTCGCACGCCCTCTGCGGAATCGCAAGAAAGATGTCGTATACGGCGCTTCGTGAGCCCGGCCTCTGGTTTGCTGGTACCAGCTCTCAAAATTTCACCGCATTCAGTGGCCCGCGGTTCTTGCAAGAAACAAAAGAAGGCGACAATTCTTGGCTCGTTTTTCGGAAACGCCTTAACGGTGACGCGTACCGGTCTGGACAAACACTGCCGCCCGCGCCTCAGGGACCTGCACACATCCGGACCCTCTCGAGACTCGGTCAACAGCGGCTGAGCGACACAAGGGCAAAGTCGCCGGCGAGTGAGTCAAGCGAGAGAGAAAAAAAAAGAATGGAGAAGACGGACAATGTCGCAACACCTCGAGCAAAACTCGGGTTGGACGCAGGCGCTGCCAATCTTGTGAATCACGCCACTCCAGTTTTCTGGCCGCCGCGCCTTCTCACATTTTTTTTTTCAATTTGTCCTTTTTTTGTACTCTCCTCGTCGCGCTTTATGAGAAAGCGAAGATATTGGTGACTGGCCTCACGACAGACCCCGTTTCCAATCTCGCTTCCATCACAATCACCGCCGTTTTCGTAACGCCGAAAGCTCTCTCTCTCGCTTTCTCTCTCTCTCTCTCGTCACACGAAAAGAAGGCGCGGCGCACAAACATATAAACGCCCATCGACACGCCGTACGTTCGTCGGAGCCCGTGAATGAAACTAAACGTACTCCGTTTCTTTCTCTTTCTTTTTTTTGCCTCTTTCTTTTTTCCACTCTGTCTACCGTTATCGGAGATAGCGATAAAAAAAAAAAAAGGAAAAGCAGGCTCACCGACAACCCTTTCCCCCTTATCGTCTGTCAATACAATCGGACCCATTTCGAAACGCCAGCCGGATACACTGGTGTCAACGGGCTCATGGTCGTACGCAATACGGAGGCAACGTGGATAACGTCGACGCCAACACGTCCGGCTGTCTGCGACTTTCAAGAGCCAATAAATAAAAACAATAATCATAAGTATAAGCACCGCTGCAACCTCACGCCCGCCTATACGTTCTCACTATAGCACACCGGCGACATCTGGCCGTCGCCGCCGCCTTACTTATTCGGGGGAGGCTTTCTTTTTAACTCGCCTCCTTTTGCCGGCTCGTTCAACCGGTTGCGACACACACCATCCCAGCGCCAGAAAGTGAATGAGCCCGGACGGCCTGTGGCATCCGAGAGCGCCCCCCCCCCCCCACCCCCATTTCATTCTTTTTTTTTCCACAGCCCATCGGAGCATGCAGCTGCCTCTCCGCAGCTGCCTTCTCCGTCGACGGCGAAAAGGGATCCCGCCGTATAGGCGGCCCTGTTGCGTTATCGCGCGAGACGAATACATTACGAGGCGCGCCGCGACGACAAGAGACGCGGACAGGCGCGTATACGCTGGCGGCCGAACCCCAGCCACGCACGAACACACACACACGCGTGCGCTATAGCTGGCTGCGCGGCGAAAACCTCGGCTCCCGCCTCCGGCGGACGTCAGGCCGCGGTTTTTCCTAAACGGCAGCCATATATATGATGCATATAGCGCTATAGAAACAAAAGTAAAACTGTGCGTGCGTGTTTGTGGCAGACGTATACACCCACCCCGGGCGTATAGAGGGCCGTATAAACAAGCTCATTTCTATGAATCCTTATATACCGTATAGCTCCGTTTGCTCTGCTCTTTTTCTGTACATTTGTCTTGCGTGCGCATTTCGGGTGATGCCCAGGAAAATTGAGACTACTTGTTCACCTTTATTTCTTGCCAAGGAGAGTACACTTGTACAAAGAAAAAAAAAACAAGCAATGCGATGTTATTTGCGCTGCAAGTTAATTAGTATTGCATTTGTTTATTTAGTCTCTGCCTTTCAGTCTTTATTTTTAACTCTGCCTCACAATCAAATCGTCGTTCTGGCACGTAATACCACTAAAATCCAGTCCCCCCTCCCTTTTTTTTTAATATCTATTCGCAGGGGAACACCACCCCAGTGCATATATGTAAAAAAAGCAACTATCGACTTTACCTTAAGTTTTCCGCACTGAAATCAGTATGTCGAGGTATACGAAACTCGGCGCAAGAACATATAGCGCGTCGAGCATTAGACGGATGAGTCCTGCCGCACATATTGTGGCCGCCGCAATAAACAAGCAGTTGGTATATAATCCGCGCACGACCTCCCATATAGATTGCGCGCACGCGCAGGTTTGAGCAGCAAACGTGCCAGCTCGCGCAATCTCTGGGAGGCCCGTGATCGACGCCGTGTTCTGCGTGTCTTGTTTTTTTTTTCTTTTTAAGCCGACGAGTCTCGCGCCTCTGCAGTGTTTCGTCACCGTATACGCCGTCAGACCCGCTTCGACACTGCCCGCATCAGTGTAAGCCAGGCGCGATGGCGCGCAGACGAGATGGGATTATACCTCGCCCGCTTCGATTTTCGTCATTCCTTGTGCCGTTTCGATGTCGAAACGCCGTCAAAGAGCTTCGGTAGCAAAGATACTGTATAGCCACTGAAATAAACAAACAACAGGAACCAAAAATGTGGCAAGCGTTTCTTCATCCCTAAAGTCATTCGATTAACTGCGTACGTCTTGGGGACTCGCGCCCTCGATATACATACTTTGTCTCGCGGACACCCTTCCTGAAAAATAAGATATGAAAGCCTGTGAGCCAATGGCGGCGTCTTTACGTTTTGAAGGGAAAGAAAAGCAACGGTCGAAGAAGGATCGCAGAGTCTTGACTCGCGCCGCGATCGACGCGTGGAAGATGACGATCGCGTGAGCTCGATTTGCGGGATCCAACGCTTGACGCGTCAATTAACGCGGATCGTTTCAACGCGTCGGCGAGGCGCTTATGGGAAGGGCACATCGCTGCCTTCTTAAAAGTCCCGGTTGAGAAAGGAGCGCGCATTGCTATATATGGAGGTATTACGCGAACAGAGACCGTTATCTTTCTCTAATCTATTTCCATGTGAGGTCCATTGACGAGTCCCGAGGAACGCATGTACTTAAGCTCCAGGGTTGAATATATATATATATATATATATATATATATATATATATATATATATATATATATATATATATATATATATATATATATATATATATATATATATATATATATATATATATATATATATCATTGCGCCATTGGCAACACCGAAAGGGCGCGGTGGCGCTTCTGGAATGTCGTCAGAGCGATATGGTTAGGTTGGAGGCAAGCCGCGCAATCTCCCGTATACGACCGAAACGTTCGCCTCTATACCCCCCCCCCCTTTTTTTTTGTTATAGTATAGTTCGGCAGAAAGATCGCAAGGTGTCCAAAAGGACGTTTAATTTCCCCACACTCGAGGGCGCGCGAATCTGCAGTGTCACTGGTGCGTAATAAGGATGTAAAGGGCGCATGCTACAATCGCCAACTGCACTGTAAAGAATTTACACCCTAAAAAGTGAAAAAAGGGTGTAAATGTGTCTATAACTCACACCCTTAGAGCGTTATCTATGTAACGGACACCATAAGGGCGTCAGTTATAGACACATTTACACCCTTTTTCACTTTTTAGGGTGTACATTATTTTACAGTGTGTAACGATGTTCCTTTGAAGTAACATACGAATATGTGGTCGTTCAATGGTGCTTGATTATCCGCCGCCGGTGCCGCTGTAACCGAGTGGATATGGCGCATGCGCTGCTGGGCTCGAGGTTGTGGGTTCGATTCGGAACGCGAACTCCGGCCGTGGCGGGTGCAATTCGATGGAGGCGACCGAAATAGAAAAAACGTCCTTAAACTTAGATTGAGGACGTTAAGCAACCCCCAGGGTGATCCAAATTAATCCGGCGTCCACCACTACGGCGTGCCTCGTAAGGAGATGGTGGTTTGTGGCACGTAATTAAATCGCCCGAAGTTATTTAATGAATCGTGACTGGCTGTTTACGAACGCAGAGTGCAAGTTCCTTTCGCAAAGGCATTTGCGTTACGTGAACACACGTCGACGAGCCAACGAAGAAGCCGGGTAGAATCTCTAAACAATATTTGAAAGACTGGGAGTCCGTCAAAAAACACCGGGACATAAGGGAACATATATTCAGTAGAACCCGGATATATTGAACCCACATATAACGAGCTATTGTGCATTACGAACAGCCGTAAAATCCCCTTGAAAATCGTTTGTATAAAGCTTTTATTTTACACATCGAATTACTAGACACGGAACTTTTTCGTGATTACCCTCAGAATCAATATACCCGCGTTCGATTGTAATAAGAAACCGCGCCGGACCCGGTTGCAGGACGTTGTGGTACACCCCTAAAAAAAGAATGAGCAACTGTAGCGGAGACGGCAATCAGGGCCTGCTGGTGCACTATAAAGGAGAATTAGAAAAAAAAAATGTTGTAGGAACTGTGTCGTAACACACAGTTTAGTACATAGGGTTTAAAGAAGGCGCTGCTATCGCGCGTTAAAAGTTCACGCGAATGCCTCGCGCTGTCTGGGATAGCGGGAACAAAAATAGCGTATGTAAACGGAGCGCGTTCTAAACGTATCTCTCAGAGTCAGCTCCCTTCTTCCGTCTTCCTTAAGGCGCTTTACTTGATTTTTTTGGCCCCGGAACAAAGAACTGAGCGTAGCACGGCAAGCAAAGCCTCGCCACAGACAAAACGACGCTGGTAAACAGACCGCGCACTGCGTTGCAAGCCTTCAAGATGTCCCCAGAGCCTCACTCCGAGCCTCGTAATGTCTAGCGGTATACGTCCAATACTAGAAACAAGAGTATTACGGAACGAAACCAGAGAGAGAGAGAGAGGGAGAGAGTCCTAAAACACACGCACGCGGGTATTACGTCGTTGAGACAGCTATAAAGGCTGCTAGCAAAACCATCAAGAAAGGATGGGGGTTCCCGAATCCTTTCCAGTGACATCAAGCCGCAGCTTCCCCGCACAGCACGACTGCGGGCCCAGCATCTGTACGGCTTGAGCGTAACGGGGCTATTATTCATTTTTTTTCCTCCTCGCTATTCAAGTCGTCGCTGTGCCCATTATAGTTCCTCAGGAGCGTTCGCGGTCGTGCGCGCGGTCGCCCGTGCGCCTCCTACACAACCAGTGCCGTACAAAGCAACGGTTTCGTCGATGCAACCTTCATTTTATATGGGAGATGCGCAGGCATCGTTCCGGTAGAGGATGCACTTCGCTCGCTCGCCCGCACAGCCATCCGAGCGGACGAAAATTGTGCCGATTCGGTATCGTGGTTTCTGCAGACACTGCCTGGCGAAGGTTGTGTTCCATACCACCGTATAGCACAGTTAGCGTTTGCCACCTACACAGTGGTTATATAGATCGGTTGAGCTTAGGCCTCAGCTGTTTTACGAACGCTGGACTTATATCTCAACGCGTGCGGTAATACGGCAAAAAAGAAAGAATATTCGCCAAAACACTCAGTACAGATGGTTAAGGGAAGCTGGAACGTGCGGCCATGGTGTTTGTAGCTAGGTTAATCCCGACGGTTCATTAAACGACGGCTTGGTAGGCTGTCGCATGCTCGGTACGCCGTTGCTGCTAGCGCTCAGCTGCATGAGCTTGTTCTTATTTGTGCCCGGGCTGCAGCATCGGCACGGCGCAGGCGAAGCTCGTTCCCGGTTCTGCTCGCGGCGTTGCTGATCGAAAGCTGCCTGCTCCTCAGGAGCACGTATGACGCGCGCCCTACCCATTTCGGAGCCGGAGAGAAACTGCTGCGCGGGCTCTCGGGTGCTACGGAGAGCAACGACGTTACTACTAGAACACCCAACCGCGGGCATCTATTTTTTTCGCGCATGCGCATGGAGTCGCGCCGGGGGAGTTTTTGGTGTACAGGTGACAGACGGGCGGACGAATCGGCAAGCCAAAAAAAAAAAAAAAGAAACAAGAGAATCTGCAGGCTTTCAGCTGTTGCTACGCCTCTGAATTCTTTTAATGCAACTGCGGCACGCTCTCAAAGCGAAGATTAAGCATCTTGTCAAGAAAAAAAAAAAATCTCATTTACGGTGCACACGACGTGGGTTCCCTTAGCTGCAGTTTTGGCTTTTGTGGCTTTCGAAATACATGCAAAGACGATACCTCTCTTAGTCTGCATGGCGCGCGAAACTGCGCAATATTTACGAAGAGACCAAGGTGCGCTATGCAGAGGTGGTGAGAGGGCCGAATTTCCAACCGTTCATTGCCTCATGGTCACGGGTTCGAATGCAACTGGCGATGTTGGGCAACGTTTTGCTTTTCTTAGCCCTATACAGACTGAGAAGCTGAGGACGGGGAGGCGGCCCGATGTAGACATCGTCGACGTAAGCGCAAGGACGAACGGGCACATCAAGAGCAGCTTAAAAAATATACAGGCAGAACACAGCCTAGATGTGTAAACAAAGCTTTCGTATACTTTTCGAGAACGGTAAACTGGAACACAAAACGCGGTATGTACAATGTGCAGGCCTCTGTTTGCAGATTACGACGTGTCAGTGGTTTCGGATTGTTGCCTGAGGGCGCATAATAACAAATGTTCGCCCAAGTATGACAATTATTTTCACGGGCAGACAGATATTATTATTATTATTATTATTATTATTATTATTAGTAGTAGTAGTAGTAGTAGTAGTAGTAGTAGTAGTAGTAGTAGTAGTAGTAGTAGTAGTAGTAGTATTCAGTTTGAAGACATACACAATTAAGAGAGAAACAGAAAGTAAGGAGCAGGCTGGCAACCGGGGGGGCCACCGGAAGAGGCACGGAGCCTGCCCACATTTTCAGGCCGGAGGAGACCGAAACATAGAAATGGAAAATAGGAAGGAAAGAAAGAACAAGACGACGTCTAACAAAAAACTTAAAGTAATGACAACCACGACGGATTGAGTACAGCAGCAAAATCAAGAGCAGCGAAGCGAAAGTTGTAAACCGCAACTGAAATCGTTCAGCACCAACGACTGCTTCAATATAAAACTCACGTACCTCGTAATACATTTCAATACATTACATTGTATTGTATTAATACATTACAATACATTACATTTCAATACATTGCAATACATTTCGATCAAACAGCTACGATTCACCTTCCCTAGCACATAACATTTCGACGTCATCACTTCCTAACTCCAATATTACTGCTTCTTTTCTGGATATTTTCTGCATATTTCCATCATTTTTTTTTTATCCCGTCGTTATATACTTGTCGATTCACTTCACTGCACCGCGTATGAGGCTCCCGAACGAATGCCCGAAGGAATGCAAAAAAAAAAAAGAAAGAAAGAAAAAGCTGCCGAGCCAACGCGACTGCATCGTTGAGTCAGCGTCGGCGGCTAACATCAGCGCGACACTCGGCCAAAGGCCCCGCGCTCGTAAATCAGCGCTCCACACAAAGAACGTCCAAGTGAGACTAGCGCCATCGTAATAACAATAACGCACTTCGCGAGCACCGGCCACCCGTCGGCGTCACGGTGAACCAAGCGAAGAGGAAGGTGTGCGAGCGATGCATGTACAAGGCAGACATAAGGCGAGAAAAAAAAAAAAGAAAAGGTATGCGAGACGTTAAAGGGGACGCATATGGTGAGGGGTATAAACGATGACGAAAGAGCGTGGGTGGCGGTGGCGCTTCTAATGACAAAGCACTCGTTAATTATAAGCAGCGGGGGAGACGGGTCCCCAGCCTAATTAGCTACACCTTGCTGGCGCGTTAGCAGAGGAGGGATCGAACGGCTGGTTGCGTTGTAGCAACTCTCGGCGGCGGTGGCGGCGTCGATATCACGTCGAACGACACGCGGGCACTTCCCGAAAAATGCTCGCGGGCTGCTCCGGAAGTTGTTCGCGATGCGCTCTCGTCTGGGCGGCGGGTCACAACAAGAAGGGGTGGGACACGCCGAGCCGGCGCGGTCGATGAGCGAACCTAAACGTTGCAGTAATGTCTTGTCCAGAGTTCAGATAACAACAACAAAAAAAGCACGAGCAACACAGAAAAGAGTAGATAGGGGAGAAGGGGTGACCTGAGGGTGCGGAAAGTTGCAGCATGGAAAAAATGCTCGTGCATATAACGGACCCGTGATGTCGCCACTGTGAGCGAGATGAACATGCTGCAAGCCGCCCGCCTAGTCTTTAGCTCGCGTGTATATTGCAGAGTATATGCATACATTATGCCACCCGTGCAGCCAGTGTTTATGCGACTCTGTAGGGCGACATACTGTTTAACAGACTTCGTCGGATGTATAGCATATTCTATGACACCATGAAGCCATTGCCTAACCTGTGTTTTCTTAGGCCGAGTGATAATAATAATCAATGTTATTGCTTGGTTTCCACGTTTATTCACTCTATGTACCTCACCCGTATTATATTCATTAATTTATACGCTGAATCTGGTGCGCATCTTTTCTCTCTTCGATAGCTACACTAACTGAGTGAAACCGATGGGCAGTCACTGCGCTAGGACATCACTCGGAAGACTGAAGTATAAGCGTACAAACAAGAATTACTGTCGCTGCACTGTTGCATCGGGGAGTTTAGTTTTGCGCACCCAAAATTAGGGGAATACAAAAGGACGCAAGAAAGCCGGCGGTATCACCAAAGGACGCAATCAGGGCTTGGGACTATGGGCAAAAAAGCTTCGGTGCGCTATTTCTAGGATACCTCATTAATCGCTAATTCCGTAGACCAGCTGCACCCCGAAGCGCCTGCGGACGATTCTGGGCATTCGAGCTCCAAAACGTCGTGAGTGAACAGTTCTACAAAACGCAATATCCGTGCTTGAGAGTTAGCCATTGAGCCAGCGATGTTGCGTGTGGAGCATGTGTTACGTATGTACAACACACACACACACACACGAACGAACGAACGAACGAACGCTGTAATGCTGTAGAGAGGGGAAAATCCGCAGACAAAAAGAAACGTTGAAAACTGCGCTACGACTGCAACAAGCCACCAACCAAGTACTTCAACAGACAAGGGGTAACACCAACGCGTCCGAACGGGACGCGAACAGCTCACGCCGGAAACGAGAGAGAGAGAGAGAGAGAGAGAGAGAGAGAGAGAGAGAGAGAGAGAGAGAGAGAGACAATGCAGAAAACGGTGCTGCCTTCTCGGCCGTCCGTCTGCTACAGAGGTGCATTCGAAACGCAAACACGCGGCCTTCGACACGGAAGGGCCTAACGAACCAGCCGCAATTTGTGTCACCGCGGTCAAGGCACACTAACAAACAGACGGGGGGGAAAAAAACAAAGAAAAAAAGATGACAAGCGCGCGGCCACAAAAGAACACACAAACAGCGTCACGGCCAGCAGCGGCTCCAGAGGCCGGCGAATCGAGTACACAGACCAGGCGGACAGCGAGGTTGCAGCGTCAGGCTTCAAAGCGAACACTCCACATGACGAGCAGAAGATTCAGACTCGGGAAGTAAATAAAGAAGCAAAACAAAAATGAAAGGAAATGAAATAGACAAAAGAGTGCGCTGATGAGAGGTGGTAAGCGCCCCGCCCCTCGTCCCGCAGACGTGCCTTTAATCCATTACGTGCACCGCCGAGAAGCAGCAACAAGCCGTATTAGCTAACGAACGCCTCTCCCCACGAGCGCGCCCCCCGACAAACCACACATGGTTAACTCCGACATCTTTTCAGTAGTGCATAAGCTGGGCGATGAGTGAGAAAAATACGCAGAAAAGAAGCTACGAAAGAAGGAACCATTATCGACGGCCGGAAATAACGAAATAAGCTAAGGCTGCAAGATAAAAATCGGCACGAGCGAATGAACAACTGGGAGGCCGGAAAATAGGCGGACGAAGCGCTAGCCGCAGACAAATCTGGTCGACCTCAGGGCGAGGAAGAAAACAAGAAAACCTCCCAGCGCACGTCTCCCTTTCTCTCTCTTTCTCTCTCACAACTCCGAAAACCCACGGTGCTGCTTTTGTTTAGTCAGCGAGGGCACGAATATAGCCCGATTCCTTCCTCTCCCCTCGTATCTCCTCGACCCCCTTCGTTTTCCCAATTCCCCCCAGGTCGAGTCTACATCGCGCCTCATCACGACCGGAAGAAGGACGTCATAGTCATTTAGTTGCGGTTAAGTTACGCCCGAGTTGTCCAACTCCCGGTGGTGGGCTGCCTTCTATAATGGGACCCCCCGCAAAACGTGCACAACCACCCAGCTGCTCCGCGCTCTGCCTTACATAGGGGTTGGAGGCTGCGTTTCAGCAGGGCTACCGTGCCTGGTATCTCTAACTTTCTTTTCTTCTTTTTCTTCCTTGTTCTGTCTTTTGCTTGCCGTTATCAGCAGTCGACATTAGCAGCAAGCTGCGGCTCGCACTCTTACTCCGTGCTGCACTCGCTATATTTAAATTATATACGAGCGCACGCGTGCAACGAGTGGCCAAGTTGAAACGCAGTAAATGGAGAGCGAGCGCTGCCGTAACTTTTCTTCATCAGCTTCCCTGCAAAGCGCCAAGCAGCGAGACAGGTATAGTTGCCGGATCATCACACGCAGTAACACATTCGCGGAGTGTGCAGAAAACATTCGCAACGGAGCGCGAACAGTCTGCCTTTCTGCCCTTTCGTCTCAAACAAAACTTTCTTTCTCTCACGTCTTTTACTTGCTCCTCTTTCATACGCCCTCTGACACCAACTTTCTCCATCTTCTCTCATAAGTGCATAAATTTGGGCGTATCCCAAATTTAAATAAGGGGAAGAAAGCAAAGAAGGGGACGCAGACAACCGAAGAGCAGCACGGTTTCTGCGTTGTTATTCTGTTGGATCCGCACGCTTCTGCTTGATGCTCCTCTTCCGATATGAATCCATGCCAACTAGACCAATCAGCCGTACTTGTGGTGGTTGTGTTGCAGCAAGCCGGCTTAACCTGGCGTGCTTGGCCGGCAATCGTTACACCTGAGCATCCCATTCGTTGTTAGAGAGAGGGTGTGTCCCCGGACTAATCAACTCCCCGTCTCGTACAAAACAAGGCAATCAACAGCCGCATAACGGATAACTTGTGTCTCCCAACTGCTTTCACGCAAAATACAGCAAAATGTGCCGCGAGAGAGGGGCTCACCCTGGATGATGATGATGATGATGATGAAAAACTTTATTTATCCCTCTTTAAAGGGAAGGGGGCAATGGAATAGAGGGTGGGGGGAGGAACTACTTGAAGTAGTCCTCCTTTATCCTCTCAGCCCACTCCAGGATGGCCTCCTGAAGATCGGGCCTGGAGCTGCGCAAGGCAGCCTCCCACTGCTCCTCACTAGATATTAATTGCTTGAGGACATTTTTTTTGCGTGGCGGCACTCCCAGCCCGCTAACCCAGACGCGAAGTGAACGAAACGAGGCGTACAGCCTACGTCGCAGACACAGCGCATTAACAAAACTCGCAACAACAGGCAACATATACAAACTAGTTCAAGTATCTCAATGAAACTAGTGACTCTTGCAGGTAGGTTAAAAGTGTCTTCGTTGCGCGGGATGCGTCGGCTATTACTTGTAGACCAAGGCGTGATAGTTTTTCATATATGTTCAGCGCGGACATTAGGGCCCTTATTTATAAAGTGATTAGGCTGAATTAGTAGACTAACTGGGGGGTGCTATGTCTTCCGAATGTAGCCCGTAGTGCAGAGTGGCCATCTTATCCGTTTATTTTCAATAGAATTATTATTATTATTATTATTATTATTATTATTATTATTATTATTATTATTATTATTATTATTATTAGCGACATTTCGCCGAATGCATGATGTCGCAAAGTTGCTCTTGGCGCTTCCCCTTTGTCGATTAGGCAGTCTGTGCGTAAGAAACCGCGATCTTTTAACCGCAGTTTACGCCGATTACATTTTCGATGTTCCACATATTAAAGGGGTTAAAGAAACCGAAAGGAAAAAGTTGTAATGGCGCCTTCGCTTGCACTGTTACTTCGTGTATATGAAGGTAGCCGACTTTATCCGTAAAACACGGGGATGTTCCGAACGCCAAGGTATCCCGGAGTTTCTCTCAGTGTCGCCTGCCTTCGAAGCGGATCTTTCGTAAATTACGAAAAAAAAAAAGAAAGGGGGGGGGGGCTGTAATAAAGTGAGCGGAAAACCAAAAAACCAGCCAGGATGACAGTGCAGGACTTGGATAACAAGAAAACAAGAGGAAGCCAAATGGAGAGAGAGAGAGAGAGAGAGAGAGAGAGAGAGAGAGAGAGAGAGAGTGGCGGGAGAAAAAAGCGCACCCTTAATTCGAGGAAACGGGGGTCTATTTGGAAGCGGTACAAATCGGCAGGGCGGAGCAGGTGCCAACTTGCTGACAGCCCAAGTCAGGCCTCCTCCGTTGAGGTATGGCCCCAGGAAGCAGCGGTAATGAGGGAGGGCGGGTTGCACGTAAGGATGGCCTGGCCGACCAAGAGAGAGAAAACGCCACGCGGTCTCGGAAGCGGTGAGGCTGCGCGCCACGTGGCAGACGTTCGCAGGCTTGGATTAGACAAACTACGCGGCTGTCCGACTGGCGACGAGACTCCACGTGAGAACGCAGACGAAACAAACGAAGAAAGAAACTACGCGTTCATCGCATAACGCTGCGCCTGAAATGACTCGATGGCAAGCTCCGGTCTCCTTATGTACATAGTGTATTCCAGACTTACGTATTCTTGTTCACCATTTACAGCTTCGTGCACGGATTAAGATGAGCATCCGGATATTACGCGCCTTGGGGATGCCTCTGCGTTTACTGCGGCGCGGTATTTTGGCGCAATTTAGCAAGCGGTCTGCGAGTGACAGATGTTGCCTCCGAGATTTCGGTGCACACATTAGCGTGTGTGTTTTTTTTTCATTTTTACCATTATTGTAAACATATGACGCACGAAGGGCTTCAGACAAAATAACACGATGCAGTACAAATGCCGGGTCTAACTTGCTATCGCAATTAATAGCTTGTGCGATCAGAGATCTCGGAGGCATATATGATTAAACAGGCTTCAGACAGAAGGCGTTCTTGAACGGGCGGGGACAATAAGTTTAGATTGCACGTCACTAAGAAACAAGAGTAAGTAGGAAAAAAAACTGATAGCAAGATCGGTAGCTGTGAGCTGCAGAAACAAGCTTACCAATGAGATCCCATACGCTTGCTATGGGATCTCAATATAGTTTGAGTCCATAAGGCCGAGTCGTGTCTGCGTCCATGTTTTGCATATGCGTACTACCACTGACCTTACACTCCTTGGCATTTCAATGTTCTGAAAATCACTCAGGCAAGCGACTTAGCATGATTAAGTTAGGCTTCAGTACGACTGCACATGCACAAGAAGCAGACTCTGTCCGGGATTTTCTTTATACCTTTTTTGTCTGTGTTGTTCACGACCTATTGCATTCGCCACATCTCTGTTACTGCTGTTGTGACGACGACGGTCGCGTTCTTGGTGCGGGCCCCTAAACCGACTCACGACGAAGTTGACAACAAAACATATTGCCACACATTAGTGAAACCTTAAGCTGGGCTATTTGCTCCTCAATTTCGCGAGCAAGACCAAGAGAGAAATTCAGCTTTGTCCTCGCACCTTTCGCGCCTTCTTTGTCCACGTGACTCGTCTGTCTACAGCAGTCGTGAATTCCATTACAACGCACCCCTCAGTGCTCTGGACTCACCGTTCAGTGATGACTACATGGCGACAAATTATGCTATTACAGGAGATCGCAAAAACAAAAATGGCGGAAGATCACTTTGCCAGTACACTGTCGCAACAAAATAAAAAATATGCCACGAATTAGGGAACAGAAACATTTAGAGGGAGCAGTGAGACGGTAAAAGTTTGTCGCACTGCTGCACTTCCTTAACAAGCTATGAAGTAAAAGAAAAGAACAGAAAATAGCGACAAACTGTCAAGTACACCGTTATCGCTAAACAAGGGCGCCATCGCGAGACGTGATGCGCGACCCAGCAGAGAACTTAGCTCGGTAGCAAGCGGGCGGTTGCAGCGGACGCCTCTCTTGTCTACATTAGCAGCAACAAAATTTGTGTGTGCGTGTGTGTGTGTGTTTGTGTATGTGTAGGGGGAAGGGAGGGATCTACAAGTCCGGAAGAGTCATGATTAGAGCAGACAACACTGTTGACAACTGACGGCGCAAATGGAGGCGTGCGATAAGGAAGCACGTGACCGTTGTACACAGGATTCGAGGGCCAAGCAACACCCAGGCAAAAAATAAAATAAATAAATAGATACGAGTAAGAGAAGACAGACGAGAGACAGGGTGAAACAACCCCGACGGAACGGCATATGCACCCGAGCCGCCTGTGAAGGCGTTTTGCATAACAGTGAAGATAGAGAGAGAAAATAAAAACTGTAAGGGTGAAGGAGTCTGCAAGAGCTTTCTCTTGCTTATCACTGCGTCCAGAGAGCAGCAACACGCGAATCTCACCCTCGAACGAAGCTAGTGACTAGAGGCGGGCGGTGTAAACAAATAGTGGGTGTGGAGATCGGGGAAGGGGATCGGGATGACGCGTCCTCCGCGAAGGCAGTTGAGCCTGTGCACGCGGCCCCCACATCGCGAAAGTAAGAAAATATAAAAACGGACGAAAAAAAAAAAAAAAAGAACGAGAACGACGTACCGCGAAGTACTTTTTCCAGCACTCTCTCCGCGCGCATTCCGCGAACACCGGAAAGATGATAAGAGGAAAGAAAAGAAAGAAAGGAAAGAAGGCGGCGGGGGCGACGGAGCTCCTGGAATATATATATATATATATATATACCTGAAGGCTCGGACCACGGGGCGGCGGAAGAACAGGCTGCACGAGAAACAGACACCGGGCGCACGCGTTTTGGAAGGGGAAGCGCCGGAGAGACCCGGAAAAAAAAGAAATAGAAAGGCAGAAAGGAAGGAAGCGAGGCTCGTTACAAACCGCGGTCAGCGCCCGGGCGCGCGGAACATCCGTTTCCGGTGGCACACGGCGCTGACGTCATGAGATTCCGTAAAGAACCGGAGCAGCCTAGCTACCCACATGACGCTGCCCTGGTCTATCCGGGGGCAGTTAGGGGCCACCGGCCGGTCATGCCTGTAGGGCACGGGCCGCGCGAAGCACTTATGGCCCGTGTCAACTATACGGTGCAGCGCGCTGGAAGGTCAGACTTAGTGATCGCGTCCGGCAGTTGAGAGCGTTGTTTGATATTCTAGTGGACAAAGAAGACCTTGAGGTCAAGAACAGAGAATATTGTTGTTGTTGTTGTTGTTTCAGAAAAGATTGGGATATATTTTTCGGGGAGCTTTTATGCACGAAAGTTCGGTGACGGTCCTGATGAGGCCAGGTTAAACTTGGTGGCAGCAGTGGGGTTAGAACCCACGACTTTGAATAGACGGGCTATAACACGGTGCGTGATTGGCCAGCGCTTCTGTGTTGGTCTATAAGAACAACACACTTTTTTCTAGATGGCGGTACACTTGCACGACTTCAGCCATGACCACGGCGGTAGAATCGGAAAGATGGCCAAACAGCGCCGCTTCGGCAATGCTCACAGCGTTTCGAGAGGACTGTTGAGTTGCCGCCGCTTTGCGCGAGGTGGCAGCAGGGGTAGTCCGGGCCTAAAGAATGTATTCACGGACGTCGTGGGCAGTCAAAGTACAGTTTTACATCTCGGCCGTTTGAGAAAGTGCTTCACGTCGTAGCGACATACATTAGCGAGCAGTTAAATGACGCTGAGTAGTTTCCGTCGCTTTACACTGACTGTTAACTCGGATTTGCAAATGTAGAGTGACTGCAGACGCATCGTTTACACCGTGGCCGCAACATCACAAGGAAAGCCGCGTGAATCGATACATTTCGCATGGGGACGAGGGTGCCGCCTAGCTCATTAACCTGGGGCCGAATTCGCAAAGCTGTTCCTTCGTGTGTGTTATTTGCCATTGCTCTGCCGCCTTCGCTAACATTACGTGCTACATCCCGATTGGCTGTCATCTGCTCCTAAACGTACTAGTGTGCAATACTTTTAACAAAGTTTGCAGCGTAACTAGTCCGTACTCCTTTCTTTCATTCTTGTTTCTCACTAAGCGCAAGTTACTCGATGCGAGCGTGTAGGCGTTCCTAAGATGACGTCACAGTCAGAGCGCATAGTCGCTCTGCTGTACAAAACGGCTTCCCACAGCTACGCAATCAATCGTAAGGTCATTGTCTGTTACCGTGCATGACAGCGTTCTGAATTCGGTATCGCGTACGGATATTTGCCTACGGATTCCGCAGTTGCTATGGTTGTAGTGTGCAGTGTTCTTCGCGCGTTTAGCGCTGCCTGCTTCCGAGAATGTACACTGTGCGGAAACCCTGTTAAACGGAACGCACCAATGTGCAGCTCTCACTTTGCAGACACTACAGCTGCGAGTGTCGAATGAAACTATACCAATGCACTACACAGGCATGGTATAATGGTGTCAGTACTACCAGCCAGGAGTGATCTGCTGCAATGCCGGCACATTGTACACTTGTAGGAGGGAAGTTTTCGCATGTGGTCTACACTCATGTGTTCCGCACTGTATAACGCCCTGTGTACCGCCCTGTATCCAACCACAGCTCGAGTTAATGCTCAGATATAAACATCGAGAACAAGCGTACAATGGAGACAGAAAGAGACGAAAGCGCTGTCATCGTCCATGTCCGCTTCGTCTGCCGCCTCCTGAACTTTATGCGCCTGTCCTTGACTCCTTCGTCCGCTTGCTCCTGAAGTTCGCATACCGGTGCGCGATATTACAACCACCGAAATAAGTATCATCTATAGCTCGCTTTCGAGACTCTGCTGAGCTGTGCACCAATGCACCGTATTAACAAGACGAAATTTATGTGGAGCAGGAGCAACCTTGCGGTGCCCAACCCCGTATACGGTCGTATTCAAAACACACAGAGAAACGCAGCGTATCGGGCCGGTCCCGTCACTGGCGAATTATAGCCTAGATGCGCCGACGACGCCGCTCTCGCGAAGGGAGCGGCCGAAGAAGAAGAAGAAGAAGCAACGGATGGCAGGCGTGGGTCGTCGATTCAGAAAAGCCCACGGAAAGAGCGGATGATGCCAAGATGTGCTCCATGCGCTCGGGCCAGTGAAGTTGCACGCAGCGCGCTGCGAAAGCTGCTGCAGTGCAATAAAGGGACCCTCTAAATATCAACTCTGTATATGGTCCTGCCCGGCTCTCTAATGCCGACAGGCAGAGCAGTTAGGCGTAGCGCGTTCCGGACGAGAACAAAAGAATTAAACGAGAGGACACACTCGGTGCCAAGTGTGTCGAATGTGCCTCAGCACTTTTGTCCGCAACGCACTATATGCGTCTACTGCAAGTAATGGATCACCAAGAAGCTCAAATTGACACCTCATCAAAAGCAGGACTCCGCTTATAAAACTTGAAAACAAGTAGTTTTCAACATGGGTACGCGCGACGGATAATGTGCCGCGAAAGACGATGGTGCGCAGGGAGATCTCGCGCCTTCAACTCGCACATTTGTGCGGTATTGAACTTAAGGACACGTGGTAATACATTTTTCAGCACGCGAATTCGCAACTCCAGAATCTGTTACTTGTGCTGGCAAACCACCACAGTACTAGTGACCTTTCTCCGAATGCGCAAGTTTCTTGTCCACGTCGCTCTCCGTTGCATGTCATCTGCTACTTTCGGGAAACGGTGAAATGAATTGCTGTCCTTTCCATCGCGACGACAGCCCCACAATGGTGCACAGCAAAACTATTTCAACATCCTTCTTTTGCTTCTTCTTCTTCTTCTTCTTCTTCTTCTTCTTCTTCGCGCTTGTGCACGGCGGCATCACGACAGGTTGACAACTACGAGGCAACGTTGCAGCGCACGCTGTCGTGTGAGAACCTGCGTCTGAACCTAGATCGGCTAATTCTCGGCGAGTCCGCCAGTGGGCGAGCATCTATTCGGGGTCGCGAATAGACGAAGCAATAATTGCCAATCCACACTGCCAGGCTTACCCCGCCTGTAGCAAGCACCTCGATCAGCCAACCGACCAACCCACGAAATCAACTTTGACTTGCAAAGCATTCTTTCAAAACGCGACGTGGAAAAATATTGGCTGCGAAAGGTCGATTATTACCAGGAAAGAAAAAATAAGAGACGAACTTATTCCGTTGCTATTTGTGCTTGCTGGCACCTCTATACGACTGGCAAACGTACCACGCCTCAGAGAAGGAGAAACAAGTAATAAACTGTACTCAAGAATGGCGCAAACACACAGGGACGAAAAAGAAAAACACGAGCGAGCGCATGCAGTTAGCTTCCAGCTCTTAGTCGGCAACGCGCTATACGTTCACTGCTGGATGCAAACTAAAAATTTTTCCCTCCACGAACTTCGCGCCCAAAACCGCAGCGCCGACACATCGGCGTGACGTCACTGATTTCAATCGATTCCCCCCCCCCTTTTTTTTTTCTCGTATCGGAGTCATATTTCGGCACGGAAAAGAAGTTCTCGAAGCTGTATATGTTGTGGACTCATGGTCATGGCTGCTGAGCCCAACAGCCAGGTGAGGTTCTCAGAGACGACGCCAGGCAGACAAGCAGGGAGTACAGCAAATTTACTGCAGACCCTACGAGCTCGACTTACAAAGTAAGTAAGATGGTAAGACTCACAAAATAACCGAGCAGATTGCGCATGCGCACTGCCACCAACGCCGTATTTCTTGGTTATACGCCGTTCGTCAAAAGTGCATTAGAAGCCGAAGGCCTGCGTGATGCTGATTTCTGCAAGAATGATAGTGAATGGGGGGAGGAGGTCATCGCGCAGTCTCAAGTGACCGTTTCTAAAAGAAAAGAAAAGAAAGAAAGAAGCTATACAAACTGTGGTCTCGTAGAACATACATGACCTATGCATGACGTCGCCATGCGCGGTGGGAAAGAGGCACTCGCCTCCACACTGCCATTGGCTACCAAACAGTGAGCTGTATATAGTTCCTTTATACAGCTGCGCAAAGCTCGGGCTCCGACATCGGGCGCCGCGAACCGTGGATCTCTGAGGCAATAGAGCAACGCGCCTACGTATAGCTTGCCCTTTAACGCGATCAGAGCACCAGCCGCGCGCAGTCGCGCCGTGACCCTCGCGGGCATCGCGGTCTCGCGCGCGCTGCACGCAACTGACCATGGGCGGCCCCGCCCCCCTCCCGGCAGCGGCTCGAGCGGGCAGTGAATGGGCTCGAAGTCAAGGCTGCTGCTGCAAGCTTGCTGCTGCGGCTCCCACGGCTTTTACAGCGCGAGCGCAACATAAAAGCGAGCGCGCCGCTCCGCTCGAGGGATGGGCGGCATATACAAGTCCGCGCGCGCGGGCGCACGCTTGCACCGGGCGAGGCCGCGTAGACAACGAGCGGTTTCTAGCACGTGTCTTTTTTTTTTTTTTTCGCGGCCGCATCGCGTTGGGCGCGCTCCGCTCCGCGGCTAGGGCGCGTCTCGCAGAATCGCGCGTAGCGGAGCGGCGGAAACGATGCGCTCACACACAGATCCCGCCCCCGTGACGCCGTCCGTCATCGCCTCGTTTCGAAGCCCGAATGGATTCGTCTCCCTCTCTCTCGCATAGAGAGGAAGACGAATCTTCGCTCCGCTTTTCTTTCTTACGCCGAACGTAAGACGCAATACGACCGCCAACTAACCAGTCACCTAGAAAATGCGAATGTAAAATGATAAAACTAAAGTAGTTTATTCGAGGGGGGTGGGAGGGAGGGGAGGAATCAAGGTGCTTTAACGACTCCTACGGCCCGGAATACGCCCGGACAAACCCCTATTGAGGACCAAGGCGGCGTATAAGTTTGAAAGCTTGAAAACAAAAACAACTTCTATACCTATGCACCCTCTTTCATTGCATTTTATTGTACAAATTTTGTGCAAACGGAACGAAATCTCAAACGAGCTTCTTCCTCTAGCATTTGACGCCTTATGCGAAGGACAAAAAGCCAATTAACGGGAAGTTCTTGACAAAGTGCTTGTATTTGCCACGTCCCCTAGTGGCCCATCCGAGAACTCAGGCGGCACGTAACATGTGACGTAATAAAAAGTAGCTCTACATACGTTACCGCCTTTGGGTCTGCGGGTATCCGACGTTGCGACGCTGTCTACAGAGGCCCTGCGTTCCCAAACTGCTTCAAAGCGAGAACGGCGTATATACGTCCTACAGGTGTAGTTCACTCGACTCCCACACTACGTATATCCAGGTTCGAATACCGAAGCCTGTTCTCCCAGAACTCTATTCTGATATATGCAAAGACTTATCAGCGGGCGGACCTCAGAAACATAATCTGTGCTTGCCCCAACATAGAGCAGGAGCCAAACAACAGGTGTAAGGACGCCGAACATGTGGGAGACCGCGCCTCTAAGCGCAGACAGCGAGGTCCAACTACAAGTCTTCAGGTAAGCCGAAGATGCCGCTAGGACCCAAGGGCTCCTATAGTCGCCATCTAAGGGGGGGGAGATAAACTCTTCTGACGCTTGCAGTTTCTATTACAAGTCGATTCAGCATCATCTAGAATTGTTAGTAAAACCTGCCGACATTTAATCGTGATGTCCGATGTACTAGCGAAGGCGGTCAGCCGACAGGAAACCCGAACGCAATTCCACTTGGGAGAATGCGGCGCCTCAATGCTTTCAAGGACGACAGACGCGATGTCCACTCAACACCGAGAACGCGCCCACAAAAGGACTGATTTTGCCTTCTATGCAGGGAATGTTAGCGCAACACTGTGAAACAAGCACAAAATAGACAAAGACAAGCGCTACGTATACTAAAAAGTCTCTATTACAACACGCATGTCAACACTTTCCGTGTGCGAACCTATGCAAAACAATCCGCAACTTACATTAAGAGCGTATAAGAAAACGTGACAACGTTTTTCTGTGAGCAGAAGACCCCTTCCGTCGAATTGTGAAGCTTTCTGCTCAGTCGCCATCTCGTTTGGACATCAAAGTAGTCTGCCTCGTTTTGTACTTCGATGCTGTCTACGCGTAGCTGTATATTTTACCGGCTTCGTCAGAATAGGAACGAGAATTAAGATTCACCGTGCTGCCCGCTTATCCATCTAATCTAGCCGTCTATACGGCGAGTTCTGGAAGACAGCCATGATCCCAAGACGTGCGTCTGATCTACATAATTTTCATGGAAAAACAAAACAAAGAGATCCGCTAGCATAACGTATGGGCCAGCTATACTGCTGTCGCTGTACCACCGTGCTCCTTTCAGTGTTTCTCACGATAGGAGCTTGCGCAACCGAATGAAAAGTGGTCGCGCGGCGAACGTCAGCAAAGCTGATCAGGGACATGTAAAGCTGAACGTGCACATATCTCCCGACTGGACTGGACCACCAGCAGGTGCAGATCCAAACACACTACCACCCTGCACGATGAGACGCCGTTATCTCTCGGGCATACCGAGTCGCATCGACACCTCGGCGTCAACAACAGCTGCATGCAGCGGCGACAACGCAGCGACGCCAGCACCAGTTATGGCAGCACAAATATTTAAAAAAAAGAAAGGAAAAGAAGAGTACGAGTTTCGGAACATTGCAAGATTTTGCGCGCTGATTATCGCGAAGTTGAGAACAGGTCCACAATGACGACTGAGCCGTCCTCGACCATGGGAACTCATATATCGAGGCGTAAATATCTCGGTCATCACGTACCGCAGAGCCCAACAGGGGAAGAAGGAAACAAAAAAAAGCAACAATCCAGCGAAATAGAGAGAAAGAGAGCGTCGGCATTCCCCAGAGAACTCACGCTACACGTACAAGCTGCGCGGCTTCCTCTCAGAGATTGCATCGCTCCAAAAACGCGGCGCGAGTCTTTTCAACAAAAGTCGTGAGTAAACAAAAAAAAAAAAAAGGAAGAAGCAAGAAACACGAAAGAAATTGACGAACGCTGAAAAGTTTTCTTCGTGCTTTTACCTTTTATTCCCAGCTGCACCGTGAACGACGAACAGATCCAAGAACAGAAGAAGCAGCAGCAGCAGCGGTGAGTTAGGCCAGTCTTAAATTCTTTCTTGGAGTCCCGGCGCAAGCTCCAAGAAATGACAGAACGAAAATAAAAATAAAACGCGCTAGAAACAGGGCAGACGGTCGCATCTCACCGGCTTGCTACCAAACAGAAGCGAGCGCCGGCACCGGCCCCAGAGACGAACACCCCACAATTTTAATCTCCCGAAGCAAGGAGCAGAAGGCGGGAGAGGGGATCACGGTAGCAGACGACAAGGCTTGTACCGCGGTCCTCGCTGGAGACGTTCATCCTACGCGTATATACACTACGTACATCCTAGAGGTGTGCGCCGAGGAACCGCGGGCGTCGGTCCCACTGATTTGAACGGATAAGCCAGAGACGCAGCGCGTATACCTTTTCCAACTTTCTCCAGTTTCCGAAGTTACGACACATCTCCCTCGTCCCTTCCACCATCCTTTCCTACTGCTCCCAGGCGTTTCCTGCTTATCCCGTGCAGTATGTATAGTATACAGCGCGGTGCCTCTTCTGTATCTCGTATACTGTAATCCACCTGACTAATTCCGCGCAATGCAGCGCAAGCTATAGGGCTCATGCTCAGCCGATCGGTAACGGGAGCCGCTTACATGTTCCAAGGGCTCGCCCAATGTGCGCTATTAACGCTTTCGTGAATCTACCCCCTTCGGTCTTTGTGATGCTTTCGTGATCTGAAAGCTTCTGCTGCACTGCACGGAATTACGATAGGGCGAAGGACGACAGCCCCCCTCCCTCGTCTCCTCTCGCGGAGTCGTGCGCCTGAAACCTGGCGAGAATCGGTGCATCCGCCGCCGCGGTCCCAAGAAAGAAAGGGGAATAGACGGCCGGCACGATGCTTCTTACGAATCTCGGCGAAGCATCGCGTTTCTCGGGTGTACATAGAGTACAAAAAAAACCTGAAGCGTGATGGAAACCACAGCGCGCTCCTAGCGTGTCGTCAGAATAGACGAAAGAAAAGACTGAAGAAATGAGAGAGAGAGAGAGAGAGAGGAAAAAAACTTTATTTAAGGCCAACATTAAGGCCCAGTGAAGTAGAGCGCCTTCCCCGCTAAGGCTCGTTGTTCATCCTCCGAGTCCGAGTGAAGCCAAGCACTCCAGGAAGGAGGGGGAGGGTAAGGAAAATGAGGAGAGGTAATGGCAGTGTTACATGAGTACAGAATGAGTTCTGCACCTGCCCTTATCTCCGGGCAGTTGGGGCAGTGAGCTGTGCTACGCCAACCGAAGTTGTAGAGCATTAGTGGCGTGAGAAGAGTGTTCGTTTGAACTTTACGAAGGACATGTGCTTGTTCCGTGTTGAGTGAGGAGTGAGGTTGGGGCAAAATAGTACGGTTTTCCTTGATGTTCTTGTAGTAATCAGCTATTTGCGCTTTGTACGTGGCAGCGTCTTCCACTGTCATTGGATTTGGCCAGGGAATCGAGGGCGCCCGGAGGTTAATTTCG
This sequence comes from Dermacentor variabilis, assembly GCF_050947875.1. NCBI lineage: Eukaryota > Metazoa > Arthropoda > Arachnida > Ixodida > Ixodidae > Dermacentor > Dermacentor variabilis. The sequence goes on from NC_134573.1 coordinate 138,333,463, forward strand.
CGGGCACGTTGATGAACCAACTCATTTCCCTCGATCCCAGCATGACCAGGCACCCAACGCAGGGTGATTGTAATGCTCGGTTTGCGGTTACAGGATTCTGTTAAGATGTCATGTAGGTGTGTTTCCAACAGTCGTTGTTGTATGTTGCGAATGGCTTTGCTGGAGTCGGTATAAAGGTTGATGTTACTGGAGTGGTGCTTAGTGAGTAGAGAGGCTTCTTGTATGGCATATATTATCGCGTGAGTCTCCAGAGCGGCTATGTTGGGAGGGTTGGAAAATGGCCCAGCTGTTTGGATGATCGGTGCTGTCTGTCCAGGTGTATATATTGCATACGCGTATGATCCCATGTCAGAGCGTGTGGCGTCCGTGTATATCGTGATGCATTTCCTGTCTATGTGGTGATGTTTTGCTTGCGCTTGACGTCGACCGTCATGTAGGTGTGGCGTCATATTTTTTGGTATGTTTGTAAATGCAATGTTGCGTGGTAGCGGAGGGCTTTGGTTAACTGGTGTCAACTGGATAGGGGCGATCCCTGCTCGTTTCAAGATGTCGCATCCTTGCTCCGTACAAGACAATCGCGCTACTTGTCGGTCTCGGTGTTGTTGTGTTAGTTCTGCGAAAGTGTGAAAGAGGCCCGTTTGTTGAAGGCGCTCATTTGAGGTGTATATAGGTAGGCCCAGGGCGGCCTTGTGAAGGGTGTTGAGTGAAGATTCGAGTTTTCGAGTTTGTGTTTGTGTCAGTGTTAGGAATGGGGCGGTGTACAGAAGCCTACTATACACGAGCGCAGTCACGAGCTGTGTTGCTTGTTCTTCTCTCAGTCCGTGTTTTTTGCTAATGATTCTTCGCATTAGGTGCGTGAGATTTCGGCAGTCTTTTTGATATTGTATAACGTTAGAATTAGCATTGTTGTTGTGATTTATGACAAAGCCGAGTACTCGGCACGATGTAACCTTTGGTATCTGCTTGCCTAATAAGGTGAGTTGTATCAGGGCGTTTGTTTTCTTTTGGTAATGTGTTCGATTCATGAGGAGAAGTTCCGACTTTTCTGCTGAAGGTTCGAGTCCGGCTTTATGTAAGTGGTTAACTATGGTCTCGACGCCTTTCTGGAGGGTCGTTTCGACGTTCCCTGGAGATCCGGTTTCGCACCATAGGGTAATATCGTCGGCGTAGAAAGTGTGGTGAAGGTTAGGGATTGTGGATAGCTGCCTTGATAGCGCTGTCATGCAAAGATTAAAGAGGGTGGGAGATATAATCGATCCTTGAGGTGTTCCACGGGAAATATTGATGGGGGAGGAAAGAGACTGCGCTGCCTTGAAGCGTGCTGTCCTGCCTTTGAGGAAACTGCGTATGTAATTGTACATGTTGGCGCCGCATCCACTGTCGTGAACCGATTTGAGTACATGATCATGTGTGACATTATCGAATGCCTTTTTTATATCTATTGCCAGAAGGGCTTGGGTCTGTGCTGTCTTTGGCTGCAGAAGCGTGTTCTGTAGTATGAGAAATAAGTCCTGTGTGGAAATGTTCTTGCGATAGCCTATGAGCTGGTGCGGAAAATGTTTCGTGTTATCCAAATGTTCTTCTAGTCTGTTCAGTGCAAGCCGTTCCATTGTTTTGCCCATACATGATGTTAAGGATATGGGTCTGAGGTTGCAAAGCGTGGCTTTTTTCCCTGGTTTTGGGATCATGGTAATGTGTGATGTTCTCCATTCGTCTGGGAGGGTACCCGCGTTCCAATGCTCATTTATGTGCGAGAGAAGCGTTTCTTTATCTTCGTCGGGCAGATTACGCAGAAGAGTATATGTGATGCCGTCAGGACCCGGCGCCGTCGCCCTATTGTTTTGCATCAATGCTATGTTTAGTTCTGCCATAGTGAAGTCACCACCGATGTTGTCGTTTGGGGGGCCCGTATAGTCTGTGTACAGTGACTGATGTGCCGCAGGTATGTAAAGGGTCCGGAGTTCATCAAATGTTTTGTTTATACCTTGTGTACTGGCGTGTTTCTCTATGGTAGGGATCACTTGTTTCTTTGTGCCAAGCAGGGCACGCAAAAGATGCCACGTGTGTTTTTTGTCTAACGTATTCTGGATGCTATCGCAAATATGGTTCCATTCTGTCTGTTCGAGCGTCCGGGCATGATTGATCGCTTGAATAGTTACATCATCTACCTTTTCACGAAGCTGATTGTTATGCGGTTGCTGGGATAAGACTCTCAATAGTTTTTTGCGTTTTTTCCAGACGCGTGTGAGGTGCGGGTCGGGCCGGTCTACCGGCGCTGAAGTTGTGCGCGTGTCTGTAACTGCTGTCTTAGTTTCTAGGAGGCCTTTAGCCCACGTGTCCAGGTCATGCCCTGTGTTAGTGTTATTCTGCCTCAGTTTCCGGAATTTGTCCCAATTTGTGAAGGTGACTGTAGCGCGGCGCTTTCGAGGCGTCATGTGTATAATGATGTTTAGTATGTCGTGGTCGCTAGTTAGGTTTTCATGGGTGTTCTCCCAGCTCGTAGCATATTCACCTTTGTGCAACGCGAGGTCCGGTGTAGTAGGAACTTGATTTTGCGCCCCTGCGCGAGTTGTTACCCCCGGAGTGTTGAGAACTGTGTACTGAAATTTGTTTATGTTGTCTTCCAGCAACCTGCCCGTTTTCGTGTTCGCCTTGTATCCCCATGATGTGTTGGGCGCATTGAAATCTCCCATGATGTAAATGTCATGAGTCTTCTCATCTTTTTTAGCGTGCTTGAAGATCTGACTAAGGTTGTAAGTCGATTTTGGTGGATTGTAGACGTTGTACAGCTTGGCAGGTCGTTGTGAGTTGTCCGGGTATATTGTGGTTATTAAGACATACTTTGCTAAACAGTCTGGTGCTGTTTCCGTGTAGTGTTTAATGTTATGTTTTACGTACGTCGAAATTAATGGTAGGTCGTATTCATTGTGCGCTGAATGTGTAGCTGTGTATCCTGGGATGTTCTGTTCTTTGTATATTTCTTGCAGAAGTAACACATGTGGTGGGTTTTTCAACTTTAGGAAGTATTGCCTCATTATTGCTTTTTTGTTACTGAGACCGCGGCAGTTCCACTGCCAAACGCAAAAGTTTCCGTCCCTTACTTCTGCCATGGATTAGCGACCTTTGCGGTCTTAGACTGGGTGTTGGAGGTGTCGATTGGGTCATCAGGAAGTTGTCTCTTTTGCGAATGAGACATGTGGTCCATGTTTTCGGAGCTAAGATCTTCATCTGGAAGAAGGCGCTTAAGCATGCGGTCTACTCGTTGTTCCAGCACGGTTAGGCGTGTTTCGTGACGTTCGTAGGCTGAGGCAAGTTTTTCGACAATATCAGTGAGGCGGTCGAGTTTCTTTTCTATGCTTTCAAAGCGTTCTAACAGTGTCTCTGATTTGTTTAGACGAGACTCTAGCGTTGAAGGTGTCTTGTGGGAATGCGCGTGTAGGACGTGTTGCTGATATTGTGGTGCTTCGTAAATTGGAGTAGGAGACTGTGCTTGTGATGTTAGGGTCTTGAAGGATGGGGATTGCGGGATGATAGGAGTGCTTGGCTTACCAGGCGCCTTGGGTATGATGGTTTTCCCAGACTGTGGGGTGCGCGCAGGGCTTTTGCTCGAGGCCGGTCGTTGCACGTTCGGTGTAGCGCTTGCCGAAGTCGTCGACTGTGACAGCGGTGTGTTAGGTAGCATGTCTTGTTGCTTCTTCTGGGGCTGTTGCGTCTGCGTTGTTTGCTGTTGCTGTCCGTGCGATAATAATGCAGGGTATTCGCGATGGTAATCAGTTGAGGTTGCGGTGTTGGGGGCGCTGGAACCAAGCGTAGGCTGTTGCTCGTTGCGCAGTTTGATGCGTTGCAAGTAGGCTCGTTCTGTCTTGTTATGGTCTTTTTGCCTTTTGATTTGGCAGCTGGGGTCGTTGGTTCTATGATCGCCACCGCAGTGCAGGCAGAGGAGAAAGCATTGGTGTTCCTCTCCTGCCTGCTTGAGTTGTCTCGTGCAGTCAGGACATCTGAAAATAGTTGATTTTGTGGGGCAGTTGTCAGCACGATGATCATACATCAGGCATAAGGAACAGAACTCTGCTTTGGGGTGGTGTGGCAGACATCGGAACATAGCTCGATGATAGAGGACTTTCCTGGGTACAATGCTTCCTTCAAATGTAATAATAGCAGTCTCTGAACGGCCCATCATCCGGGAGGCTAGTATGGTGGGCCCAAAAGTGTCCAAGTTCTGCATCAGGTGCTCCGAAGATGTGCCGGCGTCAACTCCATGGATAACCCCTCTGCAGGAGTTGGCCGGCGCGGTTATGTATGCTGTGACAGTGTGCGTGGTTGGTCCAAGTGCGAGTTGAGACATGGCAGCGATTTTCTCCGCTGCTATTGAACTTGGGGTCTTGATAACAATTATATTGCTTCGTGGCTTAATATGCAGTGAGAGATCCAGGGCTTCGTGTGGACTGAGGGGGGCTTGTTGCCGCACGGCTTGTGAGATGTGGTGCAATTTGTGCTGAGGGAGGTGCACATCACTCTGAGGCCGAATTACGACTGTGTGGAGCGCAGCAGGGTGCAGGGGGGCGGTAAGATTCTTCTTCTTGTATTGAACTGTTGTCCAGCCGTCTTCAGCAGCGTCCTCGGTTTGCTGAGTATCCATTACATTGGCTGGCTCGGTTGCGGCGGCAGGCGGGGTAAGGTCCATTATAAGTGAGCGAGGCGCCTCCGATTGCACGTTGGCGTCTACGGCACCCGACACCTCGTGGCACGCAACCGCGCGCGGTGGCGCGAGGCTGGCGTCGACGGGAGTGGGGGTAGGTTCCAGGATTGCGTCTCAGCTCCGGCGTTAGGCGTAGCGACGTGGTCGGATAAAAAACCCTCGTAAAATCCAAAAGATGGGCTCACTTGTGGAGGGCAGGACATCCAGCCGTTCCTTGAGCGAAGCCCTGTCCGATGATAATGTCGTCGATAGGCTGGTAGCAGGAAAAAACGATGAAACGTATGAGATTGTCGGAGCTCGATGCGAAGGCGTCTTGACTGGTCGACGCCACCTAGCGTCCTCCAGAGAGAGAGAGTACTAACACGAGACAGAATGAGGCACGAGGGTAGCTTGCCGAAACACTACAGGTTTTCAAGTAGAGGTATATACATGCAGACGACCCACATACGGTTTTTTTAAAGCGAAACATTCATTGCTAGCCCTACTGAACTTTCCTGACAGTGGCTGCTCGGTGCTCCTGGTATCCTGGCGAATAGGTCACATTTTAAAACAAACAAAATTAATTACGCGCCTGATAGTGGGTTCGATCCCCAATCCCCAAGCAGAGCAGCCCCGATGTTCTAACCATTATACTACATAGACCACAATCGCACGTATATGCGTCTTCTCTGGACCAAAATAAAGTTACTTCACTCACTCACTCACACTTCTTTCCTGCCAACTACAAGTATAGCTCTGTAAGATGATCGGCAGGTGCTATCACGTGGCCTAACACGGGCGCGCGAGAGAATTTGCGAGCGCGCCAGTTTCTTTTACGCCAATGACGCAGGAAAGAAATGAGCAAACTAATAGCATTTGACTAACCGCATCGCAAAAGCGTCTCTTCACATAGATTGCAAAATGTGCGTTTGGTCTACATAATTTTCTCTTTTATACCCCTTTTTTAACAGCAGCAGATTCTGAAAGTTGGAGCAATATGAATCACGGTAAACTTATAAGCAGCAACCATTTGAGTGCCCAGGGACCCATATTCACAAGAAGCGCGTGTACGCTGGAATTGATCGTAAGAAGAAATGCGAGCCAATCCTGACGTTGGACACATCATTAGCGCGAGAGACTGCCCAACGATCAAAATCTTACGAACAAAGGATATTTGCGAAGCCAATGAATTCAGCCCTTGACTGACAGCTCTCTTAGATATGGAGTAATATGCGCTTTCATGTGTGTGTATATAACCAATGTTACGTTAATTAACTTTATAGTTGTCCGTCTTTAGCGGCTAAATCAAATAAGTAATTTGGAGTCCGTCCTCAATGTTATCTATCTGAGCGACCGAATTTCGAAATAAATCGGTCTTGCAAGAGCTACAGGCGAACGACACCGCCCGTGTCGTTTGCGTGTTCTCTTCCGCTGTGCCCGTCTTTATTTGCGGTCAATATAATATGCAGTAAGCACCGACTGGGCCAAACTGAAGTTCTTCTGAGGCGAACAAATAAACATTTCACATTCGAAGGCTGGTTCAAAGCGCAACTGACTCGGAAGGCGAGCGCCTATATGACGTCGGTCTCCACTGCCACTGCGCATTGTTACGCTGACACACCGTCGCCACTGGCGCGCGGTCACGTGAGCAGGTGCCTCCTTCCCTTGACGAATCACTCCACGGTGTCGGAAAAACACGTACAATAGGTAAAAAAAAATGCTAACAAGCGCGCAAAAAGAAAAGAACGTCTCAGTCAGAGAATACGTTTCGATTGCTTTAAGTATAGGTTCCAAGATGGAGAGAGAGCAGAAAGTTCGAAAAAAAATGAAAGGAAATCCATCCGGGGCTTTACATAAAAAATAAGCATCCTAATTATGAGGCACGCAGTCCGAATGAATTTTGACTACCTGGAGACTTTTATCTTCTCTTTTTCTTTCTTTTTTTTTTTAACGAGCACACAATGCGTAGTACACAAGTGTTTTTCCATTCCGCCGTCTCCATAGGCACGCAGCCGCCGCGGCTGCGAATGAACCCGCGACCTCGAGCTCAATAGCGCCAAGCCACGGCCACTGGGCGGCAGGTAAAACAACTCGTTCACCTATATGAATAGACGTTCACGGAGAGTACATCTGTATACAATAAAATAGGTTTATTTTGAGTAGCCAATACGTTACTATAGTAACGGTTTCATTATATATTGGTTATATTAAGTGCTCACAAATGCAACGTCGCTCACGCATAAGAAACGCTGCCTTAGGTTATGACTTTTAAAGGCCAACAGCAACAAAGTATCGCTTAGGCTAAATTTGGCATAAATCAGTAGCACATACTATACCGCTGAAGCAGTCGCGGAAAGGCAGCAGAATTAGACAAGCGGCTGTAGCCTGAACAGATGTTTATAGTGCTGCAAGTGCTATTGGGCTGTGGGGTGACAGTATGCGGCGACAGTGACCGGCTGTGATTGTATGTCTGCGCTCCTTTCTTTCTTTATCTCTACTTTGTTATCACTTTACCTCCCCCTGCACTCTCTCCCCAGCGTAGGGTAGCAAACCGGAGCTTCTACTTTGGTTAACCACCCTGCCTTCCCCTTCTCTCTCTCTCTCTGCAAAGCCGCAGGGCTGGTAATTCCGTAGTTTCCGGGTTAGCAGTCTTTAAACTACAACTAAGTAGACGACGCGTTCACCTGGTGGTTGTCGCTATGACGCAAATCACAGCTGCCCGCCACCTCCGAGATTTTTTTCAGGGCGCCGCCTTATCTCGGAGGTCACGCCGAGGAGCCGCGCCGGCATCAAAAACGGCTATTCTTGCGAGCTTTCCGTGAGGCTACCGCTCGTAATTACAATATAAAATTTTGCACGGAGGCTCCTTTTCGTTTATAATATCGTAAACTATAGGCTTTTTGCGCGGTCTAATATTCTGTTGCAGTTGGCCTTTAGGTTTCCCGCGCATGACAAAGGATTGCGAAACATCAAACTCGGCGTGGGCCATATGATACGATTACAGGTTCAACGTATACCCCACAGTCAAAGAAAGCGACCATTTCGTTCTTTCCGCCCACGTGAACGCGCACTCCGTCTGAGCTGCGAACTGATCGAGCTCGCTGGTTCTCGCTCACAAATAAGCATTCAAGGTCATCGCATGCATAAACCCAATGATACACCACCCGAGGCGAGTCGTGTACATTCAGGGCCGAATCGCAGCTTCATTTTTTTTTAGTAAGTCTTATTCATATAGCTTTAGTGTTACCTCCTAAGCGCTGACTGAACTACACCTAAGAAGAAAACGGAAAGCAAAAAAAGAAACGGTACTAAAGGTAAGACGAAATGCGTATCCGTACCCTGCACTATAGCTGAAGACGAGTGGCAATTCTTGCATCTGATAACCAGAGAACCTCATGCATTCAAATCCCTGTCAAACCTCTTCAATCCATCTAGCTCAGGTCAAAACTTCGAACTCTCGCGCCTACCCAGCTTTGCTAGCAAAAACACAAACACATCCGCGGTAAACAAAATAAACGCGACGCTGAGCCAATGCCTAAATAATGCAGACTTGAGACTAAGATCATCGGAAGCACGTTTTACAACTCTCGCCTCTGTCCGTTTACGAAGCTGGAAACTTTCTTTTCTCCTCTCCGATTCAGAGTGGTATACAAGAACGCACGCTCCTTTTAGCCGAATCCCACGGGAAGCGGGCCGGCAGAAACTTTCGGCACCCCTAAAGAAAAAACAAAGTAGGGTCATTTCTGCAACGTTTTCTGAGTCTGGGTGGCCCGAGTACCCTCGGCCAAGTCAGTTTCCTTGCCAAGCGCGGTGGATAAACTATACTCGCAGCAAGGCCGACGGAAGGACGCACGTCTCTCGCAGCACACAGCGAACCGGAGCAGCACAGCAGCAGCAGTAGCGGTCGCTGAGAAAGCGGGTTACAAACTCGGCGCAGAGAACACGGCGTGGACATTTACGGCTTGGTACAGCAGGCACCGCGGGCCCCGGTGCGTTACCTCTAGAGCGGCGACGATCGCCGTGAACGCCGTTTCTCACGAACGCGGCGCCGAAGGGCCGGCGGGCGTAGGAGCAACACCCCCTCCTCTCCCTCTACCGGAGTCGTCGAATAAGATAACACCGTTAACCACGTTTGGAACCTTCGTTTAACGAGGCGAAAGCACACGCACACACGCACGCACGCACACACGCACGCACACACACACACACACACACAGAGAGAGACGGTTCAGGGCCCACGTACAAACTCTTATAGAACGCAATAACGCGTATACAAGAAGAAAATAGTCGACGAGACTACACCGCGATACTACTGCTGGATGTACAGGTGGAAGAGGTGGAAGCAATCAGCTCAGCCGAAAGTGAAAAATAAAGAATAGTTCTCCCTCCCCCCCATTTTCTTCTCTTTTTTGCGAGGACGCAGTGCAAGGCAGCGCGCTTCGCTCCTGCCGGGTGGGATCTCTCTCTCTCAGTTCCTTCGATCGCGAAATATGCCGGAGAATCAGGTCGTTAAAAGCGCTCGCTGGGCTACCAGGGCCCGGTCGGCCGGTACGAGGAGGTTTACACGGTCGACGAAAAGAAGATACATATAGCCATCTGAACGCGTTGCTCTTTTATATGATACCACCAACACCATCATCACGCTCCCATATACATTATACAGGAGACGATAAAAGTTGGGCGAAAGAGCAATCGGCGACGTCACTCGAATCTCGCACCCACAAAACGGCGCCTGTGGCGTGCGCATTAAATGCACACGAACGGAAACACACCGCCGTGCAGTGTGAGTTTCAGTAGCGGCCGGCAGAGGGCGCGGTGTATGAGGAGCGTAACGATAAGAAACGAAGCGAATTGGGAAGTGCGCGGGCAGGAAGAAGAAAGGGGTGTTGAGGGAGCGACGTTGCTTCCGCGAGAGACTATATTATAGGGCGAAGACGTGATCGCGCCGAGCGCCCTAAGGCACGGTATCGACGAAATACGAAGGCGGACGCGCCAAACTTGAGAAAAGAAGAAACATAAAGAAAAAAAAGGACAAACAAACTATATGCTACTTTAGGACCGAAGTTGGGATGAAAAAAAGAAAAAAGTAGCAATTTCGCCGAAAAGGCGTAGCATCGAGGCGATAGCAAATTAGTAGAAAGCTATACGGATAGTAGGATTATCGGCCATATAACCAGGTAAACATTCGCTCACTAACTAACTTAACAAGCATGATGTCACAAGCAAACACGAACGTGCACATCTCACACGATGACCGCACACACTCGCTGTCGAAACGCTGGAGCGAGGAAGCGCGGCAGCAGCAGCGAGCGAATTGACCTTCGTGCTGCCGTTCGCTTCAACGCGAACTAAACGGCGGTAACATAGCTCATGAAGCTATCAGCACTCGGCGCACTCTGGAAAGCCATCTGCAATGTGGACAGATCGGGCAAACGGGGCCACGCCATATGCAGCCACCGCCGGAGTAGAATGCCCCCCTCCCTCCAACCCTCCCCATCTCGCGGTGCCTTACGCGCAATGGAAGACGGGGCGCTACTTCCCCGGATTTCCTCCCTTGCACGCGTGTGATGGCGACTACGGCTGGGACAGCGGAAATGCGCCTGGAGTGTCCGTATAATTGGTATCTCAATAAAAGGGGAATGCAAACGATAAACACAGGAGATGAACGGAGTGGTTCATGCTTCATAAAAATGTGTTAGCATATCGATACCGTTACCGACGTCATGTGCTCCGTTTGGAGGAAGCTATTATGGCAACGCCATGATGAAAAAGAAATATACAGATCGAACGCACATGTTGGAGTCTATGTGAAGCGAAGGTTAGCGTACCGTTACGGTTACTGACTGCGTGTGCTCCCTTTGAAGGACGCTGTAGTGGTAACGGTACAACGGTAACGCCATACTAAAAAAATGTACAGATGCAATGCACATGTCGGAGTCTCCATGAAGCGAAGCTTCAGTCACGTAGTGTGTTTTAAATTCGACACAACTAAATGGCGATGCGAACTATTGTGTTCACTATCATGTTGTGCAGCCTGCAACCTCATTAAGTGCTGTGTTTATCCACCGCGGAGGTCCCAACTTTATTCTGACGCATCTTTTTTTTTAGTTTTTCGCACAACACCGCTCACAAACCATGCCTACATGAAAACACCATATCAGGCGGATGAACAGGGCGATACATCCACATAGCGATGTCACGAGGACGAAAACGACGTATCACGCCTGAGGAAGGAAGAATGGTGAGGACAGGTGTGTGTGCAGGAAAGTAGCACGCATATCGAGATACATTTAAGGATTCTGCAGCACATTTGTAACAATGGCAGATACACATTCTGAAGCTTTGGTCAAGAATGGGAACACATCCAGTGACCGATATCCGATGGCTCAGTCGAGAAAATAGAAAAGATCAATGAATCCCTTGAAAATAATGCGCTACTCCACTAAGAGGTCGGTGCGCTCTGGAGATGTACTTCTGAGGCCGACCTTATAGGTTCAGGTTTTATGTAAGAATACTTTTCTTCTTCTTCTTCTTCTTCTTCTTCTTCTTCTTCTTCTTCTTCTTATTATTATTATTATTATTATTATTATTATTATTATTATTATTATTATTATTATTATTATTCGGAAGAGAGGTGCGCTTATTGCAACCACGTACTCGATCAGCATGCAGGGGTTATAAAGTTCGTTTCCTGGTACTTAATTGTACTCGGCGCACACGTAACCTTCGTGTACGTAAGTTCACAAATACAGTCAAATCCCGTTATGACGAAACGGGTTATAACGAAATAAAGAAGGTAACGAAGCAAGGAGAAATTCCCCTCGGAATCACCATACAGATTCATATTCCAGTACATGCAATAATGGATATAACGAGGCAATCGATATATTGAAGTAATTCTTGCTCTGCTTTACACTCCATTGTAAAGAGGTCTTAATGTATATCCACCGAGATACCGACCGACCCAGCAGCAGAGTATAGCACCAGCCACGCCGAACCCGCGAGTGTATGCGGAGAGAGGGCGTCGTTTTATTACTTCAATCACACTTTCAGAAGACCAATCGGTATGCCACTCTATAAAAAGACACAACAATGACGATTTTAGGTGCACATCATGATAACTCAAGTATATGGAGATGATTCTACGAACATTGGTTAGATAGTGTAGGAAATAAAGAGAAATAAGCTACATGATTGGCAAAGGCTTGCTTAGTTCTACCACGATGCAAACAGAAATGTCCGAGATGTCCTCGTTTGAACCACATGTACGACGGAAATGAATTCACGTTCCGTTCCAGCAACGAACGCGCGTTATGCAAATTTTAGAAGACATAATTGGCTAATTTAATGCAAAGCAGTCTAACACGGAACCTTTCGCTATGTGTATTAGGTTCGAGACTAGACGAGAACACTCTTCAGTGGACGCCGGTATAAAATATTTTACCAAAATAGTTCTGCTAAACCCCTAGGAGAAGCACATGGACAACAGCCTAAGAGGATAAAAGAATGATATTAAATGTTTCGTTAACTCAAACATTCCACAGGAACACATGCCCGCGCCTGCAATGTCCGGTTTAGACACGAGGTGATTAATGATCCGCTCCGCTACCCATCTCGGAAAGCAAGACGACCTGTCTGCGAGTCCGATGAGAATAATAAACAAAAACGTGTTCGAGCAAAAAATAAATAATAATAATTAAAGAAAACCTAAAGGGTACACACATGCTTGCTTGCGGGCTCGTTTTATTTATTTATCCCTTGGGTTACGAACATTTCTCAACGCGAGATCAGAGAGAAGACCGCCGACAGGAGTATACGTGCACTGATTTCGATTCGTCGAGCGATAAGCCGCACCTGATGCGTCAGACAAGATCCTCCCTAGAGGTTGCTCAGGCACGGGGCTTCTTCGGCTGAAGACAAAACGCAAGGCGGTATTCCCCTCCCCCCTCCCCCTCTCTTCTAGACTGTCTCGCAGCTGCTGCCCTAAGAGTCATCGGGCACATTCAATTTATCATCCGGACGTATAAATGCCCCGCAGGTAGGTGAAGTCACCTCTACCTTCTACTAAGAAACTTGAGAAAGAATAAACGATGATTTCAAAAAAAAGAAAAAGAAAAGGAAAGAAATACCGTCCACACTTCTCGCTACTTTCTATCTCCGATGCAATCGTTTCACGCTCGCAACTCTCCCGGGCTGCCACGCGATCGAGCACCCAGGCAATGCAGCCAGCTGCTCCATACTACGTACGGCGCCCGCAACTTCTATCTGAAGGTCTCATCGAACAGAGGCGCGCCGAGTTCTCGGAGTTGTGTGTCGGTTACACACTACGCTTCATCCAGTTGCAGAAAGCCTGCGGTCGGTGAGGCAAATACGGGTTCGCGTAAGTATCAGTGGAATACCTATAGCGAAAGCGCACAGAAACGGCCGTCCTCCCAGAGTATACGGGAGAGGCCAAAATAAAGATGGGGAAGAGAGAGAGGGAGAGAAAAACGAAAGCAGCGCAAGGTAGTACATGTTCGGCACTGAGAATGCGCAATTCTGGCGCACGTCTTGCGACCACGTTCTTGCAGGAGCACGAGAGAGAGAGAGAGAGAGAGAGAGAGAGAGAGAGAGAGAGAGAGAGAGAGAGAGAGAGAGAGAGAGAGGAAAGGCAGGGAGGTTAACCAGAGGCGAGTTGCGGTTTGCTACTCTGCACCGGGTTGGGCGATATAAGGGTTAGAAAGAGGGCAAAGAGAGGGAGTGAGAAAAGAACCAACAGTCCATTGCAATTACTGTGAAGAGCGTGCATTCTTCTTACTTTCTTTCTCTCTTTCTATCTTATATAATAAAGATGTGCTCAGCTCCTTCGTGGGCGCATTACAGCGTAATGGAAAACGATCCCGGCTGAGTGTACACGCGACAGTCAGTGTTGATGACGATTTTCTTCCTTTACAAGGCCACCACCATTACGAACTGGTGGCCTATAGTTGGCTACACGTACATGTCTATTGGATCACAGCGCACGATAAACCGAATGATGATGATGATGATCACTTGCTCGAATTTGTTTTCAGTTTCTTCTTTTGTATGTTTTCGCTGTTCGTAAGCGTCTCTCTTCACACTGTATTTTAATCTACACCTTTAAATTATTTCATTCACAGTCGGAATGTGAAACTGGAGTTATCTGACAAAAGTGATCTTTTCGCCCACTTTCATTTTCCCCTTCTCTTCATTATTTTCTGCGCTTTAGTTTCAACTGCAGCTAATTACATTTGTGCTTTCCTTGCATTCATTCCCCATTGGTGTGTGTGTATATATATATATATATATATATATATATATATATATATATATATATATATATATATATATATATATATATATATATATATATATATATATATATATATACTGTACTCTGACGAAGGCTGGTCCACCAGCCGAAAGCGTTTAGTAACACAGTCTTCCAAAAAGTTCGTAGGAAAGAGGCGCGTAGGAAAAACAAGCAGGAAAGAGACGACGAACTTTTTGGAAGACTTATGGTACTAAACGTTTACGGCTGGTGGACCAGCCTTCGTCAGAGCACACACACACACACACACACACACACACACACACACACACACACACACACACACACACACACACACACACACACACATATATATATATATATATATATATATATCGACAGGGAATGAAGCCAAGGACAGTATAGGGGAAATTAACTGTGGTTGAAATGGAAATATGGAAAATCATAGAGCAAATGGAAATGCAAGTGGACGAATAGATAAAGTGTCACCGGTGGGGACCGAAACCACAACCTCCGCACTACGTGTGCGTTGCACTACCAATTGCGCTACGGCGACGGCGATCAAACCGTCCACTCCACTCCTGTGTTTACGGGCTGCGTGACGCCATCGGGCAGAAAGGCATGCTCCACATCCACCTACCTTGGCTCTAAGTGGCGTTGGCTAATATATACATCGCATACACTCACGGACTGATCATCTCCGAAATGTTCCCGAATTTTTCAGAACCGCTGTTGAAGGCAATATAATTCTATATTCCTTGAGCTGGATTATTCAGAGGTGGAGATTACTTGCACGAGAAATCGAAGCCTCCATATCGAACTAATAAGAAAATTCCCCCAATTAACTTCATAATTATTGCGTCTACAGTGCGCATCCACATATTGGACAACGTGTATATAGTATCTCATTGTACCATAACATAATCACCCGCCACCTACCTTTCCCTGTATTTCCCACTTCCCCTTTCCCCAGTGAGGAGTAGCAGGCTAGAGACACGCTCTCCAGGCCGACCTCTCCTCCTTTCTCTCCATTAAAGTCTACTCCTCCCTACTTTACAGCGCATATTGCAATTTACGAATCGTAGCCGGTGAGTTTGCGAGGTGTATCCGCTTGGAATGAATTTCCAGAATGACGCCAGTTTGGAGCTATGCGCCGTCAAACTCGCCGCACAAGCACATTACTTTTTTAACAAAACGCTATTTTATGCACCAAAGCCCAAAAGTAACTGTGACGCCCATGTATTTCGTCCCACACTTTGAGAAATATTATCTCGAGGCTGGTGTCATCCTGGAGATTCATTTCAAGTGGATAGGTTTTGCAAACTCACCGGCTACCATTAATAAATTTCAATATGTGCCTCAAAGTAATTAACTAGGAAGTTAGTTCGTGGCTTTTCGTTCATTAGATACAGCCGGTTTACGCTGGCTAACCTCTATGTCTTCCCCTATCTTTCTCTAGAAGGAGCGACAAATGTATACGCGCATATATCCACCTTGGGATGAAATTGGGGCGAGGCATTTAATTTATAGGCTTACCTAATACCTCTGAGCAGTTTTAGCGGGATCATTTGCTGGGTCATTTACCTCACTAGAAAAGTCACTAAAAGACTAGCCATCCGCTAAGTTTAGAAACTTTTTTCCCTAAGTTGCCAACACTGGTGCCAACCAGTTGAATGCGCTGTCCAGTAAGACGCCCATTTCCTGATGCACTGCTTCTTTGCTGCTTTAAGCTGCGCGGTTGTCATCAATTCCAAACTTCGCGTAAATACAGAAAGACAGATAGGGTGGGCGCCCCATGTAGATTTTGTTGCTTGTTTAGAAAACAAAAAGGAAGAAGATGACGTCAGGACACCGGTTAAATGAGAGAACAACGTAAGCGGACGACAAAGAAAATGACAAAGCACTTTGATTTCAGTCGATGGTTCTACGATGCCAAAGTTGCGCACGCATACAGCGAAATGTCGCTATAACGAAACGGCACATAACAAATGAAATGCCCTTGAAATCCCTACATAGATCCGAAGTGCAGTACATGCAATACTGAATGTAACGAAGCAATGGATATAACGACGAAATTTTGGCTCCCGCTTCAACTTCGTTATAACGAGGTTTTACTGTACATGCTATGGGGGAAGCGGTAACGGACGGCTGCGAATAATTTTCGGCCACACTGATTTCCGTTAAGTGTCAGCGAAATCTCATTATACACCAGAGCTTCGATCGGCGCTGCGGTTGATAATCGAACCTGCAACGTCGCTCACCAATACAGCAAGCACAGAGAGTCATCGCCACTGAGCCAACCTGACGGCCAAGACATAGAACCATAGGTCGACAACACACGCTGAATGGACATCTTGCAATCCCAAACGTCACGCAGGGCGCGGCATCGTCATAATCATTATCATGGCCTCTCTAGCTTGCTTCCCCTTCCATCGCGCTTCGTTCGGCGCACGAGAGGCGTTCTGCGCAGCTGTTGCTTGAGCACTTCAAACACGCAAACGGCGTTCAGTGGAGGCAGGGGCGGGTCGCGAGCTAAGAGAGCTCGCAGGGAACGAGTCCTGGGCGAACGATCAAGTGAACCCGCGGCGCCGGTTGGGGCTGCATCGCGCTCGCCGCTTAACCCGAACGGCGGGCGAAATCGAAACGACTTCTTTACTCGCAGAGGGGGGCGCGGCTGGATGGGTGGGTAGAAGTCACCGAAAGATGACGCCAACGTCGTCGTAACGCACCCCGGGCTACCCTCACTCTCACTCTCTCTCTCCCTCTCTCCCACCATTCGTTCACTCCCTCTTCATTCTTCCGCATCGAGTCTGTTGCCACGGTACTACTGGCTCGCCTCGCGTACATGCCTTCGCATCGTGATCCAAGAAAAAGAAAGCACGGTAGCAGAGCGTACTGCATATAGGGTTCGCGTCCCTCCCACCTTCCCTTCCCCTCCCTTCGTCGCCGCATATCCGCGATCCGGAGTCCGAATGGCGCCCCTCCCCCAGCCACCACCACCACCGAACGCTCGACCGACGTGCGCCTGCCGCGCCGTTTCCGTGTTCCGACCGATAGCTCGGACCGCTTTATTTACGCTGTCGGACGGCCGCGCCGCCGGTCGGGCAGCCATCCTACAGGACCCGCCCTTTCCCTTTCTCTCTCTCTGTCTCAAATTTCTTATGTGTGTGCGTGTGCATAGCACGCCAGTTCATGCCAGCACGAACGCCGTTCGGCGGCGCGCTTCGTTCTGAACGAAGAAGCCGAAAAAAGAAGTAAGTAGGAAGTCTTCACTGCAAGGCATCGTAAACTTGTACCGCCCGCGTGGACCGAGCGAGCGAGAGAGAGAGAAAAAACGCGCAAGCTTTTTTTTTTTTTTTTTTTGCCACGAGCAGTTAAAGCCCCTCGTTCGAACTGCATTTCTTCATCCCTGTTTAGATGGACAAGAAAACATCGTGAGAAGAGGTGGGACGGCGGGGCGGCAGAAGTTGAACTGGTTCGAAAGGATTCGCAACGGTGCTTCGTGGGTGAAGTCAGTCGAGAAATTGGAAAAGCGCGCGAGCGCCGTTGGCGAAGTACGAGAGAGAGAGCAGCTGAACGAGCGGACTCTCGGAGAAGGGACCGCATCTTGGCCGGACGAGACGAGACCAGTGGTCATTACGCGTGCCGAACATCCTCACCTTCCTCCTCCTCCTCCTCCTCCTCCTCCTCCTCCTCCTCCTCCTCGTGCGCATCCGTCGTTTTTCGGACGAGTCCCGAGTCCCAACCCCATTTTTCAGCTATATAGCTGCCCCTACCCATAATACCGCTGGGTGTAGGCCGGCGCACCGAGACATTTTCGGAACGGAATGGCTCCTCCTTCGATGCGGTGTTCTCGGTCGTGTAGGAAAAACAATAACAACATCGACAGAAAGAAAAGGGCGGTAAGGAAAACGTGGGCCAATGGCACCGGAGGAAGACAGTTATGTTGGCCCACTTTCCACAAAGCATTCCACAAAGCACAAAGCCGAATGAGGCGGCTCAATGGCGGACTGAATTTACGTGTGTTTGCCCCGAATGCCTAGGCGATTGATTTAATCGGCGGAAAATAGAGCATCAAGCTGGGGAAACTACAGGAGAACCGCACTTTCGGGGTGTTTGGACAATCGGGAAGAACCTAAAATGCACAAGATATATGCTGCGTGTACGGCTCAGATGAAGCACGATCACAGTGAACTGCACCACGTAAAGGTTAATTACGCCGCCTATATTCTCATAATATAGTAATATACATGCATACTATTTGTGAACAGAACTGAGCGGAACGCAATGAACCCAGATTGAGAGCGCGCTGCGGTTAAAAGCTATGGATTTTCTTCTTGGTACAAATGCAGCTCTCAAAGACACGACTAAGGGAGGAAAAGAAAGAGAAACGAAGAAAAGAAAAGAAAGCAGATTATGTAAGCCGGAACCGAAAACGAAGGAGGACTTAGCGTGCGAGATGCCTTCATCGACGCCCCACGTAAGAACGCGGTAGAAACACGAAATTTAGCGTACAGAGCTGGCGAGTTCCTCTGAATTCGCTAGAAAGAAAGAAAAAGAAAGAACCAAGATTACACGTAGGCGCAAGAACAGCGGAGTTAAGACGAGTTTCAGACCATCTAGGAAAAAGAAATAAGAAGACGATAAAGAAAATAAAACAGAGAGGCGAGAAATGGGGCACAACTACACGCAGAGTTATCCCTTTTTACCTGTTTACGGTGGAGGGGGGGGGGGGGAGGGTTGAATCGATAAATTGGAAGATCGAAGAGCGGATCCATTTTCGACGCAGCCGCGTATATACATACGCCAGCAGTGTGTCAGGTGCCGGGAGAACACCGCTGTACCATAACTTATGCTATCTATCGTTGTTTCCATAAGCTTCTTTTAAAAAGAAGAGAGAGAGAGAGAGAGGAAAAAAAACAACAGCACGAACTGTCCACGTAACCAAAGAAAACACGTACAGGGCTGACGACCATACGCATGTACGCCATTTTCTTCAACTTTCGCTCCGAACACCCAACGCTGTTCTTTTTTTCTTTTTCACTTCTCGGCCTTAGTATTATTGGTAATATTGAACTCGAAGGACGGAGTAAAACAAAACACACAAAATAACGAAACCCACCGAGTCAACGAAGTGAACACCACGTCTGTCTGTCTTTATGTGTATATACGCGTACGTGTACGTGTATGTATTACTTTCCTTACGCAAGGTGCGCTTACAATGGTGTTCTCGCCCTGGTTAGGAGCGAAAAGAGCCGAGATTGAAGTAAAAAGAGATGAACGCGGACAAGTGGAGCCATGTAAATGGTAAGAGAGGGAAAGGGAGAAGTAGGGGGAGGCGTAAAGACACGAAATTAGCATCGGAAATCAAATAGAATCGAGCGGGCCGGGTGCCACGGCATGGAGGTGGGCTCCTAAAAAAGGGACGAAACGGATGGATTGGATCGGTCTTTTTTTCACCGTGCAAGGACCCGGCGTTTCGGCGAAGTGACAGAGAGGAAGGGGAGCGAGAGGGGAGATGGAGGGGGAGAGGGAAAGAAATAATCTAACAGCTAAAGACAACGACAGAGGATGTTGGAAGAGGAATGAACAGTTAGAACCGTACAGAAGAGGCGGAGGACACGAGACGGAACAGAATTGGGAGGCTAAGAACACGCTATCGAAATATTAATAACCCGTACACCTTCCGTTCTCTAGAGCCGTGTCGCGTTGTACGCGACACGAGTATGTCGTCCGTATTGGGAAAGAGCCTGAGCAAGACAAATCGATGTCCCAGACACGTCGCAGTAGTAGCTATAGCACCAGCAGCAGTAGTAGCTGCGAATAAGCTCTGGAGACTTGGACTGCTCTGCATTAATTTCGGAGACAGAAAAAGAATTCTAATAACAAAAAGACGGCCAGCCTATATAGGTACACGGTGTGTTATTTGAAGGACCGAACTGCACCTTCCCAGAGGCAGAAGTCAAGCATATATCGCAGCCTTCGCCGAGCTGCCCCAATCGAACGGCGAGAGAGAGCCCAAAGATTGCGTAACGAGCTAGCAGGCGCTCGCTAAACCATTATTCAGCCGGGGCCGACTTGACAAAGCTTTCATCAAGCTAACAAGCTAACAAGTTAACAAGTTAAGACAAGCTAACAAGTTAAAGAGACTGCTAAGGCGTATCTGTTCGCAAAGGCGTACTTGTTCCATTTATTTACCGTTACTGCTTGTGTTCGTGCATGTGGTTGTGCCATTCCTTTGCACCATGACGGTCAGTCTGGTATATGGTTATGCACAATCTCATGGTAATTTTTGTTTACACACATTGCTGTACTTCTGTGTTTCATTATCTCAATGAAATTTCTTTTCATAAACACTGTATAAATTCTAATAACCTTTTTTGGTGTTCTATACTTGAGTTCGCTGCTTATAACTGGTCTATAAATGTACCGTGTATGGTTTTGCTGCCTGCCAGGCACTGCCGCTCAAGCCTTCAAAGGCTTTGGCAGGCCTGTATGAATGTACTGATTTGATTATTGGCAATAAAGGTATTATTATTATTATTATTATTATTATTATTATTATTATTATTATTATTATTATTATTATTATTATTATTTCGCAAGCGCTGTCTGCCGTCGGGCGGCCGGTTTCGTTAGTAATATGTCCGGCATGACGATTGGCTGGCTCTTTGTTCTGGCGTAGTATCTTTTTGATAAACACGAGCCCAGGTGCCGAA
The DNA here is from genome assembly GCF_050947875.1 of Dermacentor variabilis. NCBI lineage: Eukaryota > Metazoa > Arthropoda > Arachnida > Ixodida > Ixodidae > Dermacentor > Dermacentor variabilis. Next base: position 138,354,152 of record NC_134573.1, read on the forward strand.
TTTACAAAGCTTTTCGTTCGTGAATGCTCTTTGTCATTGGCTAGACGCCTTCACTAATAAGATGTCCACCACCAAGACTGGCGGAAAATCGCTCTTACGAACAAGTCTTGCACCATAAGGACGCTTCAGTGAATACGGGCCCTGGTCGTTGGCCAGCGTTGGTGATTAAATACATTGCAAGATTCCTGCGTTAGTTCTCAGCCCGAGAGAGCACTTACCATGCAGCTAATGTACAAGTGATCAAGATGCACTAGAGGTGTTAGCGTTGAGAGATAACTTTCCGGCTCATATGCCTCTAAGGCGTAAGGAAACTCTACAGGCTGCCGATGCAAGAAGGATCGTGTCACTTCTCAGAGCGCTATCAACGCAATTTTCACCCTTTCAAGGTTCCTTCAGTACAAAGGATCCTCCCCGGAGTCGTAAAGCGCAGAAGAGAAAGAAAAGGAGGAAACTCCAATGCGCCAGGAAAAACGGACACAATGAAATGGGAGAAAGGAAAGATTGGACGGCACTCAATTAGACACTGCGCCTCGGCATATAACGTCCACGCGCCAAAGAAGCGATAACAACTGGGCCAGCCTCGCACGGCGGAAAACTCCATCACGCAGGACAGCGATGTGATGAAGCCCGGCGCTTGAGAAACCACCCTCACCCACACACGTTCACGCCACTTCTCCTTTCCACTCTGAATGGACTGAGCGCCGCTGTGCTCAGCTACACCTCCCCCCCCCCCCCTTTACCCCCCTTCCTGACAGAGTGGGCGCAGAACTGAGGGGCCACTGCCTGCAGGCCATGGGCTATAGCCACCCTATACACTCCCGGCCGCCCGCCCCGACCGTGGGACGTGCTCTGCCTCCGCACATCCACGCAACGAAGCCGACGGCGGGACCGCAGCCAATCCAATCAGGGACGGAGCAAACATGCAAGCGTCGCCGTATCATCACGGCCGCCATGAATGTTCTAGCAAGGAGTTCTCTCTAGGTTTCTGGTAGCGAATGACTGCCACGGTGTTTTCTTTCCGCCCTCCCCGCTCTTTTCTAATGAGTTTCGTTTGTTCTTGACACGTAACTATGCGGTCCGGTATATAACAAGAGCAACTAGCTGTAACGACACCGCAAATATAGAGTACGCCCACGGAGACACATCCAAGGCTGGCGGGGCGGTCTCCTAGGCCGGCTAACACTGCTCTGCGCGAACTGCGCAAACGTTTGAGACTTACCACAGTGGCACATGTGTACGTAGCAGTGATCTCCTAACCATAAGTAAACGTGCGTTAGGCTAACAAGCAACAGCGTCAGTACGACTCGTGTTTAGTTGGCTATGAGCGCTTATAAGAGGAAGGCGAAGCGCAGCAAAATTAGAAAGGGTCACTCAAAGCATAGCCGTGAAGGCCAACCAATCAGACGCAGCTGGCCATATTAAAGGGCCCCTCACAAGGTTTGGCCTTTTTGAGCTGACAAGCGCCGTGCATGCAGAGCGCGCTAACGATCGTGTGTGCTAAATATTAGATCCCTAGACGCCGCGGAAGGAGGTTAAATTTCAAGCCAAACGCGGTTTGCCCTTCTCCTCGCGGGCGCCGCATTCCCAGCCGGAGAGCTGACGTCAATCGCACAAGTGCGCCTACATACATGGCAGTGCTGTGACGTCACTCGCAGTGACACGTGACTTCGAGAATCATTCAAGGCAACATCAGTTCTTTGTTTAATCTGTTGCTTCAACTGAAGAATTAAAGCTTAGAGAAACAGATGCGGTAGAACACTTAGAAAATGATGCGGTAGAACACTTAGACGGCAAGTAGCAATTTCGAGCATACAACCAAAATTTGCCATGTGGCCTGGTGAGGGACCTCTTAAGGCACACGGTGATGGCGCATGATGATGCATTCACACGCCATATTCCTCACATCAGCTATATCTACGACTGCGAAATGCGCGCATTTGGCGAAGGGGTTGACGAGCTCGACTTCACCGACTGCACCCTGAGGTCCGTGATTATGTACCTTGATTAAAGGCCTAATTCCAAAACGTTCGCCAACTCTTACGCACATACGTGGGCATCTGCAGGCATGTTGCCGCCAGAGCAGCCTGGAAGATACTGGTATAAAACTAAGAGTTGGCTTCCTTTAACGCTTTTGTGCTTCGTGAACGGCCATCTACTCGACGGACACGCCACAACGATTGCGTTCTTGCGAGCGTCGTGGTCGAACGAGGGTTGTTTGTCTGGAGCCAAGGTTTCAACAGGGGACTTTGTCTTCGTCAGGATCCGGAGGAGGACAAGTACCCTTGTCCTGACGAAGATGTGGCGTCATGTTCGTCACCGCGAGTCCTCGTCCGCCATAATCATCAACGCCGCGCATGTGCGTGGGTCTCGAGCCAGGAGAGAACACAACGTACTCTCGCTCTCCTTGCCTCCTTGCTTGAAACGTTGAATCCGTGGACATATCCCTTGTTCGAGGACAGTTGATCTAAGTGCGCAGCATCATAGCCCGCCATCGCAGTAGTAAGCTTATGCATGGCGTCCGAGATCGGGGCGGCTCGGAGGCCATGTGCGCGCGCTCTGGTTGACCTCAGCCTCAAGATGGTGTCATCGGCAACGGGGCTCGCGTCCACATCGCCGCCCTTTCGCAAATGGTAGTACGCTTATGACAGATCAAAAGCTCTCCGAGTGAGCGACGGTGGGAGACATTTGTCGGGCTCAAAGTCCTTGTGTCCACAGCGCGCGAAGAACTTTTGAAACGCGGGTACCCTTGCCCCCCTCTGCACGCAAACGTCGATATCGGCCGTGCAGGCAGGAGAGGCGCGCGGTCGTTGACGGAGCCGCGATCAGCGATTCCGATCAGGCCAAGTTTGCCACGCTCACGCCCTCTCCATGGACCACCGAAACGGCGTCGCGGGAAGAGTAAAAAAAAAAAAATAGACAAGCAAACTTATCCTCGCAGTGCCCCGCTCGTTGTCCGGCCAATGGCTTTTCCCTCGCTTCCCCTGCCCATGGCAATGGAGAACTCATCCTAGAGCACCTCGACCGCCGACAGCCTCTGGCAGAGGTCGTTTATGGTCCTCGCCGTCTTCTCATGTTGTCACGCGTGGTGCCCAACCCTTACAGGAACGTGACGTAGGAGCAGCGCAAAGCACCAGAGTGCCGGAATAGCAGTAAACAATTATATTAGAAAGAGAGAGAGAGAGAGAGATTTTATTCATGGAAAGCTTGTGTGTTCCCGAGCTTGTGTGTTCTAATACTCTGCTGGGGAAGAAGAAAATCGGGAACGGAAAAAGGATTAATCAGGAGGATGACAAAAAAGATATACGAGTACACCTAAGCCGTCCTTACGAGATGTGAATGCGAAAGCATTAATGTCCAACTGAACGCCCCTGAGCGGTTCTACGAGTTAACTCCTTGCGGGCAAGCGAGCGCGTTGAGAGGTATGGCGCGTTTCGCTATGGCCTTACCAATGCACGGTTAAAACGCAGGCGAGAGCTTGCGCAGGCAAGGAACGCGCGGATAACACCGACTTCCGAGAGCGATGATGACGTGGCGTCGCGGCGACGCCCTCTCCCCTCACGCAACACCTGGTGCGCTAGCGCAGCAGCAGGTGTTCCCTTTCGCACGCTTGGTCGTTAACACAGCAGCGTTATTGAGTTGCGGTGTTTGGTCGAGTGTGGAGTCCTGTGTTGGGCAGTTCTATAGTAACCCGTATAGTCAGTGCAGTGATAGGAAAGAGCTACAGAGACAGGCCGCCATTTCTTCCTTTGCAGTCTTTCCTGTACCAGCACTGTTTTTCCCGCGCTTTTCTGTTTCGCGTTGCCTCTGGGTCATGAACTCCGACCAGGCCGGCCAAATAACCATCCTGATGCTTAAAGGGACCCTAGGTAGAACCACTGAATCAGTGTAGATTGACAAATTAATGTTTCAATGCTACAATATCATCCACTTCCAGCTGAAATGTTTGTTACCAGAAGGGAGAATAAAGACAAAACTTTCACTTTTCATTTTTATTTCGCGCCGGAATCCCAACATCGGTATGCTTAAGCGTGACAGCAAAGATTGAATTTAGACACAGTTTCGAACGCATTAGGGTCGTTGTGGCGTCTCCTGCGGACTCGTCAAGCCTCTTCCTCACGGTAAGAGCTTTTTGTTTTCTTTTAGAACAAACAGAGGTGAAGTTATTTTGCTCCTTAGCACACCAAATAACAATGCAAAGTTTAGCAAAGTAGCTGATTGCGTTATTGAAACGCCAGAAAGATAATCTCTTACAGCGAGCGGCTGTTCCATAAGCTTCGTATGACGCAAAAAACGAAAGACGGATGGCTGGCCACGACACCTTGACGACACTTGGCCACGAAACCTTGACGGCAATAGCCACGACACCTTGGCGACACTTGGCCACGAAACCTTGACGGCATTAGCCACTACACCTTGAAGATTCCATATTAGCTCTTCGTGATTGACCTAAATTCTGACAAAGTTCACGAGAGAGTAGACATTTGTTTCTCGATAAGCAATTGTTATTGTGCACCCTAAAATAATCAGACGGAACCTGGCTAGTCACCGAGAAAACTTAATGTTCAGAAACACCTCTCCCCTCCTCCTCAAAAAAAAAAAAAAGAAGACAAAGAAGAAAGAAATAGGTTTTAAGTTCATGACGTCACGGCGACACATACCGCACGGTGGTTATTCCGGAAGCAACTCCCTGTTCAGCCAAAATACGTGCGAACAGTCCTGAAATAATACTCTAATATGGCTTAGCATGGCTCCTTAGTGTCCCTTTAATCACCGCTTATAAAGCCAACATATTCGAGGAGGAGGAGGAGGAGGAGGAGGAGGAGGAGGAGGAGGAACGCCGCGAACTGGTTCTAGCTACAAATCGAGAACTTCAACACAGGACCGTGTTGGCAGAGAAACGAAAACAACAACAACAAAAAAAAGAAACTTAGGTTTAAAAAATAATATAAACCGGGACAGAGGGACATATAAGCTGAATACTGGGCTTATGCTGGCGAGTAAATCAGATGGTTTGCCGATATTTTGCCGGCGCGTAAACTCGTGTGAGAGACGAGCAACAATTTTTTTATTTCTTTTTTTTTTAAACAGTAGCGCGTCGGTTTGCGGCGAAATGAGAGCGAGAGAGAGACAAACCGTCTTCAGTGCGCCCATATCTCACCTGCGTCCTCCCAGAGAGGCTATAACCCTGCCCGCCACCGAGGACTCTGGCGCCGGCTAGTATAATACACGAAGCGAAGCCCGACGAGCACTTTCGCTTTATAATTGCGCTCTTCGCCGGCATCGAAGTCAATCAAGCTAATTACGGTGTGGGCGTGGGGGAGGGGTCGTAGCTAGGATCCGCGCCATCAGCTCTCGTCAATGGCCCGGCCGCTCTCACGCCAACGCTACAGATTCCGTGTGTGCGTTGAAAGAAAGAAAGAAAGGAAGAAAGGAAGAAAGAAAGAAAGTACGATAGCGCAGAAGTATAAAAACCAGAGGAGGAGGAGGAAGAGGAGGAGGAGATACCGGACGCCACACACTTCGATTTTTCCTATCCACCCCACATGCATGGACCAGAACGGTCCGGTACACATAAAAGGGGGCCGGACGGCTTGGTACAGGAGGCAACGACAGGAAGTAAGGGAAGAGGCCGGGGGAAAACCCAGCCGATCGGGTCTAGCCCCACTTATTTTTCATATCATTTTCTGTATACGTGTTGTTTTTCGCTGGTAAGAGCGCAATTGCTCGCGCATGTTGTCGAAGGAGTGACGTCGCTCTAGTCGCCGTACTCCCCCTCGGAAGAGGCGCTTCATCCCGGTGGATGAAGACGGCGGGTCACTGCTTCATTTACAGATTAGGTTAGTTAGTTAGTTAGTTAGTTAGTTAGTTAGTTAGTTAGTTAGTTAGTTAGTTAGTTAGTTAGTTAGTTAGTTAGTTAGTTAGTTAGTTAGTTAGTTAGTTAGTTAGTTAGATAGATAGATAGATAGATAGATAGATAGATAGATAGATAGATAGATAGATAGATAGATAGATAGATAGATAGATAGATAGATAGATAGATAGATAGATAGATAGATAGATAGATAGATAGATAGATAGATAGATAGATAGATTTTTGTCAACGTGTATGTAAATACACGTGGATTCTTGCATTCGGTGCCTGTCAGAAGGCGGTCGCGGCACGGCGGGGGATCCGAGTCCTCAGGCTCTGTGTCGATGTTAGATATCTAACTGCTTGAAGATCGAAGAAATAATCATCAATATTTTCCGTCGAACATTTCTGCAAGAGTTGCTCCTGGTTCGGCTATATACTAAAAAGTATGTGTGTAAATGCCGCTAGCAGTTCTTTTGAATTGTGCATACTTTGGAACATACTTTTTTCTTGCCACGCTGTTGCACTGCTATCAGTATGGTTCAATCCGGCTTAATAAGCAGTTACGAACGTCACAAATGGTGACGTTTACGCGCTGTATCGTATTTCTGCCTACACTGTTGTGTGGATACAATGTGCCAAGCGATGCTAGAGGCCTCGTCAGGAGATTGTCACGTCGACGTACGTCTCTGGCCTCATGCCACTCAATCAATCAATCAATCAATCAATCAATCAATCAATCAATCAATCAATCAATCAATCAATCAATCAATCAATCAATCAATCAATCAATCTTTGTTCAAATGCTTGGCTGGTTCTCACCGCCGTAACAGGAGCAGCAGTTGAAACTATTATTAGTGTGAATACACATATATATGTTTAGCAAGCTAAAGTTGTAAGCCAGTTGGCGAGACATTGTGAATAAAACCGCTAGAGACACAGGGCGCCATGTGTTGTCGCCTCCAACCCTCCTGTGTCTCTAGCGGTTTTTGACATCGATATATATTCTTTAACATTAGTTATGTGAACCAGGCAGTGAATATATCTTCAGTAAAATATAAAGACATGGTAGTTACAGTAATAGAACACATTTTCACCAAATACAAAAGTGAAACACGGTAACTGCAAAATGTGTATGATCAATTCCAAAAACTAATAAATAAATAAATAAGCAAGAAACAATTAGAGCGAGAGAGATTGCGAAGGCTAAGCGCAGGAACACAATTTTTTTGTTGCTTTTCTATCTATCTATCTATCTATCTATCTATCTATCTATCTATCTATCTATCTATCTATCTATCTATCTATCTATCTATCTATCTATCTATCTATCTATCTTCCACAGAGCACGACTCTGCCGGATAAACACACGTCCTTGGGGAAATGATCGGGCTTGGCACGCACAAGTCGCGGTGTACCGAAACTTTCAGAGAGGGGCGGTGGGGGGGGGGGGGGGGGGGCAGGCGTGAAGGAACGAGGCGTGGGAGGACGGCGCACGAAACTCGACTGGGACTCGCGATGGGAGATCGAACTGAGAGCCGCCGCCGCCCCATCAAAAACGCGCGCGCGACGCCGACGCCGCTAAAAGCTAGAAAACAGCGCCGCGTCGGCGAAAGAGATTTGAAATCAAATACAGCGTCCTTCAACTTTCCCATCAGGCAAGAAAAAAAAAATAGGAAGTAAATAATAATCTGCAAGGGGATCGCAGCCCCACGAACAACGCGTGGCGGAGTGGTTGCGACGCTCTTCTGCACACAGAGGTAAACACGCGTGCTTCACGAATGCAGTACAGACAGCGAGAGAGAGAGAGAGAGAGAGAGAGAGAGAGAGAGAGAGAGAGAGAGAGAGGGCACAAAGATGCAGAAAGAGAGGCGGAATGTGGAGAGTAATGGCTATAAATATGCGCGGCCGCGCAAAGAGCGATGGAACCAAAAATGATAAGCGTAACGTTAAGAGACGGGAAGAGAGCGGTGTGGATCAGAGAGCAAACGGAGATAACCGATATTCTAGTTGACATTAAGAGAATAAAATGGAGCTGGCCAGGCCATGTGATGCGTAGGGTAGATAGCTGGTGGACCATTAAGGTTACGCAATGGTGCCAAGGAAAGTAGAGCGAGGACGGCAGAAAACTAGGTGGGGTGATGAAATTAGGAAATTTGCAGGCGCAAGTTGGAATCAGCTAGCGCAAGGCAGCGGTAATTGGAGATCGCAGGTAGAGGCCCTCGTCCTGCAGTGGACATAAAAATAGATAGCCTTATGATGATGACATATGCGACTAGTTATAATAATCATCCTCGTCGTCGTCGTCGCGGATATTCCGTCCACTGCAGGGCGAAGGCCCTCTCACCGCCGATATCCAAATGCCAATGTCTTGAGCCAGCTGACTTCATCTTATGCATGGAAATATCCCAATTTCCCCCCACCATATCATCCTCTGTGCTCCACGACTGCGCTTCCTTTCCATAGGCACCCGTTCTGTAACTGTAGTAGACCACCAGGGTTATCTGTCCTCGGCGTGATATGACCTACCTAGCTCCACTTATTTGTCTTAATGACAACTAGAATATCGGCTACTTCCCTTGCTGTCTAATCCACCCCGCTGCAGGTCTTCCAGTCGCTTAAAGTTAATCCTACAATTTTTCCTGCCATGGCATACGGAATGTTAATTATAACATCGAGCTGGCATAGTTCAAGATATTATTTTATGATGGTGCTGCCGTTGTACCGCTACCTATATCGCCGACTGTCCAAGAACAGCATGAGGAGTTAGTAACAAGCGTTATTGGTAACGGAACGGCAAAACGGTAACGCTGCACTAAGATACTCGTCTTCCCTGCAAATGAACAGCCGTTTAATTTCCGAAAACGACAGTTGTGCAATTTCGTGAGAACTAATCAATTCCGTGAAAGCTGTATAGCACAACATGTATTTCTATCTTCATAGCTGCCTTCCCTAACGAAAAAAAAAGAGAAAATGCGCCATGAACCCCCATTTGACCAATACCATATGAACGTATGGGTTCCATGTATATAACCGGGGCCATGTGACGAGAAACGCTATATGACGTTCTTGAATAGGGTTAATCAAGGTTCCGCTCAGGGCAACGCCGAAGTATACTTTTGTATTCTAGACGGGAAACCTGCCAATCAAGCTTGACTTTCCAGTCCCAATCTCTTTAGTGAACTGTTAAATGCGCGTTGATACGGCAGTCCCTCACAACCGTACAGCACGACCGCTTTTTCCGCGCCCGATTCACCCGGAGTGTCTCCCAGCCGTTTCGTAGTCGTCGTCGTTCGTTTTTCAGTCAATAGACGGCGCCAGCGACCTCCCCTCTTCCCTCGTTCGGAGCTCCGGGAAAGCCTTACTCGAACGACCCGGCCCGCATGCCGAAGAAGCCGTGGCTTTGTCTCGCGGTCCATAAGAAACAGCGCCAACAGTACGCAAGGGAAGGCGGGTGGTGAGCAAGGGCCAGCGACCCCGAGACGGCAGCCCAATTCACTCCCAATACACGGGTCCCGACCCCGCGCCGTTCGCTTTTTTTTTTCTCTCTCTCGCTGATTTCCCACACAAGTGAGCAAGCATCAGTGCGCGGCCCCCACGCTACTACACACACTATAACGCTGAACTCCGGGGGCGGCCATCGACTCGCTGGCTGCACGGAGGGAGGGACGGCTTCGCAGTTTCGCATGCGACCCACGTAAGCAAGCGCGTTCAGACTTCACGGCACTGATTTCGAAGAGCGCACCTCACTGCGTATGTTCTATCACTCGTAGGAAAGCTTTTCTTCCACGTATGTGACGAGAAACGCTATATACTTCTGGCGACGCGAAAGAGCACGCTTCCATTTTTTAAAGAAACCCTGGCAGAATGTCATTCCGAGCTACACATACGCGATGACGTTGCGATTTCCTGCGAGCGCATCTCGAGCTTCACAATCGGCTGCGTTACATATAGCTACGATTCAAATGTGTTTACTGGGGCTGTTCGTCATATCTGCTATTATCACTCCGTGGTTATTCACTTCAACCATTACAAGAGCAACGAGATTTTAGCGCGATAGCGTAAGGGCCCCATGTCGCAGAAAACCCGGTGTCGGACGTCGTTTCAGCAAGAAAGTTTTCGAACCATACGTACCCAGGCCCTCCATCTGGCGAAAGGAAATTACTGAATTAATTGAACTTATCAAGCTAAATTACGTAAAAAATCATAAAGTACGACTTACACAATATCTACAAACACGAAAGCGCCGCACTGTAATTTGATTATACGAAATAACGCAACTCAGTTACGTGAAAATTCAAAGAAACCGCTTTTCCAACGTTTCTACCATGCATAGACCAGCCACGGCGTCCGCCATTTGCGCGAGCCGGCGCGCGAGTCTTCCGGAGGCCACGGAGCGGTGCGCGCGATTCCTTGCAATACCTCCAGATGGCGCTGGCCTCCCCCACACCGCGACCCACGCAAGAGGCCGTGTTTCTACCAGAAAGCTCACCTTCATGCGTAGCGCTTGCGGCCAGCATTTCCCGGTAAACAATACGGTTACATACGCTCCAGTTGCCGGGAAGCCTCAGAAGCAGTGACAGATCTTTGGCTGCTATCGGCGTTCCACTCTTAAAGGCGAAGCTCAAGAGGAAGCTTTAGCTCGGGTCCAACTCCAACGCGGCCTATTCAAATACATGTAAAACGCATAAACACATTTCTTAGATAACCCCTGGGCCAATTTTAACGAAATTTGTTGCATTTGAGAGAGAAAGTTAATTCTAGTGAGTGTTGAAAGCGGAATTCCGATTTAAGGCCTAGATTTTGTGGGCAAAAATTCAGAAATTCGGAAGTTCAAAAAAAAATACAAGCACGAAGTTTACAAATTAATAGCTCTCCGTCAAAAACAGATACCGCGGTTCTGTAGACGGCATCCACTAGATCATTCAAAGCGGACAAATTCAATAGGTCAATTTATATATTTCGTGAATTGGTTGCGTTGTGTGCAAGGGTTCTGCAAAAGCTGTATTTACACATCACAATATTTTTTGAGATTCATGTACAATATATCATTTTATCATATCAATATTGTAAATGTATCAAAATCAATTCACAGAATTGTGATATCGTTTTTCATTGCTGAGTTACGGAGTTGTAAACTTGATAACTTAGTTTTCAGAAAATTTGCGCTTTTGGCAAATTTTTAGTAAAAAATTGACGACCTAAATCAGAGATTCGAAACTAACAGTCACTAGATTTTAAGTTTTTCTTTTAAATGCAACAAACCTCATCAAATTTGGCGCAGTGGTTGCCGACAAAAACGAATTATCCTTTTACATGTATTGAGATAGGAGCACCCGAGCAAAGCTTCTTCTAAAGCGTCCTCCAAAATTTTTTTTTTACGGTGAAATCCTCGCGCGAACGCCGGACGGCGCAGCGAAGAAGCCTTTCTTGATACAAAGTGCCCTTGCGGGACGCTTCGTTCCACATTTACTTTTTTCTCCTTATCATCATCATTATTATGACGTGTATGATTTTCTTTCCCTCATTTTGTTCCTCCTTACCCCAAGGTTGAGTAGTGAGCTAGGACACAGTAGGTCAGGCAAGTTCCCCCAACCTTTCTCTCTCCCTCTCTATCCAGGGCGCATGACTAGCGCGCGATTCTCACGAAGATGCGCTGGTTTAACAGTCTCAAACATACAGCGTAAGCCGTGTATGTAAAGTACGGTAACCATGAAAGTGAACCGACAATTTTAGTCTTCAAACCAACTTAAGTTCAATATTTCCTGAGTTTTCATTGGGGGTAAATGCTTGATATCATGCGTTACGGACAAGTATATGTTAGAAAAAGAAAGTATATCCCCGGGCCTACATGCGTACAGCCAGCCGTACTAAGGGTTCGAAAACGAGTTAGGCGTTTCATTTAATAGTGGGCCGTAAGCTATGCCGTGATACCGCAGACAAAGACGCATGAATGCGCTACAAGATAGCACTTGTACATGAACGGTGTACACTTCTGTAATGCTGCCAATCATCATCATCACCACTATCACATTTCATGTCCACTACAATACGAAGTACTATCCCAGCGATATCACATCACTCACATAGTCTGATAACAAACATTTGAAAACAATAAATGTGCGAGAGGCGACACGTACCAAACAGCGTGAGTGGTATAACCACAGACTGTCAGCCAGTGAACGAACAAAGCAAGGCGACTGAAGCTGAGTGCGGCAAGAGTTTTGCTCGACTCCGCGTCATTTTCGTTTTCTCTTTTCTTTCCTCGTTACAGCCTTCGTTTTCTCTCCCCCCAATTCGTCTAAAGCTTTGTCATAGTGATCGTGAACCGCGTATCAAACGGGGAAAAGATTTGCCAGGTCACGTGGGCTACTGAGAATCTTTTTTTTTTCTCTCTGACGAAGGCTAACGAAGTGTGCGTACACTCTCCCAGCGTTGGGAGAGAATGCCACGCACTGCAATACATATACTGCAGTCGTTGCATCAGCAGAAACGTCTGCGGTGAAGATAAAAATGGGTCCAAAAGAAAATGCTTCTTTTTGTTCGTTTGCTCTTCGTCGTGCGCAACGTCTACAACCGCCGCAGCAACAGCGCCGCATCGCGCGATCAAAAGCGAACAGGGACGAGCGCCAACAGCAACCAAACGAGCAGCTTCACGCCGTGCTAACTAGGGCGAAAAGCGGCCAGACGAAAAAAAGGGGGCAGTCTGCGCACGCGTAGAACAAAAGCGCGGGCTGAGCGCCGCAGACTGGCTCCAAAAAGCGACGGGTGGAAATGAGGAAGACGAGACACAAGGGAACGGAAGCGCATGGCCTGCAGATAACGGTCACGACGCGAGAGGGCGCCAGAGCAGCAGCTACCACGCTAGACGGCGGCGAGCAGCAGGAGCAGCAGCAGCGACCATATAGAGACACTCCTCCGGGCAAATGTACAAGGAATGGTCCCTACTATACCAGACGCGGTGTAGTTGGGACGGAAGAAAAGCTTGGGGAGAGAGGAGGGGGAGGAGTAGGAGAAGGGGGCGAAGCAGCAGGAGGAAAGGCTTGCAGGGCAACCTTGCTTTTCCTAGGGTAACCTATAGGGTAGCGTATAGGGGGAAAAGTTGGAAGCAAAGTGAGTCAGAGTGCACACTCCCGAAGAGGAGCGTTTACTGGCATAGCAGCAAGCGGCCGTAGAGAGACCGAGTGAACACGAGAATGAAAGAAAAAAAGAGATTTAGAAAGAAAGAAAGAAAGAAAAAAAAGAGATTTAGAAAGAAAGAAAGAAAGAAAGGAAGAAAGAAAGAAAGAAAGAAAGAAAGAAAATCGAGATGAAAGACTCGGCAGGCAACCTACGTGCGCAGCCTGAAGTCACGGCGCGTAAAGTGAGTGACAAGGGGACGTTTGATTCATGTTCTCTCATGTTGAATGCCAATGGCGGAGTCGGAGCAAGTTATTCTGCTCGTTTCGGAGCAAGTTTGTTCCTATGACGGAGTGAGAGCGGGAGTAAGGTGTTCCAATGAGAGAGTCGGAGTGGATTCAGAGCGGCAGTCACTCCGTGGAGCAGAAAGAGATGCTCCGCCAAAATCGGCGGAGTGGACCGGAACTCTGCGTGACGTATTTCCTTTACCACGTTTGTATGCTGGGAGGCGCCACCGGTCACGACTCGCGAGGAAGCAAAAGCTGGTGCACGCTTGGCGGGATATCTACACCGCACTTTTAAAAAAAACGACAGGTGAACGGCGCTGAAGAGACAAGTGACCGGTGCGGCGGTGCTGGGAGCAAATAGCGGAAGGAAGTGACAACACTCAAGTATCTGGGTAACTCGGCGATACAAGTTCCGTTTCTGCCTTGCTCCGGCGGCGCAGGTTCTGTTCCACTCGCGGATTTGGAGGCGTTGCTCTACGTCAGAGTCGAGTGCTCGCTCGCGGAGCCCGTCGGCTGCTCCGACTTCGCCATTGGAATTCAACATCACAGACTGTTGGCCGCTGACCAGGGCGTCTTAGGCAACGGGCGGGGCAAAGCAGGGCGGTTTGTCCTTAAAGGGACACTAAAGTGAAAAGTGATTTCTTCTGCATCAGTAAATTACCGTTCTACAACACCAAAAGCACCACTCTTACAACGATAAGACGTTTGGTAAGCCAGAAAAAGCCCAAGAACGAAATACGGGTGGCGACGCCTACTTAAGTTCCCGCACCTGGGGGCTGTGACGTCTTGGATTTTGATGGCATCGTCTAGGGCCTACTAATTATATATAGCGGTACAGATTGGCTACGTTGTGTTCTAAAGCAACCAAATATTAAACATGGCAAGTTTCGGGAACCATTATTGAGCCAACGCGGCCCAAATGCAAAAACATACTTTGGAATCCCTGACGTCACGCTGACGTACCGGCGCTGGGATTTCGGCGCGAAATTCAAATACTGATACTTGGACCTCCATTTTCTCATCTAATAATCAAACTATTTTGTTAAATGACTGCTTAAATGACTGCCTGCAGGGTTCTAAAACAATGCTTCATTAGTGTAAACTGATTTATTGTTTTGCTTTAGTGTCCCTTTAATGCATCGATTCATCAAGCGTTAGTCGGTCCGCGCTAGGCAACTTGTTCGCGGCTCGCAAATTGCCGCGTGACGAAAGTTCCAGGCGACCTGATGTACTAGAGATGGCAGCCAAAAAAGAAAGAAAGAAAGAAGGAAGGAAAGAAAGAAAGAAAGAAAGAAAGAAAGAAAGAAAGAAAGAAAGAAAGAAAGAAAGAAAGAAAGAAAGAAAGAAACAAACAAACAAAGAAAGAAAGGTACTCTGCACGCTGGTGGATCGAGAACAAGTCGCGGCTTACAATTGAAAGCGGCACTTTTTTGGGAACAATTATTTGCCACCTCCGCGGCTCCACAGCGAAGGCGTTTGCTCTAGGCCGCCGGTTCGACTTCCGAGGCCGAGGAAGTCGAGCGGGAAAACACGCAAATTACACGCGGGCGAAATCATGTGCCTGCGCATACTCATAAGCTCTCGGCGGACGACACTGCAGCAACGATGCCGTTGTAGAGTCGCCGAAAGAAATTAAGCGAAAACGAACAAGCAAGCAATCTGGTCCCAAGCACGGTCGTCCTCCCGCATAGTATAATGTAAAGAAAGGCAGACGATCATGGAAGCCGTAACAGACCTGCGGGCCTCTAACGATAAGGGGTCCTCATCGGGGCGTGGCCGCGAAACGGCACAGCTGATTCACTCTCCACCACTCTATCTCCACCTCTTACTCTCGAATGAGTCAGTAAACGACTGCAGCCGGCGAGGTTTTCTTGTGGACGCCCGCATGCGCAGCACTCAGAGCGATGAAAAGCGCCAGCTCGCGCTATTCCTGGTAGTTCGTCAAGCAGCAGCAGACTCGCATTGCCACATGGCGGAAGACCTCCCCAACGGAACTTGGTGTTTGCATCTCCATATCTCGCTTAGTCATGCGGCACAGAAAATATATATCACGACAGCGCAACGCTACAGAAGATGTACGGGCGTCAACGTACCTGCTGTTTCGTCAACACATCCACGTGTTAAAAAAATAAAACACACGTGAATCGTTGTCAAGAGACAATAAATAACATTGGATTCGTCCCGAAAAACGTTCACAATTCGCACGCTCCTATGTTCGCTTTACTGTGAGCGTTGCTAATGAACGCCGCATAACGTTCTCAAGCCCTAACCCAAAATAATTTAGCAAAGTTTGTAATTAACTAACGCACTTCAAATAATGCTCTCGCATAAGCCCTGTTTCTTCGGTATGTCAAATCTATCTGCGGCAAGCTCACTTTTTTCCAGGCGTTGGGCAAACTTCGTAATACGCTTCAAACTCCATGAAACGCTTGTAAACTAATTTTCAAGAGACGCTGTAATGAACCGAACCAATTTAAACGTTGATCCTACAACACCCTTAACATGCTCCTCCACCCCCATGCACATTGAATTCCGGTGCCACGCTTATAATATACCACCGCGCAAACAATCCATACGCGCTTCGTATTATACGATTCCTATACGACCCGCCGCGGTGGCTTAGCGACTATGGTGTTGTGCTGCTAAGCACGAGGTCGCGGTTTCAAATTCCGGCCGCGACGGATGGGATTTCGATGGGGGCGAAATGCGAAAAGCGCCCATGTCCCATGCATTGGGAGCACGTTAAAGGTCCCCTGGAGGTCCAAAATAATCCGGAGCCCCCAACTACGGCGTGTCCAATAATCAAATCGTGGTCTTGGCCCGTAAAACCATAGAATTCAACTCATTTCTATACGACCGAAGACCTAAGAAAAAAATCACCGCACAAGCACTCCGTACAGATAGTTAACCAGCGAAGCTGAAACGTGAAACATCACTGGGTTAATCCCGACGGTTCATTAAACGACGGCTTGGTAGGCTGCCGCATCCTCGGTACACAGTTGCTGCTTGCGCTCGGCTGCACGAGCTTGTTCTCGGGCCCGGGCTGCAGCATCGGCACGGCGGAGACGAGCTCGTTCCCGGTTCTGCTCGCGGCGTTGCTGATCGAAAGTTGCCTGCTCCTCAGGAGTACGTATGACGCGTGGTCTACTCATTTCGGAGCCGGAGAGAGACTGCTGCGCGCGCGCTCGGCTGCAACGGAGAGCAACGACGTCCCTACTGGCTCAGTCAATCACGCGCCTCTCTTTCTTTTTTTTTCACACATGCACAAGGGGTTGCGCCGAAGGAGTTTTCGGCGTACAGGCGACAGACGGAAGGACGGACCAATCGGCTCGCCATTTGCAGCCAAAGAATTCGCTGTAAAAGAATCGTTGTCCACTGACTGCGCTCGACGCAGCATCAGAGGCAAAAGATGAAAGAAGCGGAATTAATCTCGACGTCAAGACGAAATGAGGACAGCATAAATACAAAATGACGCGGGCGGGAAGACAAAGAAGTAACGATCGCCAGGAAGCCCGTTCAGACTTCGTCGCACACAGAACCGGCGGCGAGTACGATCGCGTGACAAGCGCGAGTCAACTATAAATGCGGCGAGTTATGGGGAGTGCGGCGATTAAATCCTCGCGCACTCCACAAATCAAGCGGGACAGGGAGAGCTGGCGCGCGCGCTTTTATATAAAGGAGCCGAGAGGTTAAACACACACGCACACCGTCGATCGGACTGAAAAATCCGGGCTGCGGGATGAACGCGACGAGGTACCGCCACCGACGATGACGACAAACAACTCTACCGCGTGCGTACTATTCAAAGCTCGTGTCCAAATAATCGAAGTTCAACGCAGAGACAGGTTGACAGAGCGCAGGGCTCTCCGGGAAAGCGGCGAGCGCCGGGTCCTTTTTCGGAGCAGCACCTGCCCCCCGATAAAGCCCCTCAATTTTTCAAAAGTAGCGCCATTCTTAGATCTTTCCGCCACCGCGCTCACCCTGGCGCCGCCTCCTCCCCGCTTCCTGTCGCCCCAGCCTCCTCCGCTCCTCCATTGGCCAATCTGTGTCACGTGCAAGCAGGCGCCGCGCTTTTGTATATTTTTTTCTTTCCAGTGCGGAGCAGGCGCCGCGCTTTTGTATATTTTTTCTTTCCAGCGAGCGCCGACCTCCATTGTTGGGCCTGCGCGACGAAAGTACGGCAGGCGGACTGACGGAGTGCGTTAGCGTAATAGAATGTGTAGGGCCGAGAACTTAATTGCGGTGCCATGCTGCTGCGCCTTCGGTTACCGCAACAGACACAGTGAGGGCAAAAAGCTTTTTGGTTTGCCGTCCGGCGGGCGCAAGGCAAAAAGAAGTGTGGATTCGCAGGATCGGGCGGGCTGACTTCGAGGAAGTGGCAAAGAGCGCACGGCTTAGTGAAGTAAGGGCCACGCCTACTCACAGCCTCTTATTTTGAGCCTAGTTCACGCCTACCGCTTCGAAAAAGTGTGTGTTCATGCTCTGCGTGGTTTTTAGCGCGTTGTTCGACTTTTTTTTTTTTTCGAATGTGCTCTCATTGTTTCATGTAGTTTCGTCTTGCGGTGAAATGCACTCATCTGCAGCTGGCCTGTGACATAAAAGCGACATTATTCAGGGTGTGTTTTGAGCTCCACCAGAAGTTAGCACATTCTCGACGCTTTTGCAAGGCTCAATATGACTTACGATGCAGTCTTTTAGCTTCTAATGTACGCCCGCATGTATTGATTTGGTTTGTGGTGGTCGACGTTTTTAACGTTCCCAAGCCACTAAAGCTAGGATGGAGGTCCTAGTGGATGGCTCCGGATAACTTTATCTAGCTCGCCTGGGGATGTTTAACGTGCACTTTGATCGTAGAGTCGTACGTGGGCCGGTAAATTCCTCGTTGGCGTTTCATAATACCCGCGCGGGCGCGCTAGCGCTGCTTTAGAGGTTGGTGCCTCGCGCGATTGTATTTCTCCAATAAATTTTATTTGCTTGTTGTAACAACTTGTCATTATTTCGTATTATTGACGGCGCCTCCAGGGCACCAAAGCGGCAACGGGAACACCAAAGCTAGAACCAGGGCTGGATGGGGCTCGCCGAAGCGTGTGCATGCCAAGAGGGTATAAGATCGCGGACAGCCAATTTTGTATGCGAACACTCCCTGCGACGCCTGCATTATTGTAATGTCACGTGCTCTTCAGAGGCCTCCGTTAGCCATTACATGTGCCCTCCAGGAGCTGTACTTGTAAAAAAAAACTGTATATCGTCACGATTACCAAAGCACCCCGCAATGAAAAAAACGGCCCTGTTGCCAGGCGTTGCTGACCGCACACAGCCGGAATCTCTCACGGACCGGCCAAACAAAAGTATCCCGCAGGTACGTAAATGAACCTACGAAATCACGTACACATACTTCTACGCTGACAACACCTGAAATTTTGGTAATTACGCGCGTGTTTGATTACACCGCGTGCTTGCGTCGTGTTTCAGCAACGCGCGAACTCTCAACGTCGCGCGCTTTACGCCTTAAATACGCCTTGAATAATGGTCCTTTTCTCTATTTCTTCCGCAATTCCAACACGAAATTCTAAAGGCCAGTTACCGACTGACGAAGAAACATCTCGATTGAAAAAACTGCTCCGCAGGGCTCGCACGAACTTGTCTGCAAATTTCCTCCCGTAGCGTGTTATCTGTCGTCTGCTATGGCAGGCCCACCACCGGCGGCGCCACCGTCGAGGCCGCGCCGAGCGGAGGAGGAGGGAAGTGAATGGCGCTACTTTGGGAGATTGAGGGGCTTTACCCCCCGATTCACTGCAGCGCCGCGTAGGGGTGTGGCTGCCCCCGCGAAGGAGGGAAAAAAGAAACAAAGCAAGAAAGAATGAAGAAGGAAAGAAATGAAGGAAGAAAGTCATCTGTGAGGGCAAAGTGGAGCCAGCAGGATCGCGCCCACTCGCGCAGTTTTACACACAAAGCGATTGAGAGAAAGAGAACACAGGGACAGAGAGAAAGAAAGAAAAATCTTGATACACGCCAACTCTCTTCCTTCCTCGCTGCACTCTCCTGCCTTGCGTTGCTCCTGCCCGTACTCCCCCCCCCCCCCCCCCGCTTCCTCTTATTCCTCTTTCTCGCGTTCACTGCCAGCTGATGAATAATCGCTGCCGGCCGGGAGCCACGAGATGTGGAGAGAAAGAGAGAGAGAGATGAGAGAGAAAGAGCGAGAGAGAGTTCCCGCAAGGAAAGCGCTGTGCGGCGCGCGCCAGCCGCGGAAAGCTGCTGTCAGCGGCGGCGACGACGGGCGCCGGGCGAGTCGACGACTGCGGGAGAAGCGCTGCGCGCCGGCTTGCCTCGAAAAGCAAGCAAGCGACTCTCTCCTTCCTCGCCGTACGTTGTAATCGCATTTCCCCTCGCTTTATTGTTTTAGCTCCACCCCCGCCCTTCTCCTGCACACTACTCTTTTTCTCGAGATATTCCGCTCAGGAATCGCGCGCGCGAAAGGCCGCGTATGACCCTTTCTTACGCCCGCCTCGATTAGTAGCGTGCAGCGCGCTTAAAGCTAGAGGACGAGTTGTCGTCAAATCTGGATGAGGAATTCAGTTCTATTAGACCGGTATACACGATTGATCGGTGCTACGTAATGGTGCGGAGCGTTAGCCGGCGAGGTGATTCCCAAAGATTTCATTGAGCGCTTCGCGGTGCACAGATTTTATTTTCTGTTCGAGGATGACGCGACCTCGGCGTTCCGATATTACGACGGCCAATCGCGAGAGCCGACGACGTGATAATCTAGGCACAGGCCAGCCAATCCCTGCTCGTGAATCGCAGTTTAAGTATAAGTACGCGAAAAGCCGCCGTTATAATACGGTGTACAATACGTCTGTAGCCAATAGAATATTTCAGCATAGCGTTGCTGTCCTACTGACAACGATGCCGCCGACCATGAGTGGGTAGTTGGCAGTACGCGGTATCGGGCATGAAAGAACGTTAACACGTACTATGCTAAAGAGCGTCAATACATCGGCCAATCACAGTCGATGAATAACAGAGCCGGGGTTCCAGGTTTAAGCTAGGCTCGTGAGCCACACGTCTCCCATTAGCTGACAAGGTAAGTTACATCAGACGACGCCATAGCCAAAGTACCAGCGATAGCCAATCATGATACAGCGAATCACCGTTCCGGTTCGCGACTGAGGCCGACAATTCAAGGTATACTCTATTTACCGTATCCAAGTCAGTACTATGACTGCAACGGGGGAGGTCCCGTCGCAGCCGCTGACTTTGGGACCTCCTCCTGCAACCATTACAGCGCAACATACCTCACAGCGCTAATAACCTTAATTCCGATCCGATTCTGATCATGAAAACATCGTCGACTCGTGTACCTGTCAATATGTGCGACGGCCGAAAGCACCGCTATAGCGAACGCGGCCTGTAAATCATTAACTGTAACAACTACAGTGGGAATGGAGACCAGAGAGATCAGCCGCCACCTCAAACTGCGTCGTATTGGCGGCGCACTGCACGGATATCCTTGCGCCGTACTCGAAGAAGACGACGACGGCTAAGAAGTTCAATTAGGGGAGCCTCGGCACATTTAGCAGCACATGATCCGTCGGCAATTAAGCAACTCCGTCTCGACAGCGACGGCGCGAGAAGTTCGCGAGCACCGCGATCGCGCCGAAGAAACTAATGGTTACGGGAAGAAGATCGACGAAGCTATTATTATACGGACGCACCATTCGTGGAAATGGAAGCGGAGGCGACGAGCAGGGAAAGAAAGAAAGCCGTCCTTTCGAAATTCTGACAGCGACAGCAGATCGCGCAAAACGCGAAAGGTGAAGCGAGGTGGAAGCAGAGGTCTATAAGTGTGGGCCCCTCATTATCAAAGAAATATTTTTTTTTAAAAGAGAAAGGCCTGTCTCGCGATCGCGTTAATGACCACTCAAAAAGACAGGCCACGTCAAACCGGCGTAAAAGAGGCGAGTCAGCGTTACCTCGCAACGCTTTTCGATTCAGATTTTACCCAGTTGCTTTTCTTTTAATTTTTTTTCGCCTCACCTTTATTCACGATGCGACATGAGCGCATGAGTACACTCGTCTGGACTTTGAGTCGAGGTCTCGTTCTATCTCTAGAGAGTGCCACTTCCGTGGGCGAGTCGCAAAAGCCTTAGATATACAGTTCGCAAAAAAGCTGTCGTTACAAGTGTGGCAGATAACAACACCGCGCTCGCGTTTCTTGTGCCCCCAGAACGCGCACCTATCACCAGAATAAACTACCGCATCGACGATATCTACTGTATTGGACAGGTAGGCAAGCGCCCAGATCTTTCTAGTTTAAGCTAGTTCAAGCTAGTTAAAGATTTACGAGCGGAAACGTTACGAGCGGAAACGTTACGGAAGCTCGTAAAAATAGCCGTTCTCGACACCTAAACTAAAAAAAAAAGGGGGGATAGTCGTTATTACCGCTCGCCCGAAGTGACGCAAATTCTAGAACACACGGCTCCTCGGAAATACATTTGAGATAAGCGGCGCGCTGAAAAATCTGGTAGGCGGCGAGCTGGGACATGCGTCATAGCGAGAAGCAAAAGGTGCTCGCGTCGTCTGCTTAGGTGCTGTTTAAAAAGTCCCTGGTACGGTTTGGACAAATTTTTTGGTTGCCGTAGGGTACAGCTACAGTAAAACATTCACTTCGTAATATAAGTGAAGCGACTCATATTAAGAGAGCTACGTGCGGTAACGAGTTACACTCATCCCTAGCCATGCCTTTCCTCCTCAACTCGCTCGCCGAGCCATCAGGGGCTAAGCTCCGCCTTCACTGGTTCTGCATCATGATGTGACGTCGTGTCGTCTGCTTCCGGTGTCCTGGAGACAGCGGGCGAAGCCTCTTCGACCCCGTCGATCCCCAGCGAGAGATATCCAAGCAGCGAGCATTCTGTCGCAGTGCCTAATTGTCGCACGAGAACGGCGGTAGTAATAATAGCGCGTGAGGTGGCCGGTCGCAAACGCGTTTACCCTGGAGCCGATCGGATACCGACACACCGCTGCGCTACAATCACTTCGCTCGTCTGCTGCCTTGCAGAGGGACACGATGTGGCAGCTCGACATGTCGTCAAACGATAGACTTGCAGCCGACAACGCAACAAGGGCAATTCATAGTGCTCGCGCAAAGAAACTTCGAGACCAACACTGACCGCGCAGCGCGCGCCGACACGAAGCACATTGTCACACACGCAGACGACACTTGCTGTGTCCCGCACATGCTTTAGTGTAGTGATAATATCGTCATTGTGCATTTACTTGCTGTATTTTCCTACAGAAGAAAAAAAATTAATCAACATTTCAACTATTACGAACAACATTATTACACTATAAAGTTGAAAAAGATTAGAGCTGACGCAACGTGGGCAACCAATAGGATAGCTCGCCTGACTGACGTCACGCACCCCGCTACTAGCAGGGCACGCGAAGGCTGAAAACTCAGGCGATCGGCGCCGCTGCGATCGGTAGCGACGCCCATTTTTAAAGCCTTATAATAGATGACATGATTTACACGGAACGCTTAAACGTGTCACTTAACAATCAGAAGAAGATACCATATAACGACTCAGTACGTTTTTTTTAAAAAATCGCCCAAATCGTTTCAGGGTCTCTTTAAAGGCCGCTAACAACAACAAACGATGGAATTATCGGCCCTGCGGCTTTGCCACGATTGCTTCAGTGGTATATACTACTACTACTACTACTACTACTACTACTACTACTACTACTACTACTACTACTACTCTCTCTCTCTCTCTCTCTCTCTCTCTCTCTATATATATATATATATATATATATATATATATATATATATATGACTGTCAGAATATCGATTTGTCTTCGTCACATAGAAAAGATCATTGACTGATCATTCATGCATTCATTCATTCATTCATTCATTCATTCATTCATAAGGCTATAAACGTCCCGAATCAAGAGACGGGCTTATGGAGGATTCCGGATTATCTCGATGACCCGGGGTTCTTTTAACACGCGCGCGAATCTAAGTACACGAGCGTTCATGCATTAGTGCAGCAGCCGAACGCGCGACCTCGCGCTCACAGGCAGAACGCCGCAGCCGCCGTGATCCCCTCGAGGCGTGCGTTCTTTTCTGAACGCCCGTTCCAAACTCGGAACCCGACGCGAATGCGCCGTCGCTACACAGTTAACCACACAAACGCCCCAAACTCTCGCCAAGCGGTACATGCCGCGTTATATGTCCCCCGACCACTGCCACAGAAGAAGAACCGCCACGCCGGCCGCAGCCCACGCCGAGTTCACAAGGCGGTCGGCTATAAAGCGCTATTCATCTTGCGCCGGCTCTATTTCTTTCTTTCTGCGTTTTTTTTTTTTTGTGTGTGTGCTCGTTCGCTACAGCCAGTCTGACCGCTTTCTGTACACCTCCCACGCCATCAACTGCAAACGCCTTAGGCCCATGAGTCAAGCAGTGAGCATAGTCCTTCCTGTTTTTTTTTTTATTATCATTACTTTTAATTCGGTTTCCTGTTTTAGTGCATGTGATATAAAAAGTGTTGGGGTTTCTGCAAGAATTGATACAGTCGCTCAACGCAAGCGCGACATACGTTACGGGCGCGCGCGGCCCGTCTCGAAAATAGTTTGCCGCTAACGAAGCGAGGAGAACGAAAATTGGCAGCTTTTAATTATTATTTATTTAAATAAAAGCGCAACGACGTAGTCGTGCGCTATGCGCACTGCAGCTGCCATCTGTGCCTTCTGCATTCAGAAATATAGTTACCGAGATGACGGGAATGCTGCAAGAAGTTCGCCTGCGTAACGACGTCAAGGAAGTGAGCGAACGTAATTGGTTAGCGCATTTATACGAATTCTCTTCTAGCTCGTCAGTGATATCACTGCCACTGCATTCCTATAGCTTGTGGCCGGCTATAGCTCAGCTTCTGACACTATATATATATAAATATATATCTATATATATGTAGGACATGGTCGAATGGGAATAACCGTGCCGGTGCCGTGACCATTACCGTTACGGCACCGGCAATCGCCGAGACAGCGTTTGCTCGGCGTTCTCTCTTCAAAAGAAAAAAAAAGAAAGAAGAAATCGGGATGTCGGCAATGCATAGCATATGCATAGCAATGCAATGCATAGGCGCCCGTTCCTGCGTCGAGCGTCGGTATAGGCGTCCCTCGTAACCGAGCGAACGAGAGCAGCGAAAGATGAAAGAGCGGACGCAGAGCGCAGCGGGGGATGAAAGAAGGCGACAGCGAACAGAGCGCAAGGAGGAAAGCGGAGGAGGAGGGTATAGCGAAAACGCATGAAGAAAAAATGTAGTGTCGCGCAAGACGGGCCCTCCGCCGACGATGGCTACGAGATGGAGCCAGAGTAGCGCACGTCGTCTGTTCATCGATGACGCCACCGATACCACATATAGAAACAAGGCGTTGCGCGAGAGAAGGTCTGTCTGCGGTGGCTGTTGTGAATCGCCCCCACTCG
Organism: Dermacentor variabilis; assembly: GCF_050947875.1. Classification (NCBI taxonomy): domain Eukaryota; kingdom Metazoa; phylum Arthropoda; class Arachnida; order Ixodida; family Ixodidae; genus Dermacentor; species Dermacentor variabilis. The sequence continues at coordinate 138,378,900 of NC_134573.1, forward strand.
TCACCCACGCGCTGCGTCTCGCGATCTCCCGATTCGCGAGGCAGTCGCGCCACACTTCGCTCCGTCTGCAACGTCATTATTCAAAAGACTAGCGCAAGATAGCAGGGACAAAGACAGAGAAGACGACAGGACGAGCGTTAAACATCAACTGGTTATTACTGCGAGCGAAGGTGCATATACACATTTCGTTGGTGCATGCGCACACAGGCTCGCAGTAAAAAACCAGTTGATGTTTAGCGCTCGTCCTGTCGTCTTCTCTGTCTTTGTCCCTGCTATTTTGCGCTAGTCTTTTGAATAATGATGACACACCAACTAGCCCAGCTTTCTGCCTTGGTCTGCAACGTGCCGCACGAGACAGATTGTCCGCGCCAGCCAATATACGGCGAAATGAGAACACGTATAGAAGAGCTGCGCTCAAATTTCGCATTAGGGAGTATCGTAATCGTTTGTGAATTTTTCGAAGAGAAACCTGCGAAGCTGGAACCAGCCTCTCGATCCTGACGAATCCCGATGCCGTGACGGTGTCGGGGCGGGGCGGATGACGGCTGAGTGAACAAGACCTCGCTGAGAACCAAAACTTGCCGGCACCGCTTGAAGTGTGCCTATGACCATTTCATCAGAGTAGGCTATCATGCTCCTTTGATCTATGCGCTTAATTTCTCTTATGAGGAAACAGTAGTGCACTAGAAATAAGGCTGCATTCCACATTAGGAATGATAAAGCGGCGCGAGGGGACGACGTAAGACACGTGCGGGTGCTGTATGTGCCGTGTAGGTTTTTACAACACTGCGCAACGCTATTTTTCAACACCCTTTAAATTTTTCTTTTTCGAGAACGGAATTTACTTCTCTTAAAAGCACGCAACATTTGTAAAATTACACAGCGCGTTTAAATTCTTATAACCTGCGCGAGAAATTCGGGAGAGCTAGCTGGCACGTACGCTCTAGGAGTCATTAGGCTCAGGGACCTTTAAGGCTAAATGAGAAAGCACGAACGTCCATAAACGTCACCGGCGCTTAGAGTGCACGTCGGAAATTCGGGACTCATTTTGGGGAGCACGGGATGTGAAGCGGCAATCGACGGGGCGCCACGGGATGAAGGCGCGCGACGCGCCAAGCGCGACCGCGCGTCGATTTGACCACAAACAGCCGCCACAGTAGATATACATAAACACTGTGCGGTCACGGAGGGCCACCAACGTGCACCCTGGGCCGCCTCCCACCAGCGTTCGCCCGTAATTGCTCGCGAGCAGTGAAGCGTCAAAGCGGCCACCAAGCGCACGTGTCGGCCAAGGTTGCGCGCGCATGCGCAAAACGTATACCGCCGCCTCCCAGCTACCGCTCGATACATATCCATACGTGCGAGGAAACGGGAGCGCAGGCCGCGGGGCGCCGACACTAACGCCCCGTCGAATTTAGTAACAAAGGAGCGCTACACGGAAGCTGTAAACCTATAGTATAGACTTTCAGGCCATCTGTACATGCGTTACAATTAACGGAATATCGGAACACCGGAAACTTATTCGACGGTATCAGCAACGCCTGTATAGCGCCACGTTGCGACACTTTCTTCAGAAACGACGCCTGATTAACGTGTCTGTGTTCCGCCGTTGTTCTCGCAGCAGGAAAGAAAGAAGAAAAGAAATCTACTGTACTGCTATATAACAAAGGCCGCGACCAATTCGCACGAGACGATGACGCAACATAGTCGTTGCATTTACAGGAATACTTCGCTATAACGATGTTGACGGAGCAGCCGCACTGCGTTAATACAGTTGCTTTTATATGGCGTTCATGTCAGAAGACGGAGGCGTTCGGCTTTACAAGAACTGCGACGCGTTCATGGACGCGCTAAGCGGACACACCAATGTGGTGATTAATGCGGAATTGAAATGATGCGAAAGAAAGAAACCTGGAAGGACGTTAAAGGGTGCACTATCAGCAGTGTGAGCCGGAAAAGTATAGGCGTAATCCTGAGAGATAGGAAGGTGACAGAACATATTATAAAGCGAACGCGAGTACAAAAATATTACTCCATAGTCGAGGCTGTACAGGAAGAAGTGCACCTCAGCAGGTGATGCAATGGGCACAACAGCCAACTGTTACGTATATAAAATGAACTGAACAAGTGCTAAGGAAAGGCATCCACAGTTGCTGTCGGTAGAGGATAAGGTGGCGTGACGACAGATGAGAAAACTTGCTTAAGTATGGCGGAGTAGACTCAGGAGGACTGGGGCAACTGCAGGGCGCTAGAAGAGGCGTTCGTCGTGAAAGATGCATAGTTTCGGAATGGAACTAATTCGCGTAATGGGTTACACCTCGTTCAATTTCTGGTGCCGACATGATTTTAAGAAGTTTAAACCGGCTGCTATAGTGATGATGATAATAATTCCAAGATGACGACGACGGATGGGTATAGTTTATTTTGTAAACGTTGCTGTAATGAGAATTACGTAATCGATTGTGTTCCGAAAATGTCTGAGAATATCGCGTCTTAAACGGCAGAAACGTCTCAACTGAGAGTTAATAACTAAAGTTATAAGAAGCTGGCAATAAAAGCAACCAGTTAGCTCGTCCCTGCTACGCATTGGACTTTAGGATGAGGAGATATGCTAGAAACTGCAATATTATCAAGCGTGTCTGCACAAGAGTGCTTCGTTCATATGACCCGAAATAACAAGTCATTGCGGTCTTTGCAGAACCACTCAGCCCGCATGGCATGAACGCTTTCGAGACGCTTCATGGCTTGACTTAGCATATGTCATTTGCCTTCGTCCTTCTGCAAAATGTAAGCATAACGTAAGCCATGCAAAATGTAAGCATATTCCGTTGCTTCTCAACAGGACGTGAATTCAGGGCATTAAGGTAGAAGGTAAATGTGACAGAACTCAATGGCAACTACAAAACTCAATAACGACTGTTGTAGAACCCCAGGTGGCCAAATTAATCACTAGTGGTCCCCCCCCCCCTCTACATCGTGCCTCATAATATTCGTAGGAACGTATACTTTTGGCAAGTAAAACACCAGAATTGAATTTTTAACGACTTTCGCAACAGAATTTCAATCAGCACTGTTCCTGCATGCACGGGACTAGATAGACACACTCGGACACAGCAGCCGTGTTTATTTTGTATCTTCGCCGAAACATCAACCGATTTTCACACTCCCTCCATTTAAAGCTTGCAGAAGGTGACGCCGCGGTGCACGTGTATTCAAAAGCCGCAACGCTTTCTTCTGTTTCAGCGATGTATGGTAGAAACAATACGGATTGCCCCCTATAGCCCGTTCTTACGTTTTAAAGGGCCTGAACTTGAGCTCGTTGGTACGGCGTCTCCCACCAGGTTGACCAAAGCTGCACGAGCGAGCGCGCGTACATGTGACAGTAGAGCACTCGGCACCCATAAGAACTGCATGGGTTCCCTTTGCAGTTGAGTGAATGCCGCCCTCTCACTCTGAGAAACCTACCTGCGGAGTGAGACATGCAACTGGCTTCGACCCCGGCCTGCAAGGCAGAATGTGTGTCGCTTGAGATTCCTACGTCGTGTGCTGGCCCGTTATACATGGGACAAACGAGCCGTTATGGAAAGGAGCGTATTCGACAGCACGCTAACAGTCCGAAAGCGAAGACCGCGGCCGCCGTTTGGCGATCCACTGCGCCCAGAGCGGGGGTGCCCGCCCGGACTCCCACCACGTGTAGCGAATACCACGCAACCGCACCGCGATACTCACGCTCTGGAAACCTATTAGGCGTTTGTTGTGCATTCCCATAGGGCCTCCAAATCTCAGTTCACCATCAGCTGCATTAACTGCCAAAAAAGAACAACAATAATAATAGTCTCCGCAGCTGAGTGATTCACCGTCCTAGATAAAGTGTAAGACTCATGTGCCTGATTTGTCCGCCTCTCCTGGCATGCGTATAAGTGCGTGCTCACAAAAATAAACCAAAATGTTAGTATTCACCACCTGTCCATGTCTTTCTTTCTTGCCTCGCTATTTCTTTTTCTCGCGCAGTTTCTCCTAATGAAGCCGTTCTTATGTCTTGTTTCAAGGACAAATCTGCAGCGGCCGAATTCCCGAACCTTTTCGTTCGTAACTGTTCTTTGCCATTGGCCGGCAGCCTTCGCTAATAATAAATCCAGCATCGGGATTGGCCGGCGTATTCTCTTGCGAACAAACTCTATCGTAAGAGCGTTCTGCGAATACGAGCTCTGCAGGCCCGCGCCCTGGCCAGCAGCACGCAGACACACTGTTTTTCACACGCAAGCGATATAAGCTGAACAGAAAATCTCACGACTTGCGCTGCGCACGCCTACCATTTCTTCAAACGGGGTCAGGGTATACGCGTCGCCTTGTCCGTCTTCCGCGGCGCCGCACCTCTCTCTCTCTCTCTCTCTCTCTCTCTCTCTCTCTCTCTCTCTGTCTCACGCGTACGCACACGCACACACGCTTCAAAGCATATACAAGCTGCCAGAACGTGACAGACCCAGAGCGTGGCGACACCGTCCACAAGGACCGCGCGTTGTCCACACCCTGGGCCAGCAGAAATGGACGAGCGACACCTCGGAGAGGTCCGCACCGCGGTACTTGCTCATCGCGCTCGTTGGACAGCCATGGAACGGGCGAAAGCCCTTTTTTCCTGGACACAACCACGCACTGTAACGACAGCAGCTCGCGTTTCTTTTTTTCTTTTTTCCTTTCTTCGCCGGCTCGGCTGGCGTTGTATATGGTACAGCTGCAGAAGAGACAGCAGCAGCAGCAGCAGCTACAGCTAATGACACTCACTCAGGACAGTCGGAAGAGAACAAGAGGGAAAACCCGCTGTCCCAGGCAGGCGGGCGGGTCGCGATTTCGCGCTTCGCGCCGTGTACAGCAAGGGGACACCGCGCTCGGCGCTGGAGAGCAGCTAGTCCCCCATCGGTCATCCATTCCAATTAGGGAAGCCCGTAAAACAGCCCGCTGCATGTAAATACACACGCGCGCACACTCACGCACGTGCGCGTACTATGTCCGAGAGCCCAGGTCTCCCGGCCCTCCTCGATACGCGACGAGAAGTGGGGGCCGAACGAAACAGACATACACGGCACTTACCGGAAGAAAGAAGAAGCCAGAAAACGACAAGGCCTGAGGCGAAGAAGCGACAGAGACAGAAAGGGGGCGCGCGCGTGCGCGTCCAAAGTTGTCCGACCAATGGGAACAATTACCGCGGGGCTTAATGGCTGCGCCCACGCGCCCTGTAGGCTCATTTTCGGTGCTCCCTCAACGACCGTGGTGCTTTTGTGGCGCTGGCTACCCCCCCCTCCTCCCTCCTTCCGCCTTTCCCACGCGCTCACCGTTCGAGTCCTACACACAAACGAGAGGCAGGGCCGACTGGTTTGGCATACGCGGAGCCGTTCTCGCTGCGGGACCACAGGAGACAAATCGCGCGCGCGCGTTCTCGCTGCTGGATATATACGTATATGCGTGTCTCGAATACTCGAGAGAGCCATGCAGCGACCACTTAGTGGTCGTTGTGTCCACCCGCGTCCGTGCTTTCTTTCGCGCTGCTCGAGCCGTGCGATCAATCGTCCGGCACACGAAGACCCCTCGACTTTGCTGTTCTGAGGGCGCACCGTTTCACGCACTAACACCGTCCTTGTCATCGACGCGCGTGTTGCTCAGTGGCTATGGTGTTGGGCTGCTGAGCACGAGGTCGCGGGATCGAATCCCGGCCACGGCGGCCGCATTTCGATGGGGGCGAAATGCGAAAACACCCTTGTGCTTAGATTTAGGTGCACGTTAAAGAGCCCCAGGTGGTCAAAATTTCCGGAGTCCTCCACTACGGCGTGCCTCATAATCTGAAAGTGGTTTTGGCACGTAAAACCCCAAATATTATTATTTATTTGTCATCGACGCGAAGCGAATGCATCGAGAGGACGCCGCGGAGAATGGCAGGACCTTTCTTCGTGAGGCTCCCGTGAGGTACGAGAAGACCGGAAAAACGAAGGAAATTAGGCATCGTTTAGGAAAACGACGGACTTATTGTTGTTTTTACGTTAATGGACGAAGCGGTCAGGCTGACCAGCCGCAGTGGATAAGTGGCTATGTAGTCCCGCGGCTGACAACGACGTCCCGGAATAGAAGATCGCGATCGCGGCAGTCACACCGAAGAAAAAGAAAAGAAAAGACGAGAGAGAGAGAGAGAGATTGAAAAGTCTCTAGGTGCGCGTTGCGCTAAAGGGTTTACGAAGGAGTCACTGCTTAGCATGTAGGCTCACCTAAAGCGTGGTAGCTCGTCGACCCTTTATCCGGAGCCATCCACTGCAGCGCTCCTCACAGCCATGCAGTGCAAGCCATAGCAAGAAACCTCTGACAGCGGTCATTTAACGCTCAGGTTAAGTGACGCCCGCAGTATATATATATATATATATATATATATATATATATATATATATATATATATATATATATATATATATATATATATACGAACTACGGGTCACACCTACAGAATACACATCAAACGTCGTATATACGGCAAGTTATCTCGATAATTGCTACATTTCGTGTAGGCCCCGTCTCAAAACGATGGGATCGCCAAATTCAACTTCAAAAGAAGAGGAGAGGAGAGAGGAGGGGCCTGAAACATTGCCAGGCCGTATACTATTTCGCTCTAACGGTACCGCACCTCAATGTCTGCATACGTATTTGCAAGGTTCGATACTTCAGAGAACATTGCCAGCGGGCGCTGACGAGACCAGCAGCGCGAATGAGACAGAGCAACCGCCTCTGAAGCTCTAAACTTCAGCACTTCAGCTTCAGAAAAAACCTAGAAGCATTTTTCTTTCTTTTTTTTCTTTTCCCGCACTCTTCCTTGCCTCTGAGTTGCGCGTTGTCCGCGGCCCAAATGTCCGCGCCTACGAAATGGAAGAAAAATAAGACTCTGCGTCAGCGTCGTTCTCGAGTGGCAAAATAAAGAATACGGATCCCGGGGAATCGCCGATCACGCACACCAGCGCAACATGATGAGGAAAACAAACCAAATTGAGATCCCCAGAAATCGAGGCTGCTGTTTGCCCAGGAAGCGCGCTATCTCGCCACTCGCTCAGAGAGAGAGAGAGAGAGAGAGAGAGAGAGAGAGAGAGAGAGAGAGAGAGAGAGAGAGAGAGATGCGAACCGGGAGATGGGGCAATTTCTGTTTCTCCGCGTTACTCCCTGCAGCGCGAGGCAGCCGGGAATGCAAACATGGCGGAACCGCGCACCAAAGCACTTGTTTGCTTGGGCCGCGCTTCGTTCGGCCAGCGAACAAGCAGCCTGTAGTCAGCAGTCAGAACGGCATATATAGCACAGCTCTAACGCCGCAGACTTCGAAAAAAAAAAAAAAAATCAGCGCGCGCGTTCCGCATACGAACCTCGGCAGCACGGTGCGCTGCGCTGCATGCGGGCGAAGCTATAGGCAGGAGCGCGGTGAGTGTTGCACCGTCGAACAGCACTGCAACGATGCTTCGATCTCACGAGAGAGAGCATCGAAATAATAAAAAAAATAATAATAATAGAAAACGTACGCGTATAGGCTCGGGACCTGACGCAGGAAAAGCCAATTGAAAGACCGCGGGAAAAAATAAAAAACGCAGCGGATGCGCGCGGTATATACGAGCGAGCATACAAAGAACGGATAAGCGGTACAGACGAAACGACCGGTATGCAAGAAACAACGCGGCCTCAGAGAGTACGGCACAGAGAGACAGCATACAGAGAGCGTCCGGAAGAAGCAGACGAACGGAAACGAGGGCAGAAGGCGCACGCGTATGGTTCGCCGGAAGAGTTTTGGACGAGAGTATAGGCGCGAGCAGTGGTATACTAGCGTAGTGGCGGCAGAGTCCGGAAAAGCGAAGCCACGCAAACAGACGACGAGGAACAGACGTTGCAGAAGGCGACGCGCGTGGGCATCAGCTATAGTGTTTCGGAAACGAAAACTCGCGTTCAACAATGAGTTCCGAGAGCATGTGCGCGCTTCCGAAATCCCAGGGCGACCGCGCCAAACTCGGTAGGCAAGACGGCGCCTACGCTCCCCTCCCATTCAGCCACCACCCACCTAACTCCCGCATAGGACGAAAGATTGCTTCGTTATTGGTGCTGAAGCGGCAAAGTGCGCGGAATACAAGGAAAAAGGAAAAGAAGAAGGCATATTCCCGAGTGGCCTTATATACGTGCACCATCACTGATTGAAAGTAGAGTTGTTGCCAACGAAGAAAGCAAGATTCCAGAAGACACGCGACCACTTTCGGTGCGCTTGAAGAACTTCAGCAGACAAAACACGTCTGCTTGAGCGCACAGCAAATCAAGGACTAAATGGACTGACTTGTACTGATGCAATAGATATAGTGACGTGGTGCAGAGTGAGTGGCGTATAACTCACCTCAGAATAAACAAAAGCAAGCCGTAAAAGCAAGAACTCACAGTCCTACATGAAAACTAGTTATGCAAGATAGCACGACGACAACGACTATCTATCCAGCTCTAACTATCCATCCATCCATCCATCCATCCGTCCATCCATCTCTAACTATCCATCCATCCATCCGTCCATCCATCTCTAACTATCCATCCATCCATCCATCCATCCATCCGTCCGTCCATCCATCCATCCATCCATCCATCCATCCGTCCATCCATCCATCTCTAACTATCCATCCATCCATCCATCCGTCCATCCATCCATCCATCCGTCCATCCATCTCTAAGCATCCATCCATCCATCCATCCATCCATCCATCCATCCATCCGTCCGTCCGTCCGTCCGTCCGTCCGTCCATCCATCCATCCATCCATCCATCCATCCATTCATCCATCCATCTCTAAATATCCGTCCGTCCATCCATCTATCTCCAACTATCCGTCCGTCCGTCCGTCCGTCGGTCCGTCCGTCTAATTTCCGCTATCACTAACTGCTTCAAAATTTGTAACGTTACCATGGACTGTGTGATAAATCTTGTCCAATTGTGTCCAAAGCATCGTGCGGAAGCCTTCTCACACTTCATGCGGGCTATCGAACTCGAAGAATAACCTTTCCTCCGACATTTCCAAGCCGATCACCTCATAACGCTTCTGCCTCTCGCGGGTTAACAAAACTGAGGGTTGCTCAAGCACGTCAAACCAATATATATATCGGGCGCGAAGTCGAACCGTCATAAACAATCTAATTACAAAGGATTGCTCGTTCTAACGACCAAGAAGCGCGAAGCAAGCTACTCTCGTTCAAAAGTTCGTGCCGCTAAAGCGCGCGCCGGGCTCCTTAATTCTGATTAGCCCCGCCAGGCTGCAGCCTCGGCACTTCGACGGGGCGCCTAAATAAGTAAGCGCCGCGCCGGGCAGCGCCGATTTCTCAGCATAAATGCGCCGGTGAGCCCACAGTCACGGCGCGAAGCGCGGCAGTGCCGACCGACACGAAAAAAAATAAATAAATAAAACGAACAAAAAGAAAGAAGCAATTGGCATTGCCCAACCATTTCCTCGCTGATCGACGGAACGCGAAAAAAAAAAGAAATATATAGAAAGAGAGGGAACCAAATAGGGTGAAAAAAAGAAGACATTCGCCTGCCCGCAATTTCCCAACGAGTGATGCAACTGCATCTCGTAAAAAAGAAAAAAAAAAAGGAAAGAAGAGAGATTGAAGCAGGAATAACTGCGGCATCGCAGAACGTATTGCTGTGCGGGGAGGTGGAACTCTAACTTTGCGAAAGCGGCCGAAAAAAACCTTTATGGCCGCATCGATCGCGTTACGTCTGCTGGTTCCCGCGGGTATACGTGCCCGGAAAACTAGCGTAACCCGCGGGGTTCGAGTAACTACAACCGCCCCGAGGAGCACTAACCACTTGCAGTCCCCATATATAATATATGTTTGCGACTAGCGCCTCGCAATCATCCAAACCGACGTCGATTGCTTCGCTCTTTCGATTTCCAGCATTGGAATGCGTCGAAAGAGCGTTTCGTTAAAGCCACAGTTCCTTTCATTTAGTCGACCGACCTTGTACATCTGCTATCGAAAGTATCAGAAGTACGCTGAACGACACAGAATCGGGTTTTAGGAGCAGCTGGTGCGACGCTTCGCGTTCGTATGCCGTGAGAGCCACAGGCAGGTGTTCTTCGACTACGGTCGGCCTGACGTTTGCGGTGCCCATAATGAATCTGCTAGTGCTGCCGCACGCTCAGATATGGCGGTACAACGCGTGAAGCTGGTGAAGACGACGACGACGAGGAGGGCGACGATGATGATGATGATGACGAAGACGACGACGACGACGACGACGATGATGATGATGATGATGAAACATTAGAGCTCAAGAAAATGGAGACCATGACGTCACCGGTCCTTTCGGAAGCTGCACTCAACGCCTCCTAGATGAGGAATGTCGCTGCAGTACCGCGAATGCACGGCTCTCGAGATTGGCTTCAATTTCTTTGAGAGAGCCGTCGCTATAGGGAGTGCTACGTGGGCACCCCGTTAAAGAAATGACTTGCAGTTTACACGTGACAAGAGGCCATCTAGCACCTCCTCTGTTACTGCACCTGTTTCAACGTGCAGCGTCAGTCTCTTCGGAGCGCGCTCAGCCACGTGGACGGTCGACCCTCTGCGGAAAAAAAGATCCTGGGTGCATGCATTACCCATCATCAGCCCAGAAAGTTACCCACACTTTAAAGACTTTCTTACAACCAACGGCCCAGAGAACAGACTCTCACAAACACTTTGCGTCTCCCGCTGAGCGCGTGAATTTTCTCTGCTTTTATCTTTTCGTTCTTCCTTTCAAGCCCTTTCCCCCACCCAGGGTAGCCAAACCGAGGTCTGTCTGATTAACTTTCCTATCTTTCCTATCTCTCTCTCTCTCTCTCTCTCTCTCTCTCGGTGAGCTGAAGAAATGGGGGTCAAGTAAGGTCACATAGGAAAAGAAGTGGAGAGAAAAATTGATCGAGATAACCGCGGGGCTGGTGAACTCCGTAAGGGCGGCAGTCACAGTATACTCGCGTTGGCTGCCGATTATTCTTGGCGCGGTCCGGTTCCATCTAAACTTGTAGCTGAGCCGCGTTCACGAAGTGATGCACGCTCCAGGTCTATGGCATCCAAGGACAACGATGCCACAGATCGAAGTGACTGAGTGCGTGCGGTGTTGTACCATCTTCTGGCGACGCTTAATGCGCATATTTAGCCGTCGCAAGGTCGCGCAGGCAGCACGACATATAGCACCACAATCGAGTGTCAGGGGCGGCAAAGTCTAAGAGGTGCAACGCGTCGCTGATCGCGTGCACAATGAAAGCGACACGATGACACCGCGCTGCGAGAACTCGAGGCATCGAGCAGCTGCACCAGAGGCGTGAAGAAGACGTCCGCTTAAAAAGAGGCCGCGAGGCCGCGTCTCGACAAAGACGCGCACGTACGACAGCAGACGTCGCAACAGAAGTTCGCAACAGAGGGACAGCGCGTGAAATGCATCGCGGACCTGGTGCACAGACACGCAAACTGGCACCTTTCGACAGAGATGGGGTTTTGTCGTATAAGGGATCGTCAGCACGGTTTCTCACACCACAGCGCAATCTGGCCCTGGTTCGCCGCAAAACAACGCAGTAACGGCGCACATACTGTACCCCTCGTCTCTGTTACTTTTCGACACTGAAAACAGAAGAAAAACAAAAGAAGAGGCTTATTTATCGTATAAATTTCCATCTTAGCAGTTCAGAAAGAAAGGGGGGTGCAGCGAAGAGCGACAAGTGACGGGCTAGAAAAAACGCAAGGGACGTTATAACCAGATGCGAGTATATATGCGGTCTGCTACCCTACTACCCTATACCTGGGTGGAAAGTCCTGACGCGTAAAAACATGGCTTCCGCGGCACCGCTTGGAGAGCGCACGGTACACTGCCATGCGCGGGTGAGCGCGTATACGTCGGTAGTGTATATTAAGGCTTCCGGTACCCCGGGTGCGCGGGATTAGCGCCGGGGTCTCGAACCGGCAACATATAGCTTCCGGAGGACTCGAAAATTGACGATGGTCCCAACGCCCCTCTCGCGTTAAAGCCGGCTGCCGACCGCGCAGGCACTAAACAACCGGGCGGCCTCCTCCAATGTTTGCGCACGGGAACGAGCTCGGGTCTCGCGGCCGAACACAATCAACCGGCTCGCCGAGGGTGGCGGCGAAAGGAGGACGCCGCGCCAGCTGTTTTAGCGTCTGTATTACCAGTTCTGTTCAGCGCCACCCAAGACGAAGCTGTGCACGGGGTCACGTTCTCCGGACTGTGACCCATGAAATAGCCATCCCCGCAGTTCACCCTCTAACAAAATGGTACTTCTTTTCTGTTTTTTTTTTCCTGCTCCAAATCTATATAGAACCGCGACACGAATCAGAGGAATCGAGGGGGGCTGCATTTTCTTGTTACTAAAGGTGATGTGAAGCCATGAGGGTTTCGCGTGTTTTTTACTAAAAGATAACCGCCCTTTCCAGTATACGTGAAGACGCGGTCGAACAGCGAAGCCGTGTTAGTTACACCGAGTGTTACACCATGCAAGTTAAACTTCGCAAGCCTGCAGTCTATATGGCAAATCTTTTGTTTCCCCATTCTTCGACTTCATTTTCGATTTTGCGTGCTTCGCGTGGTGAGCATGCTTTGGGGGTGTTCTTTTCTTTTTTTTCCCGTGAGGTTTCTGTCTGTGTTTTGCCGTGATCGGTGTACCTCCTCCGCCCCTCGGGAGCGCACGTCGGTATCGGCCTCCCGGCGCTGCCGTTTGAACTCTGCATCTCTGGCACGCTGCTCGGGGGTCGGCCCCACGACCACGAGCCTGTTCACGAGCCAACTCTCGCTGATGCTCGCGGTAGGCAGCTTCTTCCCCACGAGTACGCACTACTCGTGGCCTTCCCATAGTTGCAGCTGGAATGGAATGCGCGGAACCACTAATCCAAAGTTCCGTATGTTGGGCGCAAGGTTGCTTGCGTTCGATGTCTCGAGTTTGCTCGGTGGCCTGGTTAGCAGCATCCGCCCGGCACTGCAGCTTGCGATTCTTCAAAATCAAATTGCTTCAAAATCAAATCTGCCCGTCACGTAAGGCAATGAATGGTTCATACTCCCTTAAGCAACGGCTCCTACCCCCTACCCCCGCGGCCTGCCCATTACGACTACAGATGAGAAGTGAAATTCTACGCTGGAATCACGAGCGGCGACTGAGTCAGCTGTGCGAGAAGACGACGACGACGAACGCGGGGGCAGTGGCGCGAGTGAGTTCGCGCGGTAGCGCCGAGGCACATCCCCCCGTCAGCAGCGAGACTGACTGGACAGCCTGGCTCAGTTCCGGGGACGTCGACCGACAGCTTGAACTGGTGGACTGGGCGGAGAAGGCTTAAGCAGGCCCAGGGCCTTACTTGAGCCCGATCCCTCAGCCACCTCCCCCTTTCCCCTTTTCAATAAAGTTCACGACCAACAGGGGTAGCCAATTAGCCAGTTGTGGAAGAAGACGACGACGCTCGAGCCATTGCTGATGATGATAGTTTTAGCGAAGGGCACAGGGTGCGCATAAACAGCTTCGCTGTGGAATACGAGTGATCAATTTTGACAAGATTATCACTAAGGCGTATAGGGTTTACCTTCTCGTACTGCACGTGGGCTATGGGCGACTAAAATGTCTGAAGTTTTTACGATATTTCCGATGCGGTAAAGTACAGCGAGAACAAATCTGACAGAGAGCAAGCACGTATATTGATTCCACGATGAACCCTGGCCTATTCTACCAGGCTATATTTTATCAGACGACGTCGACAACAACAACAACAACAGCAGCAGCAGCAACGACGCCGAGTCTTGGCCAGTCCCGCACAGTGGGTATGAGCCATGATTCAATGCAAATACGACGACCTACACCAAATCGCTTCTTGCGCTTTATGAACAAAAGTGCATGCAACGACTCAACAGACAAGCTGCAATGCCCGACGCTGCAAATATTCCGTGCAGGCTAAAAAAAAATCATTGACAAACTCCACTGGTGCGAGTTTTCTAAGCACGCAAGATTAATAGACGCGGTCAAGTTTTCGACAAGGTTACCTTGCAAAGACTGTCGTTCGAAGCAGCGAAAGCGAAGACATTCTCCACCACTTCCCGATTGGGGAGGCGAATAAGGCTACACATAGAGAAGAGTGAGGGAACTCAAATTTCTCAAAAACAATACATTTTCTAACATTCCGACTTACCTCGGCTTACTGTTTAATGCTCAATGTTCTTGAACACTTTCTCTCTTTCTCTCTCTCTCTCTCTCTCTCTCTCTCTCTCTCTCTCTACTCTACGCACTCCTCTTATTTTCACCCGCCTTTGGGAATGGAGGAGAGAGAGAGAGCTATATAAACGCCACCAAGAAATGCAGTTGCTGCCCTGACGGAAGACAATTAAGTCCCTTGTCGAAACGTTCGATACGGCCTGTGTCATCCCTTGTTCGATCAATGCATGCATCGGCGAGACGGAGGTGGACCAGCGTTCGTCCCTTTTCTGCGACTGCACGGAACCCCTGCTAAGAAAAAAAAAAAAAACGCGAAGCGAGGATCCAGGCAGCCGTCAGGGCAGACGGGTGAAGGGGAAAGGTATCGGGGAGCAAGGGCACAGCGAGGAACGGGACGTGTCGAAGAGTGCGGCGAGCCGATGCTCGAGGCGGCAGCCCTGCCCCCGATCCGCGGGCGGCGTTCAATTCGACGATCACACCGCGGCACAGCAACCCCCCACCCTCCCCCACCACCACCACCCCTCACCTTCACCCCGCCATTCCTCTCTCTCCCGATCGCGCGAAGGAAGCCCGATACAACACCTCCCCCCGAACCACCCACACGCCCTGGCCACGGAGAAGAAGCCTGCCGAGTCAGCTCGCGTTTCCCTGGAAACCCAGCAGTCGGCGGCGAATTGCGCGGGCTTGGGAGCGAACATGTTGCGTCCCGCTGAGACGTCGCGATAACCCCGCGTCGGCGGTGTTTCCGAAAACTTGTGTCCGCTGCTACGTTTCTAACCGGAAAACCTCGTGAATATGTACGTATGAGTGTTCGGCCGGAACGCCGGAAGAAGTAAAGAAAGCCTTGGGAGCTATGCAAAGGTGGAAGGCAGCTGGGGAGGATCAGGTAACAGCAGATTTGTTGAAGGCTGGTGGGCAGACTGTTCTAGAGGAACTGGGCACCCTGTATACGCAATGCCTCATGACCTTGAGCGTACCGGAATCTTGGAAAAACGCTAACATAATCCTAATCCATAAGAAAGGGGACGCCAAAGACTTGAAAAATTATAGACCGATCAGCTTACTGTCAGTTGCCTACAAACCATTTACTAAGGTAATCGCAAATAGAATCAGGAACACCTTAGACTTCTGTCAAGCAAAGGACCAGGCAGGATTCCGTAAAGGCTACTCAACAATAGACCATATTCACAATATCAATCAGGTGATAGAGAAATGTGCGGAATATAACCAACCCTTATATATAGCTTTCATTGATTACGTGAAAGCGTTTGATTCTGTCGAAACCTCAGCAGTCATGGAGGCATTACGGAATCAGGGTGTAGACGAGCCGCATGTAAAAATACTGAAAGATATCTATAGCGGCTCCACAGCCACCGTAGTCCTCCATAAAGAAAGCAACAAAATCCCAATAAAGAAAGGTGTCAGGCAAGGAGATACGATCTCTCCAATGCTATTCATAGCGTGCTTACAGGAGGTATTCAGAGACCTGGATTGGGAAGAACTGGGGATAAGAGTCAATGGAGAATACTTTAGTAACTTGCGATTCGCTTATTATGTTGCCTTGCGTAGTAACTCAGGGGACCAATTGCAATGCATGCTCACTGACCTGGAGAGGCAAAGCAGAAGAGTGGGTCTAAAATTAATCTGCAGAAAACTAACGTTTAACAGTCTCGGAAGAGAACAGCAATTTAAAATAGGTAGCGAGGCACTGGAAGTGGTAAGGGAATACATCTACTTCGGGCAGGTAGTGACGGCGGATCCGGATCATGAGACGGAAATAATCAGAAGAATAAGAATGGGCTGGGGTGCGTTTGGCAGGCATTCTTAGATCATGAACAGCAGGTTGCCATTATCCCTCAAGAGAAAAGTGTATAATAGTTGTGTCTGACCGGTACTCACCTGCGGGGCAGAAACTCGGAGGCTTACGAAAAGGGTACTTAAATTGAGGACGACGCAACGAGCTATGGAAAGAAGAATGATGGGCGTAACGTTACGGGATAAGAAAAGAGCAGATTGGGTGAGGGAACAAACGCGAGTTAATGACATCTTAGTTGAAATCAAGAAAAACAAATGAGGGGCATGGGCAGGACATGTAATGAGGAGGGAAGATAACCGATGGTCATTAAGGGTTACGGACTGGATTCCAAGGGAAGGGAAGCGTAGCAGGGGCGGCAGAAAGTTAGGTGGGCGGATGAGATTAAGAAGTTTGCAGGGACGACATGGCCACAATTAGTACATGACCGGGGTTGTTGGAAAAGTATGGGAAAGGCCTTGCCCTGCAGTGGGCGTAAACAGGCTGATGATGATAATGATGATGATGATGACGACGACAATGATGATGATGATGATGATGATTGTTCTGCTCTGATTACGTTGCTTTGAACGCGAAATTCCCGCTCGCAAGTGCGGGAGGCAAGCGGTACACGAAGAAATCGTAAGGACAAGAAATGTTCGCGGCCGGTTCGCCGCGAGCACTGAACTATGTGCTGACTGGAAGGAAGGGAACTCTAGTGCTCTAGTTAGGAAAGCTCGTCAGGCTTGCTGCCCTCGTTTGTGCTTTACTCCTTACTTCAAGTGCCCATTGTCGCTCCTCAAAAAATCGAGTTTAGCAAAGATCAAATAACCGTGAAAAGACACCACTGGCATGTCTGGAATCGCAGGTACCATATATACACAACGCGAACCCCGGTTGCTTCTTCATTTTCCTCCCTTCACATATCTTTGGATTCCTTTTCCCTAATTAATGACCTGGTTAAGCCCCTTGCCTTTCACCCTTTTTTGTTATTGTTCACCCTGTTTTGTCACCCTTGTTATTGTTTTGTTGTTGTTGTTTTTCTCCCTCTCCGGTTGCTTCTTTTCAACTTTCTACAAGAATGCAGCCCAGAAACCTACTACTAAAAAAATGAGTGTCTTTCTTAAGTTTTATTTTAATACAGAAAGCTAGAACTACTCTATAGACTCCCATACGCTGCAACAGCACCACGAAAAACAAACGCGGCTGCCACCGCCTCCGCTATTATACATGCGCAAGTTATTATGAGACTCGGAAGAGAGAGAGAGAGAGAGAGAGAGAGAGAGAGAGAGAGAGAGAGAGAGAGAGAGAGAGAGAGAGACTTACAAATCGGCCTGGATGAACGTATTGACCTGCTCCTCAGCATTGATGATGGAGAACGACACGAAAATGTTAGAGAGAGAAGTCGACGATGAGGAGGAAAACGGCGGTCTCAATGAAAACGAACAGCGAACGCTTTCAAATGCAGACCCACCTCTTGCAAGAATTAGACGACTATATAGCCTTCCTGATATCATGGCGCCGACCAGGGTCCGGCCAAGTTCGAAAGAAGACGGCGGAACTCGGAAGAGTACTTCCCTGGTTCTCCCTGTAGCGATAGAGAAAGTGTCCAACAAGCAGGACGCTAAGGGATAGTGCGCGGCCTCAAGCAAAAACAAAGATCAAACAAACCAGAAAAGAATATGGGAGGGGGCCTGGGAGGCAATAGCCTAGTGGTGATCGCCTAGCAAGACGACGCGTCAGCAGCAAAGAGCAAAATCGGTGTGCAACAAGAAGCAGAGGGAACGAAGAAGGAGGGGAAAGGGAGGATATAGCAAGCAGACATGGCGCCACCCGCGTCCAAGCAAACGAGAGCCGCGATCAAGGAGTACGTCGTAGCAGGACGCATTAGGCCTAATTGGCAAAACGATTCCCACCCCCCGCTAGCCCGCTCCTACGGGCGCTCGAAGCAGCAGCACGCGGCCTTAGCCGTAGATTGCCTGCTGTGGACGACGGCTGCGGATATATACGTGCGGCCGTCGTGTCTCGTTCTAAACGGGTGTTGGGAAGCTATAAGGAAACTTCTGGAGAGAATGAGACTGACGAGCCTAAAGTGAAGGCGGAGTAGGACACCCCGTCTCACCACGCGTGTCGAGGCAATCAAAAGTTTTAGACTGTCCGTGCAAACACCGGATAATATCGGATACGTGGACGGCAATAGCCTGTAGCAACGCTGACAAGATCTTGCGACGTATTGGCCAAGCACAAAGTGTTAGAAACGTCTGTGTGTTACGTGTTTCCTTCGTTTTTTTTTCGTTGAAGGAAAATGAAAGAAAGGCACGAATAATGCCGATTACGTCGCTGCCAACATTTTACGCAAGTAGCTTAGTAGAATATGGTTGGGTCGGTTGATCAACGCTCCACAACGTGGCTCAACCAGCGTTGCTGCGGTAACCCGGTGACCCTGTGCTGCGGTAATCCAAATGAATGCGGTAACCCGCATTTTGCAAAAGGAAATAAAAGCTCATTATTAGTATTACTAGCCAGCCACCGCGGTATACCCCATGCTGTGGCTATGACTTCGCTTTCCTGAGCTGTGGAGGATCGCGGGTTCGAATCCCGACAGCGGCGGCCGCATTCCGTTATAGGCGCAGTGCAATAACGCTTGTACACCGTGCACGATTAAGGGGACTCTAAAGAAAAGCACTGGCTCATCTTAGATGGTCCAAATTTTCTACAAGAATCTTACTCTAGTTGATTTCGCGGTGATACGCTGCAATCGCGCGTGAGATCGACGGTCAAACTTTTTTTTTTTCGTGCCCAAGCGCCCGAGGGTGGGTACGTTTGTGTGACGTTACAAATTGCAAAACATTGACCTTTTTGTATTTCGGCAGTTGCGGTTCAGTAAAGGTTCTCGAAACTTGCCGCGTTAAACGTTCACTCTTTGGCTCTCTTGCGATACAGTGTAGCACACTTCAAGGCGGCGTCGCCACCCGCCTTTCTTGATCCACTCTTGTCGTGGTCTCCGAGATGAACGGTCAAGGCGTCGCTGCGATCTCAGATGACCCGTTATCTTTATTATACGCATTCCCTTTAATTACGAATTATAGTCGATTGTCGATAAACGTCTCGCAGCTACATAATTGTATTCAAGGCATCAGTAGACTCGAACTGAAAGAAAATAAAGGCGGCAGCGTGATAGTTTCTGGATTTTCTCGAATCCAATCTCAAATTAACGAATTAAGTGTACGGCTAGCGACGTCGCGGTATTACGCAAAAAAAAAATTCTTTCAATCTCCGGCTCATGGCACACGAACAAGTGAATTATTGGTTCCAAGCATCACAATGAAAGTCACACATCTGCTCCTTCATTGCAGTCGCAACGTGGCACCTTGAGCACCCCATCAAATATGGTATAACGTATTCGGTGAAGTGGTCGTGTGAAGAATGAATGAATGAATGAATGAATGAATGAATGAATGAATGAATGAATGAATGAATGAATGAATGAATGAACACGGCAGAATGAAGTGAAAGGTAGCCACACCGGGCAAGCAGAGGGTTCAGTCGAGCCGCACTTGCGACTATACTGGACTGAAATGGCCAAAATAACGTGGCACGCACGCACGCACGCAAATGTCGTACACTGTGACAGAATCGGCACATGCGAGAACATCGCCCAAATGGCTTCACCCGTTCCGGCAAGTGAAGGGCACTGCGCCACTCCAGTCGCGACACTTTCAACACACTCACTTCGGCTGGGAGGCAAGCATTGGAGCCAAGCAAGCGCCAGCAGAGTCGTCGTCGTCACCGCGGACGCTTCTTTTTTTTTTTTTTTCAATGTCTCGTTCGCGGGAACGCGAAAGTGCCGCGCGCAGAGCGCGCGGACAACAATAAGGGCTGCCACAAAAGGAAACGAAAGTGCCGCTGCTACGGGTGCGGCCGCCACCGAGGAGTGCTCTTTGAAAGGCGAACCCTCCCTCATTCGCGAAGAGCCGCACAACACCGCGCGGCTATCAATAACAACCGCCGTCGCGACCCCGTGCTACGCAGCGCTCGCTCTTTCGTGGGGGACACGTGTCTCTCTCTCCGTACCGAGGGGAAGTGTCGAGATACAAAGCGAGACGCGAGGAGCGCAGGGACTCCTCCGACGCGGCCAATTACTCGGCTAAGTAAGCGGCAGGGGCACGAAAGGCGTAGCCGAAGAAACGGGACGCCGCCGCGCTCGGAGTAATACGGGTGACGACTCGAAGGGATACTATATAGGCTCCACGGACGCCTCGGGTCTCGAAGTATGCGGTATATGTGCCCCATGCATTCCTCCCGCGTTTCTGTTATCCGAAACTTGTTTCTCGGCCCTTTCGTCGCGTTTTCTTTTTTTTTTTCTTTTTTCCCCCTGGTGTCCCGGTGCCCGTCGCGCTGCTCCGGTCATGAACGTGGACTCAATTTGCTCTGTTCTTTGGTCATGCTGCACTTTGTTCTGGATAGATCAAGCTCCAGTCAGTGGTTGGGGAAAGAAAGAAAAGAGAGAGAGTCAATTTTAAATCATAAGTGCCAGATTAAGTAACGGCGTATCTGCATAGATGTATAACGCTAAGACACAGAAAGACAGCGGTGTGGATTACAGAGGGGACGATTCCAGTTAAGAAATAAGAAATGAAGCTGGGCAGACCGCGTAATGCGTAGAACATGGTAACCGGCGGTCTATTCCGGTTATCGAATGGTTGCCGAGGTGGTGGTAGTAGTGGTAAACCTTATTGAAAGTGGGAAGGGGAAAGCAGGAGGTGACTGAGGGATCGGGCTCAAGTAAGGCCCTGGGCCTGCTCTCTCATCCCCCCGTCAGCAGCGAGACTGACCGGACAGCCTGGCTCAGGTCAGGGGATCGTCGACCGACAGCTTGAACCGTGGTTGCCGAGTGAAGCGAAGCACAATCGAGGATGGCAGAGAATTAGGGGATGAGTTGAAATTAAGTACGTTTGCAGGCATAGGAGGAGTCGAGCATGCGCAAGAGATGGGAAATTTGGAGAGGCCTTCTTCCTACAGTGTACAGAAACATATACGATGATGATGATGATGATGATGATGATGATGATTATGCTAGTTGGGCCGGAACAGGCAACGCCAAAGGCACGATGTCAACGGCTAGACAACCAACAAGCAAACCTCTGACGAGTTCGATACTGCACGCAAAAGCATCGGTCGGCCGCACGAAGATGGTTCGAACGGCGTGGAACAGCGCTAGCAGCAGCAAGTCGCAAGCGACGCGGCTTACCCCCGATTGAAGAGCACGCAACGTTTAGTAACAGTGCCACAGGGCAATAAACTACTTGGGATCATCATTTAGCGCTTCTTTCACCTAAGCGGATTGCGTAACTTCTCCCAGCGGTGCAAATGGAGTAAGATTTCAGAGTGAAATGCAAGATTCAGTGGTGTCGGCAGCGTTGTCGGTGTGCAGCGACCGGTTTCACCTATTCAGACACCTGTATACCGCCTGCTGATATACATGTTCAACCTGACAACGATTCCACTAGCTGATGCACCTATTCCACCAAGTCAATATAGGCAGGCAGGTATCTCATCTAGAGATAAACCACCTATTCTACCTAGCAAGACTACTATTCCACCCACTCAGACACCTATTCCAGCTGGTAAAGACACCTGTTCCACCTGCTGAGACACGCGTATTCTACCTACCGATAACAAGTTCCATTTGAGACACCTAGGCAGACACCTAGTTGCCCTAAAGATGCACCTACTCCAGCCACTGAAAAATTTATTCCACCTGCTGACACCTCTCTTCCACCTATGCACACACGCATTCCGCCTGATGAAACAATTCTTTTTATGCCTATTCCGCCTACTGACACACCTATTCCACCTACCTAGACGCCTGTTCCTTCCACTGAGACGCTAATTACACGTACTGGGACATCTACTTCACCTGCCAAGTCAAGTATTTTCCCTTGGCGATGCCAACTCCGCTTTGATGAATCTGCGCACAGACTGTGGGAGGAGCGCGAGGGAGTCTTTTTGCTATTCTTGCCTTGAAGTATACTGCACTGCGCAACCCCTTCTGATGATCGCAAAATTGTGTCACCATTAAGGAGACGATCACATCAACTAAGTGAGCGAGTGCCACTTCCTCCTTCCAACGCAAACGTAAGTCGCCATCGAGTAGGATACCATCCGACATTCCACGAGAAAACTGTGATGCATTACCGTCTGGCGATCGTCACCAGACGTGGTATACGGCGATTAAACAATGCTCCATCTTAGACTGTCCGATTGACGTACGTTGGTACAAAGCATTAACTGTTAGGGTGAGCAGACCACAGCACTCAAAAATGGCTGGGAATGAAAAGTAAAAGCTTACCGAAAATGCCGGGGAGTCTACACAGCGAGCAAATGGACCCGGCCTTTTTCCTTCTTTTATTTTCGTATTATGTTTGACATTCTTGCATTATATTTTATGTTATCATGCAAAAAAAAAAAGGAAAAGCCGCGCCTCATATTTTTTTTTTCTCCAATAGCGAAGCAATGCCTGCAACAAAAAGTGGAGGAAAAATGGCAATCTTGCTATTTTCCGCGTTGTACTTTAAACGAGATGTATAAATCCGTCTATTAAAAAAATAAGAAAGCTAAATAGAGAGAAAGCTATGGCGTTAGGAGAATGAATTACGTCACAGCGTTCCCTGGAGGACTGCAACAGAAGCCGCCACGATAAAGAATAAATAAATAGAAGCTCTGGCGGCAGGGGATGATACATGAAAACGCTGGGAATACGGGAAGTCGGGAGATGATACACCTCGGTCATATTTCGTATCGGAGCGGTATGGGCGCCGCGTTAACCGACTGTGCACAGAGGGGCACTTTCCCTCGAAGCGCGTACACCCACGAACTTGAAAAACGGGGTTGGTTTGGACTTGCAACGCAATGCGAGGAAACATGGAAAAAAAGAAAAGAAAAAGAAAAGCGTAGCGCAGCCCCGTCACCAGCCCCAGGGCAATCCGAAACTATCTAGGAGGAGGAGGATGGAAACTTCGGAGAGGGAGTAAAAACTGGGATACACGTATGGCCACGGGAACTGCAACGTGGAGAGATATATATGGTATGCTGGTTTCTGGAGTTCTTGCTCGCCCCCTTTATTACGAAATGTACTTCAGCTACGCGAGTGATGCAAACTAAAGACTCTAACATAAAGCTGCCACTGAAAGGAGTTGCGACAGCAAGCTCATATCTCGCTTGCAAAGGGTACTGCTGAAGTACGCGCTCTCGCTCGTTAATGGCCACGCAAGGTACACGTTGACGAACTCGCGCGATAGCAAGGCGCATATTATACGCGGCTTGGTGAAGCTTCTTTTTTTGAGTGTGTGTGTGCGTGTGTGTGTGTGCGCTGCGGTACGGCAGTGTGGCGCCAGCTAGGGAGCGCTGGGCGAAAGGCGGCTGTTGCCTCGGATATTTAGGTGCACACACGTACGTATTTACGCGACTCTTCCTTTAACATATGACGCACAAGAGGCTTCACACAAGCTGACAACAATGAGAGCGAACGCTAGGGCACAGCTTGCTATCGTAAGTACAGTTTCGCGCGATTACAGATCTCATACGCACATATGACCAGCAAAAGGCGTCACCAAGCACTGTAAACACTACGTATATCGCAAATTAAAAAAAAAAAGAAATGTGGTGAAGAAGGTGCGAAGGAGGAGTGCGACGAAAGGCGATCGCCGTCGACGAAAACGCAAGTCGCCATGATCTGTGAATCCGCAACTATACGCACGCTCTCACAATATGGCGTCGCCCGATGGAGTGAGCTATAGGATTTTCAGAGCCACCGCCGCGGCATTGACGAATTGCTGACGGAAGCTAACACAGTTTGCGGATTTCGGACTCTCCTAATTTCTCGTATGGACCAGTCTGCTTTTTTTTCTGTTTTCACTGAAGATACCGAAATCTCTATTCCGCGCACCTTGCCTGCAACCGCCTTCCCCCCATTTTGCTTTTATCACCCCTGCCAGTCAACCATTCTAATGAAATACTATGTTAAGGTCCCTGTGCCTACCTCTCCCTCTATATTAAGGTCTTCTATAAAGCTGCACTCCGTCACCATCCGTCATTCAACCCCTGAGGGAGGAGCTGTGTCGGGTACGAAACGCCAGGTTTAGTAAATCCCGTTGTTATTTCGTCGCCTACATATTAAACTCATAATAAGACAACGCCTTTGTTCTCATCCTATAGCTAAAGTTGCTTAAGCTTCTGCACGAAACGTTAAATTCTATACATTTCTTTCGCTGGGCAGCGTTTGGGTGATTAAATTTCCTGAAAGCAGCCCTTATGCGGCCTACAGGGGAACTATGTGCGTATCTTAAGCGTTAATAGATATGTAGGCAACCAGTGAAATCCTGGGCAGCTTCGACTAACGACGCGAGACACTCCAGTGCCCCTTGAGCATTGTGAATGATCGGTCTTTTATCGACGCTGACCCCACTCTTCGCCAACCAAAAGAAAAGAAAGCACTTTTGTTTTATTTCTTAAGTTTCATCTTTCGATTTAATCATCTGAAGTAGCACGTCAGGCTTTTCGCTAACATCTCTAGCTCTTTTTAATGTATTTCCTTCTTGTAATGCTAAAGCACTATATGCCCCACGAAGCGGAAAATCCGGCGTCCGCCGTCATCATTCGATGGCACCAAAACCCACGTGACCAAGTGATGACGTCATGTTCCCGGTTCTGATCCCGCTGCGTCTCGCACTGCGAAATCCTACGGTGAACAGCCACGGCGTCGGACGGACACCGTGGCGCACTCTCAAAATTGGATTAAGGTGGATTAAGGTTAGTACAAATTATAGCAAGGTGGATTAAGGTGGAACTTTAAGGCGATAACTTTGACAATTCCTAATGCTTTCGCATTCAAATCACGTAATAATACTTAAGTGAGCGTCCACTTTTTTTTTATAATTTTCTGTAGACAGGCTATCACTTACCCAACGCGCGCGACTGGTTTGAACTACCGTCTTCTCCCTCCTTCACTCACGCGCCCCCTCTCGCCACGTGTAGGGTAGTAAACTGGGCAAAGTCTAGTGAACCACCCTACCTCCACTTCGTCGCTCTCTTCCTGTTTACACATCCGCGGAACGCAAACGCGAGAAGTTATTATAAACTATCGTGCGATGCCGACTACAAGCGTGGCCATGACAGACTCTGTACGGTACAATGCCACACTGGCACCAGAGTGAGCGTAAAACCAATGCTGATGCAATGGCTAAGTGCGCAGGACTGGGCATTCGTGATTCGATATGAACGAATCGCGGCTTGCCCGCAGCTGCGAGTTAATCAACAGAGCTACTAAATTGGAGCAATTCGCAAAACATTCATTCATGCGTTAGTTAGTTCGTTTATTTGTCCCCTCCACGCATTCATGAGCGGCTGGCTCACTAACCGACTGATTAACAGGTTTACTACGTCCACTACGCAAACGAAAAACGCCACGCCGTGCATAGACCCGGCTGTTAAGCGAATCGTAACGGCAGTTGCAGCTAAGCCACGGTGCCGGCACGACAAAACAAACAAACAAACAGAAAAAGGACAACGCAGAGACGGCGCAGAAGAATGCTAGAACCGCTACACACCATGCCACATCCCTCGCCGCTGAGCAACCAGATGGGGGACGGGGCGAATAGTCGGTATAGGGAGAGAGAGAGAATCTCAGGGAGGAAAAACGGCTGTTACGGGCGCCCGCACGACTACGGTACGCGTCTACAAGACGAAAGGCAAGCAAGCAAGCAAAGGAAAGAAAGAGAAAGGAAGGCTTCGCCTTCTTCTCCTTTTCCGTCGCAGGGCCCCATCAAGAGTCGAGGCATTTCCCCCAGGGTCCCGGCATTCCGCTCTCCGGAGTTAGGGGGGAACAGGCGACGACGTCCACTGCGTCATTTACGGTTTTTTTTTTTTTTTCACCGAATAATAAAGAGCGCGAGCGCACCCCCACCGCTGCCACCACTACTATCGCCGAGACCACGTCGCCCAGAGGCGGAGGACCGAGCGCCGCAGCGGCCGTCGTCGGAGAGGCAGCACCACCATGAAGTGGGCGAGGGCGAAGAGCCGCAAGGAAAAGAAAGAACAAAATCAGCGCTGTGGACGGACACTGCCCGGGAGAAAGGAGTCCGAGCGGCCACGCGACGGAAGAGGAGGAGGAAAAAAAAAAGAACACGATCGCGTCACGACGAAGAGGAAGAGGCTACGCGCTTCTTTAAGAATCAACTGCGTCGACCCGAGTGTCGTCGTTAGTTTTTTCTTCTTCCTCCCGCACTAGCTTGTGCACTGCTCTAACAACGAGCGAACAAGGGCGACACGGCGGCGGCAAACTCCCTTCCCACCCTGTCCCAACCCTCTCCGTATAATTCTTCCCCCGGAGCCATTAAAAGCGCGACGTGGCGCGTTAAAAAATCTGTCCGCAGAGACGACGCTCGCCTCGCCCTTTCATCCGAACCCTCCGCCACTCCCTCGCCCCCCTACCCCCCCCCCCCCCCGGCGCTTTCCTCTGCACACTCCTCCCATCTATTTGCTTTTCGCGCGCATTGCCCGTGGCACAAGATGTCAACCGAATAACGCCACCGCACCGTCAAAACCGCAACCGCACACGGAGGCGCATAGACGAGGCATTTTTCACGCGTCGCGTCGGGTTTGTCGGGGTGTCGGACGGCTCACTTTAACGCACTGTGCGATGACTGAGCAGTGGATAAATATCGGCCAAAAATGTGTTGTTTTGTACAGGTGGTCGACGATTTAAGCGGACACTCAACAGTCTGTACGTATTTCGACCGCAAGGGATACAGCACGGTTATCGCCCGTCGTGAAATGGATGACGCCCCAAAAGGCCGCGATCAACGTCGAAATCGAAAGTACGTCGGAAATGCGCTCCATATGGTTGCGCTGCTTAGTGCTAAGCGCGCTGACGCGCAGACCCAGCGAAGAGATTTTCGGTTACGGTTTCCATCTCTCAATTCCGACGAATGCTAAGGTGCTACGTTAGATTTAATGAATAATGTTGTTCTTATTGTACAAAAGAGAAACTTCAAAATCTACAGGCTTTGGGCGATTGCTCCGGCTCTGGAATCATTTGCTACGACATCAGTAGGCTCTCGCATCGGACACTGCCATGATGATGTCTAAAACACGGCGGCCAGGACGTTTTTACGGCTCCCAAATTGCTTCCGGCGCTTGCAGTGTCCAAAAGCATCGCCTTCGAGATCGATTTCCGTAACTCCGAGGGAGCCGTCGCTCGGTGTGCGATTCGAGTGTCCAAATCGCACCTGCAGCGGTCAGCTTCCGGAGTTACGGAAGCAAATCTCGAAGGACATCCTCTTGTGCACTGCAAGCACCGGAAGCGACGTGGTCGACGAAAACACGTCATGACCGCTACTTTTTGGAGGCGATCTGGCGCCGTTGGGCAGCGTTTACTTTCATTCGTCATATCAGAGGAAGGACTCTGGTCATATATAGGGATAAGCTGACGGTGGGCAGTTGGCCTAATGACGACAATGTCCTTAGACGTAACGGAAAGGATGAAAAACACTGCAAACACAGTTTCGAGCCCTCAGCTGCTGCCGCAGTAAAAAAGGAGGCAACGAAAAATGACAAGAAATCAAATACGAAAGCAGACACGACATGTCGATTCCTCGTAGTGATTCATCAGTGTTCGCAGCAATAAATCTTGCGCAATTGAGGGCAGCGTAAGAAAGCTAAAATAATTCGGCGACGCTCTGAAGCGAGGAAGTGAAAGTGCGAACGCTTGAAGAACGCCTAAAAAGAATAAAAGGGGTGGGAGGGAGCAAAAAGAATGAGTATGTTACACCTTCGCTTATTTCGCCTCATCTTTGTGCCTTTCTCTTAACTAACCAATTACTGGCTAGTCCCGTACTGGGCGTACCCGCCATGGATATCAACAGCCACACCTGACACTGTATAGCCATCCAGAGAAAGACAGATGAGACACGTAAACTATATCGATGTGGATGAGAAGACAGAAGAGTGTCGTCTGCTGAGCAGGCAGAAAATGTATAAAGCAGACGACATCGACCCGTCTAGCACCTTAACTTTCTCCCTACTCTTTCAATTCGGGTCCAATACGTTTTCCCTGAAGCACGAAAGTATAGATGCCTGATCAGGTTGTACATTAAGCGAGAGGAGGGCTTTGCGTTTCAGAAACTGCCCTTATCCAGCATTATCACCCACGCAATCGCGCCCCCCGAGACGTCATGACGCAATATTTCGGCCTACAGTCTGCGCGACGCAGAGCGAGGTATTCGCGCTGTCGGTTCCAAGCATGCACATCACGGGCGGCTATAGGCTTTTCGACGCCAAGGATGATGAGGCGCGGGACGCCGTAAATCAGCATCATCATCGTCATCATCATAATCATCATCATCATACTGTTTTATGTCCACTGCAGGACGAAGACGAGACTCTCTCTGCGATCTCCAATTAACCCTGTCCTGCGCCAACCGATTCCAACTATCGCCTGCGAATTTCCTAATTTCATCACTCCACCTAGTCTTCTGCCGTCTTCGACTGCGGTTACCTTCTCTTGGTACCCATACCGTAACCCTAATGGTACAACGGTTATATAATCGACGCATTACATGACCTGCCCTTTCTGAGAGATGACTAATCTGTTCTCGCACTAGTTTAGGATCGTCCTCATCCGTTGAAGCTCCTGTTACGTAAGTATATATGAACCTCGAACATACGAAAGCGTTACTTCGCATACCCAAGATCGCGAGGTTGCTTCAACACGACTGAGAGGTGTTAGGAAATAGTTTCTCGAAAAAGAAAAGAGGGAATTCTCGTACAGACAGTTCAGGAATTCTTGTTTGAATTATTGTCAGCAGTGTAATGTTTTGACGTTTCTTTGTAGCGTTTTGGTCCTGCACGTATACATTTGTTGTTCCTGCATAGCAGACTTTGCACTAAGGCCGCGTCTCACAGAAGAATACAGCGCACACATAACCGAAGCAAATGATGGCCCGAAAGAATGTTAGCATCGGTCATTGTCTGCCGAATACATACAATTATCGTGTTACTACGAGCTCATAGCAGACCAGGCTTAGCCAGGACAAGCATACACACACTGATGTTGTGTGTTAACAAGTTCATCGCGAATTTTCGGGAAAAAAACTTGCATTGGAACACCAAGGCAGGAAGCTTGCTTCAATTTCGGGAGTATTCCCTAAGCTACACTTGAGTGAAGGGGTATAAATACCGCAGATACTTTCATTCCTGGCATTACAGACGGCGCGTCATGCAGTCCCGTAGTTGGACACACTCGTTCGGAAAAAAAGAAAAATCAGCGGCAATTTAGCGCTAGGTGCGGGGAAAATGCGTCAGCATTACGTTGCACTTATTAGAAGTGCCGGATCCATGATTTAAACCACGTTCACCACACTGCAAATTTGATTTCAGGAGCTCACACGGCACACGTCCTGCATCTTCGAGGAGCGAAGAGCAACTGACGGTGGTTCAAAGCATACCACCATCAGTTGCACTATATATATATCACGTGACCCGACGCCTTTTTTTTTTTTTTTACACTTTTACACTCCCAATAGCACTGCATTAAAATAAAACGTAACTTCGCAGACAAGCGATAGATTACGGTAAGACCAGGGTAACGGAGCCAAACGTGCGTAGAAAGTTGCCTGGAGCGGTGAGGAAAAAAATGGGAGAACTGAGAACAATACTGAGGCACAGTCAGGCTAGCGGCGGACCGATTAATTCATGTCGTTTAAACGACCAAAAGCAACACTGGGCAGACGTCGTAACGGAGAGGGCTGCTGATAAATTTTTATCGCTTGGGGTTCTTTAAAAGGCACACTAAATCTAAGTACACGGGCGTTTTCGCATTCCCGCCCAACTACACAGAGCCACCACCGCCTGGATTCGAAC
Organism: Dermacentor variabilis; assembly: GCF_050947875.1. Lineage (NCBI taxonomy): Eukaryota > Metazoa > Arthropoda > Arachnida > Ixodida > Ixodidae > Dermacentor > Dermacentor variabilis. The sequence goes on from NC_134573.1 coordinate 138,408,838, forward strand.
CCCATGACATCCTGCTTGACTGCGGAACGCTTTAACCACTCAGTTGAACGGGTGTCAAGGAAATGATCAAATAAGACAGCTTAGCGCGAACTTGGAGTAAGCGTTAAGATGAAAGGGTGGCATTAAGGATTATATTAAAGGTAGATATAGCTGCGGGGAAGATGTATAGTTGTATTAAGGCAACAGAGAAAGTGGAAGTGCATAAAAGAAACTGCGTACCAGTGTAAAAATTGGAGGGAGCAGTCAAAAGAAGAAGAGGCCAGAGCCGAAAGTCCTTTTGGTGCATTCCTAATAGTGCATCGGAAAGGGACAACGACAGTGATGGCAAAACAACTGGCCAAACAAATGATTCAATTTTCCAGCTCGTAAACATCCCTGTCCTCAGAAACATGAATAGCGCACTGGCTATGACGTAACACGAAAGTCGTTTACGCAAGACGCCCGCAAGCAAGGCTCACGTGGGTAATCACCAAGCGCAAAGAACACACAGAGGAGGATGAGAAACCGCCGCAGCGTCACGCACTAACCAACCACTAAAGCAAACGAACACTGGACAATGGGGCTTCCACTCTGCACGTCGTTGCAAAGGACTCTCCAGTCTGTTCCTTTCGCTGCATGCTTCCCACGTGAGAAACAAAGAGGCAGAAGAGGAAGTTAAAGAGCGACGCGACCTTAAGTCATCCGCACGTGTAATGATGCAATGAACAGGTTCCCCGTTATTGTCCGCACGCGGTGCTACGAGGAAAAAAAAAAAAGGAGAGAGGACGGGGAGGGAGGGCACACGCTGCTTCGCCAGCCTGCGGGGCAGTACACAACAGAGGCAACGTTCCCAAACAACCGCTAAGCGAGGTCAAAGAACCGACAGGCCAAACATATACGACGCGCAGGCATCGGCGAGGAACGCAAGCTACGAAACTGCGGCCCATCAGCGAAGCTCGGAGACGAGCCTCCCACCCCCTCCACGCCGAATCTCTCTCTCTCTCTCTCTCTCTCTCTCTCTCTCTCTCTCTCTCTACCGTTGCCACACACCAGCGCACATCGCTACAACCACCACCACCACTACCACCGTCAGCATCGGCACAAACGAGAACGGACCGTCCGTCCGTCCCTCCGGGCTAGGGTGGCCGGCTATCCGGCGGGGCGACCGCGCACTCCGTTGGCGAGAGCGAGTCGCCGGAGCTTTCAAGTGCGCAAGCGAGAAGAGGCATCGCTTCTGGAGGAACGACAACGAGAAAACACGCCGGTGCCGCCGAGCATGCGGCGCAATTACCTTTCGGGATGCTCCTTTTGAAACGCCAGCAGGCGCGCGTGCTGGTTGGTGGTGGACGGTTTGCGATTAATATCCTCATCCGCGGCACGACCCAACAGCGGCGGGAACCCCTGTTGCATGCGGCGCCGGCTCCGCATGCCCGCCGCGCGGAGGAAGAAGAGAGCACGCAGGTAATGACCGCGCAGTGAAGCCACCGTGATTGGCAAACCGCGAAAGTACGTATCTGCAGCTCCATCGCCCGGCCTGGAGGATGGCAACAACAACGCGCGCGCGCGCACGTCATCACGAGGGAGAGCCAGCACGGAGCATTGTCCCGCAGCGCATGCGTAAAAATATACCACTCGTCCGAGGTGGATACGCGGAGGCTGGGTACGCTAACGACAGGTGCATGGTTTCAGTTGCACGCACGCGTACACCCGCGCCCTACAAACCCCTACAGAGTCACTGTACAAGGTACCAAAGGTAGCACGTACACCGTAACTCTACAATCCCCTGCCCCCCCCTCTCTCTCTCTGTCTCTCTCTCTCTCATCCGCACACGCGCGAGTCCTCCCGAGACGCACTGCCAAATTTCGCCATACTGTAGCATTCGTCAGCTCTGATTGGCTCGCAGGGCTGCTCAAAACACTAACATGGCGGAATTCGACAGATCTCACAATCGAACACTAGTTCTAACAGGAGCCGTCACAAGGAAATGCGAAGAAAGTTCCAGAAGACGTAATACCTCACCGAATAACGCTCAGACCGCCAACAGACAAGTGCTATACATATATACGTACATACTCGCGTGAACCCGAGGACATTGTAACGTACACTACTTTCAATCCCTTTCCAAATATGAATGAATAAATCAACATATTAGGTGAAAGTTGGGCCCACTTTTTCGAGAAAAGGTAGAAGGTACGCTACTCTAGATCTCCTGGTGGATGCATGTTTCCAGGGCGAAGGACCACAACAAACCGAAGCGAGGCGCGAACCCTCGCAGCCGGTGGGGCGCGATTCCTTCGAAGATAACGATTACGACGATGATAATGACCGTGGTGTGAATCGGGTGGGCTTATGTAGCCCAGGGCAACGGCAACTGCAAGTTGAAATAAAAAGAAGCGGGGAAGGGGGGGGGGGGGGGGAGGGAGCGTTTATGTCCAATACCTGCTGGCGAGAGCGAATCTCGGAGGCCACGTAATATGTCTTCCAAAGAACGCCCCGAAACCGATTCGTGCCGCAACGAGTTTCTTCCAGCCCGGAGAGTGTTAGAACCCACTCCAGCGGAGCAGTTGTCGGAAATGTGGCGGTGGTTGCAGCAAAATTTAGGGCTGTCGTCGATAAGTCGGGACGGCTCACCTGGCTCGTCATCGGAATTTTACTCTCATTCGATTGCTTTAATTCTTACGCGTGCGCGCCATTTGTGCGGCAAGACTGCTGCGAAAAGCGAAGTCACCGCGCAAATTCGCATGCATGCGGAACTTGGTGCAAGCAGTTTGAACACATTCTTGCCCTCAGCTTTCGAGAAAACTGACACCAACTTCATCGAGACCGTTGTGATCGTCACAGACTACGAAGAAAAGAAGAAAAAAAAAAAAACACCCGCGAAGTGTGTTTGAATGCCGTGAGTTGACGTGAAAATCTTGGATACGACATCGCGGCTCGCATGCCAACCCGTCCGACGCGATGTTGCTCCCTCACCTCTGTGTTTAGGGCTAAGATGTAGTGTCCTACATTCACGAAACCTAGCCAAGTCTCCATAGCCAGGCGGGAATCGTGTGGCGTGAGTGTCGTTCTATATTTCCTGCGTCGAACCGAGTCTGTACACGCAGTTGGCAAACACGTAAGGAGAACAATGAATGATCAAGCAGTGCCTGATCTGCCCGTGCGATCTAGTCAATCCGTACCTTTCAAGACCCGACACAATATAAGTGGTTGTATTCACCAACGTGCACGAGACGATGCATAATTGCTCTCTCCACAGACACGGTAACGGCGCTTTCACCATCAAACAGGGCTCTTCGTGACATACATCGGTATTCGTGGCCAGTCTGTTCGTGACATACGAGTCGGTGACACAAACCGACTTGAAAAGTGACTGCGTTCCCGAGTAGTATCTGGGTCTGACGAGGGTATATATAAGCTGCAAACACGCCTGCCTCGCGCAATGAAACTGGAGTGCGCGGTTGGCTAAGTATATACAGCTTCAAGCAAAAAGTAATCACAACGTGTAGCTCTCCACAGTATTATGGGTGCCTCGAATACGCGTGCGAAGCTACACACCTGAGCGGTTAACGAGGCTCCGCCCTCATCCTGCCCTCCCCCCCCCCCAACACACACAAACACACACACACACACACACACACGCACGTACACACACACACACACGCACACACACACGCACACACACACACACACACACACACACACACACACACACACACACACACACACACACACACACACACACACACACGCACACACACGCGCGCGCGCGCGCGCACACACACACACACCGCCGACCTCACGCTCCGCTGCTAACATTTCGGTGAAAACAGGCGTTTCGCGAACTGTAAAGACCTCAGTGGACCCGTCCCTTAAGTTTATGAGTAGCGAACATCATAGAGCGAAACAGAGCAGAATAAAATACCTCGCTGGAGGAAAAAAGCATACAAGAAGGTGCAAAAGCACTTATCAGCAGCGTACAGGGCATCTTGATACATGTACTTTCATATAAAGCGTTTTCATATACGCGTATATAGGGGATGCAATCAAGGACAGAACAGGACGTTGTGGAAAAAAAGGACGCTAACGTGGCTTTCAAAGGACATATTCATTTGCCTTCCCTGCACCTGCAGTTGTAGCGGCAAAGTTACATGTAAGTGAACAACGTCACACTACTTACAAAACAGTATGACATGACAGTGACAAGAAATATGTGGAGATAATGTAACGCTGAAAAGGAATGGTTACTGTGTATTATTCTATGCTTATATGACCACCAGACGAGCCTTCTGCAGAAGTTTCTAACTTGGTCGTTCAACGGAACAGGTGCATCAAAATTCCTCATAACCATTTAGTCTTCAAAAGTCATCGCAGCTGAGAGCCTTCTCAAAGCCAGGGGGTAAATCAACATTTGCTACCCTGAAGCCATCTGAACAGAGAGGAATTTTTTCTTATAATCAGCGCTTCAATAAATGCAGAGTAGGCCTACGCAACTATAACTGTAGAAAACAGAAAGAAAGAGAGAAAGAGAAACGAAGCAAGTCAGGGAGGTTAACCAGACAGAGGTTCGGTTGGCTAGCCTGTACTGCGGAAAGGGAAATAGAAGGAAGATAGCAGGAGATAGTTATTTCGCATGGTAGAAGAGAAAGTGTGTACATAAAGATATGCGGCCTCTCAGACCCAATAATTTAAGAATGTAATTACATCGCGCATGACTCGCTCCTATGATGGTCGAGGCTACGCATCTAAGACCTTAGCTTTGTAAAAGGCAGGACGTCCGATCGGGTTAACGCGTGCCGGCGATACTGACGTATAGGACTTAGTTCAGGTTTCGAAAGACCAGCGCTTAGACGAAGCACAGGTATATAAGAAAGACATATACACAGAGCTGACTATAGCGACGTATGAGTTTATAGAATACGAGTTTATATCAACCGCATGAACTTACACACATCACGCTAGACATCGCGCTGCGTGTGTGCTTCTTATCATCGTGCTTCGTCTTAAGCGCTGGTCTTCTAAAACCTCAGCTACGATATATTAACAGGCCCAATTCCCTGGCATCTGCCTTACTGAATATAACGTCTAAGTGCGCGGTCACCATGGAGCTGGGTGCTTGGTGTTCTCTCCAGATCCGCACTGATGGCGCGATGGGGGAAACAAATCATTCCAACGAGGAAGGAAGAGAAACTTGTGAAAAGCTGCCATCAGCCGTGAACTACGTGGCAGTGTTGCGTTGCACAGGAATGGGAAAGCGCGCTGGTCATTGTGGCCGCAGTAACAGATGAATGAAGGTGGCGCAAACGGCGATTTAAATGCTACGTAGTAGTCCAAGAAGTCACAGGATGATGGTTCGGGCAATTAGAAAGCAGCTTGGCCGACTCCGCTCGTGATGGTGGTGCAAACATGAACTGCGCGCCGTTATGTGTAAGTAACAACCGACAATACCGCGTTGGCCACTGGAAAGTAATATCAGGGCGTTCAAAAGCCCGCACACACCTTACCCTATTCGCCTGTTACAGGCGCTGGTCGATTCAGAGGAGGGCCCTAAGTGTCATCCCCACCGTGACACCACCCCCCGTCCCAATATGCACATACACACCACTTCCCGTATTCTACTGCGGATCCGCCCCTATCCATCGGTTTGGTGGTTCAAAGCAGGTTTGCTGGTGCAGCAAGCATCCAAATTGCCAAGAGTCCTATTTACCGCTACGGCAGCAGGAGCAGGTTCACATGTGTGGTCCTTGGTGACTATAAGGCCCCATTCTGGTCGGTTTGGAACGGTATAAGCAACACAAGAGACCACCATTGCGTCGGCGAAAGAGTCTAGACAGGTAGATACGATAGATAGATAGGCTCAAAACGTATGAAGTAGGGAAATAATGCTAATCGCATTCAAAGATTAGTACTGCAAAGGTACGTCCTAATGGGAAGGTTGTGGGATCGTTCCCCACCCACGGCAAGTTGTTTTTTTTCATACACTTTCATTTTCATTAATTTATCGCTTCCTTATTTCATTTATTAAGCACAAGTAATTTCCCCTACGCTGTCCTTGGTGTCAGTGTTTGTTGGCTTCCTATGATATGACTAATAAAGATCGGGCCCGTCGGTTAACCCCCTTTCTTCTCGTTTAGATGCTGCAGGGCGCTCACTCAATAAATCCGCATCATTACATTACATAATGGTAAGCAAGATTGTCGTTTGTTATACGGATGTCACACGGCGCACTTCTGATCGCGATCTGGACCGATCCGGATAGAAATTGTCGACTGCGATTGGCTTTCTGACGCATTTTGTGCAAAGGAGCCAATCACGACCGAGAAATTCGATCCGGATCGGGCTTGACTATTTCATTAACTTAACTCCCTTAAGAAGCAAATTTTCTGGCACAGAAATATGAGCAGTCTCTTTTATAGATCCATCAGCGGAAACACCATGCGAACTATCCAAAAGTGTCCAATCCGTTCAGCAAGTCTGGTAATTAGAAATTCAGGCGAGTGCTGCACTTTGGCTCCAGCGCAACTCTCCGGGATGCCGCCTGGAGAACTGCCAAGATAAACGTCCCAGCTTCGAACGTTCAATAACATACGCGTGTCGCAGCGGCACGCAACAAAAACAACACGCGAACGTGCTTAGCTATGCAAAGAACGTAATTTCACGAAAGGTGCTCACGAGCTATCACTGAGCGCCCAGCGGCACCACCACCGCCAAAAAACACGTCGTCAGCTGTCCCTTCAGATGGCAACGCATCGATCGCTTCCTCGCGACGGACGCCAAGCCAGGCTGCGTGCAGCAAGGCATATGCCATTCGAAGCGGAAACGCCCCCCGCGAGCTGTCAAAATTCCGGGAGGAAACCGTTGTCGCGGAAAGTACAAGCCGAAATAACGGCTACGCTCAGTACCGTTTCGTCAGCTCACCACTGACGCGAAATTCAGGAACGGCACGCTACGTGAAAATGTATCGCCGATGACCGACCGTAAACGCTTCAGAGAACTGGCCGGACCGGCCACGGCAGCATCGCCCCTGAAAACAACGGGCTGTGACGAAAAACGTGTCGGCGCGTACGCGTGTTGATGCGCCGCTACGTGTGGCCTTTCTTCCTCGTATGAAGTTATGTAATTGTGTCGTTTCAATTCGAAACGCGAGTGCATTCAAAAGAGAAAGTAACTAGCAGTAGTAAACACGCGCGCGCCCGAGCATACTACACGGAGAGATTCCAAAACAAGCAAAATGGAGGTGTCAGATCACTCACCGGGTTGCTGTACGGCTGCATGCTGAGGCGTATCCCATCGCGAACCATTTTCTCCCTGACCATGATCTTGAGCTGCATCTTGGGAAAGCGCACCAGCTCGGCCTTGCCCTCCTCGTACTCGTCCTGAAAGTAGCGGAGCGAATCCGGCCGCACCGCAGCTTTGTCCGGCGCCGGCGAACCCCAGTCGTCGAAGCCGTACTCGCTCGCCGATGCCGCCGAGACGCGAGAATGCCTCGCGGCTTCCTCCAGGGTGAAGTACACCGAGGTGCCGCCCTGTTCGAGCAGAACGCGCACGGCTTGGAGAACGCGGTCCCTGTGCCTCGGATCGGTGACGCCGATGGCATCCAAGTCGGGCTCGCCAATCTGCTTGCAGATCTCCAGGTCATCGTATCCGTTGTCCACAAAGCTCTCCGCGTACTGAGGCAGCCCCAGGGTGCGAAGCCAATCGGCCACGATGCTTTGCTCGCCGGCGTTCATGCTGAGGCCATGCCACGAGCACGCGGGAGACCGCGCGACACAACTGTGTTTTTGTTGTGTGGTGGTGGAGGGGAGCGCAGTCGCGCTAAAAATGACGCGAGCTCCGCAAAGCCGCCGCCGCCACCGCTGCTGCCGCCGACGCTGCTGCTCTCCTCGATCGCTCCATCACGGAGAATGGCAGCCGGATGCGGTCGCGAGCGCATGCGCGAGAAGCAGGCGTGATGTCACGTCCGGTAGCGAAGACGTGGATGCTGGCGCCGCTTGGCGGTACCTCACAGAAGCTTGACGTTGCCGGTCGGTCGACTGAGAGCGGAGAACGGGAGAGGCTGGAGGAGGGCGTAATGGGGCGAACGAGTACTTCGCGTCTTCGCGTCGGTAACGGCAGCTGCTGAGGAAGGCCAGCAAGAATGACCCCGGAGCGATGCTACTTGCATATGCGTCGTTCGCTTATCTACAATGTAGCTATAAACAAGCTGGTATGAAGCAATGTCCCTCTCAGGGGTCCCCGAGGCAGCCAGTGGCAGCGTGCGACCGACTAGGTCGCATCCGAGAGCAGTAACATTGCATAAGCGATGAGCGCAATTACACGGCGAGCCTTCTAAACACCCACATTACCTGCTCTTCAAATGCGAGGCCTTAAAATAAAGTAAAAAATAATAAGAACGCAGCAAATGAAGTAGCCCCCGCGATAAAAGGCTAATCGATGAGCATCACTGAGCCCGAAACTGAAGAGCATATTAAAGGTGAACGAATAAGAAGTGGTTTGAAATTGAGGGCTCGTTGCGGTAACACACTTTCCTGCAGAGACATGTTTTTCGTCAAGCAGGACCGGACACTTGAGAGAAGGATGGAGCCGCATTCCACGACAAACAATCATTCCTTCCACCTGATCTTCCGCTTGCGTTGCTCCCGGCCGAAATCTCAGAAATGCACGTCTCTGTGCGCTAATTAAAATATTATTCGAAAGGATGGGTAGAATTTTTGCAAAGTATAATCAGACTTTCAGAATTTTCAGGACTACTGTAGTAGAGTAAATGCGGTTGAAAAGTGAAATCACATGTAAGCATGAGACCGATAGGTGCATATACTAAAATTGTAACGACCATCTTGTTTTTGCTTGCTTGTTTCTTCCTAATTGATAATTAATAATTGCGTTCACCCGAAGCGACGGGGGGTGGGGGGGATGCCACCGGATAATTAATTTTGACCTCCTGAGGATTTGTACCCAAGGCACGATAAGCGGGTGTTCTTATAGCGAAGCTGTCTATGGCTAGGATCCCGAGATTTTTTTCGTGCCGTAACGTCGACAGAAAGCTATCATCATCTATGGCTCATACCCCCAATTGCAATGTCTCATACCCCCGTAAGGCAGAGGCTACAAGAACTCAGCAAAGTGAAGCGAACAGTGCGTACATTCTTTGGAATCACGCACACAACATACAGAACAGCACATGTTTCTATAAAGAACAGGCTCAAAGCAAGCATCCGAAACACATACTTGACGATAAGGCGCTCCTGCCCCTACATGCAATGCGAAGCACGTAGAGCTCCCCGCATACGTTTCCCGGTAAAGATTACTGTTGCGCAAGCTGCAGTGGCGACGGCAGCTTGACTGTAGCATACGAGGCAGGCAGTGACGTAACTACACTTTCGTACCTAAAAGAAGAACCCGCCTAACAACTGATTTGTGTTGTGACAGTGCTATGGGAAGGCTACGTATGGTGAGGACACCTGAAGAGCAGCGTGCATACGAGGCGCGGCGAATTTCTTTTCTCTCTGGTCCACTCTCTTTAGATGCACGAAGTAGCCGTGCAAGCCAAGTCGCAGGCTGTCGAAATGCCTTAGGCTAATACTCAGGTAAAGCACATGCGAATGTCGCCACGTGAATGATTTCAACCTACGTCGCAATGGGTACCCGTTCCTGTCGTCGTTTACCGCTTCGCCGTCCAACCAGCTTCAAAGCGTGAATTGGAGACCATACCTTTTTTTTTTTTTTTTTGCATTTCGCCCTTGACGAAATGTGGCCGCCGTGGCCGGGATTTCATCCCGCGATCTCGAATTTAGCAGCCCAAAGCCGATGCCACTACGCTATACCACGGTGGGCAAGGATAAATATACATTCTGTGAGATGTTACAGAAAGAAAACTGCGGATTAGATAAGTAAGTTGCGACTTTATCTTCTTTGAGATATATGCGCAACCCCATTTCTCAATCATAGTGATGCATCTTGTGAAGTTGGAAATACGCAGGCTTTCGCACTCTCAGATTCAGCGTGCCTGAGCAGGCTAGATTTGTTTAGTTTAGATCTCTAGCTTTATAAAGCCTTTTCTACCCAGCTGCTTGGCCATGGTATATGCTGTTTCCTTTCTTCTTTTTTCCAAGAAGGTTCAGCGTTTTACTGTTTGAAAACATTTGATTTAGACAATCTTTCTGCATAAGCTTTATTTTCGTTTCGTTTGTTTGTCGTTAAGGTGAGCTTTCATTGGGGTGAGTGTACTAAGTTTAGAGAACTTAGTCCACTTAGTTTCTGAACAGTCGTATTATCGGTTTCTACAATTCATTAGACAACATCCAATCGCCTACCCTCCGGACTTGTTGACAGCGTGGTTCTTAAGATGGCTGTTAAACAAACAGTTTCTAAATCTATTTTCTCTTAAGTTCAGTGTATATATAAATCAATGTTTATGCCCCCGGGGAGGGTAAAGTGGCTCTGCTAACGGCTTCTTGCTTTTCAGGCTCCGAGATTCGTTCTGACGTCACCGCCTGATTACTAACTGACTCTGAGATAACAACTTTTACTACAACTCTTCTCGCGAACGAAATGACGCGTTGCCACTTGCGAGATTTGAGCCAATTTCCTTTCCCTCTACATTTGCGGTGCTGCTTTTACGAAACACTTCGGCGGCTATGAATCCTATCAGGTATACTGTGTAAACTACGTGACGTTATCGCTGCGACACCATTGCCGTCGTTGCTATCGACGTTTTCCAACAGCCACCCTAATCTCTGCGCATCCTCTATTTTGTGTGTCTAAGGGTGTGTGTGTGTGGGTGGGGAGAGAATGGGGGGGGGGGAGGAGTCCGTGCGCCAACGCTTGGACGTGTACGTGTGCGAGTGTGATGTCGCCCGACTGCGCAGGCAGACATCATGTGAGAGAAAATGGAGAGACATTTATCCAGTAATTAAACTAGAGGGGAAGCACGAAGACATATTCATTTTACGCCAATCTTGCATGCGTCACATGGGGGGTTGGACCACGAATCACGCTTTGCCGTGTGGTGTGCGTAACGAGGTAAATTCAACGAGTAATTCGACGGCAGTTATTAAAGTGAAGCTTTAATTGCCTCTGCCGATCTACCGATTTTCGGCGTCTTCCAGAAGAACGATAGCGAAATCTACTTATCTTTCTACTGATCTACTAAATTTCTACGAATTCTACTGATCTAAATCTACTTTTTTTTTTGACGTAAAGGAAAATAAAGATATTGACCATTGAACAATACTGACTTGTCAAAATGTATTTTGCCTCTACAGCCTTTAGTGGAACGCCACAGGTGACTGGGGCCTTACATGTACGTAACAAATTACGTGTAATTAATTACTTGGAATCAATCTCATTTTCGGTAGTCTTGTAACTGATCGATAACTTTTTACTCAGTAGCGCTCACAGTCATTCAATTGCCTTGTTCAGTAATCTATTACATGTATTGCATGTAGCAACCATTTACTCTATCGACGAGACAACCTCTAACAGACGACGTAACCTTGAGCACTCATATGCCGGAATTTGGGACATCGATCACTGGCGCCATCTGACCGTGGCGGGTGCTGTGCAGTCGTGTCAATCATGCGTCAATCAATGGAAAACGAATGGCAAATATTGTCGACAGAGGAACGGCTCTTTATACATCCACATCTTTTCATTTACATAATGTGTATGTCTTCCTTTCTCTATGTGCAAAATTTGGTTTTAGTGAATAAACTTTCTTAGTTCAATGGTCACATATTTGTACCATTGTGAACTGCATAGCGAAGTTTAGAAATTCATACCAGAGAAATGTACCTTGATCAGCCCAAAGAACTGGATAGACGTAATAACTATGACTTACTGTTCGTGTGTGCGAAGTTTTTATTATTGCCCAAGGTTTCCAATTTACCTTTGTGAAGTTGCACTGCAGTGAAGTCACATTACGGGGCATGTGCCTTTATGAGAACAGACGCCCCAAAACACATGACATTTCCAGCGTTTTTATGTAAAGTAGAATTTGTGAAAGGGGGAAAAAATATCGCAAAATTCACTATGGGGAAGCTTCTTTCAAGTGAGATTTGTTTCCTTCAACATCCACCCAACCGCAATGCATTCGCGTAATGCAGTGAAAGCAACACATCAAATAGAGCAGCGAACGAATAAGGTGGAACACGTTTCTCTGCAAATCATGAGGTGAATAAAAGAGCAGTTTCCACAAGTCACAAAAGCGATGCAATGTCCCCTACAACGGTGAAAGAAAATAAAATGTTTTAGTTATTCATATTGCGGAACATGCGAAGTAACCCCGATGTCTCAAATTCCTCGGTATGGGAATTTCGTGGAAGCTTCCTACGCAGAATAATCGCGGTTTTGCCACGCATCCACCTCGCGGATGCGCGTTTTGGTATAGAAAAAAAAAAATGGCACAACCTTGTTATGGTTTGTAACCTTGCGTGATTGGTCATAATCGCTCTTTCATCAGCAAAAAGTGCCATTCGGACCAATCACGCAAGGACAAGTGAGCGGTTCGCTTTCCGAACCGTTGCAGGATTGTGCCCTATAATGCGCTCAGCATATTTTGTTTCCTCCTCTCAACGGTAGGTCGCGCGGCGTGCACTGACGAAACCCGCGTTCTGCGCCTCGCGATCGGTTTAGTAGCGGAACGTGATTTCTGCTGACGTCGCTCGCATTTCTTCGGTTTAAGTCTAAATGGTTACCGCACCGTAGGAGCTCCACCGGATGTTGGCCCGATGAATTGAACCGGTGCTCCTAGAGCTCGGTATAGCGGCGGGCGGGCATTTGTTGCGTTGATTCCAGATAATTACCTGCGGGCACTTTTTTTTATCTTCTTTTAACTCTACATCAGCCCTGTCGGGAGTGCCTTCTCCAAGCCCCAGCAACAACGGAGAGTTGCACTTCGTAGAGGACACGGACGCTATACTATCGACGCGGTTGAGTAACTGCATTCCGTGCGCTCCAAGGTGTTCGTATACACTACAACGTCGCACTTCCCTCCAGCGCGCACATCGAGTGAGTTTTAAGTGTTCCTGTTGGTGTCTACGCGAGCAACGAAGATGACCAAGGAAAACTGTGAAAATTGGATTGGATTGGAGCCAACTTTATTTATGCCTGCAGTTGGGCGCTCGCGCGCCCCGACGAGGGCCTACGTCATCCTCGAAGTCGCCGTTACTCGGTGCGGGTCTCCGCTCGCCGTTGCCGGCTCGCTGGGTCCGTGCCTTTCGAGCGCCTCGAGGACCTGCTGGACGGCCCAGAGCTGATCGTCTCGGTCGTAGCTCTTCGCGGCTGCCTCGAGCCGCCGTGGGAGCGTTCTTGATTTTGCTTCTGCTGGATATTTAACGCAGTCCCACAAGATGTGCGTGTAGTCTGCGGTCTCCTTCCGGCAGACTCTGCACTTATCGGTCGGATATGTCTCAGGGTACATGCGATATATCAGTCTCGGGCTCGGTAGCGATCCGATCTGGAGCTGTCTCAGTACTACCGCCTCCGCTCGACTCAGCCTCGGGTGCGGGGGTGGGAGAGTCCTGCGAGCCAGGCGGTAGGCCTTCGTGATTTCATTGTAATCCGTCATGCGGTCCTTGGTTCCGAAACACGCCGGACGATCTGTCGCCGGGGCGCGGTTGGTTAGCGCTCGCGCCGCTGCGTGTGCCGTCTCATTGTGGTTCTCATTGCGTTCCGACGCGTCGCCCGCGTGCGCCGGGAACCACTTGAGTCGTACTTTTCGTTCTTGTAGTTTGACCGCTCGCAGTACGCGCTCAGCCTCCCTGCAGATTTGGCCTTTGGCGAAGTTTCGCACCGCCTGTCTCGAGTCACTCGGCACCGTGTGGCAGTCTGCGTCGGCGATGGCCAGGGCGATGGCTACCTCCTGCGCTTGTTCCGTTCCGGTGCTTCTCACGCTCGCTGCCGTCCTCGTGTCGCCGGTTGACGCCTCTATGACGACCGCTGCGAAGGCGTTCCCTTGGTATTCGGCCGCGTCCACGTACCGCGCGTGTTCGTCGTTGGCATGCTGGTCGATGCGAGCCTTGGCCCTCGCCACTCTTCTTCCCTTGTTGAACTCGGGATTCATGTTCTTCGGTATGGGGTCGATTCTGGTCTGGCGTCGGACCTCTTCGGGGACGGGGAGCTTCATCTCCACCTCGTTCGAGCGTCTAATTCCCAGATCGTCCAGTATCTTCCTCCCGGCTTTGGTCATGGACAGCCGCTCCAGTTGAGAGGTCCGTTGCGCTTTGGTTATTTCTTCGAGCGGCCCAGCGCCGTGTTGTACGCTCTTCTGATGAGCACGTTGATCTTGCTACGTTCGTGTTGTAGCCATCTGTGGTAGGCTGCAACGTACGTGACGTGGCTGATGACGAAGGATTGGACGAGCCTAATTAGGCTCTCCTCTCTCATGCCAGCCTTCCGGTAAGTGAATCGTTTGAGTAGTCGAATCGCGTTGGCTGCTTTTGCCTTGAGACGGGTGATGGTTCCGCCGTTTCTTCCGTGCTTTTCGATGACCATGCCTAGGATCCTAATTTTGCCGACCTCGTGGATCACGTTGCCGGATTTGGTTATGATTCTGATTTTTTCGTTTTCGCGTTGTCTGGTCTTGCCTCTGCTGTTTTTGGTAGGTGGGAGTATGAGAAGCTCCGATTTTCTCGGCGAACATATCAGTCCGGTGCCTTCCAGCTGGTCTTCTATTGCGTCGACGGCGGCTTGCAGCGCGCCCTCGATGTGGGCGTCGCTGCCACCGGTCACCCACAGCGTGATATCGTCCGCGTAGATGGTGTGCCTGACGTCTTCGATGTGCCCGAGCTTTTCGGCCACTCCGATCATTACCAGGTTGAACAGCATCGGCGAAATGACCGATCCCTGCAGTGTGCCGGTGCTCCCGAGCTTCTTCTCTTGCGTCCGTAGGCCGCCTGCTCGTAACTCGACGGTCCTGTCTATGAGGAAGTCCTTGATGTAGTCGTAGGATCTTTCGCCCATGTTGAGCTTGGAGACTTGGGACAGAATCGCCGAGTGTTTCACCTTATCAAAAGGGCTCTGCAGGTTCAGCCCTATGATTGCTTTGTTGTCGCGGGTGCTGCCGCCATCATCAATGATTTGGTATTTGAGCTGCAGCATCGCGTCCTGCGTGCTGATGTGCTGTCTGAAGCCGATCAAAGTGGCCGGGTACAGCCCTTCTCGTTCCAGGTAGTCTTGCCACCTGTTGAGCAGGACGTGCTCCAGCACCTTGCCCACGCAGGACGTGAGCGAGATGGGCCGGAGGTTATCCGTGTCCGGCGGCTTCACCGGCTTGGGGATCAGGATGGGCTTGGCTGTCTTCCACAGCTTTGGCAGCGCGCCCGCTCTCCAGCACTTGATGAAGTATTTTGCGAGGTTTTCAATCGAGCCGTCGTCGACGTTCTTGAGCGCCTTGTTCGTGACGAGGTCGGGTCGGCTGCCGACCGGCTGTTGAGGTCGTGCAGGGCCGCGCGTACCTCCTCGACGTCGATGTCACGATCGAGTTTCGCGTTAGGCAGGCCGCTGTACAGTGCGTGTTGTTCGGTGGGTGTAGTCGGCAGGTATTTGTCGTTAATGCGCCTGGTGGCTTCGTGAAAAATGTTTTCTTAGTGAAGATAAAGAGCGTGTGAAGGGCTTCAGAGGACGCACTGTAAGAGCCAGGCCAGCTCGTTCGATTTAATAAATTTGTGCGACGTTAACAAAACTGGAAGGAAAGTAAAGTACCTGTTTAGTTATTGCTCAGTTGCTTTCGTGGGGCAGTAATTGGTCACTGTAGCCAAATCAACTTTTGAATAAATTAATTGTAATTGTAATCGGTTGTATGTTTTTTTCTTTTTTGAACTGTGCACAGGTCTCGCCGGGACTGATAAGATATTCATGAGAGTTAATGTTGCAGAAAGGGAACAGAGAAAGAGAGAGAAACGAAAAGGGAAAGGTAAGGATTTTAACCAAGGGCGTGCCCGGTTGGCTACCCTACACTTGAAGAAGGGAAATGGGGAAGAATATATTAGAAGAAAAGAGAAGAAAAATAATATGGAGACAGTCATTGTGAACCCATTCGCAGAGGAATATCCGCTGTCACAGATAGGGAGCAGGATGTGTAGTCCATATGATATAGGACGATACAAGTCTGTATTACGTCAATCGATGAAGAACTAAAAAAAACAACAAGAAAGTGAAGCCAGTTCCACGCAGTGAAAGCTGTCAAAACAGTGAAGCTGGCGGTCGTTTTCCCAAGTCTGAACTCGTGCTTAGCGCGATTTTCATGAAATTCTTTTGTCTCGTTGTCGTCGTTTTGCTAGATTCGAGCCTTGGTTCCAGATTGCGCACACTCTTCAGTTGCGCGAGGTTGCGATCAAACCGCAGTATATCACACACCTTGCATCTGCGGCCGCACTCACGGTCAAACAGTTCTCTCTAGAACCGTCCATCGGCACCTTCAGTGGGATGAATCTCTCTGCGTCGACGTCTCCAGGCTCGGCCTCCTACTCTCGAATTTGGGGGTTAGCTTGCCTCTGCTGGCGCTTGGCTTGTGTTTGCCTTCTCTCGAAAGGGGGGCTTGGCTTGCCTCCACAGGCGCTTGGCTTGCGCTTCACGTTCTCGAAGCTAGGGATTTGCGCGCCGTCGGTGCTGCCCCTCTCGTGCGAGCTCCGACATTTATTGTGCAGTTGTTCATCATCTGCATATTATCATCATCACCTGTGTGCCCTTCATCTTCATCGCGGCATCATCAGCGTGGACTGTGCCGAGGGTCCTTCGCCGTGTCTCTCGGGCAAGAGAAGGGCAAGCAGAAGGACAGACTAGAAGTTGGTCAGGAGCTCCGGAACCTGCTTCCCCCTGCGTGACACCGGATAACGGACGGCGAAGGCTCGACTTAGAACAGCTCCGCTGTCAAAAGAGCAGTTCTGCCTCTATGTGCCTACGGGATCAGGTTCGTATACCCGTGCACGATAATAATGACGGCGCGCTTTACGCCTTACGATGTTGTGATGTTGCTTCGTCTTCATAGCACATTGGGAAAGAAAAGAAATGCGGTTGTTTATCTCACCGATGTCAATGTGCAGCTCATTCGCGTATATTTTCGCCGATATGATCCCGAAGTTTGGGGAAGATGTAAGTACTCGAGTTGCTCTAAAGATTTGAGCCACTTATGTGCGTGAAAGGGTTTTAGTTTCACGTCAGCCTGTATCAAGCTGCCACTTCTACTGTGACCTATAAGGGACTCTACATTGTTGTGTTTGAACTGTGCTATGTGTTAGACTGTAAACAAGACAGCCGTATTGGGCGCCGAAACGTCATAAGTTATTTTCTTTTGCTTTCCTTTCTCTTGACGAACGTGTACGTTCTTTCTTCAACTTTGCTGTGTGTGTACTGTACTTCGATTGGTGCCCTGTCAATGCAGATAATTAATAGAGAAAGACAAAAGGCAGAATTTAGAAGAAATGTGCACCGACGTGCGGCAGGGGCACTAAGAAATTGACATTCATTCAAGTATCCTTACGAGATTCGAATGCAAAGCCGTAATGACTTCTCTAATTGATTGGCTACGTCCGCCACAAGTGACAGCATACACTGCCACGTGTCCGTCACAACCATACCTTATTCCAGCGTAATCCACATTGCTCTGAATCGTACCAACCCCTTAATCCACCTTGCTCTAATTTGTATCAACCTTATTCCACCTTAACCCGCTTCATTCCGCCTTAATCCACTTTAATTCAATTTACTTCACTTCAAGTCACCTTACTCTAACTTGTCCTAACTTTTATCCTGTATTACTACTGACGTCGTACAAGGCGCTGATGACGTGGCTGATGACGATTATTTTTGTTACCACTCGTTGCGGAAAACGCCGGTTTTTCTACCTCATGGGACATATAATGCTTCCGAAAGCTTCGCTTCAAGAATACCATACGTATCCATGCATACTGGGACGACGTCACGCAAGCTGCCAAAAAGCATGCCGCCTGCTTCGCCCTCACAGAATGGGATAGGCACGTACCTCGGCTGTAGCAATTGCCAGGCGATAAACAACATCCCCACCTTATCGTTAAAGTTTGTATCTCTTTGTTTCTCCCTTCACCTCGGTACACAGAATTGCACTTCTTTATTGTGTCACTTCGTTCCTTCTTCGAGCGCTTGCGCTTCGGAGGGACTGTCAACTTATTTCTCTCATTGCTTGATAAGAGAATTCGATGACCTGCCGGAGTTCGCAAAAAGAAAGAAACGCTCACGAATTGGGGACAGGCACGTGGGCACACAAACAAACATGGGTGAGCAGCTGAGCCGACGAAATGGGAATCTGGCGGCGAAGGAAGTAGATAAACCACACATGACCACCGCAGCAGACAGCGCTGCTATCGCCGCCCGCTGAATCAGCGTCGACGAACAATAAAAGAGGCTTGAAATCGACGCAAAGATGTATAAGCGGCCATAGCAGCGCAAACGCCACCAGACGGTGCAGGCGAGTGACGTCATCTAAAGCGAGCATAAACAAGGTGCTGTTTCTTGCCATAGATAGGCGAGTCGCCAAACGTATTGCCAAACAACCTCGCACTCGGCGTTCCTCCGGATTTCGCTTCTTTTTGCGACCGCTTCTCGAATACGCTATGAACGGCCTAATGGTAACGGCTCGACTCTGGAGGCTCTCGTCTACGCGAGTCGTGGCCGTCGCGCTGTCGACCGGGACCAGTAGCAGCGGCTCTGGCAGCGAACGCGACCCGGAGACGTTCCTGTGGCTCAGGAAGCACAACTACCGGGACAACCTCGGCGCCCTGGACAGCGTCCGGTTCAGGCGGCCGGCCACCGAAGACTTCCAGTACCTGGACGTCGGATGCGGACCCGGCAACTTCACGGCGGAAGCCCTCGTGCCTCGGCTGCGTCCTTGCCGCCGCCTGGTGGCCACTGACAAGTCGGCGTCCATGGTGGCCTACGCCTGCAAACACTTCCGAGACCACCGGGAGGTCGCCTACGACGTCCTGGACATCGAATGCGGCCACAATGCCGAGCGCATCGTGGACAAGTACGGACCGTTCGACCGCGTGTACTCGTTCATGACCTTCCACTACGTGCGAGACCTGGAGCAGGCATACCGCAACGTGTTCTTGTGCTTGAAGGACGGCGGCGAGTGCCTCACGGTGTCGTTCGTGGGTTGCGCGATCACGGACGTGTGGTACCGGCTTTGGAACACCGAAGAGTGGAAGACCTTCGTGCCCGTGAGTACTTCTTTTTTTTTTGTTTGCACGAATTGCTTAGTTGTTCGTACCACCACTAGATGGCGCACGCCTCCGCGTAGACGTAAGGTGCCTCGATTCCAGGCGCCGTTCAGGGTGGAGACAACCCCGCCGGCGCCGCCATATTGAATCACACGAGCTCACACTCAGCCACTACAGTCACTACGGTGCACCTAGTGACAGAATAGCGGGAACTTGACAGGTTTAAGCTTCGCCACGTTGCACGGTTGGAACTCCCCATGTTGCATGACATGCCAAGCACGCGCAATGAAATATCTGCACATGGAAAACAAAAGTCTCTAAACTTCTCCCCATTCACAAAAGCGCCCGTGAAGTGACCAGCGATTACCTGCTTCCAGCGCTTGTTTAGGCCACCAATCAACGTGGTTTGCTGCTTGGTCAGTTTCAGCGAGTGTCGTCTTGCCAGGAAACCCGTCACCACTTCGTCCTAGCTCGACACCCTTACGAATCTCCATTTCGTCCAGAAATAAAACGCAATCTTTTTCGATGTCAGACATCTCGGCCGCTTTTACATTCATCATGCTTATGATCTCAGTCAAAACGCCGGCCTTAAATGACAGCTGCTGTAATCGTCTGCAAAGCCTTCTGCGTGACGGAAGAGGGTTGCCGTGTTCTCAAAGCAAGTCGTATCCAAGCAGCAGAGCCACAGTTAAACTTGAGCTGCAATGCTTTCTTTATAGTTTTTTTGCACTCCGTGCACCCGCCGTGGCTGCTCAGTGGCTATGGTGTTGGGCTGCTGAGCCCGAGGTCACGGGATCGAATCCCGGCCACGGCGGCCGCATTTCTATGGAGGCGAAAATCAAAAACACCCGTGCACTTGGATTTAAGTGCACGTTAAAGAACCCCAGGTGGTCAAAATTTCCGGAGTCTTCCACTACGGCGTGCCTCATAATCAGAAAGTGGTTTTGGCACGTAAAAACCACATAATTTTTAATTAATTTTAATGCACTGCAAGCACTGCCTTTTAGGCTTTTTCTTTCCAAGGCAGCCTTCTGATCCTCGTTCAAACACTTTAGGTTTTTGGTCAGCGTAGCAAGGCTACGCTGACCAAAAACAAAACGAGAACAAGGTGAAGACAAGTCCACTTGTCGAAACGTTGGCTCCTGCTATGCTTTAACCTTGTTCTCCTTTTGCTCACCGTCTTGAATTTTCATCTCCCGTATTCCCTAGTGTTTTCCCAGCAAAGTATAATGTAACACCTGAGATCCGCAAGACATCTGCTGAGAAATCGGAGAAAATCGCAATGCTTTGCTTGCCACGTACACAACAGCCGCTCTTCCAAGACGAGGCACTGCGTTCTTTAGTCCCAAATAACCAGTACCAAAAGAAAAAAAAACACAAGATGCACACACTATGTGTGCTTCTCGTGAAAAAGTAAAAAAGGTGGTCTACGAGACGATTCGTAGCTAATGTAAGAGTATTTCGCGGCTGAGCATCTTCGTCAGTCCTTCAAATCAGGGTACTACTCGCATAGACTGCGCCGATCAAAACGAAAAAAGCCTATGCGACGTGCGCTCGCAAAGCATACGCTACTCAGACAGCATCGGTGCAGTGCTTAGTTCGTGAGCGAGAATCAGAGAATACCTTATTTAAATTACAAACACGGTGCGGTAGACTAAACTTTCTTGACACCTCTCAAATGTAAGAGCTATCCGTTGCCTTCCAGTGATACCGCTTTACTTGGGCTTCCCATCTCTTCCTTCGCTCTGGGTCCCGGGGGAAGCGAAAACAACGAAGCCCTTCACGCGTTGATCCGGCGCACTTGGGGAACACGACAGCCAGTCATGTCGACTCGATGCACTTGACCAGCTTGTCAGTCATGCGGCTGAACACTGTCCAGCAAGTAGAAGCGTCAGCGAAGCATCCGCGCGCACTGTGCCTCGAACTAAGCACTGGCACCAAGCAATCGCGACCGCTCGCTGTGATTCAAGATGGCGTCGCAGCGAGAAAGCGGCGGTGCGGGGGCGGTCAATAGATGGCGCCACCCTGAACGGCGGCGCTGGCATCGAGGCACCCTACGTAGCCGCGGCAGCGCTGGCCGGAAGGGGGGAAAGAAAAAAAGAAACAGAAAGCTCGCCTGCGCGCATCCATGGCATCGCATTATCCTTTCTACAATACCTAAAGAAAAGCCTTCTGCGTCACTTTGTGCGGACATTCGGTAAACGCAAACTCGTGTTCCGACTCCTCATGCACTTGCACAAAGCTTCGCTGTAGACAGATTCAAACGCTTTGGTTCTGCTGCAATTTTTTTTAAAACAGATCTCACGAGCAAATTGGCGCTCGTACACGCTGTCAGCAAAAATATCCACGCCTCCATTAACTCGCTTGACAAACTGCTTCTCGGGAAAGCTACCTTTACTATCATGAAAAGGGTCGTCGCTTCTTTCTTTAACACGGTGTTTCTTTGTTCGAGCTTTTTTTTTTCGTCGCAGAATCCGAAGCAGTTGTTCTCCGAGCGATTCTGCTACAGCACGCCCATACCGGAGGAGAGGATAGCGAGCGAAGAGCAGCAGGGGATCGCCGCCGCCGGAATGGAACTTGTGTCTTGCCGTATGCACCATGCCTTCTGGACGATGCCCGACTTGGACAGCTGGCTTGGTAAGCGCGGCCCACAAAGCTGCCACCGGACGAAAGTGTAGTATTCGCAGAGACCTTTCGTACGCTATATAGCACAACTTTTTTCTTTTCGTTGTCGTGTTTTACGTGACCTGTGCTTGTCACCGAAGCAGTGCCACTTCCACCATCGGGTCATGTCTTACGAACCTGTCTTGCCGCCGTCGAAACCCTTCCAGCTAACGGCTGTACAACAGTGGGCACAATGCACTAAGTATACGCGGAACGCGAACTGTACGGGTTAGGTACGCGCGCTCGCTTTCAGATGGCTTTGCGTGTCATGGCGGCATCAAGACCATCCGCATCGATTCACATTTGGTGCTGTGTTTTGTTCCTGGCAGCAATAGATAACATCAGTCTAGTTTGAGGATAAACATAACCGATGTTTTTTTTTCTTTAATTTAGAGCTTTAGCTGTCAGCTTCCACGCTGCTGTTGCCACGAAAGTGCTTGTATTAGTCTTATGCCAGACGGTTCCAGAGCATCTTTATCTTGGTCACGTGGGAACGCTATGCTCAACTTGCACAAGAGCATGCCTGTAGTTAACCCCGTAACAGAATTCGGCATGGCAGAATTTAGGAGTCGTGCAGAACGGCGCGTCATGGGCCCCTCTGCCTCCGAACGGCCTTGCCCATTCACATGTTTGTCATTTTACAGCTAATTTTTCGCTACAGATGCGTTGTATTCCCAACATTAACTCATTTAGCCTTCTCATTCTATACCGTTTCATGGTTTTTCAGCACAATACTAGCAATACTTCAGATTGTAAAACAACAACCAAAAATAACTGTAGTTCCCAACGTATCGTATAACGGTATACTTTGTTTTGATACCTCGAAATTCTCATTTGGGCGCAACGTATTGTAGCATGCTTGGAAAGGCCGGAAGAAGTGCTAAGTTGTGGACAGTTGAGCAGTTATAATTATTAGTTTAGAGTTCGCCTAACATTTAATTTTTGTGTTTATAGAGGTGCATATTGCTGTCCAAGAAATGATAGCAATCCCTCGCGAGCGTCGACCGACACGACAGCAGTCAGCGCCGTGTCGCACGTATGGCAGCTACGAAAGTCGCGACGGCGGGCGCGCGTGCGCGCAGTGCTTATGCTCTCGTCCGAGAATCGTGCGCCAGGCTTTTCCGGTAAGATCGACACGAGCCGTGCTGCTTATCGGCTATACCAGGACGCACAATAACGCGCACACGTGGCCTTGCGCGCGCACAATAGTCCAAATGAGCGGTGGTTAAGGGTAGATAGATGGACCCCCAAGGATCAGGGGCTCACGCCTGGTCCCCTCGAATAGCCTATCGAACGATGCTCGAACACCAGAACGCTCTGCGCGCATGCGCAGGCTCTCGCTACTTTCCTATATGGGTCTACTCAATGACACGGCGCTGACTGAAGTGCACGCAGGTCGACGTCCCTCTGAGATTAAAAATAAATAAGTAAGTAAACATAGGAAAGATGTGCTCCTCGTGGCCAGACATAAGATGAACGAGTTTTCTCGATGTGTAACTGTGTTTGGGCACTACGAAATTACTCACGGTGAGCGCAACAGCGTCGCCCAACGTCCAGGTCCAGTGGTGCAATTACGAGCACAGAGAAATATTTAATGCCAGAAAGGTTGAAAGGTCGGCCTGAGTGAAGTGCCTCTAGCCTGCTACTCGACGCTGGGGAAGGGGTTTGGGGAATAAGAGAGATAGGATGTGAAGAGCACAAATTAGTGGAGAACGTATGTAGCACACATCAGCGGATACATACAGTAGGGCCTTTGCGAGAAAGTCATGCGTGCGCTTATTTTCGTGCAGATTGCTACGTGCCGTTCTTCGGACTGGACGCCCGGGTGCCCGAAGAGAAGCGCAGCGCGTTCCTCGACGCCTGCCGGTCTCTGCTCCGGGAAGCGTCGAGCGCGACGCCCGAAGGAGTCGGTCTGAGGCACAGCGTCATCGTGGTCCACACGCAAAAGCCACGTCGTCGCTGACGTCGACGCTGACGTCGACGCGCGATATAGACTGTAGACGCCACTCGACGATTTCCGCATTCGGTCGCTTGCGGCGCTTCACGCGCCGCCAGACTGAGGTGCAAGAAGAAAAAAAAACGCATCGAATCAACGGTTTGGTCGTTCGCGAATTGCGGTTCACATGTACATCGAAGAGAGCTTTAGCGCCACTTGCTCACAGCGCTTGCTTCATATCTTCGGTGCGCTAGACGCATTACTTCTCCGTGATTCACCTCGTGTTCCTTGCTTTCTTTGTTTCCTCGATATTTATTATTTATATAAATTGATCTCGCGGAAAGCAATAAATTCGTCATGCGAACGCAATAAATTAGTGTTGTTTGTGGAGCATCGCCTGCGTTGGAAGAAACGCACGCTTTCGTGGCTCGGTCCTGCACACCAAATGTGATCAGGTTTGGAGTTTATGCGGAACCTCACGGTGACGGCGCAAATTCGCCATGAGTGTCCATTTTAACGTTCCTCTTGCCGTGATCTTCGCGCTGATAGCGCCCAAACGCGCGCCTTGGGACAAATCCCGAGACGCGCGCGCAACTACGAATGGACTCGGCGCTATATATAGTCGTCCATGAGACGTTTGTGATTGCCGCGAAACAGCTTGATGAAGTGATGATGAGCCTGAAGCCCTTTGGGCGACGGGTGCTTTTATTAGACCAAGATCGATCGGGTTTCGGCCCGTATTGCTCAAGCGGCGCAAACTGCGCAAGATCCCCAATGGCGAGCAGAACGTGCAAAGGGAGATCCAGCTCCTCCGTCAGCTGAGCCACCGCAATGTCATCCGCCTGGTGGAGGTGCTGCACAGCGAGCAGAAGCAGAAGATGTACATGGTTATTGAGTACTGCGTTGCTGTCCTCCAGGAACTGCTCGACAGCGCCAAGGAACACCGGCTGCCCCTGTGGCAGGCGCACGGCTACTTCTGCCAGCTGCTGGACGGCCTGGAGTACCTGCACAGTCAGGGCATTGTCCACAAGGACATCAAGCCAGGCAACCTATTGCTCACAAACTGCGAGACGCTCAAGATCTCCGACCTGGGCGTCGCTGAGGCACTGGATCGCTTTGCTGTGGACGACACTTGTCATACAAGCCAGGGTTCACCGGCCTTCCAGCCGCCTGAGATTGCCAATGGCCTGGACCCGTGCGGGATGCATTGATTTCCCCATTTGTCGCGCAGATTCTTACAGGATAGACTACCGCGTCATGTTTATGGCAAAAGGCTATAGAGATTCATGGGAATAGAGATTCACGGGAACTATAATGAAGCACGTGGCGCGATCCGCGACACTCGCGTTATAACTAAATTTATTTGATCTGTAAACTCCTCGTGCAAAAAAAAAAAGGGCGTGCTAGAAGAACACACCGCGAGTTGAAATCGCACGCTTGTATAGTTCAACGAAGAGCTTGCTAGAAAAGCCGAGCAATTTTAACGCGACATCGTCGAGGGCCCCGAATTGCAGAAAATCCGTCGTCTGCGTCCAGCGTCGGACGTCGTTCCAGCAAACAGATTTTCGAACCGCCTATACGCAGGGCTTCCATGTGTTGCATCGAAGTTACTGAACTAACTTAATTGCTCAAGCTAAAACACTTAAAGAAGTTGTAAAGTGCGACTTGCACACAACCTACAGTCACGATAGCGTTGTACAGTTTTTTTTTTTTTACTATACGAGGAAACATAATGCTGTTGGACGAAAACTAGATAAACCCCTTTTCCAGCGTTTCTGCCATTCACGGACCGCCCACGGCGTCCGCCATTTGCGCACGCCCGCGCGTAAATATCTCGGAGTCCACGAAACGGCTCGCCCGCTTCCTCGAAACCCTTCCAGATGGCGCTCGCCTCCGCCGCATCGCGGCCCATGCGAGAGGCCGGGTGTCTGCCGGAAAGTCTGCCTTCCTGCATAGTGTTCACCGCGAGCGTTTCCCGTTAAGAATTACGGTTACCTATGCTGAAGTTGCCGGGAAGCGTGAGAAGCAGTCAGGGCATTTTTGAATGCTATCGCGTTCCGCTTTTAAAGGCGAAGCTTAAGCGTCCTCCAAAATTTTCTGTCAAGCAGTTAACCGTTAGCTTTAGTGATACACAAGGTTGCCGGTGACAACAGGAGTCTGTTCATCAAAGCGCAGCCAGAATAACTTAGCGATGTGGCCTCTGCGTGCGCGTTTTGGAACCCATTGCGCCAAGCATTCAGAAACGCAAGCGTGGCCTGCGTGTAGATAAATGTCATCGAAAGAAGGCGCAGCTTCGGTCGTAAGGATGGCTGAACTGAAGCTGTGTTCTATTCGGCAGTGTCGTGACCAGTAGTTTTATGATCGTGAGAGTTTGTGAACCGTTCGAATAAACTATCTATCAACGCTGGTTTTGGGTTTCGCTGTCGTTCTTGCTCTTTGCTTCGCTGAATGTTTCTCTTTGTCCCATGTCGGAAGAAAGGAGTCGTGTCTTGCATACATATGTAAAAGTACAAGGGTGGAGGGGAGGGTGCTATATATGCATATATATATATTATTCCTATATGCACGCTATGGTTACGGTTGTGCAGTTATGGTTAGGCTAATATGTAGGCTGCGATCGGTACACAATCTTAATCCCGTAACGTTGTTCGAGGAAGCATGATTTGGTGCAAGTTTTTGCATGCTTGATTAAGCGTGACATTTTGTCGCGCATAGCAATCACGGTGCCTATGGTCGTGAATTCTGCGGCGCGTAATAACTTGAGAGTGTGATTTTCGGTCACATTTTTTTTACAAGTTTAACTTCTGCGTGGCAAAAAATAAAGAAAGAACAATTAAGGCTCGCGTGCTTAGACAGGCGCACGGTAAAGAACTCCCGGTGATCAAAATTAATCTGGAATCTAGGCGTGCCTCATAATCACTTCGCGGTTTTGGAACGTAAAATCTCAAAAGCTTGTTTATTTTTCTTTTAAGTCGTGTGTTTTGGTTATTCCCCGCGCATTTCGCCTGCCAAGCGTAAGCACAACTGCGATGTGCCCATCGCGAGGCGCGACTTGATTTTTTTACTCTGGTCCTGCAGTATAGGCGGATTATTCGCTCATTTTAGCAGCAGAGCCTCGGTGGAAAGCCCACTTTCCAAGCAGACACACACATGCACGCATCAGCTGTAAAGTCGTAGTCGTATATATATATATATATATATATATATATATATATATATATATATATATACATGCATGCGACATTGTGAGGCCCAGTTTCTTGCTTTTCGTTGTAGCCAAACTTCGTTCAACAGAGGGTGGTGGCACGGGCAACGGTGTCCGCGAGAGGGCGTCCCTTCCGGCGCCCAATACATCTCCGCACGCGCGTCATCCGTGTCTTCGACTGAGCACGCGCGGAATAATGCCAAGAGTGGGCGGGCTACAGTGGACGCTGACCACGGGCTGTAGGCGAAGGAGGAGGAGAAAGAAAAGGGAGAGGATAAGGCGCCATTTTTCACGGCGTCCTTCCGCCCCTCGGTCGGCGTCGTTAATAACCATATTCGGTCGACAGCGCGACCACACCGACGACGACTACGGTGCGGCATCGGCTCCACCACCGGCAGTGCACTTAGGCTAGCGCCTTATTGGCAGAACCGTGCAGTATATATGCATGCTGCAGCTCACTGGCTATATATATATATATATAACGTTCCGTTACTGAGCACGCGAGGTCGCCGGTTCGAGTCCCAGCCTCGGCGGCCGTCGCACTTCGGTGGGGGCTGAACGCAACAAACTATTATGTAGTTAGATTTAATAATAATAATATTTGGGGTTTTACGTGCCAAAACCACTTTCTGATTATGAGGCACGCCGTAGTGGAGGACTCCGGAAATTTTGACCACCTGGGGTTCTTTAACGTGCACCTAAATCTAAGCACACGGGTGTTTTCGCATTTCGCCCCCATCGAAATGCGGCCGCCGTGGCCGGGATTCGATCCCGCGACCTCGTGCTCAGCAGCCCAACACCATAGCGACTGAGCAACCACGGCGGGTCGTAGTTAGATTTAGATGCACGTTGAAGAACCCTGGGTAAACGTATTTAATTCTGCGCCCGTTGCTACAGCGTCCCTGATTAAACAAACAAAAGTAAAACAAACACATCATAACATGACAAAGTGACACGAATACTCAGTACACGAAATGTGACAATTGAGAAAGGAATACACGCCTATATATATATACAAAATGTCGCATACACTATATACATATGCCTGAAAGACAAAATGTGACAGGAGAGAACAATCGGCACATATCACTGCTTCAAATTGAAGATACAATAAGACATGAACTGTAATTGCCACCGGACAAGGTCATTTCAATTGCGAGCAGCATTGGGGAACGCGGCGCGCACATAAAACAAGGAAAGGCACAATTGTACGACGCCTGCGCGCTGTATTGCTTCCTTCTTTCCTGCCCGTCGTGTTTCCTAAACGCAGTATTATAACTAAATTCGAGGAGTTCGAAGCGTTCCTTAACTTAGCACCCCATTGCTACAGCAGCTCCAGAGCTTTACTGATGGGCTTTACTGAGTTACACTGAGTTTACTGAGTTAAAACATGAGCTTTACTGAAAGTTACGCATCAAGAAGGCATCGAAATTTGTGACATAAAACACATCGAATTAACGAAAAAAGAAAGAAGAAAGACTGATATCAGAAGCGTCAGTGCTAGGCTCGCCATGAACTCAACCGAAATTCTGGCACAGCTTCGCGAGATGGCAAGGATTGTTTGTAAATGTTTCTTCCTATACTGCTTCATTAATGAACTCGGAATAGGTGAACGCGGATGAATGTTTGTCTATGTCACACCTTTAATTCTGGGTGTTTTTTGAGGCAACATGAAAGGCGTTGCAGATGGAAGCTGCCAGCCAAAATGAACTTGAAGCTCTGCAATTATGTGCGAGCTCTTCTCTAATCGCGGCATAATTGTTTGCGTACTTGAATTATTTTCGAGCGTTTCTTTCATGTGACAAGCAGCAGTAGCAGTTGTGCGCCAACGTCTTGCGATTGTGTAAATAAAGTTCAAAACAAAGCGACGAAAAAGTGCTTCAAGCAACGATTGTTCGGAGAGGTCAGGCAATCTGCTAAACGATTTAGTTTTCTTCTTTTTTTTTTCCAGGTCGTGGGACACGTATAAAAGCAATTCAATTGGCTGGTGGTCATGCGCACGTCTTTCATGACGGACAATTCGACAGGCCGCAAGATCGATTGCGAATTCTTCTTGCATGCTCACAGCTCCGCTAATTCGAACGCCTGATTAAAACTTACGACGAACCTATAGGTTTCGTCACGCTGCACCATACTAGAGAGACTCGGGGTAGAACGTCGACAGGCGGCCGGCACAGCATGCGTGAGGACGGATAGGGAGTAAAGGATCGAGAACCCAAGGGGTATCGGCGAAACAACGACAGCAAAATCCCGGACAAACTAGAAGGCTTATAGCCGGCCACGGGCTCGCTCGCGTTGCCTCCTTTGAGCCCGGCGTGTCACTAGAGTTGTGCAGTGCAGCGGAGGCTATGTACCGACGCGCGGGAGAGAATGTAGCTCCACTTTCCGACAACGTTTATTTTTTGACTTCACAGTTTCGACTGCTCAAACTGCACGCAATTAGGAGCTCTTAAACGTTGCGCCGTGCGTTTTGTATCGTCGTCTGCTCGCCGCACCCTATCGCAGGCGACGTCCTGGCAGACGGATGTTTGTGCACACCGCGTACAGATACATATATATGATCGCTCGAGGTTGCGACTGAAAGACGCGAGACTGTAGCCTTCATATTGCTGCATGGTATTATCGAAACGGTCATCCTGGTCATCGTGGGCTCGTGCCTCACTCTTTCTTTTGAGATTCTTTCTCTATCTCTATCTCTTTTCTTTGCCTGCGTGCGTGTACTTCGGTCAGGCCGCAGTGCTCGCGAAGAATCCGCGGCTGGTCCCAATGTGGGGTGTTATGGGTCCGAACGGCGCGCGCCAGATCGAACGGGCCGGTCATCCATCATTTCCAGCTTCGCACAGACGCGAGACCTCCCGATTGTTTGTTGGATTCGTTTCGATTGGCTCTTGCCGACTTATTTTGTCGGCCTGCCGAGCCGGTTTCTCCTGCTCTCCCCATGGTTCCGAATGCGCCTTCGTCCAGCGACGATCGTACGGGTCATCCGTTTATTTGTTACATTTCTTTGCCATTTATATTTGTCTTCATTTCTGCTGTTATCCTGTAGCTCCGCGTTATGCCAAGGATTTCTCGCAGCCGCTTCGGCCGCACGCTGGTCCAAAGAGAATAAAGTCAGCAGCAAGAACATCAGCGGTCCCTGAGACTCTGAACTCAGCCATAGCGACAGAAGCAAGCTCTCAGAGCGGAAAAATACCATTTGCTTGTTAAAAACAAAATAATGCTATCTTCCGGAAAAAGAATAGTTCCTCGCGACGTACTCAAATCGTCTTCGTCGACTACAGTACTGATTACTGTGCCCTTCTAAACACACGAAAAGGCACTGCAACTCTCGGCATCTCTGTGGAGCACAAGATCCCGCGGAAATACCAAAAGTGAATGTCGCACGATAGCTCTGTAGTTAGCGCGTCTCACGCCCAACTACTTAACAGTTTCGTTTACATGAACTCTACGCTAGCGGGTCGAGTCAGAAAACAAGCTCAGCCACTTCGACCGCATCGCGTTTACACGCGTCTTGCCAAGCTGGTTGGGTGAGTCAACCCACCCATCGAAGACGGATCGACCGAACTCGTCTCGACTCGACGCCCGATCGACCCAACCCGCCAGTGTTTAGATGAACCCGACGACCGGTTCCCCACCTGACAAGCGAATTCGACCCGACTTTAGTGGCTTAATGTAAACGAAGCTATTGTGGCAGGGACAGAGAGATACGGAGTGGTGCCGGTGGCGTGAGCTTTACTTCCCAATACAGAGAGAGAGAGAGAGAGAGAGAGAGAACATTATTTGCCACTGCAGGGTTGGAAGTTAGGGCAGGTAGGGCCAGTGTGGCTCATCGCCCAAGGCGTCCAGGATGACTCGATGGGTTACATTGTCATAAGCGCCTTTAACTTCCAGGAACATCGCCGCTGACAGCCTCTTTAGGCTTTTCTTGTGCTGAACAGACGAGACAAGATCTATGGCGTTGTCTACAGAAGAGCGTCCGCGTCGAAAGCCTGCCATAGGGTCAGGGTATAACTTGTAGTGTTCTAGATACCACTCTAGAAGCGTCAGCACCGTCCTCCCCATCACCTTTCCTAAACAACTGGCCAGAGCAATGGGACGATAAGGCGCTATGTCTAGGGGTGATTAACCTGGTTTAAGTAGAGGCACAAGGCGGCTGGTCTTCCATGCAGCAGGAACCGCTCCTTCACGCCATGAATTATTGTACACGTCTAGAAGAGCATGCCGTGCTGTTTGACCGAGGTTCCCAAGAGCTGCGTATGTCACCCCGTCAGGCCCAGGCGATGAGGAACGTATGCACACTGCCAACGCCACCTGCAACTCCTCGATGGAAAACAGATTGTCCATACGAGAATCCCGCGAGATTGGAGCATCACGAGGATCACGTGTAGCGGACGATGGCGGTAGACCAGTAACCTTGAAGCAGAGGTCCTCCGCTACGTCGATCTCTCTGCGACCTTGGTAGAGAGCTATGCATTTGAAGTGGCGGCGTTGTTGCGGCGATGTTCGAAGACCACGCACCGTTCTCCATATATGTGACAGGGGTTTATGCGGATCATGGGCATCACAGGTTTTCCATCTTAGAGACTGCAGGGAGTCGATCCGACGCTGGATCTTCTGTGTGCGTCTCGCCTCCCTTAGGTCGTAGATGGACTTGGTGCGCCTGTACCTTCGTTCCGCGCGACGGCGGATTGCTCGAAGCCGCTCCAATTCTGCTTCGAATTCAGAAAACTTAGGAATAGGCCTGAAAGCTCTTGTGGCTTGTTGAGCAGCGGCGTTAATTGGCTTCTCCATGTTGCCAGGTTGCGATGTTGCCAAATGTTGCGATGTTGCCAGTCCTGGATCTCTTGGCAAATCTTCTCCATGAGCAACGTGTATTTAGGCCAGTCGATGTGGTGAAGAACTGTGGTAGAGTGTGACTTGCGTATGCCGTCGATTTTAACATATGTTAGAACGTGATCACTACCATGCGTTTCGTTGTCCGTAAACCATTTCACACTGGCACTGATGCATCTTGAAACAAAAGTTAAGTCCAGGCAACTGCTGTATGTCAATCCCCGCAGAAAAGTGGGACTGCCATTATTTATGCAGTAGAGCTCATGGTCCAACGCGAAGGATAGTACACGTCTTCCTCGACAATCCATCGTTAAGTTTCCCCATAGCGGATGATGCGCATTGAAGTCTCCGGTAATAATCCATGGTCCAGGTGTCGCTGTTAAAATTGCACTTAGTCTTGCGTTGTCAAATCGACTCGAAGGTGAAATGTAGGCGCCTGCGACCGTGAGTGCGACGTTCTTGCATTTTATAGTAAAACATACGTACCGATTGTCGTCATCAGGTGCCACTGGGTGTAAAACATACGTGAAATTGCATCTGATATAAACGATGACTTTGCTGCGGCCGCTGCAGGTGGCAGACATGAAAGCTTCATGTCCTGATATATAGGCGGATGGCGCTCTCAATGTTTGGTTCAGAAATGACGATTATTGGAAATTTGTTCTTAAAAACAAACGGACGAAAGTCCGAAATGTGGAATTTAATGCATCTGACATTCCATTGGAAGATAGACGCTTCCTTGGCCTCTTTAAGGAACGGGTGTAGAGGAGCAGCCATGGTGCTTCTCAAGACCGGACAGTACCGGATTCAGGCCATCCAGTATTTGAAGTGCGCCTCGAGCCGCCGGAGTGTGTATGGCGGTCAGTAGTACTCGTAGCGTGTTCATAAGGGCCCTTATCGCGGTGACAACTTGTTTGTCGTCGTCTTGGTTGCTGCCAGAAGGTGAAGCATGATTCGGCGATCGTGCTACATCTTGTCGCTCCGCTGGTGTATCTAGCCGTGGCAACGGCGGCCACTCCTCGCATGAGGCAATGATATTAGAGACTTTCGGCTTAGGATCCTCATTGCTACTACTGCTAGTTGTATGGGGAAGTTTGTGGACTGTCAGTGGACGCGGTGCATCCTTAGCAATAGCAGTCGGTTTCCTAGATCTCCGGCGACGTGAACATCGACGTCGCACCTCAGCGGCACCCTCCCTGTGCGAAGAACCATCCCTGACCATTTGCCTCAAGTCTTCCGCCTCATTTTTTCACATGTGGGCAATTCCTTGAAGATGCATCGTGAGAGCCTTGACAATTGGCGCACTTTTGGTTTTCTGCACGACAGGCGTCGGAGGTGTGCGACCCAGAGCATCGTGAGCACACGGCAGCATTTGTGCAAACCGCACTAACGTGCCCTATCCTTTGACACTTCCTGCACTGAAGCGGCTTTGGCACAAAAGGCCGTTCTATGTGTCGGAAGTCACCGACCTTGACGTGTGACCGTAGGCTGTCTCCTTTGAAAGTTAACTTCATACACTGCGAGTTTCCCAGGCGACGGGATTGCAATATGGCAATTCCCTCTGTCGCCGGCTTGATGAGTATATGCAGGTCAGCATCGCTTATGGAATTATCTACGTCATACACAACGCCGGCCGTAGAGTCACGATCGCCTTGTTTATAACAGCGTACGTTGATGCTATCCAGCACCTTAACGTTGCTCAGAATATCTAGCGCGCTGCGGTGTGTGACATCTATAGCGAGGATCTTCTTACGGGCGTTGATCCTTACATTTTTGATCTGACCCGGAACAAGTGCCTCGAGCGACACAGATGTGGCTTGGGGGTTGATCCGGTTTATATTGTCGCTAGCAGCCACAGGCACAAATAAAATTGTGAGGGCTGATGGCTTTCGCGTCGGGATCACAGTTGCCTTACTTGTGGAAAGAGATGTCCTGACGAGTCTCCTCTTTGCTTTGTGCTTCGCTACGGTCACGAAGTCCCTGTCTTCCGAGGTTTCATGACTGGTCGCTGAGTAGACCACAGTGTCCTCGCTGTCGGTGTCACTCGGGCAACTAGACCGCTTTCTCGGAGCGGCCGCTGTTGACGTGGAGGGACCAGGAACCCTTCCAGGTGACTCCACATCCATCGCCGTAGTTAAGGGAGCGGCGTCTCCCACAAAGTAGCTTCAAATTCGCAGCGACAAAAAAAGCAGCGTTCCACACAGTAGACACTTCGTCGTCGTCCCATTCTCTTTTTTTTTTATTCTCTACCAAACATATGCACAACAGTAAAGAAAAAACAGGGAGGCTGATATGGAGTGTAGTCACATATTAAAAGCGAATATATAAAGTGGACACATACATGGAGGGTGATAAAGACACCGTAATGATGGACGGTACACGGATTTAAAAAAGATATATCCTATTGCAGATGACATCATTTTAGTCCTTGAGTTAGGTTATTCAGAGAGACGAGCAGTACCTGCACGAAAAATCAAAACGCATATTCAACGAATTAAGAAAGATTCCCTAATTAACTTCCTAATTAATTACTTTAATGCACGTATTGCGATTTGCGAATTGCAGCCTGTGAGTTTGCAAGGCGTGTTCACTTGAAATGAATTTACAGAATGGCACCAGTTTGGTGATAAGCCCCACCAAACTCGCCGTAAAAGAATGGACTGTTGTTCCAATTAGTTTTTGAACAAGACGCCCTTTCATGTTTTGAAGCACAAAACTAACTGGAACGCTCATACGTACTTCGTCCCACGCTTTGGGAAAGAATATCTCGGAACTGGTGTCATCTGGGAGATCCATCTCAGGTGGGTATGACTTGCAAGTTCACCGGCGACGATTCGCAAATTGCCATATGTGCCATAAAGTAATTAATTATGTGGTTTTTATTGAATTGTATTTAATAAGTTGAATATGTGTTTCGATTTCTGATGCTAGTAATGTCCAGCTCTTCGAATAATCCTGCTCAAAGAAGAGCAATATGCTATCTAGCTGCCACAGGTGATATCTGAAAATTTTGGAAAACTTAAAAATGATCATCCCGTATAGTATATCCAGTGAAGTAAGCAGATGCGAGAGTTATGACGTATGCTAGAAAGGTCACGCGAACTTTCAGTACGTCATTCGTATGTATGTATGTATGTATGTATGTATGTATGTATGTATGTATGTATGTATGTATGTATGTATGTATGTATGTATGTATGTATGTATGTATGTATGTATGTATGTATGTATGTATGTATGTATGTATGTATGTATGTATGTATGTATGTATGTACACACACACACACACACACACACATATATATATATATTTAAGGAAGCCAGCAAACAAAGGACAACAGACAGACAGACAGACAATGAACTTTTATTCAGGTCCTGAGGGACTAGCCGGTGGAGACCCGTTGGGGCCCCCGGCTCGCCGCTGGCTGCTCCCATGTCGGAATGGGGAGGCCAAGCCTCTCCGCTCTTTCACGGGCCCTCTGGACGGCCATGGACTGGAGCTTAAGTTGCGTGCTAGATATGGCCTCGTCCCAGTCCCGTTCGCTGGTGAGGGACGTATCCCGTAACGCAGGACACTGCCAGAGCATATGAGGTAGAGTGCTAACCTCCCCACAATCCGGGCACTGTCGGTCAATTTCTGGAGAAATCCTGCTTAAGAAACTTCGGGAGGGATATGACCTCGTCTGAAGCATCCTAAGCGTGATCGATTGTGATCTGCATAGATTTGGATGCGGAGGCGGGAAGCGCCTGCGTTCCTCTTTATAATGGGAGACGATCTCGTGAAATGTTAATAACGGGTCGCTGTGGCCGAGCTCCTCCGGATCCAATGTAGCCCCATCGCCGTCGCGGCGCGTTAATTCTCGCGCACGGCGGTGAGCAATTTCATTGGGGTTCGGGTGGCCCGGTAGCACGTTGTCACCCATGTGAGCTGGGAACCATATAATATAATGCACGGGGTCAGAATTAGTTCTGGACTTGTTTTTCAGAATCACCTCCACCTGTTTCGCAACCATTCCCGTAGCGAATGCCCTGACGGCCGCGCGTGAGTCAGTGTAGATATACGGCCTTTTTGAATCCTGCATCGCCAGCGCCACCGCCACCTGTTCTGCCACGTCGGCCGTCACAGCGCCTACCGAGGCCGCAGATAGGAGCTCGCCCTTTTCGCTTACCGCCGTGACCGTGAATTTACCGGAGCGCCCATATTGAGCTGCGTCCACGAAGGCTTCCATGCCGACCGTTTTCTTCAATATCGCCCTGGCACGAGCTGCTCGCCTGCCCGCATTATGTTGCGGGTGAACGTTTCTAGGGAAGGGACTGACGACGTAGGTCCCTCTGGAGTTCTCGTTCAGCTGAACCACCTCGCTGTGACTGAAACGCGGCTGCAAGCCCGCAGCCTCCAAGAGGCGCCTACCGGCGCTGGAGCCCGAAAGCCTCGTGATCTGCGCCGCTCGTTGCGCCTCTATGAGTTCGAGGGCCGTGTTATGAACGCCGAGCTGCATTAGCCTGTCCGTGCTCGCCGTGATCGGAATACCCAGTACCTTTTTGACGCTTTTCCGCATCAACGTGTCAAGCTTGTCCCTTTCAGTCTTTGTCCACTGCAGGGCCGAGACCACATAGTTGATGTGGCTCATAAGAAAAGCGTGATGCACCCTAAGTAGGTTGTCCTCGCCTAGGCCCCCCTTCTTATTGGAGACTCTCATGATTAATCTGAGAATATTCTCGGTTTTGGCGGTCAGATGCGCAATGGTTTTGGCATTACAGCCCCTGGCATCGAGCAACAATCCTAGAACTCTAATCGAATTCACCCTGGGGATCTTCTGGCCGTCCCGCGTGTATACATCTATGGGGATTTGCTCGAGCGGCACGAGCCCCCGAACCCCCTGCCTTGCCGGTCTGTATAACATGAGCTCTGACTTGGTCGGGGAGAGTCGGAGACCCGTGCCCTCCAGGAAGGACTCGGTCACGTCCAAGGCCTCCTGGAGTGCCTGTTCCACGGCCGCCTCCGAGCCTCCCGGACACCAGATCGTAATGTCATCGGCGTACAGCGCATGTCCCACGTTTGGCACGGCGGCCAGCCGCTTCGAGAGTCCGTGCATTGCAATGTTAAATAGGAGGGGGGAGATCACCGCCCCTTGTGGCGTGCCTCTGTTTCCTAGCGGGAATGGTTCTGATTTGGTCTGCCCCACCTTGACGACCGCCGTCCTGTCCCTCAGGAAGGACTCCACAAACGCGAAAAATCTACCTCCTAAGTTCAATGCCGAAATCTCATTTAATATGAACTCGTGCGACACTGTGTCGAAGGCTTTGGACAAGTCTAGTGTAAGAATGCCCCTGACGTCTCTAGTCCTGTTGTCAATAACCTGTCTTTTTAGCAGTAGCATGACGTCCTGCGTGGAAAGAGTTGGTCTAAACCCTACCATATTGTACGAGAACAACCCCTCCCGCTCTATGTGTTTTGAGATCCTGTTATGTATAACGTGTTCGGCAACCTTACCTAAACATGACGTTAGCGAAATGGGCCGGAGGTTGTCCAGGCTTGGGGGCTTTCCAGGCTTAGGAATCAGTACCACCGTCGCCTGCTTCCACGAGTCCGGAACACTACCTTCCTCCCATACCTTGTTGATTTCCTTTGTAATGGTGCTAATGGACCGGTCGTCCAGGTTCCTCAAAACCCGGTTGGTTAAGCCATCCGGCCCAGGGGCCGACCTACCATTGAGATTGTAGAGCACCTCCCTGATATCTGCCTCAGAAAACGGATCATCGAGCTTTGGGGCGTCCTCCCCCACGTATTGAGGGCATTCCCGTAGTTCATCCTTTCCTACCGGAAGATACTTTCTTGCCAGGTCTCGGAGAAGGGACGTATCGGAATGACCTTCCTGTTTTTGCTTATGCACAAGTCTATCTACGGAGAGTCTCTGATTACCCTTGGTCTGTTTATCATCGAGCAGGTGCTTAAGAAGGTTCCATTTTCCCCCCGTGCGCATTCGCCCGTCTGCTGCAGAGCAGGCTTCGTTCCATTGTTGCCTGTTGAGCTCCAGACAGTGTGCCTCTATACAGCGATTAAGCTCCGCGATCTTCGTTCTCAGCCTGCGGTTTAGCCTTTGCGTTTTCCACCTCTCCAGCACAGACCTCTTGGCCTCCAGGAGATGCGCCAGGCGCGCGTCCATCCTGGGGGTCTTAAGGTCCGTGGATATTTCCTTGGTGGCCCTTTCAACGTCTATCTTGACCTGCGCGAGTAGATCCTCCAGTGCACCGTACTCCGACTCATCTTCGTCCCGTATCTTTCGAAAGAGATCCCAATCAACGTACTTAAATATCCTAAGCGGGGCCGCTCTGATCCTGATTGATAACGCCACAATGTGATGGTCGCTCCCTAAGTTTTCTTGCAAGTTAGTCCAGGCTGCGTCAGTGTTTCTAACAAAAGCCAGATCTGGCATCGTGTCCCTCGAGACCGAGGTGCCTATCCTCGTGGGAAAGCGGGGGTCCGCCACTAGGGTCAACGCGCAGTCTTCTGCCGTGCTCACTAAGTTCACTCCCTTCGCCGTTTGTCTATTATAACCCCAGGCCATGTGCGGGGCATTGAAGTCCCCTGCCACTATCAGAGGGCTGTCACCCGCTATGGCGACTGCCCTGCCTAGGAGTCCGCGAAAACTCTGCCTCTGATCTGTCGGAGGGCTGTACACATTGAGGACGAATATGCTTTGTTTGATCCTGCCACTAGGGATTATCTCAACCAGCTGCGCCTCCAATCTAGTGCTAGCATCAGCTCTGCCTATTGTGATATCGTGCTCCTGGAAGGAAATTGCCCTCTTAACCATAGTGATTACCCCTCTCCTACCGTCTCCTCTCGTCGAGACAACGCGGTAACCCGAGAAGGTCGCTTCCTCACAAAGGGTCTCCTGTAGGAGCAGGACATGCGGTTTGTCCGCTTGTGCTTTCACGAACTGTTGTAGCGAGGCCTTGCGCCTCTTGAAGCTGGCACAGTTCCATTGCCACACAAATAATTTGCCTGTGTTGTCCGCCATTGTGTCTCTATATAGTTAGCATCCCCTTGAGCGCGGTGCACTTGCCCGACGCCTCGGAATCCTGATGTGCTTTCTTAACTTTACCGGCCACCTTCAGTCTGCTTACGTCAACAAGCTTAGCCTCCATTATCCCCATTCTGCGGTTGAGGGTAGCTATGGCCTCAGACTGTTTCTTGATGGTCTCGGATTGCTGCTCGATAGCTCCGGACTGTGTCTTAATCGCCTCCGCTAATCGATCGAGGAGTTCTGCAAGCGATCCTTTCGCGATGGTCGCGGCGGGCATGGAAGCCGATACGGACGCCTCCTCCATCAGCTCCACCGCAGCCTCGGTCGACTCGGGAGGGGGCGCCTTACGCTTTGCGTGACCCAGCACTGGTTTTTGCGCTGGTGCGGACGACGTGCTGCCATGACCGTGCTGTGCTTTACGAATCGATTCGAGGTCTGCCCTCAACTTACGCATTTCCGCCTTGAGCTGCGCGTTTTCCTGCTTTAAAGCCGCAAGACGCGGATCCTCCATCTGCTCTGGCAGTGTGCCATGCGTTACCTTCTTTCCAGTCGTCGTCTCCGTGACCTTGTCCACCCAGGTAGGTCCCTCCTGGATGCGAACACTGGAGCGCGAGCGTCCCCTAGAACGGGAGCGCGCTCTGCTGACGGGATGCCCGCTGGATCGGGAGCGCGCTCTGCTGTCGGCGTGCTCCCTGGATCGGGAGCGCCCTCTCGTTGCCGAAAGGCCCCGGGAAGGGACCGCGCCTGCCATGCTGGCATCACGTGATCCTGCAGCCACTTGCGCCTCCCGGGCGCGCCGCCGGCGCTGCCGCCTCCGACGCACGATGTACGGCACCTGGAAGCGCTGGCTGCACCTGCGGTCGGCCGTCAGGTGCGCGCCTCCACAGATGGCGCACTTTGGGTCGCACTGATGATCTTCTGGTGGGGAAACCATGGCACAACCACGGCATTTCCTTTTGTCCTCGCCGTTAGGGCAGACGTCTGCTCTATGGCCGAGCTCTCCACACGTGTAGCAAACGTCTACTTGCCTGCGATACAGGGCGCAAGGCAACATGACCGTCCCGCAGACCACGTGATTCGGCACCCTTTGTCCTTCAAAGAGCACAACGATCGTGGGGGTCTTCTTGATTCTTCGTATAGGGGAAATTTATTGATTGAATTACAGAAACGATAAGTTCTTAGAAATGATCACTTGCTCGTGATGCCGGCGGCAGAAAGGATGCTCCACATCCGCCGCCTAGGTTTGTGAGTGGAAGTACAATTGGGAAGTACAAGTAATTTCCCCTATGTTGTCCTTGGTGTCTGTTTGTTAGCTTCATACGATATGACTAATAGAAATCGGGCCCCTTGGTTCCCTTTATATATATATATATATATATATATATATATATATATATATATATATATATATATATATATATATATATATATATATATATATATAGAGAGAGAGAGAGAGAGAGAGAGAGAGATGCACCAGATGGGTTGTTCCTGGTACACAAAACGACCAAAATGTGAGATGGAAGAGACAGGGGGAACAACGCGCGAACGTAAACGAAACATTTTGCAAAGTCGCGCCAACTAATTCCGTAGCCTTACATATATACCGCATTTACTCAAATTCAGGCCAACGTACACAGTTTCTCGGTAACACGTCCTTCCCTGGTTCTTACGTCATGTCTATGTTGATTTTAAATCATGGTATAGAGTCACGTATTTGAAAGAAGAATACGCGATAGGAAAGGAGGTCCTGAACCCAAATAACAGAATAAGATAAATATTGTTGATACTACAAAAAATAAAACATCTCAGTTCGACTGGTTTTTCACGCTCAATAAATGAGTAAGTGTTAGCGAATAGGAAGCAGGAAAAGAAAAAAAAATTAGGTTACAAGTATGTATATATATATACACGTCGTTCAGCGCATATGTTATATACAAGCTCCTCATTACACTTATGACGTTAACGCCCTATCCAGCCCATTCGGTTAATACGATTTCACGAATAATGCACTCTCTTTTTACAGACCCCGCGATAAACGTATTAGACATGTTCTGCTGCGTGTAAAATCATGTAACCAGAAGCCATCGACGACGATAGTCGTTGTAAGCCAATCGCCGTACGCTTTATAGAGCTATATTCGCTTTCTTAAAGGCACGATGCTGCTGGAGGCGCACGCTTTTTGTGGTGAGGATTTTTGCGTAGTGATTCTTGTATCAACGTGTAATGTTGCAGAGGACGCAACCGTTAGTCAGCAGATTTGTAGTGGTCGTGCGCAGGTGCTTACACGTACAAGCCGATTCGCCACTTGTGCCTCGTTGTCAGCAATGCGATACGCCGGCGACGACTCCACGTTATTCCTCTCTTCTATTTATATCTCTGTTTTGCGATACGATACGTGGTGTATAGTGCAGGGCTCCGTGTTAATTTTGACCCCTATCGGGTCATATTTAAACTTGCACCTCAGTCTAAGTGCCTCCAAACGTCCGTGCACTCCGACTCCCGTCAAAATAAAGGGCGCGGTCTAGACTGGAGCAAATGCGATATACCGAAGCGAAAAAAAAAGAAATCATACGGCGCAAGAACAATAGCCTCTGGGAAAGAGGAAAGGGAAAAAATAAGGAGCATACGGTTGAAGTAAACTGCATCCGGTGCGACGACCGTTTCGCGGCTGCCGACAATGACGACGTGGTACCGGGCGATTTATAGATTCTAGAAAGGGGGGTTACGCCGGGGCCGGAAATGTGCTCGTTCTCAGAGGTCGAGCACGAATCAAAGAATTAAAAGGTGGCGCACTGCGAAGGTAGCCGGCGGCTGCGAGGCGTAACGCGTTCTGCTTGGCGAAATTTGGCTTATCGTGGTACGGCGCGTATCGGAATTCAAGATCGCCGGTGCTGAGTGCGAAAGATGAAACAAAAGGAAGAATCATAAAAACGAAAACGGAACAAATGGTGAGAGAGATTTCAGTCGAAATTACGAATGACGAAGAGTATATAGGTTGGAGTAGGGAAGAGAGTCGTATATCGAGGAGAAGAACGAAAAAAAGAAAAGAAAGAAAGCAAAATGAGAAAAGAAAAGTTTGTTCTTTGTTATGTCTCGTGCTTGATTTTTTTCCGCATCGAGAGAATGAACGGAACCGAAACATCATCGGGGCAAACGACGGTTCAAAACGATGCGATAAATTTGTTCTTTCCTCTCCGAAATGCGCCAGTTTTATGACCCTCTATTTTTTCGCTCCAGAAGGGCAACAGGGCGGAAACTGAGCCACTGAAGAAAGAAAGAAAGAAAGAAAGAAAGAAAGAAAGAAAGGAAGAAAGAAAGAAAGAAAAAGAAGTAATGAATGAATGAATGTGCGAAATAATAATACAAACGATAAATAAGGGATGAATCACTGAAAATATTCTTCAGTGAAAGAAAGCACACAAAATAAAGAACAACTGAATGACTGAATGCACGAAAGAATGGTGAAAAGAAGAAATACATAATTAACAGATGAATCAGGAAGAAAAGAAAAAAGTAGAGCCACACAGATGAACGAGAAGAAAGAAAGAAAGAAGCAGATTTTGTTAGGTGTAGCTTCGACAAATATATTTGCAGGAATGCTTATAAAGTATATAATGCAGGAATGCTTTGTCGTGTGAACAGCCAAGTAGTAAATTAGGTCCACTGATAATTGTTTCACGAACGCAAAATTTTCAGTGTTATGACAAATAAGTGGCACCAGTTACCTCGCTCCCCCCCCCCCCCCTGCATATATTTTATATTTACTTTTCATTTATAAATTACTGCGGAAAAGAAGTCCAAGCAGGGTCAACAATACACAAGATTACTTACACAGAATACCAGGATGAAACAAGTGCGTAACACATTTCTTCACCCAAATTATTTGGTCATATGGTAGACAATTAAAAAAAGTGTAACTACCCGCCGTGGTTGCTTAGTGGCTATGGTGTAGGACTGCTAAGCACGAGGTCGCGGCATCGAATCCCGGCGACGGCGGCCGCATCTCGGTGGGGGCAAAATGCGAAAACACCCGTGTACTTAGACTTAGGTGCACGTTAAAGAATCCCAGGTGGTCCAGAGTCCTCCACTACGGCGTGCCTCATAATCAGAAAGTGGTTTTGGCACGTAAAAGCCCATAATTTAACAATTTGAACTTGATTACAATACAACTATAGTTATTAATATATGCGTGTATACATTACGTATATATATATATATGCATACACACACAGCTTTTTTTAATCACGGCATTTTTCCAGTTTACGATGCACGCTATAGGCGCAGTCAGCAAACAGATATTAAGTGCTGCTCACTTTGTCAACTCAGAAGAGTAGCAAAAAAACACGCGCAGCGATAAAAAAATATATATATATATTATGATGCATTGCCAAGAAAACAACATACCACAGCATCTTCACAATTCATGATTAGGCTATACTTAATAAATTTACTCTTTGCGTCTCGGCGTAACAAAAAAAAGAAGAAAGAAACGCGCGACGACTGCCATTATTTCCCATTAGAGCGCCGCAAAAAAAAAAAAAAAAAAAAGAAAGCGTAATTT
Source organism: Dermacentor variabilis (assembly GCF_050947875.1). Classification (NCBI taxonomy): domain Eukaryota; kingdom Metazoa; phylum Arthropoda; class Arachnida; order Ixodida; family Ixodidae; genus Dermacentor; species Dermacentor variabilis. The sequence continues at coordinate 138,452,240 of NC_134573.1, forward strand.
CTCGAGCCATCGAATCGAGCACCGGCGAAAGTTGCGACGTAAGCAACGTTTCGCGGAACCGACTAGCGAAAGCAGACAGCGCGCTGAACATCAGAACAAAACCCCACCACGGGCACTCCTTTATTTACTTCGCAGAACGAGCAACAAAGACTTTGGTTCGAAAAAGAATGGCTCCCGCGAGCGAGCGCCTTATGTAGACATATGCTGTGTGTACGTATATATCTATATATATGTACACGCACACGCATGCATATATAGAGGAGCCGTCAAGCGCCGGAAAACTCATTCGAATAATTTTTCCTCCAGCGGCGCACATTCTAGACTGCTCATAATACGTGTCGTTGAGAGAGACGCAGTGCTCGGTCGAAAGTGAAGCAAAAGAAAATGAAGAAATGGGCAGAAAAGGCATCGTATTTTGTATATCGGCGAAGGCAGAAAGAAAAACAAAAATGAGGAAGACAGAGCTATCAATGCCGAGCCGATGAAGAAATGCAAACGCAGCCGCAAGACATCGCGTTTCCGCAAGGGAAACGCAACTATTAAAAGAAGAAGCGCGCTAGTGAAGACAGGCGTTTCTTTTCTTTGGCTCTGCCGAAAGATGGTGAGGCGAAGGGATGAACATAGAAAGAAAAAAAGAGAGAGAAAAATACGGAGAGGGTGAGAAAAGGGGAGGCTGGGAGGGGTGGTGGCCATTTGCGGTGCTTTGAATTCGCAGCGAGCAATGCCGAGATTTAATTTCACAGACTATCGCTCCCGTAAGGTCGTCGCGTCGCCCGAACAGAAAGTGAGGGAAAGGGAGGAGACAGGAGGGAAAGGGAGAAAACGACGTGGCCGTTGCCTTTCTTTTTTTTTTTTTGCCTTCACTCCAAACTCATTTACACAGCTGCTTGGCTGCGTTCCCACTCAACACGTTCCACCGACTGCCCCCCTTTTTCTTTCTATCCAGTTATATTCCATCTTTCCATTCATCGCTGAATTTCTCTGCCCGCTTTTCTATCGGTTCTCGAGGCCTCTTCGCGTTGCTATTAACGCTGTTACTCTGTCTCCGAGCTTTCTTAATGAAAGTCTAAGCAAAACTTCGCTTGCCGGCGCTATGAGAAAAGAATAGAGACACATCAGCATGTAATGCGACACAAGACACACAAAGCAGAACCCAGATATGCTGTTCCAGAATGCGGAAAAGGAGTTTTGAAAGTTGTCCTCGAGACTGCGTGTATGTATATACGTCTCTACTCTTATACGGATGTGCCATCTCGTAAGGGATAAGTAAGAAAAAGAAAGGAAAATAAGAAAAATGGCGACACCGAAGGTGACGGTAGTGCGTAACTCTTTCTCTCTTGTACTTTATAATTTTTTTGTCATCCCTCTTGCTTGCACGTCGGCGGAACTGTCTTTATCTGTGCGAGCGAGAGCTTCTTTCTTTAAACAAAAGCTGAGCATTCTTTCTTTCTCGACATTTTATTGATATCGTTTTGTTTTTTGCCTCGAGACCGAACAAGATAAGTGTTATTCACGTGTACGCGGCTTCCGCGTGACTCTTCCGTTCGCTCGCGTCGACATTTGCCTTTGTCGTGCAATGCGTTCAAGAAAAAAAAAAAGCCTTTCCGCGGCGTTTCTTTCTTTCGTCTTCTTCTGTTTTCTTTTTCGATCAGTGATTACGAAAATTCAACCCCTTGCTTATAAAAAAATTCTGTCATTAAGTTACTCGTAGCCTTTTCGTTAGGGGCAGAAGTTTCAGCCGTCGTTTACGGCTTTTTTGTCTTCGTGCACTTTCGTGATGCGTACGTACTCAGGTCTATAGCGGCGGCGCGGCTGACGTCAGCCCTCGCGGGCATTTTTGCAGGCGTCCTACCTGTCTCCGACTTGGGCGAAAATATGCGGGGCATGCGAAACGAACGTCGCAGAAGTTGTTTTCACCGCCAGGCGACACTGCTGCACACGCCGGCGGCTTCGGGGGGCTCGATACGCAACGCGAATGAAATGGTTGCTAGAGAGAGAGAGAGAGAGAGAGGGGGAGGCAGGGGGGAGACAGAGAGAAGGTAGAGGCGGGGGAGGGGAGAGGGAGGGGCGATAGAGAGTGAGAGAAGGAAGGCAGGGATGTTAGCCAGTCAAGAGTCCGGTTGGCTACCCTGCGCTGCTAGAAGGGAGAAGGGGAATATAAATAATAGAGAGAGAGAGGGGTGCAGAGAGGGGCGCACGGACTGCACTACAGAGGCAAAGGCGCTCGCAGAAGCCAGACGTTCTCAGAAAGCACAAAAGTGCCTTCGCTGCCTTCTGAGCCGATGATCGGTGGGGTCGGCGTTCTAGTACTGTCTGTTCACTCAGAAGACGACCGTAATCTTTCAATCAACTTTCTAAATTTCGTTCAATTTTCGCAATCCAAGTGAATGGGCTTGAAGAATGTTTCTCGTGTGAAGCTCAACGGGAACTTTTTTCGGCACGACATTAATACTAACACCGATCAAAACATACCTGTTGAAGTCCTCTTCATCAATTTCGAAGAGGCATTTGACAAAGTCCCACATAAGCGTTTGCTATTAAAACTCTCACGACCTAATCTACATCCCCTTGTCCTAGAATGGATTAAAGATTTTCTTACTATCCGGCAACAATTCGTGCATGCAAATAATACTTAATCAAATTTCTCTCGCGTTTTATCTGGCGTGCCGCAAGACTCCGTTATGGGTCCACTACTTTTCCTCATTTACGTTAACAAACCTGTCTGGTAACATTTCTACAAAGATAAGCATCTTCGCAGACGACTGCGTCATTTAGCGCCCGACCATTGACGTAACCGACAACCAAGTACTCCAAAGTGACTTACTAAAATCATATACATAGTGCAATGACTGGCTAATGCATGTAAGTACAAAACGTCTTCGGGTTCCTTTCATAGGCGGCATGAGTACTTAGTACATAAATACCTTCTTAACGGCAGCAACATCTCTTCACGATCTTATGCAAAGTACCTTGGCATTACTCTAGCCTACGACCTAACTTGGACAACGCATATAACCAAGATTACTAACGACGCTAACCATACCTTAGGTTGCCTCAAGCGAAATCTAACACATGCCTCCCGTTCTCTAAAACTATTAGCTTACAAAACACTAATTTGACCCAAATTAGAATATGCTTGTTCTGTTTGGAATCCTCCGGAACGCGCGCTAACTCTTCTAATTGAGTCAATGCAAAACCGCGCCATTAGATTCGTATATTCTGATTACTCTTACACTACCAGCGTAGAAGGAGGAGGATATATAGAGTGAAGGCAGGGATGTCAACCAGAAATGCTTCAGGTTGGCTACCCTACTCGGGGGGAGGAGAAAGAGGGAATAGAAAGATGAGACAGAGAGAGGGGGGAGAGGGAGGAAAGCCGCGGTGAGCTCGCGCACGCACGCGGAGGGTCTGAGCCAATCAAAGGCGTTCACACAGGCCAGTCGCCCTCAAGAAAGACAAAAGTGCCTTCATAGCTTTGTGGGCCGACGAGCGATGGGGGCGGTCTTCAAGTAGCTCCTGCACAGACAAAGGCCCATCGTCCAGTCGTCACAATGCGATAGACAAAGCTTGTCTTTCCGACTGAAATCGATGACAATGGCACCATAAATGTTCAATGTTCTCTTGCACGCCGCAGACGTCGCATCCAGCACTGTCGGCCAATCAAAGTAGTGTACGCCTTCGTGAAAGCCACTCCCGTCACAATGCGATAGACAAAGCTTGTCTTTCCGACTGAAATCGATGACAATGGCACCATAAATGTTCAATGTTCTCTTGCACGCCGCAGACGTCGCATCCAGCACTGTCGGCCAATCAAAGTAGTGTACGCCTTCGTGAAAGCCACTCCCGTCACAATGCGATAGACAAAGCTTGTCTTTCCGACTGAAATCGATGACAATGGCACCATAAATGTTCAATGTTCTCTTGCACGCCGCATACGTCGCATCCAGCACTGTCGGCCAATCAAAGTAGTGTACGCCTTCGTGAAAGCCACTCCCGTCACAATGCGATAGACAAAGCTTGTCTTTCCGACTGAAATCGATGACAATGGCACCATAAATGTTCAATGTTCTCTTGCACGCCGCAGACGTCGCATCCAGCACTGTCGGCCAATCAAAGTAGTGTACGCCTTCGTGAAAGCCACTCCCGTCACAATGCGATAGACAAAGCTTGTCTTTCCGACTGAAATCGATGACAACGGCACAATAAATGTTCGATGTTCTCTTGCACGCCGCAGACGTCGCATGCAGCACTCTCGGTCACTCCAATCAAAGTAGCGTACGCCTTCGCGAAAGCCACTCCCAACCACAGCCGGTACAGAAGCGATGTCTCACGTCGGTGAAGGCGGGGTGGAGGTCGGAGCTGGAGCGAGGAGTTCAGTTCGTACAACCTGGTGCGCCTTATATTTGGGGCGTTCCACTCTGTTAAAGAGGGCTTGCGTGACAGGTGACGAAGCTGCCTTGCAGTGTCCGTCCTCGAAAGGGGAATGGGAACGCTGTGTTGTTCTTGATGTGACTCTCGGGCAGCTCCGTCTGCTTGATCATTTCCACTGATCTCGCCATGGTCGGGTAGCCACTGGAAAATAATTTCTTGGCCAGCGTGAGTAACCTAAATAAACAAGCATTACTACTAAGTCTTCAACTCGCCGAAAAATTGCAAGGCTTTCACTGTATCACAATATTTTCTCATGTTTTGCCTCATTTCTCTCCCATCGATCTAGCTCATCACATCTCTCAACGCACCAGCCACGTTAAAGACGTATACGCCCACGTGGCCGCACCGTCACGCACCTTCGGCTGTTCCTTGTCAAGGCAGCCATCGACTGGAACAGCCTTCTCTCAAACATCGCCCTTCACGACAACAGTGCTCAGTTCAAAGCCGCCATTCGAGTCTCTCTCATTGTAAACATCAACCAACTTGGTAAACATCAACTCCGCCCATCCCTCATGTAACATTCTGTGTACAGGGTGGTTGAGGTATTTTCAGTAAATAAATAAATAAATAAATAAATAAATAAATAAATAAATAAATAAATAAATAAATAAATAAATCTAGTTTCCTGAATGCGTTGGACATAGATTGTCTTTGTGCTTAAAACAGAGGACACTGGCACAATAGGTGCTCGATGTTCCCCTCGCAGCCGCAGACATCACATGCAGGACTGTCAGCCATTCCCATTACTGCTGAATAAGCTTTCGTGAAGGCAACTACCAAGCACGACCGACACGGAAGAGAGACGCTTCGCGTGGGTGTAGTCCGGCCGGACGTCCGAGTTGCAGCGAAGCATAAAATCTGCGTAATCATTGCAGACGGCACTTGACTATGACGCAAAGAAGGGGCACATAATTGCCTCCCCAAAACAATGTTTCATTAAGTGTTTCTTCATCACCTTTAACCAGTGTGAAAGTCAGCGCAACACAATCGTGAACAATTTGTTTCGTTTCGCTTTCCCTTGTTGCACAAGTGTACAGGTAGGTTCTGTGCGCCCATAGTCATAATGCAGTGAAACCTAGAGGAAAAGAAGCGCCTGCTTCTTTTATCTAGTGCCTCATTTCCTAAAACAATGTGCCAAAGTGCCATTATAGTGTAGTGCTATTATATAGCTATGCAGTACATGTGACCTTCGTGGTCATCAGGAGCACGAAACAGAGATATGAAATACGTATAAATTTTAAGGATAGTGCGGTTCTTCGCTCCCAAAAGAATTCGCTAGCGTCAACGTACGAGGGCATTACGGTTTGTTCATACATTATTCGACCACAATGTAATGCTTGGAATACTCTGTAGCTAAGCTATACAATATCCCCTGCCTTAACCTGAATGCGACATTATCACTTCGCCATGATATGCCGTCTATTTCGAAACAATATAATTACATGAATTGTTCAATCGGAGGTCACAAGCAATAATACATCAGAGCTTCTTCTGTTGCGAAAAAAAACGCGAAGGACAAACAACGCGCACCCGCGTCACTGACGTCGCACCAACGACGGAAGTTGCAGCGGACACGTGACCGGAACTCGCCCAGATCCCGGTCGCGCCCTTCAGGTCGAAGGTGAGAGAGCGCCTACTAGCGCACTGAGCTCAAACTGGACGGCTCTCTGAAAGAACCGGTCGAACGTGTTCCGAGCGCTGTATTTCGACCATACCGAATGTATAGTACCGCGCACATCCAAAAATAAGCGCTCTGAGGCAACCAACCAAATGTAGCGTTAGTATTCACTGGTTTCTCGAGTAAGTAATTCAAATGTAGCTTCGACACGCCGCAAGCGCCAATGAATCAAACCGCCCAACTATATCCTTTCTGCATCCCGTAAGCGTTGGGACTCCGGTCTGTTGATAATGTACGTACGTTTGAACATACGAACAGCGGCTTCTTCCGTCTCTTTCACCGCCTTGGTCGCTTCTCGCGCTGCCCGTTACACAAAACTCTCTAATCCGTAGTGGCAGGAGTGTTGCACGCGGAGCACCGGGACTAAACTTCGGCGCAGTCACGGAGGATTATTACCGCTCTGCGACGGCAAAGTTTCAACAAGATTTACTCTATACGCATATGGAGAGACGAAAGCAAACCGGCTCTTGTTTGTTCTACATCAGAATCGCAGCGGCAGGGAAGGAACAAGGGAGTGGGGAAGATGGAGAAAGAAGGAGGGAGGGGGCGGCGGAGTTGAGATCCAAGGGGTTGACTCGAGCTCTCCGTATACGTTGCGTGCGACGTAAACACACAGTGCGACAGACAAACACGCACCCGGTCGTCGTCGTCGTATATATATATATATATCCAGGCGTGTTGGACCTCGACAAACAGAGATCTCCGCTCGCACGCGGCTGCGGAATTAATCACGGCACGGCGGCGGCGGCGGCTTCCGAGAGCACTCCGCGGGCGAAGCACCCCGCAAAACCGTGCGTCGCGCACAGCACGGCAGCGGTATACAGCTCCGGTCGTATCCCCCCCCCCCCCCCCCTTCCCAGCAGCAGCTCTCTCTCGTCACCACAGTTGGAGCTCGGAAAGCTCAGAAAGCTCGCAGACCGCGGAAATGCGCGTTCGGGGTCGTGTTGTTAAGCTGCTCGTAACGAGCCATACGTCGAAGCATTTCGATATCGTCGATGTTGCGCGCTACGAGTTTTATTTTTTTTTTTTGTTCCCCCATAGGTGTTTGCACTTTCCGGTTAAGCGTGAGGCAAGAGTTGCGCATTATTTGGCAAGAGCTGCGTATTATTATTTTTTTTTGCCAGTCATGTGCAACAGTAGCCGCGACGCCCATAACAGCCTCTAAATCAAAAGAGAGCGAAGTTATGAGCGCTTTCTACTTATTTAGGTGCTCCAGTGCCATCTCAAAGGCTGCGTCCGTTTCGTTCCTTCGTGCTCATTCATGTCACCCCAGGTCTATCGTTTTCGCTGAGCAGCCACCACAGACCCTTTCCATGAGTGTGTAAAAAGGACAGTAACAATGCTAATAATAATTACTACTGCTACTACTACTACTACTACTACTACTACCACTACCACTCCTACTATTATTATTGTTATTATTATTACTACTACTACTACTACTACTACTAAGTACTACTACTAAGAACTAACGCTACAACTAATAATGATATATGATAGGCAGACGAAATATGTGGCGTGCACATGGCTCTCGATGTGACGTTGATTGACGATGGAATCGACATACTGTAGATTACTTATTGCGATTACATTTTTTTTTTTCATTTCCCATATACGAAACCTCAAATCTATGCGAACTAGGGTGGACACTGGGCTAGGACTCACGTATACTGAAGCGCAGTGTTGTTCTCCTGTACATGGCTATCGCCGAGAGCAGACATGCGTCTCTTTTTTTCTTCGCGCCATCTACACCGCCGTCGACCGCGCGTCGCCACGTGTTTGAAACGCGATATCAGTCATTCCACTCGATACAGAGAAGCCAACCCCGCTGAAACGACCCCGGGATACCGCTTGCTTCAGCTCTTGTACCATCGTTATCGGCACGGGTGCGTTCCCGCCGTAGCAGCAGTAGCGCACGCTAACTAAAGTAAGCACCTTTTGACCACTTCGGCAGGAGCAGCGGCCTCACTTTATCGTGTGCACTGACGCACTCCAAAAGTTCGCCGTCGTAGCTCCGCAATAACTATCCGCAGTACGTTTGAGCATGATGGGGTGCCGACCCGCCGTGGTTGCTCAGTGGCTATGGTGTTGGGCTGCTGAGCACGAAGTCGCGGGATCGAATCCCGGCCACGGCGGCCGCATTTCGATGGGGGCGAAATGCGAAAACACCCGTGTGCTTAGATTTAGGTGCACGTTAAAGAACCCCAGGTGGTCAAAATTTCCGGAGTCCTCCACTACGGCGTGCCTCATAATCAGAAAGTGGTTTTGGCACGTAAAACCCCAAATATTATTATGATGGGGTGCCGCGCATATGGGGGGCTGCACGAATCGCACGGGAAGCGGGAAAGCTGTTTCATAATGCTGTCGCGGTAAAATGGCGCGCGCAGCCGGGCTTAATGCTTCCGTGCCACTCCATAAAGCCATTCGGTCCGCTGTTTCTTGGAGAATTAGTTGACAGTGTCATCTGTCCTTATATACGTCAGGGTGCGAATGTGTATCATAGTAGCACATTCGAGTGCATGAGTTTTAATATGATTGACGAGACTTTTCCTGCCGATTGGACGACGGACGAATATTTTGCCTCTGTAGTGCTGCTTCGCCGCATGGTATGCGAACAAAAGCGCCTGAGAAAAAAGTTTAAGGGAGCGGAATAAAACCAAACTCGACACGCACACAAACACACACACACACACACACACACACACACACGCATAAATATATATATATATATATATATATATATATATATATATATATATATATATATATATAGAGAGAGAGAGAGAGAGAGAGAGAGAGAGAGAGAGAGAGAGAGCATATTCCCCCAAGAGTGCATTTCGCGGATGAATGCTCGATCCGCTGGAATCAGCACTTTGAAAATCACTCAATGCATTTTAAACGGCTCTAGAAAAGTGTCCCTGGAAAAAAAATCCAACCACCGGAATTAAGCTAGACGCGACATATAGCGTGAGACCGTTGTCGGGATTAATCGCCTAACGTGTAATTCGCGAAAAACGAGGCTTTGCTGAGCAATCGATGTTTAAGGAATGCTTCCCATAGAGATACGGCAACCGCATTGCCCTAGGGTCGGCCTCGCCGCGGTAGTCGATGCCCCAGATTCCCGGACTTGCAGTATACCTAACACTGTATCCATAATGTATTACCAGCACGCCCAAATCCTAAAGAGGGCTGGAAATAGTAACCTCATGATAGATCCAAATTCTACAAAGTTGCTATGTCACTTAGGTGTGTAACATCTGTCTGTCTGTCTGTCTGTCTGTCTGTCTGTCTGTCTGTCTGTCTGTCTGTCTGTCTGTCTGTCTGTCTGTCTGTCTGTCTGTCTGTCTGTGTCTATCTATCTATCTATCTATCTATCTATCTATCTATCTATCTATCTATCTATCTATCTATCTATCTATCTATCTATCTATCTATCTATCTATCTATCTATCTATCTATCTATCTATCTATCTATCATTCTTTCTTTCTTTCTTCCTTTCTTTCTTTTGTTCTTTCTTTCTTTCTTTTGTTCTTGCTTCCTTGTATGTTCACGTGTGCAGTCCATCCAACAAACCACGACGGAAACCCACAGCAGCCCTGTAGTATCACTTGGGCAGCCCTCGCATGCAGTTCAGGGCAGGGTGACACAGAAACATCGCGAGATCACAATCAAGTAGATAAACCGGTGAAGACAACTAAAATATTGTATATAGAGTTTACTCAGTAGCTTCTTTAGCGGGGGAAGAGGGGGGGGAGGTCTTCGTATATATTTCCCTGAAGGGCTGCAGTAGTTTTCTTCTTCTACAAACGCAGTTTTGTAGCATGCGTCGCCCACATCCTTGTCCCTGAGGGGGCTCTGGTTAACATTCCCAGGGCTAATTTTGCCCACCCACGCAAACATGGACGAGAGGATGGCCGCTACGGTAGCTTGATCGGTGGGAGAACCGCACACGTAACTTGGAAGATGTAGGCTCGGCTCCCATTTGGGCGGCGGGCTTTATCTTCGCCCACTTTCATTCCCCTCTACTTTATTACTTGTACCCTTCATTTAAACGTACGAATTATTTTCCTGCTTTCTCCAGATTCACTGTCTTCTTGTTTCGTATGGTTGTGAACACGTGCTGAGAGTAAAAAAAAAAAAATTGAGCCCCTCGAATTCGTCTCGCTCAAACGCAGTTCAAGAGTCGTAGGACCAAGACACACCTCTCGTTGACCAAGTTCGTCCACGCAAGTTCTGCCAAACAGCGATTAAAATATGAGTTTGCCTTCCTTCTCGTTCCGTAACGTTGGCTCCTTTTAATGTTTTAGGCACCTCGTGACAAACGTTCCTTTGCTAACGTTCACATTGAGCTGCAACGAGCGGGCCAAACTTCCACGTGGGCCCTCCAACCCCTAATTTTATTCCCTTTTATTTGACGCAGTGACGTTTCCCAGACGTCACGTCTTCATCGCTTGTAGCGTTGGCCTTTACGCATGACGTGTTCCAGGCCCGCGGCCACACACACACACACACACACAAAAAAAAAAAAAGATCTGGAAACGAAACCGGGCGCACGTTATTATAGTCGAACATCCATTAGTTGCCCGGGCAACGAACATAAATAAATTGGGCTTTCCTCGCTGTTTCCGTATCTCAGAGGCGAGATGAAAGCACGGTGCCAGCATTGAGAACCGCGCATTAAGTTCTGACCCCGTTTGCACGCCTTTTCTCTCTTCTTTATTACTCCTTTTTTTCCGACACCGAATAAAAAATTTATTCACTGCACCTCAGAGCCGATCATTAGTATAGATCTTATTCTCTGTGGATTTGCAGGGAATGTTATACGATATATGGAGAATGCTATACAGTAGAAAGAAATACCGTTATAGTGAACCAGTCGGGACCGAGCGAAGCTAAATATAGAGAGAGTTTTACAGTAGGCGAAGCAACTCTGCACGCTTAAAAAGACCGACAGAACTCCTATACCGACTCACAAAATTGTTTACTAGCCTATTAATTGCTTGGTTGGTTTGGTCGATAGATAGATAGATAGATAGATAGATAGATAGATAGATAGATAGATAGATAGATAGATTGATTGATTGATTGATTGATTGATAGATAGATTGATTGATTGATTGATTGATTGATTGATTGATTGATTGATTGATTGATTGATTGATTGATTGATTGATTGATTGATAGATAGATAGATAGATAGATAGATAGATAGATAGATAGATAGATAGATAGATAGATAGATAGATAGATAGATAGATGAGTGAGTGTGTGTGGCCGAGTGAGTGAGTAATATAACTTGTTTTAACGGGCCAAAACAATATACTGGTGCAATGGGCATCGCCGCAGTAAAGGGCTCTGGAATAATTTTGACCGTCTGCTGTTCCTTACAAGTTATGACGCGTGCATAAATCTAAACAAACGGGCGTTTCTGCGTTTTCGTCACCATCAGTATGTGACTACCGTGGTCGGGGATCGAACCCGCGACATCATGCTCAGCAGCAGAGCGCCACAGACACCTAGCTGCCATGGCTGATTTTATTAGCTCAACAGCAGACGGCAAAAACGTAGGAACATCAATTACTTTGCAGTAAGGAAGTTTGTTCCGAGGTTCTGTCGCTTACAAAGGCCAACAGTAACTGCAACAGCGAGAATCGGCAACCACGGGCTGCGAGGAAAGGTGATGAGGAGATCCTTTAAGAATATGTCGCAAACAACTTAGTGGTGCATCGGTAGCTTACAGGTACGCAGCTGGAATTTTAGATCAGTGACAGAGAGGCAAGTTCAATGCACAGCACAACAAAGTCTCGGTGGCAGTTGACATAACTGAATCAAATGCTTTGGCTCTGAAGCTGCATTAAAATCTGCATTGCTACATTGTTAAGCTACCACAATGATATTCTCTTCTTTTTCTAGCTTGCTGTACCCGTTTGTTGTTCCTCTTTTGCGTCTGTTTATTTCGTTATTGAGATTTAGAAAAAAAGTTGATGTTGGCGCACGCGCACTATTAGGGTGCTGGCTACTCTTTGTCTCTGTGAACACGTCATACAGTTACGGTCATAGTTTCGTGCAATCATGCACTATATTTCTGCAGAGCAATGACTTGAAGAACAACTGTTATTGCGCACTCAACAACATTACAACGCAACGGCCAAGACACCACGTGGACATCCCTCTCACCCCCCACCCACCCCCCACGAAAAAAAGAAATCTCAGATAAACTGTATTGTATCCGGAGTTACAATATCGGAAGTTCATCTGCACATCTCGCGCGCCGCGCTGGTGAAAACTACAAACGTGACATGGGCCACGAGAACGAGGCTTCATCATTCTTCAACAAATCGCGCGAAGCGCAAACACAAGAACGCGCAACGAACCGCACCGTGCAAAACAAAACCAATCGTACACGCCTTCCGTGTCTGTCGACCTCGCTTTCGCATCTCACTTCGCGCGCGTTCACGCGCGGCAGCGGCGGCGAGCGGGAATATACGGCACGCATCAATGAACATAATGCGCGCGCGTGTGTGCGTACGGCGAAAGACATGCGCTGCAAATTTGAATTCGTCCGGGGAAAAAAAAAAACAAGCGCGCGTAAAACGGGATGCACAGAGCATGAAGCGACGCGCGAGGATTGCCATGTAGAAACGGGAAGCTATGTACGCTTCACCCCTCTCCTCCCCCTCCCTCTCCCCTCCTCCCACAGCCTCCGGCAACCCCCTTTCCTATCGCATACAACCCGTCGTTCCCAGAGGCGACGTCCCATAGACGTCCAATGCATTATGCATGACGCGCTAAATACGACTGCCATTTGCGTTCCGAGAATTGTGCTTTGATTATATAGTAGTTTCTGTATCGTGTAGTCTCGCTTCATGCTTCCTGGCATTGCCGCGCACTTTTCCTTTTTTTTTCGGCTCGCTTATGCGTAGCCTCGCATACAAACGTTCATTTCTTTCCTTTACATTCCTTCCTTCTCTTTTTTTTTTTCGAAGCAAATATGGAGTGTGTTGTACGCGCAAACATGAGCGCATGCGCCTTATCTGGTGCGGGAGCAGGCGCTGAACAAAAGGATAAAACACGCGCCCTTGGAATCGCATGATGAATTATCGTAGTATATTCGACAGTGAAATGTACTACGGTGACCAGATGAAGATCAAGACCGTGCGTCGCAACAACATCTCATTTCCATGAGCAATCGCTTAGTAGCGAGCTTAAGGTACACATTTACGCAAGCTGACAGCGGGGCAAGGAAAATACGGCAAATAAAGTGATGAAGAAGTTTGTGGTGGTTAGTCGGGGAAGGAAGAGGAACCGAGCGAGATGCAAAAGTGAATACGAGCAGTTGTCGAGTTCCTTCGGCGTTGGCGACGGTGTTGTACGCCCACATTCCAATTGTGCGCATGATTTACACTCGCTCGTCGCACGTGCGCTACACTCATCTGGCGTCTTTAACATCCGACCGGCTGCGACTTCTAGCACCTACAGTGTGTCTAAGGGAGGCTTAGGGTGCAGATACATGGATTTTACACGCGCGAACTCACTGGCAGCCCCCAGTGGGGGTGGAAATCTCTATTTCCAAGGCCGAATCTGACGACAGCTCCGCCGCCTCATTTCCGTGACGTCATGCCTTGCAGCATTTGTATTGGTCGCCCCTCGCTCGCAGCCTCCACACACTGCATTCGTATACGTGTACACCACCAGAAAACAAAATACAAAGAAAGAAATTGAGAGTGGAAATGGGGAATGGTAACGACAGCGCAGGCGCGGTCTCGCGGGCTCATTTATTTAAACCCCAGAAAGCGGTTACAGGCAGCTGTAAACGAACAATAAAGGGTGATGAAGAAGAAAAAAAAAGACGAAAGGCTCAGCTCAAACCGCCAATCGCCGCGACGACGCACGCCTTTTCCAGAAGCGGCTCTAAATATGTTATGAGCTTAGAGCGCGAACGCGGCAAGGCTATCGCGCAAGTTTGGCCCACACGCTCGCGCTGTGACGGCCGGCAGCCGGCGCGCATTACCAAGGTAACTAGGTCAGGCCGTCCGGCAGCTTCGGCGTCGTTCTCGGGCCGCGTATGCAAACGACCCGCCCCGCCGGAGCTTCTGTTCCGGGGATAAGAAGGGCCCGGCAAATCCCGCGCTGCGGGGGCCGGCAGCGCGCGGTACCCTGCGATAGCGCTGCAGGTCCAAATGGCACCTCGTGCAGGGAGCTGTTTCCCGGCATGCTCGAGAACGTATACGCGCGTACGAGAAGCTCACTCCCATACGGTCACCCGCCGTTTCCCTTAATTCCTCCATCGCGAAGGTGCAATAAACCGTAACGCCGCGGCTGCTTAGCATTATAAGAAGGCGCAGCGGGCCTGATGGTGCCTAGAAAGATACTTTGAGAAAGAGTCGACGTTTCTGCCGAAGTAGTTCACTTGACTGCGGCGTCCGTGGCGAGCTGAGGAGAAGGTCGCTGGTTCGATTACCGAGCATGGCGGCTGCTTTACAATGGCGCCGGAACGCAAAAAACCCAGGTGCAAGAACTCGAGTCACGTTTAAATGCGCGATAAAGAACGCTGGCTGGTAAATTTGGCTCGTAAACGGTAGTCCGCGTCCACATACAGCTCACTGTGAGGCATTTCCTTTAGCTTGGGAGAGGAGTAGGGTAGCGCTGTTAGCGAATTACTAATGTCGCATCTATTCTTTTGAATTGGCACTGAGTTGAGTGGCTCGTTTATTTTGACGAAAACATCAAACGTTGGCGATGATTGCGTCGTTCACTTCTCCGCAAGCAAAAAATTGTTGAATTTTTAAAGCGGGATAACATGAGGTGATACCAGAGTATAGCAACATCAAAACATTTCCTGCAAAAAAAAAAAAGAAAAAAGATCCGCCGTACAGTGAATCTGTAGGAAATAAACAATGTCAAGAAAACAGCACGTTGTGCAGTTTGTGCAATTAGACACACATCGACACATTCCAACTGAGTCTTAGAGAATCACGGAGACTCAGTATAGAAACATCAGCATAAAGTAACACAAAAGGGCGCAAAGCTGTCAGTGCATAAATGCAACATCGCTCCCTTTAAACAAAAAGAAACTGGCTTAATAACTTTTATCTTTATATTGTTTATTTTGGCATTGAGTCTTCACTTGTATTACCGTTGGATTTGATTGCACCGTTGGCTTCCCCCCACAACAACTCACAGTGTGGCGAAGTGTCATTGCATGCTGAAAGCGCCGCAGAGAGACATCGAAGCTGGTACCGACTCGGTGAATCAGAAGCAACTTTCACAGAAGTTTTCGCTCGCGAGACTGGTCAGTGACTGGCTGGCGTTCGTACATCGGCCAATCACGGCATGCAGCGATGCGATTGTCAATAATTACCGGCCCATCTCATTAACAAGCATACCATGCTAAGTTAGAAAACATCATACATTCTAACTTAGCAGAGTTCCTATAGTCGAACTCGTTTTTTAACACCGCTCAACATGGCCTTTGAAAACATTTCTCTTGCGAAACCCAACATTTAACTTTCACTAATTAACTCTGTACAAATGCTGATCTTGGAATCGACAGTGACTATGTTTTTAGACTTCGCTAAAGCCTTTTGTATTGTCTCACACGACTTACTCCTCTTAAAAATAGCTGAACTTGACATAAATTAAGAAGTATTCTACTGGATTAAGAGTTTCCTTTTTAATAGGACCCAGTATGTACTTGCAAATAATTTCTATTCAGGTCCTGCCTCTGTAACTTCATTCGTTCCCCAAGGTTCCGTTCTCGGACCACTCCTGTTTGTAATCTATATTAGCGACCTTCCTAACTGCCTCAGTTTTTCCGCTACTAAAATGTTTGCTGATGACTGCGTTCTCTATCGTTAAGTTACTGACTCGTCTGACATTAGCAAACTTCGACGCCATCTTAATAAGGTGTCACAGTGGTGTTATAAATGCCACATGACATTATATACCGAAAAAAATGTAAAGTCCTGCATGTGACTCGTCGTTCTAACACCATCCATACGCGCCACTATACTCTTAAGGGTTACCCCTTGTCACCCGTCACGTGCTACAAGTACCTCGAAGTTAAACTCGCTAACAATCTAACATGATGCGTCCACGTAGACTACATTTCTAACGACACTAACCGCACGCTTGGTTATCTGCGTCGGAATTTTCACTCTGTACCATCTTCTCTTCAACTCTCTCTTTATAGAACACTTGTTAGATAGAAACTGGAATACGCCTCTGCTATTTGGCACCCCTGTCAGCTCACACTTGTATGTATTCAGAATATAGCCGCTCGTTTCATTCTTTCCAATTATTCACGTCATACCGGCGTCACGTCGATGAAGATCAGTTTAAATCCTCCAGATGTTTCAGTACGCCTTACATGTTTCCGTCTTTGCCTCTTCCGTAATGTTTACCTTTATAAACCTGTTTTGAAAAAAAAGCTATCTTTTCTCCATCCACCTACACTTCATCCAAGTTGGATGGCAAATGTAAAGTAGAAGTTTCTGCCTCCCGTACAAATATGTTTAGCGATTCTTTCATCCCTAGGACAAGCTCCGACTGGAACCACCTTCCTGACACCGTCGCTCTTGTCCCAGACTCTGACAAATTGAAATCCGCTATTTATAATGCTTTTTCTTGAACCAATTTCATATGTTTATGTTTTTTTTTCTCTTCCACTCCTCTCTGTAACGCCATCTGGCCTTGAGACTATTTGAAATAAATAAATGAATAAATAAACGAAGCTGAAATCTCACTAACCAGCCTCGCGTGCGAACGACTGGCGCCAGCTTTACACAGCTTCTGCAGTGATGCAAGACACTTTTCAGGCATGGTGTGTGTGTGCGTGCGTGCGTGCGTGCGTTATTGCGTCGGCTAAGTTCCAACCAAGCAGGCAAGCCGGAGCATATTATCTATTAATTGCCAACATTGTCACATCTTTGCGCACCTCCGTAAGGAAGTTACCAGCCACTGCAGCTGCGCAGATATCGCGCTCTGCCGCTGTGCACGAGGTCGCTTATTCGATTCCTTGCCGGGGCAGTTGTATTCGTATATGAGCGTATTGCAACAACGCTTGTGTACCTAGATTCACGATAAAGGAACCCCAAGTGCTCAAAATTAATCCGTCGTCACGGCATCTGTTGTGACTCCTCGTAGAAAACTGATGGTTTTCCAAAATACAGTTGTTTACTACTACTCAAGCTTCGCCTTTAGGAGGGGAAAGCGATAGAACTCAAAGATCCCCGACTGCTTGTCACGCTTCCCAGTAACTGCAGCTTGTGTAACCGTAATGTTTTCCTCGAAACGCTGGCGGCGAACGCTGAGCACGAAGGCGAGCTTTCTGGTTCTTTTTCTTTCCTTGAAACAAGATCGAAACACCCTCCGGACGGTATATGCAAATTACAATCCGACGCCATCATGTCTGTAGGTTGTGTGTAAGTCGTGCTTTACGAATTTCCTGACGCATTTTTGTTGAGAAATTCAATTAGGTCAGTAACACATATATACGCCACGCAGAGGACCTGCGTTGTCCGGAATTATTTTTCGCTCACAAGACAGCCGACGCTGGACGCCGACGCCGGCTTTTCTGCCACTGTTAGGGTTGGCGTCTGACACCACGTGGCGACAGGAATTTCCCCTACCTTCTACCAGGCCGGACGCCACGGGCGACAGGTCGTTCCCCCTACCTTCTGCTAGGCCGGAGCCCACGGGCGACAGGTCGTTCCCCTACCTTCTACATGGTCGGAGCCCACGGGCGATACGTCATCCCCCTACCCTCTACTTGGTCGGACCCCACAGCGCCGAAGAGGTCATTCACCCGACCTTCTCCCTGGATTCGTCGAAAATAGGATCGACTTCTCCTTCCCGTGCTCGGTAATGCAGGAGGAGGGGCCCTCTCTCTGTGCCTGTCACGTGTCATCGACGGAAGCAAGATCCCGCCCACACTTGTAGAGAGCCTATTTAAGGGGCTCCGAAATGTACTTGTGAGATACTTCATACTTCATACTTCATGCTTTTCTTATTTTCTTTCAACTACCTATGAATAAACCGTGCAAGTTTCGCACTAGCAAATCGTCTCGCCCCTGCTTGGTCGCCATGATCTACCGGATGCCTGCAGCCCGCCGACAACGCCACGCTACCCAATAAATAATGTCGGTCGAGCTTCGATAGGCAGGCGCCGCTACTTCTCGGCAGCAGTACGGTACGCTACCCTGGAGTACGCAACAAACTGGTTGCGAGCGGTAGGATCGCCTCCAAACGCAACACCACACGGGGCCCTTGACGCCATCGCGTTAGAATCACGAATTTCGCACTGAGCCCACGCGCAATGGCCCTATACTTTTACCAACAGTAAGAAAAGCATCAGAACCCTTGTGATTAGATATCGTGTTCAGAATTACTGCGTTATAGTTGCGAGGAAATGTACACCTTTGAAGAAGTATAGCGTATTATGGCCGCATCCTTCGAAATAAATCTGGAACTGCTGTTTGTGCAACCTGCATAGTTGTTAAATAACGTCTGTGTGTGTCGTATGAATTTATTTCCGCGTTTAGAAACACTTGATGTGCTGTCTAGTAAGTAAATCAAAGTAAACAAAAGTCAAAAGTAAATAAATTACCTTGTTACGCATTTGGCCCCACCCTGTAACAGCCGGGGGGAAATGGCTCACAGTATAGTGAAATAAATGAATAAATAAATAAATAAATAAATAAATAAATAAATAAATAAATAAATAAATAAATAAATAAATAAATAAATAAATAAACGTGAAGTTAACGTACGCTCAAGCAATTTGCTAGCTGTAGCCACGGTGGTACTACTATGGTTAAACATTCTTACGGCGATTTCATACACCGCACGATGCGTGGAAGCAGACTAATTGCTATTTCTTATCGAGCAGCTTGCCCTAATGCATACATGTGTATTAAGATAAAATCGTCGAGAGCCTCCTCATATAAAAATCACAGCAGTGGCTCAGCGGACTTATCGTCCATGAGCCAACGCTAGAACTGTCCCTTTGATTCGCATTTATTAGCTTGGCAGGTCTTAGAATCCTCTCTTGAGGAGCCCTAATTCTTGGGAAGAGGAGGGGGAGCTGGGGTGAATCTCCGCTGTAGATGCTGTTGCAACTTCCTGTGAGCTGTCCAATGTGGGAAGCAGAGAGCTGCGTCGATTAAGATGTTTAAACTAAGGGACAGTTCGCGTGGCGCCGACGCCGCCTTCGTTGACATCGCTTTGCTAAGTATCAAGACTGACCAGCGCTAGAGTATACCAGAGAGTGCCAATTAATCATCATATTTTTCAAACGCAATGACCTATTTGTCTATATGTATAGCCATAGAATTTCACCCCTTAGAGCTCCTAATGCTTCTTATTCCTTCAAATCCTCATTCTCCAGTGTAGGGCAGCCGACCGGGCTCAGCTTGATTAAGCTCTAGCTCTGCCTTTCTCCTATAACTTTTCTCTCTCTCTCTCTCTCTCTGCTTACGTGTAATGCCACGTGTAACGCAACCGTAATACAACGAATAACGCAGCCTGCCGAAAAGTGCGCGCTCAGTGCTAAACTATATCTGTTTTGTTCGATTACATGCCGTAGATGGGAAAACGGCGACGAAAAAGAAAGGTCGGGTACGCAGCTTCGCGACATCGTGCAACGATTAGGCATGCAAAACTGCTTAAAACTTCACCGTACATAGCCACCCTTCCACCATTTAGACGAAGCGTGTACGCAGCGCAGACGACGACTTTCCACTCCAACAACGAATCGTGTGCGCCTAAACGAGCATAGAAAACGCGTCTCCAGCGTCTGTCTATTCACCCGCTCCGTATATATTAATACACGCATACGCCGCACAGCTCTCACGCGGGCATTGCCTTATTTGAATACGCACGCGCCGACGAAATATAATAGCAAAACACGGTTTGCGCTTCACAACGCGACGCTCGTGTTTCCCGCCCGCGCGCAAAGCGCGTAAAAGCAGCTGCAAAAAAAAAAGGGGGGGGGGGGGGGGGGAGTTGCTCGTGCAGCTGGACGGAGAGTGAAACGGGGCAGCTTAATTGCATAGCCGCGCATGTACGCGGCGCTCGAAACAAAAACCTCCGCGCCGGAACCGCGGCCAACGTTTTGCGGAATGCGAAACCTCGAAAGGACAACGGCGACAAATGCAATCATACTACTATGTGGACTATGCGTTCCTTCTCGTTCTTCTTGCGGCCGCGGGATTTGTACGCCTGGCTTTTTCCCTATCACGTGTGTGTGGGCTGCCTGCGGATATATATATATATATATATATATATATACGAGCGAGGCTCCAGGCCAGCGCTGTGTGTGCGTCTATTAGAGTTTGCGCGCGCCTCAATGCGCAAAACTGGGGGAGGCCGCGCTGTCATACCGTATTTTTCTCGTGTAAGGCACACTCTCCGGTATGGCCCGCAACCCCCCTTCTATCTGCTCAAGATTCTGATGAAGAAGAAGAACAAGAAGAGCAAGTTTCGTCAAATATACGAAATATCGAACGCGTGGTGTATAGCTATTGGTTGATACCGTCAGTAAACGTTTTAAAGCTACTAGAATATCTCACAGCATGAATGGAATCAAGGACGACCATTTCTGGGGAGTATGCCGATGAGGTACAGTAACTCAGGCGACGACTGAAGCAACATCGAGAGTGATGAAGAATGAAACAGACCTACATAAGTGGTTCTTGTGTTCAATAAATGTATGTGTAGATGCAGTGTCCGCATTTTTCTATACATCGTTCGCAACGTCATCCGCGGATTTAAACGGCAGTCATATGTCCGACTCGCATAAGAGCAGCACCCTATGATCTTACAGAGATCATAGGGCACGACGTCGTGTTTCAGTGGCTGCCTGGCCATTGCGGTATCTCCGGCAACGACCTCGCTGACGAAGCTGCTAAGAAAGCACACGATGGAGCGACCCTTGTTTCTATACCTTTGTCGCGTACTGACGCAGCCCAACACTTAGGCAAGCTAGCGCACCGTATGACATTGGAGAAGTGACACACACCTGCTTTCACTCAACATCGATTGCATTCCCTCGATCCATCTCCGCAACTGCGGCTATTACCAGGGCTTCCGCGTAATGAGGAAACAATGCTGTGCCGCTTACGCTTGGGCGTCGCATTCACGAATGCATATACGTTTTTAATTGGAATGGCTGATAGCGCCGAGTGCAATGCCTGCGGTGTCGAAGAAACTATAGACCATCTACTGTGCTACTGCCCATCATTTGAAGATGAAAGACAAGATCTCTGCACAGCTCTCAACCAGTTAGATAGAAAACCGTTCACCTTGAACAAGATCTTGGGACCATGGCCTCGCATATCGCAGCTACAAAAGGCCACAAAAGCGCTGCTGCGATATTTGAAAGATACAGGATTGAGTCAGCGTCTGTGATCCGGACTGAGGGACTGAACGATATTCCCGGTGGACCTTCTATTCTTTCTTTAATCTTTCCGTCCCCGTTTCCCTTTCTCCAGTGTAGCGTAGCCAACCGGGCTCAGTTCTGGTTAACCTCCCTGCCTTTCAGTTATCATTTGCTCTCTCTCTCTCTCTCTCTCTCTCTCCCGGCGAAAGAAAACAAAGATGTGTGTTTTAGGCGAGTACATACGGTATTTTTTTTCCAGCCTCTAGTGCGCGCGTGCGCGCGTCTGCAGCGTTCCAAGCTCGTTCGCCGAAACGACGTCTCACCGCAACGGGAAAATCCCGGCGATATTTTTTCCCCTCTCTCTTCTCCCGAGATCCAACTGGTGGCCAAACGCGAGTGGTTCCAGGCTTCTTGTTTTCGCATGACTCGTATTCTCGCTTTGTGCGCTAGCTTGGCGGCTGCTTGTATACACGATACGAGGCTCCGGCGGTCTCATTCCGGGCGAGCGGCTGAAGTTCCAAGAAAGCTACACGCTTTAAAGGAAACGAAACGAACTTTAGGCTCTACGTGTACGAGAGAATGAATAAACGGCACCGCCAACCGTGTGAGTAGCCGCCTGCGTCATGTCGGGACAACGAAAACGCGCGGGATTCCGCGCAAGCGCATCAAGGAAAACATGCAGCTCGGTGCGTTCTGTCCTAAGCCCGGTAGGGATGATTTATAAGGTTGCAAAGGAGTTTATTGTTTGCGTGGCGTCGAGTTCTCATTTACTTTTTCTCCTTGTGGTCGTCATTGTACCGCTGGTGTAACCCTTGCAAATCTAGCAGGTGTTTCTGCGAAGAATTTAAGTATTTTTTTTTCTTTTTGAGAATCATGTGTGGCAGATGACACAATTGTAATTTTTGAGCGACATTGCTCGAACAAGCTGACGTTATTTGCACGAGAAGCCGAAATACCTAATCGATTAATTAACATAAAGAAATTCACCAAACTAGTTTTTTAATAGTTACCTTACGACACATATCGCAACTTCCAAAATTGTAGCCATGGAGATATCGCGAGGCGGATTCAATTGGAACCAATTCTCAGGATGACACCAGTTTCGAGATATTGTCGCGCGTATGCTCGTTTGTCATTTCTGGCGGCTGTCATTAACTGCCTCACAAAAGTCAAACGTTATCGCTAAGTGCAACACGCGCCTTTCAGTATCGGAAGTTCCTCGAGTGTTATCGCTGGTTCTATCCGTTGTCTATGTTGCCGCCTTGACTTGTGCAATCAGATTGAGTGCGCGGTGCGAATAATGGTGTGAATTCTAGAAGTTAACGCGAGCACAAGCGATTACACTGGAAGGTGCATTGAGACACTTATAAACAGCCGACGCGTCTGATTCGCAGATTAGATATCTACGATCGACGAGTGCGCTCGCCGCTATCATAATCCTGAGTATTAATCGTTTTCCTCGGCCCAAGCGGGCCCAATAAACTGTTTTGTGACTTGCGTTTTGCCGCTGTTGTTGTTTACCGTCACTATACAACGTCACATCTGGGGTAGGTGCTTTTGCGTTCACGTACCGGACGCCCCCCGTCAAGCACTGAACTATTGCGCTAGCCGCAGGCAACACAACCTGCCCTCGGAACGCGTCCTACCGGCTAGGAAGGTCACGGCGAAGTGCAGCGTCTATCGATGGCGGACCCAGCTTCGCCTGCAGTCTTCGTACTGAAACAGCGTAGGAAGCCACCTACTTTCCGTGGATCATCGTTTCACGGCACGGGAATCTGGCTTGAGCCTCACGAGAAAAGGTTTGCTAAGTTCAACAGCTGCAACTGCGAGGACAGGTTGCGCCACGCACACTTCTCATTGGATGATACCGCTAGGACGTGGTTTGGAAACCTAGAGTCCATCTTGACAAAGTGGGACCTGTTTCACAGCGCGTCACTGGACACCTTCACGAGCATCGTCGCAAGGAGGGGGCTTAAACTTTGCTGGAGGCTAGTGTGAAACTGCCTAACGAGAACAGCATGATCTTCACGGAGGAAATCACTCGCCTCTTTGCACGCGCCATCCCTGAAATGTCGGAAGAAATAAACGTTATGCGGAGAAGCGCGCACTCACTATCGAAGCAATCGGCGGCCTGGTCGGTCGGGAATCAGTGAAGCTCGCCGTTCGTTTCATTAAATCATTAGATCATTAAAAACCCTTTCTTCAAGTCTCGTGTTTTGCTTGCGGTAACTACACAAGTAATGGATTACCATCTGGACTGCACTCACACACTGCTAGAGATTCGAAGTGGTTTCGTCGGTTAGATTTACATTAATACAACAATCGATATTTCAGAAGGCCTGCGCAGTCTTTGCGCCAAACACTAAACAAGATGCTCAGCATATATTATTGGCTATACTCATTGCAGTGATTGTGCACTGCGGTTGCCAGCGAAAAATAAAATGCACGTGGAATTGAATCGATGAGAGCATGTGAGCCTCCGGGGCAGACGCACCTCTGTCCCATGTGTTCTGGTGTACCTGCGGGGCTCCGTCCTGGCCATCCCACTGTTCTTGCTAATGTACGTAAATGACATATCGGTGTAGAGATTACATAAATATTCAGACTATAGAGGCCACCGCGTCTCGCACCAAGTAATTAATAACGATTCAGGCCGATAAGCTCAACCTGAATCGGCCTGAATATATATATATATATATATATATATATATATATATATATATATATATATATATATATATATATATATATATATATATATATAGCAGGGCCAAGCTATCAGCTCAGGCCCACGGCATCCTGGACTAGGGACGCCGCCCACCTCGGACGATTTTACCGTCGGCTCATTTCAACTAATAAAGCTTATTCCTCCTCCTCCTCCTCCTCCTCTCTCTCTCTCTCTCTCTCTCTCTATATATATATATATATATATATATATATATATATATATATATATATATATATATATGTGTGTGTGTGTGTGTGTGTGTGTGTGTGTGTGTGTGTGTGTGTGTGTGTGTGTGTGTGTGTGTGTGTGTGTGTGTGTGTGTGTGTGTGTGTGTGAAATTGTTTATTGGCCATCCTGCACATTTCCAGATTTAACTACATTTACATTTACAGGTGCTATACATAAATAGCTACCCTTCAACAGCTTGGCGTGTCTACAAGCCCCGTTTCTACAGGGAGGCAGCATAACATATGCGCACATACATATACACACATATACATACATATACATACATATACATAGTTTTCTCACTCGCACTTTGCTTCATGTCAAGAAACAAATGCAGTGACACGCTACCAGATATTACACCGAAACCGTATACATCAGTTTCAGTTCCTTGGATGATGTCGTAAAAAGATCAAATCAGGCCGAATTATAGTAATTTAACAGTGTTGGTATTATGTATTTAAGGCATTGTTTCCCATAGTTTGAACGTGGTGTTGGTGCTAACCAATCCGCAAAGCGTCCTGTAACGTAATTTGCAGCTTTTCTCTCAAGTTGGGCTAGAATACGCAGGTTGCTGATATTTCGATGGATTTCCGGTTTATATACATGACTCAGATGATATCTGTAGAACTTGTGAGCTGGGATCACACCAGAATTATTAAAGAAGGTTGTTGTCGATGCTATGCAGGAAGCGTTATATGCGTGGCGGAGATACTTCTTTTGTAACAGGTGAATATGTTCTAGATTGGTGGATGTTGTGTTACCCTATACTAATTGGCAGTAGTTTAAATGTGATTGGAAAAGTGAATTGTACAGCAAGAGTTTAATACGTGTGGGAAGAATGCACCTCATACGGCGTACGTACTACGCCAGTTATTCTACTTATTTTGCCTAGAATGCATTTGACGTGATTGTCCCATGACATATGTTCGCTGAAACGATGACACGCTAACATTTGAAAGTCTCGACTATTTCAATACGCCTTGAGTTTAATACAATGTCTTGATGGAGAGGTATTTGCTTGTTTTTCGGTCTGAATATAACTGCTTTTGTTTTGTTTGCATTCATCTTCAGTAAATTCGCTCTCGACCAGTCATCTAATGATTTCATTGCATCGTTACATTGTTCTATAAGAACATGAATATTATTACCAGTGAAAAAAATACTCGTGTCGTCCGCATAGATCATAAAACTTGCCTGAGAGTTAATATTGACGATATCGTTCAGGTAGATATTAAAAAGCATAAAGGCCGTAAAATACTTCCCTGTGGCACTCCACAATGGACAGCTCTAGCCTCAGAAGTAAAGGTGTCGTTTTTCACAATTTGTGTTCTTCTATATAAGTAGGATTTGACAAGAGATAATGCCTGTCCTCGTATTCCATAATAGTTTAATTTCTCCAATAAAATGTTATGATCAACTAAATCAAAGGCCTTAGAAAAGTCTACGAAAAAACCAACAACTACAGCTTTGTTTTCAAACTCTGTTAATATATATTCTTTCTGCTCTACTAATGCTAACTCGAGAGATTTTTTTCTTACAAAAACCAAATTGGTGTGGTGTTAACAGGTTATTTTTTTCAATAAAGTTTGTCATCCTCAAATGCAAATTTTTTTCAAACACCTTTGAAAAGATTGGTAAAATAGATACCGGCCTGTAATTTCCCAAGCCATTACGATCTCCTTTTTCATATAGAACGGTAACTTTCTCAGACTGCATTCTCACTGGAAAAATTGCCGATTCCACACATATGTTAAAGATATGGGTGGGTATTCGGGGCAATAATTTCATCTACATGTTTAATTGGACACGCTTGAAAGCCGTCAATGTCACAACTACTGCTTTTGTTTAAGGTTTTTATAACTGACACAACTTCATCCGGTGTGACGGGCTGTTGGTATATTGTGTTCTCATTGTTAGCGCAAATATATTTACTAGCATGACAGGTCGCAGCGTGAGTACTAGCCATATCTGTGAAAAAAATTATTGAATGCATCAGCTAGTTTAATACCTGATAATTCTTTGCCATTATTTTGTAACTGCGATAAAGGCTTGTAGCAATCACTGCGATTCAAAAGTCGGTTCAACCTCGACCATAGTATATATAGACTGCGTTTCCGGTTTTCGATGTCCGGGAAAGATGAGTAGTATGCTGTGTGTGCATGTGGCAACTTCTTAGTTAACTTGTTTCGATACTTTTTAAATATGGCAAGGTCATCTGTTGATCGCGTGTGGAGGGAATGTTGGTATAGCTTGTCCCTCATTTTCGTATATATGACCATCCCCTCACTGAGGGGATGGAAGCAAAATACTTCGGCATTACGTTCTCCGCAGGTTTAATGTAGATTGGTCATGTTAAGTGCATAACCTTAAAAAAAAAAGGTAGAGCGAAGTTTATTAGAAGGAAATTCAAGCACGTACCGCGAGATGTTGAAAAAATAAGGATAACGTTACATTTAACCAACGTGAGACCAATTTTAGAATAGGGTTGTATAGGATGGGATCCAGGCACGGCAAACTCTCCAGAATACTTTGACGGCAATTCAAAACCGTGCTGCCTGATATTTGTCGGAATGCTGGAAAGATCCCAAGCAGCGTCACTGATGTAAAACGCCATCTGACCCACCTGAGCTTTTTCTCCCGCCGCGCATTCTTTCTCCTCACTTTATTTTTTTTTTACGTGACATACTCTTTGATCACACGGCATTGAAAAAAAAGACACATATCGTCAGCCGATTGCTTATGTACTTTAGCGCCATGATTACCTTCTGAAGATAAAAGTAAATCAATGTCTAGGCATTTTCACCAAGAGAGAGAGAGAGAAATAACTTTTATTTATATAGCCGGCAGATTCGTGGGGGGGCCAACCCCGCCTAGATGGCGGCCAGAAGCCCTTGAGCTCTAGCGGCATCCTCGGCCTGCTGGACAGCCAAAAGTTGGTCTTCGGGGGCCGAGCTGAGCAACACGGTCTCCCACTGCTTCTTATCCTGAATTTTTTGGCCCTGTCGGGGCGCCCGAGGGCAGGCCCAGATAATGTGATCCAGGTCCGCCCTTTCTTGACAAAGTTTACAATTGGCCGAATATTGGTCTGGGTAATAATGATTGTAAGTCACCGGATTCGGATATGTATTTGTTTGAAGGAGGCGCCATGCCACCGCCTGCTGCTTATTAAGTGATGGGTGTGCGGGAGGAAAACGCACCCTCCCCAATCTGTAATGATTAGTGATCTCCCTATAGCCAACCATCCGGTCCCCTGTCAGCCCCAACCGCGGCGCCCCGGTGGCTCGGTTTGTGAGTCCTCGAGCCACGGTGTCGGCCGCCTCATTGCCGGGGAGAGAGGAGTGCGCAGGCGCCCAGATGATATGGACAACCCGCTCACCGCGAAAGTTTTCCAGGATACGTTGTGATTCCGGCGAGATGCGTCCCTTTGCGTAATTTAAAATGGCGGTTTTAGAATCACTGACTATTATCGTGGCCAGTGTGGAAGCCATTGCGAGAGCAATGGCCGATTCCTCAGCCACCTCGGCTCTGTTAGTTTTAATAGATCCGCTGACCTTAAACTCACCTTCCGAGTTCACTGCAACGATACACATATTCTGAGTAGTCGTGTACTCTGCCGCGTCGACGTACACCACGTCCTGAGAGCGTTGGAATCTCCTCTGTATAGCCCTTGCCCTTTCCTCCCGCCTTTCCCTGTGGTGTTCGGGATGCATGTTTTTGGGTAGCGGTGGGATAATAAGCTGCTTCCTTATGTCGTGGTGAATGTCTACTTTAGTGCCATACTGTGATGCGTATGTTACTCTAAGCTTGTTAAGTATGTGTCTGCCAGTAGGTGTTTGTGAGAGTCTTTCATATTGCGCTATCGTATGGGCTTCTATGAGTTCTTCGAGCGTGTTGTGGACACCTAAGGCTAGGAGCCTGTCATTTGATGTGTTTATCGGCAAACCTATGGCTTGTTTGAATGATCGTCTAATGATGCCGTCGATTTTTGTCTTTTCTGCTATTTGGAGATTTAGGTAAGGGGTTACATATACTATGCGGCTGATGACAAAAGCCTGGACTAGTCGTACCAGATTGTTCTCTTTCATCCCATAATGGCGATTAGCTATTCTCTTAATTAGTCTCATTGTTTGTTGTGCGCTGTTTTCTAGTATTCTGATTGTTTCCCCGTTGTGACCGTTAGCTGATACGTGGAGTCCGAGGACTCTAATGCTGTCGACAATAGGTATTTGGTTGCCATTTAGAAAAAGCGTGATGTTTGGTTTATCCGTAGAACTCTTACGGCCCCTCCGTGTCGGTCGGTATAGAAGTAATTCTGATTTTTGCGGCGAGCATCTCAATCCTTTATCCACAACATATTTCTCAACTGTATGTACGGCTGTTTGGAGGATTTCCTCAATCTGCCCATCACTTCCACCTGTTACCCAAAGGGTGATATCATCGGCGTACAGGCTATGCTGTAATCCTTCTATATTTTCTAATTTTGCTGGCAGGCCAATCATAGCTACATTGAAAAGAAAGGGAGATAAGACTGATCCTTGTGGTGTGCCCCGGCTTCCGAGTTTTATCTCTTTGGATTTCACTTCACCGATTGTGATTTGCGCAACACGGTCAGAGAGGAAGTCTTTAACATACGCGTGGGTTCGTTGGCCCACTCCTAGGCCTTGCAAGTTTTCTAAAATAGCCCTGTGGGTGATATTATCAAAGGCCTTCGTAAGATCAAGACCAAGGATAGCTTTTGTATCTAGTGTTTGAGGTCCCGCGTCTATTATTTGGTGTTTGATTTGCAACATAATGTCTTGTGTAGACAGTTTTGGTCTAAATCCAATCATGGTGTGCGGGAAAAGGCCGTTATCTTCCATGTAATTAGTTAGACGTGTGAGGATGACGTGCTCCATGAGCTTGCCAGCACACGACGTTAACGATATAGGCCTGAGATTCTCAAGTTGAAGTTTCTTTCCCGGCTTTGGAATCATTATAACCCGGGCGGTTTTCCATTGACGTGGAATATTACCCTGTTCCCAGCAGGTATTAATATACTTGGTGAGGGCCGAGATAGATTCATCATCGAGATTTCTCAGGATCTTGTTGGTGATTCCATCCGGGCCTGGCGTGGATTTCGTGTTGAGCCTGATGAGTTCCGCTCGAACTTCAGCCTCGGTTATGGGGCTGTCAAGATACGGGTTTTCCTTACCAGTATACGGATGTTGTTGTTCTTTGGTTGTATTTCCTACGTATAGACTTTGTAGTTCCTGTAAAAGTTCTTCTTCCGTGCCTTTGTATCTGTGAATTATTTTGTACAGGCAGTGTCGTTGTGTGGACTTGCTGTTTTCCGGGTCTAAAAGATAACGCAGAAGATTCCAGGTTTTAGGTAGCCCTATCTGTCTCTCCATGGCGTTGCACGTGGCCTCCCAATTTTGACGGCTTAATCTATTCGCATAGTCCTCTATTTCCTTATTGAGCATGGTGATTTTCCTTCTCAGGTTTCTATTAAGTTTTTGCTGCTTCCAGCGTTTCTGCATACTGCTTTTTGCCTCCCACATATGTAGGAGTTTGCTGTCCGCCTCCTCTATCCCTGCTTTTTCCGGAATAGTCTTAGTGGCTCGTATCACACTTTGATGAAGTTTTTTAGTCCAAATATCGATGTCATGTATGACTTCATCAGCTTCCTCCTTCCGGATTTTGCGGAAGGAGTCCCATTCGACAATTGTTATTTTTCTGCCTTTCTTTCGTGATGGGCCTGCGTGTACAGTTGTTGCTACAATGAAGTGATCACTACCCAGATTTTCTTGCGTGTTTATCCATTTTGCATCAGGTGTGTTCTTTGTAAAAGTTAGGTCTGGTGTGGTGTCATTGCTGACACTGTTACCCATTCTAGTGGGCGCCTGTGGATCCGTTATGAGAGTGAGACCCTCCTGCTGAGCGTCTAGCCATAGATTACGACCCTTGACGCTCTCCAAACGGTATCCCCAAGCCACGTGGGGTGCATTAAAGTCCCCTACAATTACCATTGCATTTCTTTCTGCTAAATTTAAAGATTTACGAAAAAGTGGGCCGAATCTCATCTTGTGTCGAGGGCTACTGTATACATTTAAGATGAAAAGGCTTCCTTCTCCCTTGCGCATGGGAATGATTTCAAGCAGGACGTGGTCTACACCGGTCACGCCAGTGGTGTGTTCTATGACCGTAAGGTTTCTATGTACGATAGTTGTAACAGACGCCTTCTCGTCGGAAGCACCGTATGCTTTGTAACCGGATAATTTAGCCAGTCCCCCCGTTTCTTGCAGGGCGATGACGTCTGGGGCCTCCTTGCTACTTAGGAACTGCTGCAGGTGTCCCCGTTTCCGGCGATACCCGCGACAGTTCCATTGCCATATTATGTATTTATTACGCGGAGCCATGTTTAATTGTTTGATTCTCCCCGGTGACTTTACTGGTTTCTGTCACTACGGGTCGATGATATGGTTTGGTGGTCGCTTTTACCGGTCCCACTCCCGCAGGCCTCAAGTCCTTTTGCGCGTTTTCAACAACTGTTAATCGGGTTTCAATGCCTTCTATTCTATCTATCTATTCTATCTGCGCCCCCTCGATGCCATAGAAGTTGCCTCTGCTACCTACGGTTTCCTGATGCTCTTAGGCATCATTTACAAACCTGGCCAGATCCAATCTTAGTTTGTCGTCTGTCTCTCTCTCGCTGTTTGTTTTGTTTTTGCTGACGTCAGCTTTGCTGCAGTCAGCTTAGTTGGCTTACTCTGTCGCTGATCGCATTGCTACAATTAAAATTATGGGCTTTTGCGTGCCGAAACCACGATTTGATTATGAGGCACGCCTCAGTGGGGGGACTCCGGAATAATCTGGACCACCTTGGGTTTTTTAACGTGCGCCTAATTCTAAGTACACAGGTGTTTACGCATTTCGTCCCCCATCAATATGCGGCCACCGTGGCCGGGATTCCATCCCGCGACCTCGCGCTTAGCAGCTCAACACCTCAGCCACTAGGCAACCGCGGCGGGTGGCATTGCTGCAATCATTGCTCCCAGCCACTGCGAGCGTTATTACCCGATGCTGCCATGCGAAGCTGGTGCTGGTGTCGCTGCAATTGTTGTTAATTGCAATCGTTGTTAATCATTGTTCTAATGGGCTTGCGTCAGTGTTTTTTTTTTAGTTACGTTCTTGTGTTTTTGATTTGGGGCGGGAACCTGGGTTTATTGGCTATTACGTACATGTATACTTGTCACGTGATGTACGTTACATTATTGTGTCGTTCTTTTCATTTCTTTTTTTCTTCTTTGTTCTTTTGTGTATGCGTGCATAACCGCTGTACCTCCCAATAGTTTGTTTGGCCCTACCGTATTACCCACATTGTGATGTGTAGATATATAAATAAATAAATAAATAAATAAATAAATAAATAAATAAATAAATAAATAATACTGAAGTAAGACACCATGCGCTGACACCCATGGCGGTGGTCGACGACACTATACAGAACGAATATGTCACACGCCAACCGTGAACGCAGTCTACAAGGGGCCTCCAGACACTCGAAACAGCCCGCTTTACTTAACATTAGTTCTGAAAGCACGACAGCGGTGACAGCATTAAAGAAATAAAGTAGAAGTGCAAAAAAAGGCATACGCCCGCCGAATTCTGAGAGAAGGGGTAATCTCCACGGAGCAAAGCGAAACAAGGAAACCTTTCAGTATATATCTTCTAACGTTCATACACCCCACGCCACCTTCCGGTAATGTTTCGCTAAAAACGGTTTCCGACAGAGCGGGCTCGGTCAGACGCGTCCATCAGTCATTTCTGGATCCCCAAATACAGTGCAGCCGTGCCAGATTAGAAGCACGTCGCCGAGAAAGATTTTTCTTCGGAACCATTTCGGTAAAACAAGTACCGAGCGACTATATATCTCAACTCCTTATTACAGTACACTGCAGAACCCATTGACAGAAGACCGCACCGCCAGCTTCGAAACACTATACTTTTAGTTATTTTTCACAATATTCTTCCATCATTCTCGGAGGAAAACGGAACTCTCGATAGCTTGCCTTGTCACGACTGGTCAGACAAAGCAAGCAGACCAGCCAAGGCAGCAGCCCAACCTCGATGTTATTCCGGAGGTTGAAAATAAGATAACATAAAGAAAGGTTAGTGAAGGGGGGGTTCCTTAAAACCACGTAAGTGTTTTTTTTTCTACAGAGGACAAAAAAGAAACAGAACAATATAACCGCGAAACTAAAAATACTAGAGTTCCATTCATGAATTTTATACAATCATGCTGCACTCCGTTCTCGCGTGCTAATAAAAAGTCACCCGTACTAAAAAGACCCCGTACTTGCGTGCTAATAAAAAGTCACCTACCTGAAACACCATCGTTTGATACTGACGCGCTGATTTGTTTTTACCCTCGATGTTTTTCAATCGCCCCCGCAGGGCAGATACAGGACAGCCTGAGAATTTCCATGTGAAGACCGCAATGCTTAAGCCGGTAGACCGAGGGTTGTCCACGTCCCACAACCGCAGGGAATGGTTCCGGATAGACCCCTTAAGCCGACTTGAAGTCTTTCACGCTCTCCGAAAAAATTTTAATAATCCGGCTTAATTAATTCATTTATTCTCGTCCCATGAATGTGGCGTCTCTGTAGCCGCGAATCAAACCTGCGACCTCACGCTAAACCGCGGTACGCCAAACTCACTCAGTTGCTGTGATTGCGTGACTGCATTCGCAGCTCGCTTCGACCTTGGCTCCGGTACATGAGCTGCGCGGAAAGCTAAACAGAAGAGGCTACAGTGCGCACTCGAGCACTAGCAATATCCGATTCAACGGCCGTAGTCCTACGTCACTCCATCTATCCTTACTGAAAAAAGAAAAAGAAGAAAAAGGAACTGTATCAAATAACGTCGTATGTAATACGGGGAAAAAAACGAGCTTTTTATATTAAGAATCCTATTTGTTGCATATCAGATTATTGAAAACCAGAGTTCTGGGGCATATTGTTTTTTTTTTTTCAATAGGACTCCTGCATTTACCGCCATCATCGCCGCAAGGCAAGGCACTCAACCGCTGAGAGAACAAAACGCCCCGTAAAGCAACCAATATATATATATATACAGCCCCTCCTGCGGTGTCAGTCTGAAACG
Organism: Dermacentor variabilis; assembly: GCF_050947875.1. NCBI lineage: Eukaryota > Metazoa > Arthropoda > Arachnida > Ixodida > Ixodidae > Dermacentor > Dermacentor variabilis. The sequence continues at coordinate 138,485,829 of NC_134573.1, forward strand.
CCCATCACATTCACTGATCCCATGACAGCGTCTAGACAACGCCTAAGAGGAGATTTGCCAGCCTGCGTAGCTTCAGACACCTCCCGGTCCACGTGTACGCGAGCTGGCCGAAAACGTCTGGGTGCCAGGACACGCGGGAGACGTGCGGAATGAAGGGAGCTAACGAGCTCGCCTCAGTAGTTGTTAATACAGGTTCCAGGACATATGTCCCCCCCTACCAGTACTATACGACGAGCCAGACCGCCCAACCTAAATCCGTATCCGATCGGGACGGCGCGGTGCGCTTCAACTTCGTCCAAATCAAACACGAACGCGAGCCGAGCTCGCGTAAGGCCCGCGCGCAAACAAACACGCTCCCTCAACCCGGTGCGCATTAACATACTTCATGGTATAGTCAGAGGAGTACGGATAAGGCTTATACGCTTCAAATTATGACGTCCTGGGCAGCTGAAGAGCCGGCTGTAAGGTTAACCTCTACTGCTGTCCACCTTTGAATGGGCTGACTGGAAAAAAAAAATAAGAAGCTCCGAATTCTAATGGAGCCCGCAATTAGAACCGCAGCACATCGATTATTAAAAAAGGAACAATTCGTCGACAAACGTATTTTAGTTGAGAGAGACAGGGGGAGGGAGGGAGAGGGGGGAGGGAGAGGCATAGGGAGAAGGGAAGGGAAGAAGGAAAGGCAGGGAGGTTAACCAAACTGAGTCCAGTTTGCAACCCTACACGTGGGAAGGGGAATTGGGAGTGAAAGAGAGAGAGGGGGAGGGAGGGAGATAGAGAGAAGGGAAGAAGGAAAGGCAGGGAGGTTAACCAGACTGAGTCCAGTTTGCAACCCTACACGTGGGAAGGGGAATTGGGAGTGAAAGAGAGAGAGGGGGAGGGAGGGAGATAGAGAGAAGGGAAGAAGGAAAGGCAGGGAGGTTAACCAAACTGAGTCCAGTTTGCAACCCTACACGTGGGAAGGGGAATTGGGAGTGAAAGAGAGAGAGGGGGAGGGAGGGAGATAGAGAGAAGGGAAGAAGGAAAGGCAGGGAGGTTAACCAGACTGAGCCCAGTTTGCTACCCTACACGTGGAGAAAGGTAATGGAGAGAGAGAGGACAGGAGTCAATACGGCACTTTCACATGCACTAAGCTTACACAGGTATATGTTTTAGTAAAGACACACGCAGAGCTTAGGGCACTGCCGTCACCTTAACACGAGCCTCGAAGCTCCGGTTGTTGTTGGAAGAGATATAGGACTGTTTATTTCTTACCCGTAATACACGCAGAATAATTGTCCTTCGTATTCGATATACCTTTGGTCCATCTGGACGTCAATCCCTTCGAAAAAAAAAAAGAAAGAGCAGCACTGCGCCGCCTCGGATCTTTTCTTCCTATTTTCTGTCCACGTTCTCGGTGCGTTCTACCTGCCCGTCCTGAGTTGAGCGCATGTTCTATGACCACAATGATTTACTGGGCTGCTTCGACAACAGAGAAGCGTGCCGTGTATGGACAGACATAACGTGACAGCGAATCGTGTGGATTCTATTTCTATATAGCGAAGGAAACATTACCACGATATTAAAATGACCGCGACACCTTTACAGAAACCACATAATAATAATAATAATAATAATAATAATAATAATAATAATAATAATAATAATAATAATAATAATAATAATAATAATAATAATAATAATTGGAAGAAGAAGAATAACAGCGACAACGACAACAAGGATGAGTTGCACTGTGTGACGGAGATCCGTTCTAGTAATCTCCACTTAGTTCAGTCCTGCGTTACCAAACTCTATCCGGTCTACAAATTTCTTTGTCTAGTCTCTCTATCTAACACTCTGCCGCCCTCGATATTTACAGTACGTTGCGATGTCGTTTATTAGCAAGCAACTTTAGAAGTAAAGACACATGCCCGTGTGCAGTATTGCATTGACATCGTTAATGAGTTCGTTTAATTTGTCGTATCTGCTTAGGACTTCTCTTCCAACCGATAGCATAGCGGTTGCGCTGAGGTTGACTCCCCCCTCCCCTCCCCCCTTTCATTTCTTTATTATATGGCACTTAGGAGATGTCACCCTTAATTGGCACCGGCTACTCCTTTTTACACAAATATATTTTTTTAAAGAAGGAATTAACTTAAACGCATTAAAACTAAAAGCCAACTCCAAATCATAATAACACTAAGTCTAGTCACACAAGCACACTAAGCACACAACCTTCGCGAAATGCGAAGGTTGTGGGTTCGGTTCTCACCTGCGGCAAGTTGTTTTTTCACCCACTTTAATTTCCATTATTTATCGTTTCCTTATCTCATTTATTAAGTACAAGTAATTTCCCATATGTAGTCCTTGGTGTCAGTGTTTGTTGGCTTTTTATAATATGACTAATAAAAATCGGGCCCCTCGGTTAACCCCCTTTCTTCTCGTTTATTATACACTACGAGGGTCTCAAATCCGGCAACATTGATGCCTTCAGGTAGCATATGTGGGTTTATTGACCAGTTGCCTTCACCCACAAAAGATCACGTTCTCGTGACGCCTGCGGCAAAAAGGACGTTCCACGTCCGCCGCAAAGGTCTGAGTGGTGGCGCTGGCTAACACTCCCACAGTTCCACTAGGACACATAAATACCCAAGAGAGTGGATGGGAGAACAGCGCCGTGGTAGCTCAATTGGTAGAGCATCGCACGCGAAATGCGAAGGTTGTGAATTCGGTTCCCACCTGGTGACAAGTTGTTTTTTCACCCACTTTAATTTCCATTAATTTATCGTTTCTTTATTTCCGTTATTAAGCACAAGTAATCTCCCCTATGTTGTCCTTGGTGTCAGTGTTTGTTGGCTTCTTATAATATGACTAATAAAAATCAGGCCCCTCGGTTAACCCCCTTTCTTCTCGTTTAAGCACACTAATGCCACACTAAAACTAAAAGTCAACTCAGAAACACAGCAACACAAAGTCCAGTCACATAGGTGCACTAAAGTAAACACAAAGACCGGTCACATAACTACATTAAAACCAGGGCATATAAGAAAGCACGGATTAAATTCAAGTGAAGGTACATGAATCCCGGCATTGAATTGGCCAGTCTCGCCGATATATAGAACCCTGCCGCCTTTACATCTTGTTTCGCCACTTTGCAACGTAGCTGTGTAAAGGAGTCAACTAACAACGTACGTACGACTGCCGCAGCATAATTATAGTTGGCTTTCTTTCTTTGGTGAGAAGCTTGGAGGTTGCGAAGTAACAAAAAGAAAGCCAGAAAAATAATAAGAAGAAGAAGATTAAACAAAACGTCCCTTTATGCTTGAAGCGCGCCACACAGAAAAAAATAACAGAAGAGATGTCAGCACAGTCGTGTAAACGTGATGCGTAAGTAAAGCGCTACCACGAGGATGTATAGTTGCGTACTTTAAGTGGCACTTAATGTCTAGCTTACTTAAATTTTCTCGTTGTGTTACTGTTCTCCAGTGTTTGTGTCGCGTCAGCACAACGCAATGACGGTCTTGTTGGCATGTGTTCGTAATAAAGCTTAGTGCACACAGGACGACGCAAGAAAGAAACAAGAAAAGGCTCTCCTGTTGCTTCTTTGCATATTCCGCTGAAGCAGGATTCAAAACACTTTAGAATTCGCCGAAATATATATTGTGAACTCGTTAAAACTTATAGTCTGGAGTGTCGTCGAGACAAAAGACGAACTATAGACGACAGACATTCGTAATGTCTGCAAAACGTTCAACATCCGCTAAAATTTCAATGTCTAGAGCTCGAAAAATGGCGTGCAATATTCGCTCAACTCTGATATCCTCTTCTGCCGCATTTTTGCCGCTAAACAAGCCGAAAATGAGCCAGATGTAGCTGAAACTCCCCGAATATGGTAACATTGCTACATACCCACGTGCTACCAAGTGCTGGTTGCCGACATGTTTTGCTGATCAAAGCAATGAGTTGTAGCTGTGCCGGATGAAAAATGCACCGAATAACACTTACGATAAAAAAAAGTACAAGCCGTTATATGTTCAGAGTTCCTGTAGGCACCACGCCGAGCTCTGGACAGCGCATTTACGTGCTCAAAATTCAAATTGTTTAACGAGAACTATAAACACTCAAAATTATTGCCTGTGATTTGGGAGAAGCCGCTACACAACACACGATGTGTGCAGTGTCTTTTGAATAAGCTGCGATGAGTTTGAATTAGCGATGATAATTTTCCCGCCTTAATGTCTCAGTGGTTCCTGCGTTCCGCAGCTGAGCGCAAGGTAGCGGGTTCGCGTCCCGGTCGCGGGGGCCGCATGCACTCTGGCGGAGCTGCGGGAGAATGCAAAAAATATATATATATATATATTTTCACTGGCATTTGGACGTACCTTAACAGCCACAAGTGGTCAAAGTTAATTCGAGGTTCTCGCCTAAGGCTTCTACATCGTAGGCTTTTTGTTGCCCAGCGACGTCAAATCTCTTGAATCAAACGAGCCTCGATGGTTTCCAGCGACGTAAACCTGTCAAAAATTATGTGACATTCAATTGTAATTCAACAAATATTCTACCCAATGCAAAAAAAAAAAGAAACAGAAATGAAACACAGAAGTTCCCCTAAGAATGTTCGTAAGCGATGGCGGTAACCTAAACTTAACTGACCATTTATTCTCTCCGGATGGCGCACCGCATTGCACTTAGGCGGTCAAGTCGAACGCCGTTGTGGCCATCATTCTAAGGTCAAAGGTCAACAACAATTGTTTTCTTAGTGGACGCGCAGCGCCGACTGTCGGTCAAAAGGAACACCAGGTGAGAAGCGTGGGCGTTGTTCTTAGCAGGTGGCGACACCACTCTTGAAGTGTCTGCCCATGGTCTGCCTGCGCTGTAGCCTTTTCAAAATGTATTGCGAACATAGGCTTCTTGTGGCTGCGCTTGCTTTTATACAGGCCTGTAATTTCGGCTATACAAGGTCTATGAACTACTACCTTTATTAAGTCTATTTCCTCATGTTCATTTGTGGCCTGGGGGCAACATGGGTGTGAGTTGGGATGCAAAATTGCCGGAAATTTCGAGCGGGAGGAAAATTACCGGCTTTCTTCCTTTCTATTTTCGGGAAATTTCTCGGATATTGAGAAAAACTGAAACTAGATTAACATAGGTTATAATTATTTCCAGCAATTAAAAATATTTATTCTTATATACATGCCATAATTACGCAGAGAAGGAAAAGTCAATGCAAATGAACGCCCTGTTCTCTTCTACGAAAGATTGCCAATCTGATAACCGAGAAAAAAGGTCATTCAGTGTCCGAGTGACTCTCGCTGGACAAACAGGATTCATAATCCGTCGTGGCTGTCTCCACATTAAAATTTGATTGTACGTAGACGAGCTTTCGAACACGTTTACTTGTGAGTATGTCGTGAAGTTTGTCATGTAAATTTCCATTCAAAGACCAGTTTTGTTGCCGACTGGCAGATGGCGAAGGTATCTGCAGCAGCCTGCCAGCAAGTTCACGGTTCCTCGCGCTTTGCCGAGTCCCAGACGCCAGTCGTAGACCGAAACCCAGAGAGTTACGCTACGTTCACAAAACGAAACTAAAAGCATTCAATTGAAGACATGTGAAAAGTGGGCTGCTGTTTTCTTGCCGTCGTCGCCGCTTCTAAAATCGTATGCTGCACAGCAGCGAGTGGCAAGTTTAACTACACGTCTATTTCTCTCTGCTGAAAAAGAAAAGCAAAAAGAAATCGGCTTGTCCCCATTGTCACGTACCTAGTGTCACGTGCCCAGTATATGATGCAATAAACATTAGTATTTTCATACTATTATTAATGGCAGGACTAGAGAGCTTTGTTTTTGCTTGGTACGTGATGCGTCACAGCGGTCACAGCGATACGTGACATGGTAGGGCCTTTGCACGTGCGCATCGCATACCGCGAATTCAACAACCGCTGAGCAGACGACGCGGCGCGGATGAACTCATCTCGAAGGACATTCGGCCTTCCTATTGGCTATGGAGTCTTGCAGCATCCACAGTGTTGCAAACGACTTGTGAGGTGGAGAATAAGGATTCTAACCCCCCGCCTCCCCTTTCCATTTTTTTTTTTTTTTTGATCCTCACCATCACGGTTAACCAAGTCGGATGTAGCCACAGAAACATTCGCTGACATATTAAGGTCAGTTAAAAAAGAAACAGGAATGTTTAAATCGCATGTTAAGTAAGAGAGAAAGGAATCGCGAGCTTAAGTTTGGTCAGATGTTTGCTCTCAAATACTTAGTCCCGAAAACCTAAAAACATTCCAAGTTCTGCAGCAAGGTGCAGGCTTGTGGTAATATTTCCTTGCGCAAAACCTTCGACAATATATTTTGAAGGCTTTACCTCAAAGCATGGTCAATGTCCAGCTCGGGGTGAGGTCAGACCCTTTGTTTCCCTTCACTTCTAAACCAGCAATTTGCGTAGCAATTTGCATATAAGTTAAAATCATTACTTTTGAGTCGTATAGCATTTAAGCTAAGAAAGCTGCTAGAGCAAAAGGAGAAAAGAAAGAAAGAAAACGGCGGAGCATACTAAATTTCGGCGCTCATGAGAGTACATCGGGTATTGTAACATAACTGCGAGTCGGTCTAGTTGGAACAGATTCATTTTTAAAGCCCTCGTCCTTGTGTTGCTCCTCTTCTTTGTCCCTGTTTGTTTGCGCACAAAAAGCTTTTTACTTTTTAAAAAGGGGTATTGTGTGTGTGTGCTATTTTACCGACAGTTTCAGCTGCGGACACCAGGAAGGCTAGTCCCTAGTCAAACTTGTCGGGAAACTAATGTATTCACATAACCTTAGCTTGTTCAGCCGACCTCTTGTTTGTCCAGAGCACTTCTCACTTCTCCAAGCCGACTTCTCAGATTTTTCTTTAAAAGGAACTGTATCTCAGTCTGCGTGGTTGTTTGAAAAACGTCCGTGGACATCAGCGAAGATCTAGAGGCTGCCTCTAGATATTCTGCACACTTTAAAGAAAACATCTAGAGAGTTTCTATACGCAGTGTAAATAAGCTTTTTGTAGATGGCGCAGCCGACCATGCCGTAATCAACCCCGTGATCATGAACGGTGCAAGGTGGCGCTGGCCGCATCGGCTGCGAGCAAAGCAATCATATGCCGACGTTGAGACGCACGAAATACTTAATCTTCAATACCGAGCCGATCGAACTGCGCACACAGCAAGACGGCTTTCTGTGAGCCCGAGCGTATCGCTTTCTCCTGCTAAGCCAACTAACTTACGGCCACGGAGGCAAGTATAAGGACGCCGTGGCACCCGACCCTGCCGATATCGTCGGACTGCCGCTCCGTATGCGCTGAACGCCCCCGCAAGTCACGGACGGATCCTGACAACACGGAAGCTGTTGCAAAGTCGATCGAGCTTCTTGAGCTTGATACACATCTCTGGTCTCAACTGAGGCGAACTTCTTATTCGTATCGAACAGCACACAACTATGAGAGGGTCTTATATCTTGCCGCCGAAACGCGATACGAAAGTGCACGAAGGACGCGGCGGCAGCCGACGTGGCGTACCGTCGTCCACACATTTATTGAAGGAGAAGCGGCGAGCGGAGCGGGGCCTCCGGCGTCCAGTCCGGCTGAAACATAAAAAAAAAAATCGTGTGTTGTGTTTCATGCTCGCGACTCGAGCCACGCGAAACGCGCGGGTCTGATGACGCTGAAGCGTGACACGCGAGCTCGCGGTGATGAAAATGAGGCTCGAAAAAATTCGGGAAGAACTCATGTACGGTTACTATCCAAGCAAAGAAATAGCCGAAACGCATCGCGTATATGAGGCGTGCGCTGCACCCAGGCTACTATCTCGCGCTTTCCACTGGACACGTTGCGCCTTCTGGTGGCGCCGCCGCGAAGTCCAGGCATACCCTGTGTTACATACAGAGTTTCCCAAGTTGGCGTCAAAGAGGTTCACTGAAGGGAGGCACATACTCTGTGGCAAATAGCCAAATTGGCGCCAGAAAAAGGTTCATTGAAGAGTGGAACATACGCAGTGGTACATAACCGCGTGAATGGCCCGCATTTTAGACTGTGCTTTCGGGATCAGCCACATTGTAGAAGTGATAGATAGCTAAATAGCATGGAAAGAGAACTGTTCTGACAATGCCAAAAATGCCGTCCGCACTAACAGGCGTCATCCTTATACTAAAAAATATACTGACGCCCATTGTCACATTAACAGCACCGAGAGGCCCCGCAATAAACACTACAGCACAAAAGCAAGCGGTTGACAAGTTGGGAGTTCCTCCAGCTTCAAATCGCTGGAGGCAGATCGATTAGCCATCGCACGCTGTAAATTCTCCGCGGACCAGCTCGCATCGCTCGGAGATCAAGAAAACATTTTCGCCTCATATAAAATTACGAGCAGTTACGTTGTTATGGGAGAGCTCGATGTCTAAGCGAAGTGTTGTTTCAGCGGTACAGATGGCTCATAAATGCAGTCTCAGTTTATTAGCATATAATACCTGAGATGCGTGCGTGCTCGCATTTTCGAAATGCGGTATATATAGATGTCGCGCACACGTACATTTGCGGAGGCTCTAATGGCGGCGGTAAACCATTGCGGTGCCCCTTGCTTCCATTTAAAGAATCATGCAGATGACCAAGCTCTGATCCATTAAATACCCATTTTATACATATCTGGCAAGAGGCTTAAGCTATACAATACTTGCATTGTTTGCGGGTGCACGCGGGCTGCACGCAAACCGCTTAATGATAGGTCGTCCACTCAGCAAAATCTCAACGGCGCCCGTTTCTATGATCACGTCTCATATCTATCGAACTACTGCCTTAATTTGAGGCCTGAGGAGTGCTGTAGTCGACGCATCGATTCAAGTGCAACACGAGGGATTCTACGCCATCCCGTTTCTTATATATATATATATATATATATATATATATATATATATATATATATATATATATATATATACATATATACTTATTGCAGCGTGCCTTCTTTGCATAACCCTTACTCGAAAGCGTTACATATATCGGTGGAGAACGAAGCTAGCTTTTATGATTAGCCCGAACGATCCAGTCCACAGATGATTTTGGTACAGCCGTGCCCCCGGACGCCGAACCGAACACATTCGCATGGATCACCCCTTCGGGCCAGTCAGGCGCGGACAAGGACAGCTGATTAACGGCGTAGCAGCCGCGCCCTTTCATTTTCATTCTCGTCGTTACCCCGAAGGCGCTGACGGCCCCGTCACATGTGACACTCTCCAGAATCGCCCCCACGAACAAAAAATAGTAAAACAATAAATAAAAAGGAACAAGAAAGAACGTCGAAGTAACAGAAAACGTGACGATGCTGCGTAAGCAAGTTACACGTGCAAAGAGTGGCCGCGGATACCTGTCGAGCACGTTCCTTCGCTTACCTCACATCGTTATGAATAATGTGAGCGTTAACCCTGCGACGCGGCCTGCATATTCGATACGCAGAGTTATGTGAACGGAAAAACCATGTAAATGCTTTTTTCTATTTTCTCCTCTTCTTTCACAGTCATTATTTTTTCTTTTTTTGGCGAAACACGCACAGTGGCTACTGCCCGCTCTATTTATTTTCCCCTGCCTTTACGTTTACTACGATACGCCAGTGACATTCTACTTCGTGCCGTTCGAGAGTCACATATGTAACAGACAGACAGATTGATGATGACCTTTATATGTATACGCTGAAGGTGAACACTATAAGTCATCATAAAATGATGAACTGTTCGTTAAAAAGTATAATTTGTATTCGCCTTCCTTTACCTGAAAATACACAGCTACAGAGTGGGGAAACAAAATGAACAAGAAAAAAGAAAACACCCACGCACGAAGGCCAAGTTTCCCGCTTATGAATTTCTCGCTTGCACCGCGGCATTGATGATATCAAGTTGGAATCACGGGTCTCGATTCGCGTTCCTATATCTGGCAAGTTCCCAGATGTTCCCGCTGAAGTCGTTTCTTACTTTTGAATATAGTGTAAGCATTTCTTTTTCTTGGTCAACAATTAACTATGCAGCGCCGAGCAGACGCTGCGAGAATATCTGATGGCACTGGGAGTTGCTACGAGAACTTCAAGATGGCGCCACCATTACTCCTTCTTTTTAGAGCGCAGCTCTTTGGCGTCCGTTCCTGGGTTTCGCGTCGTCGTCGGCGTTGTCGTCGGCCTCGTAACCAGCTCCGCCCCCCTTTCATCCCCCCAGCGCTAGCAGCGACCGACTGATACCGCTGGATGCCGCTGACGCCGCTAGAGAGTCAAGATAACGTGACTGCATAGAACACCGTCGCCGCCATGCAGAAAGAGTATCAGTCAAAGGCATCAGTCAGTCGCTGCTATCTCTTCCCTCCTCCCTTTATCGTGTTGTCCGCTTGCTGCGCGCGCTTCTGCCCCCATCGTTTGCCGCTGTGTACACGCCGCCCCCCTCCGCTTCCGCTTACTGCTGGTTGCTCTCGACGGCGGCGATGAGCCTCCGCTTCGGCGGCGCGAACTGCAGGGTCTTCTCGGCGGCGGCGATGAGCTTCTGCTTCAGCCTCGCTTACTGCTGGTTGCTCTCGACGGCGGCAATGAGCCTCCGCTTCGGCGGCGCGAACGGCAGGGTCTTCTCGGCGGCGGCGCTTAGCCTCTGCTTCCCCCACGGCTGTGACAACCTCGCGAGGCACTTGTATAGATCTCGTCTTTGAGAATCAAGCATTGGTGTACCAAGTCGAACATATATCAGTCTATTTCTCCGACCACAAAGCTTCCTTCATGACTGTCAAGAACTGTTAGTGGAGTCTTTGTTAAAGGAATACGTGTGAAAAATAAAAAAAAATTCTGTGATAGCGCATACATGTGTTGCTCGATTTCTTTGCCTCAATCTATCCAAAAGGTGAAACAGCTTATTTGCTGCGCTCAAATTTCGCATTAGGAAGTAACGTAATCGTCGGTAATTTTTTTTTTCTTTTGTATGCGTGTGCGTGCGTGCGTCCTGAGATCGGCATATTTGCACTACCAGAAAAGCAACTTAATCTATTAGTCGAAGCCAAGTATATATATATATATATATATATATATATATATATATATATATATATATATATATATATATATATATATATATATATATATATATACCTGTTCCTTAAAGGAAGCGGGAGAGGTTAGCCTCACCACAAGTGTGACATATGCTAACCCAGATGAAAAACGGCTGAAAGATGTCGCGAAACAAACTTCATGAACACCCACCGACAACTCCCCAACTCTTATTCAAACTCACAATTATACAATACACAGTGAAAAAGTAAGTATCATTTATATAGCATCTGGATAGAAAGAGACAGGGTAAAAATAAATTAGTCACTTTTCGATGTGGAAGTCACTATAGTGAGGGGCCCCCTCACTAATATAATTAACGAATAATTAGGGGCTGTTGCATTGTTACCGTGCGCATTAGTGACATCGAACAGCCACTGACTACCGCAATTCTGCCAAGTCTGAGCACATGGTCAACGCACAAAGTTGGGCTAGTTGGTGTTGATGCATTTGCCGTGACGTAGTTACTGGCGCTAGCAAGACTAACGGGGAAAAATAAAAGGTGGGACGGGACAGAGCGCTAGACTTCAACTGACAAGCTTTATTCAGAAAAACACGCAAGAAACGACCGTATGTTCACATAAATGCGCAGACCGGCGAATAAACGAATGTGCCACGTAGGAGATAACCAAATGCTTAACGAAGCCGATAGGCGCCGACAGCAAGCCACTACAGAGCATTCGTCGTGTTCTGCTCGAGGTACAGCACTTCTTTGTCAGTGAGTGCCAGTGATGGAGCGCTTACACATTCATCAGCAGCTTCTGAAATGGAATACGCCTCAGATTTTTCACTATCTAACTGCCCTAACTCCCTATCTAATTGCCTCACACGGCTGGGCATCCCATGTAATGCTTCGGCAGATAACCGGCGGATGATTAGCGTTACAGATTGGCGCCAAGGGAAGATAAGCGCAGTCGAGGACGCCAGAAAATTAGGTGGGGTGATGAAATTAGGAAATTTGTAGGCGCAAGTTGGAATCAGCTGGCGCAAGAGAGGGGTAATTGGAGATTTCTGGTAGAGCAGCATCACCGAAGCAGTAGCTGATATTTTTCTACATAAATTCGATATAGAGAGACGGAGGGCTCTTGGGTGAATTCTGGAGACAATTTCCTGTCGGCACACTTAGCATGCTTTCCCAGGCTGCGAGATGGACTGACACGTACGGTGTACGTCACCAGACACAGGGCATACACAAAACACAAATACACGGCATGCAACAAACAAAGAGAGAGAGAGAGAGAGAGAGAGAGAGAGAATAGGATGGAACAAAAAGGGAAGTTAAACTTTATGGTTAAATTAAGCATTCTGGTTCACTACCCTGCACTGGGGGAAGGGGAAGGGGAAATGAAAGACGGAGAGAATAGCGGAGAGACAAAGCAAAGGCGCGAAAGAAAACTCATGTTCAAGTATCTCATTGAAAGCACTGACTCTCGGTAAGCTTAAATGTGCCTTCGTGGCGCGGGACGCTGAGGCAGCGCCAGCCCATAGGCCAAGTACGCGTCGTAGGTTTAAGGCATAATAGGCCATAATAGGCCCGCACCTGTTTAACCTTTTTCCTAGACGCTAGAGCTATACAATATCCGCGCAACCTTGAGCGATCGGAAAGCGCGTTTTCCACCCTGGGCCGGCGGAGAGGGGAGATTTCGTTCCGGTCGCGAAGCTCTCTACATCTCAGTAAGGTGCCTTGCGGTGGTCTCGTGCTGAAGATGCCCTTTCGGTGAGCGCATATTTCCCCCCTCATCTTTTAAGAGATTCAATACATACAAGCATTTGTCTCGCAAACCAGATTTATTTCAAGGGAATTTCCCACGTCTCAATAATTTCTCTCGTCGTATACGAGTGCTGATTGCCGTGTTATAGTTTGTTAACGAAGCTTCCCCTCAAGTCTAAATATCTTAAGGCAGTTTTCCTAGTCTATAAAGCCGCTCGAGTTCACGCTGCTCCTCTGGCGGCCATTTTTCAAAGAAATTATGCCTTCCAACCACTCAGAATGCCGGTGACAACTTCACGTTTGATCAATTCTGGATATTGTAAATAGTAAACAGCTACTTTTGCTTACATGATCGCCCATGACATTGAAATTGCTGATACAACGGAAAGCATTGCACCGGATGCACGTATATAGAACTGTGTATGTTGAGTGAGATAAGAGCTGCACTATAGGCATCGCAGGCAGTTTTAATTGGAGGCAAACTTGGCAAGTGCGCCTCGAATGATAAATTGTTTTATCTAAACCGAAACAGCGCGAATTGGTAGGCTGCATGAAAGAGAGACATTCTTATTGAATGACAGGAAGTTATTCGGCATATATCTGGCGATCACTCAGGAAATGGTTGTTGTGGAACGACGAGTCGGTTCTGATGCACTTCGCTATAAAAACGCGCGAGATAGTGTCGAGCAGCCTATATTGGCTTTTGTGTGTGTATATATATATCAATTCTAAATATTGTAAGGCAGTTTGTCGTGTGCGTATCATGGACACGCATGCTTATATCGCCTTCCGTTTCCCTACCACGGTTGCGCTTTAAAACCAACAGCGCGCGCATGCGATCCCATAGATGAGATGAATACATATATATAGAAAAGTATCAGTCATAGCTCTCGTAGTATAGCCTTCTGAGCCGTTTCCCTTTTCTTTTTCTTCTCTTTTTTTTTTCTTTGAAAGAAGTCCTATTAGGGTTATTATAATTACACGAAGGTATTTCGCCCTCGCCAGCAGCAGTACTTGAGATAGCTATTCCGGCGGCTAGCTTCCCACGCTATGCGTGCCGCCCCCGCACCTGTTTAACCTTTTTTCTAGACGCTAGAGCTATACAATATCCGCGCAACCTTGAGCGATCGGAAAGCGCGTTTTCCACCCTGGGCCGGCGGAGAGGGGAGATTTCGTTCCGGCCGCGAAGCTCTCTACATCTCAGTAAGGTGCCTCGCGGTGGTCTCGTGCTGAAGATGCCCTCTCGGTGAGCGCATATTTCCCCCCTCATCTTTTAAGAGATTCAATACATACAAGCATTTGTCTCGCAAACCAGATTTATTTCAAGGGAATTTCCCACGTCTCAATAATTTCTCTCGTCGTATACGAGTGCTGATTGCCGTGTTATAGTCTGTTAACGAAGCTTCCCCTCAAGTCTAAATATTTTAAGGCAGTTTTCCTAGTCTATAAAGCCGCTCGAGTTCACGCTGCTCCTCTGGCGCCCATTTTTCAAAGAAATTATGCCTTCCAACCACGCAGACAACATCAGTCCCTTTCCACATAAGTATGAGGCTCGGAGCAGGAGCTTTGGCGCATGAAAGTAACCGTTGGCTTGACGAACCAACCGACTGAGCTACCTTTCTGGGCAACATTGAAGGATCACGAGTTCAAATCACATGTTATGTTCCTTTTTTTTTAATGTATTTTCCTTCCTTTTATCACTGTACGGAAACCCTCCTAAAAAAAAAAATTATATATCCTCAATTATGTGTGGCCACACAAGTGCAGGTCATAAATACCAGGTTCTCAAGCCGAGTGCCATCCATGCGGTATAACCGAGCTCAGATTGGTCCACCTTGACTGATCAAATAGGGCACCACTGTAGGTTAAATGAGGCGTACAACTCCTGCGGGACCCGCCGTGGTTGCTCAGTGGTCATGGTGTTAGACTGCTGAGCACGAGGTCGCGGGATCGGACCCCGGTGTTGTAATCGCACCGCTGGCGCGAGTTGTTGGGAACTCGGCGCTGACGCCCGTTGTTGCACCTGGGTCGCAAGCCCCAAGGGTAGCGTTGGCCTGGCGGCCTGGGGTACAACTGGAAGCATCCGAAGGTCCCGGCAAAGCATGAGTCGACTGGTAACAACAAAACAACTTGTTTATTCTAACATCGCAAAGAGTTGGCGGTCAGGTTGACCGAAGTAGAGAGACGGGAGTGCACTTTACTCAACAGAAGAAATCGGAGCCCCTCTTTGGCGTCCGGGGGCAGCTGCTTTTATACTCTCGCAGTTGAGGGCAAGAAGGAACCCCTCTATAGAAGAGCACGTGACGGTGCCGCTCGGGCACAATGGGATAAGGTGGCGCAGCCGTCGTGCCGGCGCCGGTCGGGCACAATGGGGAGGAGAAGGTGGCTCACACGTCGTGTCGGCGCCTGTCAGACCCCCTCGCTTCACAGTTGTTGGGAGCTCCTCTCCCCGGCTGCCGCGCTTCGACAAGCGTGGGCACCAATATGCACATACACTCACACACGCACATGAAGACACGTGGCATCGGAACATGCCTGGACGCGCTTGGCGGGGAGGCCTAGCGGCGGCGCCGAACGGGCCAAAATGTCTGCCGCTTTGAACGAAGCCCCGGCGTCCGTTGCATCCGCGCCGGCTAAACCGCGCGTCGTAGGCGAAACGTAACAGACCGCCCCGCCGGGGGAAGGAGATCCCAATGGTCAGGGGACTGCATCCGCTGTCCGGAGGGATGTCGCTCGATGATGCTCATAACCGAAGTCGGGCGTCCCTCGACGTTTCTTGAGCGCAGCGCACAGAGAAGGCCTCGTTCTCTCGTTCAGGTTCGCACAGGACACTGCAAAGTGACTTCGGGAGAGTTCACACTTTTGTTCTCGTTCCCGGCCAGCGTTAGAACTACGCTGAAACTCAACCGCTCAGTCAGCAAGCACGGCACAACCCTCACTAAGCCCTGCCAGGCTCTTTCCCCTTTTATACCACTGCCTAGTTCCCTACAGTAGTCTAGCATCACTCAGAACGCGTCCACAAATTGGAAAATTGCACTAGAAAGCATGTCATCACTTTGAAACACTAAACAAAAGCAATATGTTAAAAATCCTGCCTCAGGAAGAAAAACATCAGTAACAAACAATTTTGAGGCTGATTCCTACATTAGGGGCTTCGACTCAAGCCATCGGCGTTGCCGTTGAGACTCCCCTTTTTGTAACGCACCTCAAAGGAATATTGTTGCAAAGCGAGGCTCCAGCGCAGGAGGCGGCCATTTTTGGGAGAGATGGTCTGCAGCCATTGGAGAGGGCAGTGATCCGTCTCAATGATAAACCTCGAGCCGGCTAGATAGCATGACAATTTCTGAACGGCCCACACGAGACACGCACACTCTTTCTCGGTGGCGCTGTACGCCTGCTCACGACTGGTCAGCTTACGACTAGCATACAGGACGGGGTGTTCTACTTCTCTATTTTGCCGTTGGCACAGTACAACGCCCATGCCTCGCTCACTAGCATCGCACTGAACTACGAACCCTTTGGTGTAGTCTGGCGATCGTAGCACAGGCTGGCTTGTTAGGGCGCTCTTTAGGGCGCTAAAAGCTCTTTCCTTTGTCTCGTCCCAGACGACTGTTTGCGGCTCTGTCTTTCTTAGAGCATCCGTCAGGGGAGCCGCGATATCAGAGTACCTGGGGATGTACCTCTGATAGTAGCCGGCGACACCTAAGAACGACCGAATATCGGTCTTCGTGCGCGGTTGCGGGAAGTCTCGCACAGCGGCCACCTTTATTTCAGAGGGGCGGCGACGACCCTGACCAATCACGTGACCGAGGTAGACAACCTCGGCCTGTGCTAACTGGCACTTAGGAGCCTTGACTGTCAAGCCCGCTTCGCGCAGGCGGGTTAGCACTGCCCGCAAGTGTGCCATATGCTCAGACCAGGATGCGGAGAATATCGCTACGTCGTCTAAATACGGTAAAGCGAATTCTTGCTGTCCCCGCAACACTTTATCCATGAGGCTTGAAAAGCAGTATGGCGCGTTCTTCAAACCAAAACTCAACACTTTAGGACGGAATGTTCCCATTGGTGAAATGAACGCCGCATACCTACTAGCCTCTTCTGTAAGTGGAACCTGCCAATAACCCCTGACAAGATCTAGGGTGGAAATAAACTGAGCGCTACTAACTTTCTCAAGGCGCTCCTCGATGTTAGGGATCGGATAAATTTGATCCTTAGTGATGGAATTAAGCCTGCGGTAGTCGACGCAAGGACGAGGTTCCTTGCCCGGTACCTCAACTAAAATCAAAGGGGAGGTATAATCACTCTCACCTGCCTCAATAACACCGAGCTGTAGCATTTTCTTTACCTCAGCCTCCATAATATCGCTCTGGCGGGGTGACACCCGATACGCCTTGGATCGTACTGGCTCTGGGGAGGTAAGTTCTATATCATGAGTAAGGACAGAAGTCCTACCAGGCCTCTCAGAGAACAGACCTTGAAACTCTTGTAAGAGCTGGTGTAGTTCGATTTTCTGCTCTGGCGACAGCGATGCTTTACTGATTAAGTCACTAATGACTTGATCGGTGTCTTCCCTGTTCGTCACTGAGCCTAGTCCCGGAAGCTCGACCGGAAGCTCTTCAGGAACGTTTACCATCATGCACACCACTGCTTCCCTTTGTCTATAAGGTTTGAGCAGATTACAGTGGTAAACTTGCTGTGCTTTCCGCTTTCCTGGCAGACTCACCACGTAGTTAACGTCCGACAGTTTCTGAACAATTCGTGCTGGGCCCTCCCACTGCACGTCTAGTTTGTTGTTTAGCGATGTGCGCAATATCATGACCTCATCGCCCACCTCAAAACGACGGGCCCTGGCGGTCCGATCATAATAAACCTTGGCCCTCTGCTGGGCCTTTGCCATTGCTTCACCTGACAACTCCTGTGCCCTTCTTAAGCGTTCGAGGAGCTTAAGTACGTACTCCACCACGACTGGGTCGTCGCCCCTGCCTTCCCACGATTCTCGAAGCATGCGAAGCGGAGATCGCAGCGAGCGACCGTACACCAGTTCAGCTGGCGAAAACCCCGTAGCTGCATGCGGCGCGGTCCGTAATGCAAACATCACCCCAGGCAGACACAGCTCCCAGTCAGTTCGACGTTCAAAACACAATGCTCTCAACACGCGCTTCATGACGGAGTGGAGCTTCTCAACGGAATTCGACTGTGGGTGGTACACTGAGCTGTGTAGTAGCTTTACCCCACACCTTTCGAGAAAAGTTGTCGTCAAAGCGCTAGTAAACACTGTGCCCTGATCTGATTGGATTTCCGCAGGAAAACCAACTCGCGCAAATATGGACAGTAGTGCATTGACTATCTCAACTGAGCTGAGTTCTTTAAGCGGCACTGCTTCAGGGAACTTTGTCGCTGGGCAGATCACAGTCAAAATGTGTCTGTACCCCGTGGCTGTTACCGGCAGAGGTCCCACTGTATCAATAACGAGCCGTCTAAAAGGCTCCGTAATGATAGGGACCAATCTCAACGGCGCCCTCGATTTGTCCCCTGGTTTGCCCACCCGCTGACAGGTGTCACATGTCCTCACGAAATGGTCTGCGTCCCGAAAACACCCTGGCCAATAGTACTCTTGCAAGAGACGGTCCTTAGTTTTCTTAACTCCAAGGTGTCCGGACCACGAACCCCCGTGCGACAAGCGAAACAGATCCTCACGATAGCCTTGAGGCTCGATCAGCTGATCGAACTCCACTCCTCTGCGGTCTAGATACTTCTGGTACAGGACTCCACCTCTTTCCACAAAGCGAGCATTTTTCTTGGCGATACCTTCCTTGACATTGCAGCGTATGTTTTCTAGGCTGCCATCCTTCTTTTGCTCGGCTATCAAAGCCGACCGGCTGACTTTTAGCAACCTATTAAGTCCATCTGACGTAGGCGCGATGAGCAAATCTGCAGATAGCTCTTCTAACTTTCCCGCATCGGGAATTTCCTCTCCAGTATCTGGTGCCTTTAACGTTACAGACTCAATTTTATTCAGTTCGGGCGTGCTCTGAATATCGGCTTGCTGCGCCTCTGACCCTTTTTCATTGTTTGATAACGTCGGCCCCGCAACTACCGCCTTTGCAGCGAGCTCCCGAACCTTCGATCTGGTTAAGGCCTGAACACTAGCCTCACCAAACAAAAGCCCCTTCTCGCGCAGGAGGTGATCGGACCTGTTCGAAAATAGGTACGGGTACTGAGGGGGCAGCATAGATGACACTGCGGCCTCCGTTTCAAGTGCTCCGAAAGGTCCTTCAATAAGCACTTTTGCTACGGGCAGACACACGCTATGAGCTTCTACGGCTTGCTTGATCCATGCGCACTCGCCTGTGAACATATCGGGTTCTACGTAGGAGGGGTGAACTACATCCATCGTAGCTGCGGAATCGCGAAGCACTCGGCACTCTTTCCCGTTCACGAGGAGGTCTCGCATGTAAGGCTCGAGAAGCTTCATGTTCTCGTCAGTGCTGCATATTGACAAAAACACAACTTTTGGTTTTGTTTCCGGACACTGCGCCGAAAAGTGACCCGGCTTCTGGCACGTATAACAAACGCGCGCTTTCCTCGTCTCGAACCGCTTTCTGCGTTCGGCTTCGGCTGCCGCCGTCTCCTTAGGTTCGGTCGCACTGCTTTCACTCGCATCCGCACAACGTGTGTTCCCCTTTGCTCTCATGGGTGTGAACTTCGGCCTCTCAAACTTCGAGCCAAATTCACCCTTTTGACCGTCCTTAGCTCCGCGAGCCCGACGCGTCACAAACTCCTCGGCTAGCTCAGCGGCTTTAGCCACCGTACAAACGTCTGGCCTATCCAAGACCCAGTACCGCACGTTCTCAGGTAACCGACTATAAAACTGTTCCAGCCCGAAGCACTGCAGAACTTTATCGTGGTCACCAAACGCTTTCTCTTCTTTGAGCCACTCCTGCATGTTTGACATAAGCCTGTACGCAAACTCCGTATATGACTCACTTCTGCCTTTCTCATTTTCCCGAAACTTCCGACGGAACGCCTCTGCTGACAGCCTGTACTTTTTTAGCAGACTCGATTTCACTTTGTCGAAATCCTCTGCCTCCTCTCTATTCAAGCGAGCGACTACGTCGGCCGCCTCGCCGGGTAACAAAGTGAGCAAGCGCTGTGGCCACGTTTCCCGAGAGAACCCCTGCTTCTCGCACGTTCGCTCAAAGTTAACCAGGAACAAACCAATGTCCTCTCCAAGCTTAAACGGCCGCATCAGGTCAGTCATCTTGAACAATACTCGTTCTCCTGCACCGTGTGCCTGACTTCCATTACGAGTGCGTTCCACCTCTATCTCGAGACGCTTCATTTCCAAAGCGTGTTGACGGTCACGCTCTTGTTGCTCTCGCTCTTTCTGTTCTTTACGTTCACGCTCTTCTTTTTCTTTCTGTTCTTTAATTTCGCGCTCCTGTCTTTTTGCCGTCTCCCTTTCCTCAATGGTCTCAAGGCATTCCGACAGCTCGTCATCCTCAGCTTCTAACTCAAGAATAGCCCTTAGCAGTTCTGGTTTTCTGAGTTTGTCCGAGACATCCAGACCCAACTCTCTTGCAAGCTCCAGCAATTTCGGTTTGCGCAACGACTTCAAATCCATGGCTGCTCTGAATGCTGCTTTCTCTAGTGCCTAATATTGTCTTGCCGCAAACTAACCCGGCAGCAACGACAACCACAATTACCAGCTCCGTTTCTGACACTAACAAAAGCCTGGCAAAGCTCAGAAGAAGAAAGTCCCGCACTCACCAAACCTCGCAGCCAAGAATTCAGCGCAGTCGTTCCGCTGCAGGCAACCAGTCATCACACAGGGCTCGTTGCACTGCTCCCGGATGGTCGTTGAGCTGCTCAGCATACAGTCAACTGCATCTCTTCGCTGCTGGCCTCCGTTGTCGCGATCTCACCGCTGGCAGACAGTTGTTGTAATCGCACCGCTGGCGCGAGTTGTTGGGAACTCGGCGCTGACGCCCGTTGTTGCACCTGGGTCGCAAGCCCCAAGGGTAGCGTTGGCCTGGCGGCCTGGGGTACAACTGGAAGCATCCGAAGGTCCCGGCAAAGCATGAGTCGACTGGTAACAACAAAACAACTTGTTTATTCTAACATCGCAAAGAGTTGGCGGTCAGGTTGACCGAAGTAGAGAGACGGGAGTGCACTTTACTCAACAGAAGAAATCGGAGCCCCTCTTTGGCGTCCGGGGGCAGCTGCTTTTATACTCTCGCAGTTGAGGGCAAGAAGGAACCCCTGTATAGACGAGCACGTGACGGTGCCGCTCGGGCACAATGGGATAAGGTGGCGCAGCCGTCGTGCCGGCGCCGTTCGGGCACAATGGGGAGGAGAAGGTGGCTCACACGTCGTGTCGGCGCCTGTCAGACCCCCTCGCTTCACAGTTGTTGGGAGCTCCTCTCCCCGGCTGCCGCGCTTCGACAAGCGTGGGCACCAATATGCACATACACTCACACACGCACATGAAGACACGTGGCATCGGAACATGCCTGGACGCGCTTGGCGGGGAGGCGTAGCAGCGGCGCCGAACGGGCCAAAATGTCTGCCGCTTTGAACGAAGCCCCGGCGTCCGTTGCATCCGCGCCGGCTAAACCGCGCGTCGTAGGCGAAACGTAACACAGGCCACGGCGGCCGCATTTCGATGGGGGCGAAATGCGAAAACACCCGTGTACTTAGAATTAGGTGCACGTTAAAGAACCCCAGGTGGTCGAAATTTTCGGAGTCCTCCACTACGGCGTGCATAATCAGAAAGTGGTTTTGTCACGCAAAACACCATAATTCAATTTTTAATTTAACTCCTGCGGGGACGGTAGAGTATCCGTCTCCAGTGCAAGAGGACCGTGATTCAAATCCCGGTGCCGCGCAATTCTCCACCGGGAAATACAAAAAAAAAAAAACCGTGTGTTGAGAAAATTGCACAAACAGGCCTGGAGTGCGGCCTGATCCCGGTGACCAGAACCGGTAACGCACTCTCTCACCAGAGCAGGATTGGCCACCCTGGTGCAGTACTTGGCCACAACCTCCTATATGAATACAACAATCAAACCCCGGCCCTCAGTCCCCAGCAGCCGCGAAGCAACTGACCACGGCGGCGGTCAGATCTGTAACGCTGCAGAGGGTGCTAAGAATACCTGGCTCCGGACAGGCCGCCATTGGAATCTGAACCTGGCAACGTTTAACGTTAGAACGCTATCTAGTGAGGCGAGTCTAGCAGTGTTATTGGAGGAATTAGAGGGTAGTAAATGGGATATAATAGGGCTCAGTGAGGTTAGGAGGACAAAAGAAGCATATACAGTGCTAGAAGTCGGTGGTAACTCCGTTAGACAGGAAACCAGTAAGCTATCGCAGGAGACGAAAGATCTGATCAAGAAACGCCAATGTATGAAAGCCTCTAACCCTACAGCTAGAATAGAACTGGCAGAACTTTCTAAGTTAATCAACAAGCGTAAGACAGTGGACATCAGGAACTATAATATGGATAGAATTGAACAGGCTCTCAGGAACGGAGGAAGCCTAAAAACAGTGAAGAAGAAACTAGGAATAGGCAAGAATCAGACGTGTGCGTTAAGAGACAAAGCCGGCAGTATCGTTACTAATATGGATGAGATAGTTCAAGTGGCTGAGGAGTTCTATAGAGATTTATACAGTACCAGTGGCACCCACGACGATAGTGGAAGAGAGAATAGCCTAGAGGAATTCGAAATCCCACAGGTAACGCCAGAAGAAGTAAAGAAAGCCTTAGGAGCTATGCAAAGGGGGAAGGCAGCTGGGGAGGATCAGGTAACAGCAGATTTGTTGAAGGATGGTGGTCAGATTGTTCTAGAGAAACTGGCCACCCTGTATACGCAATACCTCATAACCTCGAGCGTACCGGAATCTTGGAAGAACGCTAACATAATCCTAATCCATAAGAAAGGGGACGCCAAAGACTTGAAAAATTATAGACCGATCAGCTTACTGTCCGTTGCCTACAAAGTATTTACTAAGGTAATCGCAAATAGAATCAGGAACACCTTAGACTTCTGTCAACCAAAGGACCAGGCAGGATTCCGTAAAGGCTACTCAACAATAGACCATATTCACACTATCAATCAAGTGATAGAGAAATGTGCAGAATATAACCAACCGTTATATATAGCTTTCATTGATTACGAGAAAGCGTTTGATTCAGTCGAAACCTCAGCAGTCATGGAGGCATTACGGAATCAGGGTGTAGATGAGCCATATGTAAAGATACTGGAAGATATCTATAGCGGCTCCACAGCCACCGTAGTCCTCCACAGAGAAAGCAACAAAATCCCTATAAAGAAAGGCGTCAGACAGGGAGATACGATATCTCCTATGCTATTCACAGCATGTTTACAGGAGGTATTCAGAGGCCTGGAGTGGGAAGAATTGGGGATAAAAGTTAATGGAGAATACCTTAGCAACCTGCGATTCGCTGATGATATTGCCTTGCTTAGTAACTCAGGAGACCAATTGCAATGCATGCTCACTGACCTGGAGAGGCAAAGCAGAAGGGTGGGTCTGAAAATTAATCTGCAGAAAACTAAAGTAATGTTTAACAGGCTCGGAAGAGAACAGCAGTTTACGATAGGTAGCGAAGCACTGGAATGGGTAAGGGACTACATCTACTTAGGGCAGGTAGTGACCACGGATCCGGATCATGAGACTGAAATAACCAGAAGAATAAGAATGGGCTGGGGTGCGTTTGGCAGGCATTCTCAAATCATGAACAGCAGGATGCCACTATCCCTCAAAAGGAAAGTGTATAACAGCTGTGTGTTACCAGTACTCACATATGGGGCAGAAACCTGGAGACTTACGAAAAGGGTTCTGCTGAAATTGAGGACGACGCAACGAGCTATGGAAAGAAGAATGATGGGTGTGACATTAAGGGATAAGAAAAGAGCAGATTGGGTGAGGCAACAAACGCGGGTAAACGACATCTTAGTTGAAATCAAGAAAAAGAAATGGGCATGGGCCGGACATGTAATGAGGAGGGAAGATAACCGATGGTCACTAAGGGTTACGGACTGGATTCCAAGGGAAGGGATGCGTAGCAGGGGACGGCAGAAAGTTAGATGGGCGGATGACATTAAGACGTTTGCAGGGACAACATGGCCACAATTAGTACATGACCGGGGTAGTTGGTGAAGTATGGGAGAGGCCTTTGCCCTGCAGTGGGCGTAACTAGGCTGATGATGATGATGATGATGATGAGGCCTTCATATATATTCACTGCTGACATTTGAGCCCTTTTTTTCTGATATGAATGGGCTGCAAGAGAAGGTTAAGTGGTCTACGTCTTCCCGTAGTGGCGATCGTTATTTGGAAAGGGAATCATTTTCAATAATCGACACTTTGCCGAATGCGGTGTAGGCACTCTGGATCGCCCCTGCCGAGGCCATACGGCATGCGAAACTCGCACGCTGGGTCCCAAATGCGAATGGGTCCGTGCTGCTGCTCTGAGTCAGTCCAGACAGCCCGCTGTGAGTGTCACGCCGTACAAGACACAAGAGCTGATCACCCCCGGAGAAGAGTGTCAGGAGTTTCTCTGCATAGATTATGTGTCCTGAGCCAGAAGTGCAGTCTGCACACGCGCTATAGTTTCAGTTTATTATTCTTTCAAGATACATAGTTGGTTATTAATAGTGCACAGTAGCCATCATTCAAACGCGAGCGAGCCGAAAATGACTACAGTGCATTGTTGCGTCTCCAGGTCAACCGGCATTTGTATAATCGTGGCTTTACTTAGACTGCAAAACGTACGTCTGGGATTACACCTCGGTTAGAAAGCGCCTGCGAAGTGAGTGTCAACTGCACTCCCTTGTAATGAAGGTTAACGGGCGCTCTGATCAGCTCTTTCTTGTTCGCGTATCAATTTGTGCTGATAGTATACTGCATATTACCGCTGTCCTGCGTCCCACAAACTTTGGTGTGGCAGTACACTGTAACACATAGTGCTTAACAGGTCTGTTTCCAGTGGTTTATAGTGCTGCTCATATACTTCCAAACGAGTGTGTGTATATATATATATATATATATATATATATATATATATATATATATATATATATATATATATATATATACAATTGATCTGTTCATACCTCACTTTAAATTCACAGTACGCAATCGATGCACATAGCACGGTTTACACTGAATTCGGTACGCTGTGCGATTCAGTCTTGCAAGTTTATTTAGTTATACAATCGCTTCTGAAGCAAACAGCAGTGGGCATAAAACAAGAAGTGTTTTCGTATTAGCATGATGTATGTTTGCAACGATACCATGGTATATATATTTACGTCTACTGCTATTCTTTTGATTTCGGAAGAGAGACTTTGCGTGCATGCTCCAAGCCGACTGGACGATAAATCGTCACAGGAGCAAGATTATTGGTACCACGGATTCACCGTCATCCACGCAGCCACCAGAGCACTGCTGCATATTTTAAAGACGACTAGCCTGTGCGACCGCCTCTAATTGCGCGGCGAACGCTGTTGTGTGTGTGCGCCTGCATCACATCTTTACTTTTCATCCCTTTCTTTCTTCCCTTTTCTTCCTGAATCCTCCTCCCCCAGTGCCGAGTAGCAAACCACCTGCAACCTCTTTAACCTCTCTGCGTATCTTCTCCTATTATACTCTCTCGCGCTCACTCTGAAACACAAAAACACACGCGCGCCAATAAAGCAACAGAGCTCACGCGCATATTGGCGCGCACGGAGCAATCGTAAGGACACAGATTGCACAATTTCAAGGCCTCTTGTCAGTACGACGAATAAAGAAAGTGAGCGATCCCCCCGCACTCCCGAAAAAAAGAAAAGAAACAGTCTGGACAGAGGCCAGCGTTAGTGAAAGAGCAGTGTCATTAAACCAAGAAAAGGCGACGACGCAACTCGGCTCGGGTCAAAGAGTCCTCCTGTCACGCGCGTCCGCGCCAGGTCAGGAACTCGGTGGCGTGCCACGCGGCCCGCACCAAAGGCCGAACGAGAAATCGACCGTATCCGCTCTATTTGAGCAATGCGCGCGCCGCGACGGTCACACGCATTACGTGGTTCGAGAAGCAGACCGTGGCAGACCGTTGCAGGCGACCTTTATCAGTTAACGCAACACCCCGCTTGAATCCGACTGCGCGAGCACGACCCTTCCAGGGATCGTACACGTTTCTCAGAAAAGAAACTTTGTACGGAGTTCCCCAGGCAGCCCTTTCATTACCGTCACTCTCCGACTTCACTGGACCGCGCACGCAGGTCACCCCGTCGTGCGCGGTGCGAACGCGCGGTGTCACGATAGTGCGTGTCCTGAAGTGATTCTACAGTCAGGTGCCATAAAAGAAAGAAAGAAAGAAAGAAAGAAAGAAAGAAAGAAAGAAAGGAAGAAAGAAAGAAAGAAAGAAAGGAAAAAGAAACTCGAGCAAGCTGCTCTAACCCTTTCCGCCCCGCCCGTCCTTTCGGTCTCACGCGATGACACCACGCGCGACCCGGATGTGCGACACGCTAGGTTCGACGCGACACGGCAGCAAAGACAAAACCGCAAATAGCAGAGGGCCAACCCGTCGGACACAGTCGGGAACGAGGGGGTGTGAGAGGCTGATACGAACAAACAGCGCTGGCCGGCTGGGAAAGAGCGAAAGCGCTTCTCGCGGAAGGATGGTGAGGGATGAGTAAGGGAGGGTGTACGTATAGATGCAAGCGGGAGGGTAAGTGTAGGAAAGCACCGGGAAGAGTTCGCAGGGGGTTGGTAAGTGCAGGGACAGGGTGGGAAATGTATGAAAGCGTACGGAACAGTTAGAAAAGAGAGAACGAAAGCGAGAAGAAATGAATGGAGAGATGTAGGGAAAGGGGAATTAGGCTAGTGTAGGGGACAGCTAGGAAAAAGAGAAAGGGAAAAGGGAAGAAGCGAGTCGAAAGGTTATGATAGTGAGAAGGAACCGCTAAAGAAGTGCCGGAGAGAGGTAGGGAGTGCGAGAGACAGATAGTGGGAAAGAGAGAAAGCGGAGAGGAAATGTAGGGAGGGGAAAATAAAGAGGGAGGAGGGGAAGAAACGAGGATGCGCCTCCCGCAAGTGGGGAAGGAGGGTATGGTAGTGACCGGGGAACGGGAGGACAACGGCAGGGAAAATAAAGCAGCATCTGCGCACACAAACGCGGCGGGAAGGCACCGGCGTTAACGCGCACACACACACGACCGCGCACGCACGATACGAGAAAAAGAGCCGAGTCGTCATGGCTACGACGCGTCCGGGTCGGGCCCAAACATACAAGCCGATGAGGCGCTGCCGAAACAAAGAAAAGAAGGAGAAAGAAACGGCACCCGCTG
This sequence comes from Dermacentor variabilis, assembly GCF_050947875.1. Lineage (NCBI taxonomy): Eukaryota > Metazoa > Arthropoda > Arachnida > Ixodida > Ixodidae > Dermacentor > Dermacentor variabilis. Next base: position 138,512,962 of record NC_134573.1, read on the forward strand.
ACCGGCTCGCTCGCGTCGCGTGCCCCGCAGCGGGAAATAAGTTCAGTGTGTGCGCGCGCGCTGTCGGGTCGAAAGGAAGACTCGCCGAGAGGGCTCCGCGTCACGAGACGATGTGTTTAAGATGCTCGCTGTGCGTAGCGCCGGAAAAGTGAGACGTGCCTCCGCGATGTTCATGTGCTACACCGACGTTCAGCGAAACCGAAGTTCTGGCGCATGGAGAAGAACGAACGCGAAATTCTGGACAGAAGATGAAGAACGATCTTATTCCTAAACCTGTCCCGGTCATATAATTTTCCACGCGCCGCGAAGTTCCTTGGAATCGGTCTCGATTTCTTTGTTCGAAGTTCTTTCGCTTCTTTCGGCTGCGTGTGATCACAGCGTTAAATAGGTCGGAAGACCACTGGCCGAAGCACTGACATCGGATGGTTTGCGAGAACAACTGATTTGCTCCAAGAATCAACGCTTGCCGTCAGACTGAAGCTTTTCAGCGAGTGTCTACTTTTGCGATTGTTGCAGTTTTTCTTCTTCTTTCTGGTCTTCTGACGATACCGTGCTCCGTTTGTCAAAATATCTGCCAGCTCGAGAAAGAAGTCGACCTTACTGAACGCCCTTTCTCGGCTCCCAACTTCTCTACACGAGCTCATCGCATGCCTGGTGACGACCGTCCGTTGCGACAGCTCGACTAACAGTGCGAACTGTGCCGTCAGCGCGAATATGGAGGCAAGGCTTACAGACAGGCTACCCATGTTACCGGGTTACTCTTTGCCGATTGTGGTGAGTAGACGAAGCACTGATAGCAAACGCCTGTTGTGTTTAGACGTTCAGATGGCACGCTTTCATCTGAAAAGTTCAACTGTTCAAAGAGCCATAGCAAGTGTTTTGTCACCTCCCCTACCCTTTCTTTCTTCTCGTACCTTGACGCCGCGCCCTCTGAGTAGGGTAGTCAACCTGATGCGCGATCTGGTCCTTCACCCTTTTTCGTTAGGGGGCGTGCACGCAAGATTTAATCCGTGGTTTTAACTGCCAGAACCATAGTCTCATTTTGAGGTACACCATAGTGGAGGACTCGCCGAATTGATTTTGAACCCCTGGGGTTCTTTGAAGTTCACCTAAATATAAATACACAAGCGCCTTGCCTTTTTTTTTCCTTTTGCCTCCGTCGAAATGCGGCCAACGCGGCAGGGATCGAACTGGCGACCTCGGGCTCAGCAGGGCAACGCCATAGACACTTGGCAACCGCCTTGGGTAGGCGTGCATACATGTCTGAATAAAACTAAAATTGGGTCAGTCGGCACAACTGCATGTTTACCTACAACGCGAACACAGCAAACGGAACCCTAACACAAATGACTACACTACGCTGCGCTCGTGTGATCTCGTTTCTCCTTGGCGTTAAGTTGTAGCGCTGTAGGTACACATATACCTATGCTACGCGGGCAGCATTAAGTTTTGCATGCTGACCTTCCGGCTGTCTAACAAGCGATGAACTACTATATGGGTTGCAGTTTTAATTACTCATTCTCTGTACTTGTCTTTAAAGTAGGTATGGCTTGTGATGCGCAGACCCGGTTCCGGGGCACAGCTTGCGATATTTTCCTCAGTGATGTAAAAAATATTTCGCTGTATTCCTATGAAATATGCAACGTCGAATCGTGGCACTGAAGGAAGGCTTCTTTCTGTGTCCCTCCCGCGGTTCCTTCAAAGCGGGCTTTTCTGTACGACAGTAGCGTACAAAAACGAAGCCAATTTCAGCACTTTTATTGAGCGGCTTTGTTTCAGAAGGCTGAATATTATTCCCTTTAATGCAGAATAAAGCATGAAATTCAGACCGTGAATAATCAAACATGGTAATTTTAACAAAATAACAGCATGAGAATGCGCGTTTCTAGTTTTGATTCGTAGATGCCGGTTCACCCTCACTGACAATGAGGGAAGACGCACCATTCTTTACAGCAGTTAGAAAAAGAAAAAAAAGTTTTAAGGAAGAAATTAGACTTGACACTGTGACACTAATAGGAGGCTCAGGCGGAACAAATTGCTGGCTATGTATGCTAGGCTAACCCCGCCTTCTGCAACACTACCACCACCACCGCCACCTTGGAAGACGCTCATTTGTTAGTCTAGCGTCTTTTCCATTGGTCTAACTCCAACTTTTTTCACCGCTGGAAATCACGGTGCGTTACTAGGTCAAGCTACCAGCCCATCTTCCAGCATCCAATGTAGAAAATGTAGGAATGTCACAAATACTCTGATCGCGTGTATATTAAGTTTCCGCCGTCGTTTTATTGTTCTTTACGCTCTAATCACACTTCCAGTGTGGAATTCCAAACCGTGTGTTCTTTTTCGGTTTATATCTTTGCGTTACGCATTTCATAGCTCTCTATTTATGCCGGGGAACCAACAAGGCCAATAAGTACGCTAGGTCATTCGGTGATCTAAGATAGCTGACTCCACAAACGTTGTTACCCAGAGGAATCTTCTGTAGAGCTAGTCGGTAGAACATTCTGGTTTTCTACGCAGTGTACGCAGAGACCAGGAGGAACTAGTAGCTCTACACACGCGCATTAAAAGATACCGTGCAGCATTAAAGCAAGCCTTACAAAGCATAACTTTGCTGCATGGAATGAGAAGAGATATCTTGCACAAGTAATCAGAACTAACACTCAGGTTAACATTCAATAGAAGGTGACATGATAGCGCGTCAAGGGGTGTGGGCGCGGTAGACGTGTCTATACTGTACCAATGGGGGACGATGATGGAGCCGAAGCATGCACTGCGATGCCATGGAACGCATGGGAGACAGTGCCGATGCGATGGAGGCTGTTTGCGGTTCAGGCTGCGCTCGGCCTGCTGAGTTCGTGTTGCAGAGAACGCAGGGCGGGAATATTTAACAGAGTTCGGCGTACAGAACGCAGGGCCTTCAGCATTCAGGACGCAGGGCGTTCAGCGTTCAGAATGCAGGGCGTTCAGCGTTCAAGTCCAGAAGGGTGGTCTGGCTCAGCGGGTCCAGCAGAGCCTACATCGAGCGCAACGATCGCCATTGGCTGAAAAAAAAAAAACAGTAGTAGCCTGCCATCCCGAGCCTTGATGTGTCCTCCTCAGACTACTTCCAGGCTACTTGAATTAGTACCACATTAACGTTCCCGCTTTCTATAGCCGGCTTGACGCGTGAATACACTAATCGACAACTCTAGAACTGTCACGTAAAGTAGCAGAAACAATGGGTTCAATTTCAATCGCCTATGATTTATGAGAGATGACTGCAGCGACGATGGTTTCTGGAAGTTAACGTGTTTTTCGAAAAGTATTCGGAAGAACAATCCCAGCTTGTATTGCAGGCGAATGCGAAGGTTTCTTTTTAAATTTTCTTTTAGTACACGGCTATGAGGAGATATTGGCGCCAACATGTGATACTGGCTACTCCTTCACGTTAAAAAAAGAAGAAAAAACGAATTAAGAATAAATGTTTGTCCAGCGATACCTAGCAAAACACGATAGAGAACAAGATAATAAATACCGCCAGAATTAAAACAATAACAAAAAGAGAAGACACCTATACACACGTAAATGCCCCCTATTAGGTCGCATAAATATTGACAAACTCAACTCACAGACAGGAGCACAAAAACACGCATAAAGTAAGGTTGCAGCAACCTATACTAGCAATCTAATGTTGCGCAAACTTCTGCGACGCAATGGAGCAATGGAATCAGTGTCGTAATCGGCTGAAGCAGTTGGAATCGAGCGTGTGAATATTTGACAACTTGACACCCATACTTCTCCGGCAGGATAAAAAAAAAAAGCGAAATGAACGATTTTCTTTTTTTTTTTGTCTTTCTTCTTTTCGGCAGAAGAACGGGCACATTTTTTGCGCGTAAAGTAGAAGGCGATAACGTCATTCGAATTCGCAGTGAATACGATCCGAACAAAATATTTAGGATCATGCCGAGAAAGTTGCTACATAGCCGACGTTTTTTAAAAAGATATATTATTATGGCTGTTACTCCGTGTCATTTTTGTTATCAGAGTAGTGAGTACTTTCGAAACGCCGCTTTCGATGAACTAAAGCAGCGGTACTTCTCTTTTTATTGCTTTAATGCTCGCAGTTTAAGAAATAAGGACGATGGTCAGAATGCTTTTCTGTCATCTTTATGTCTTAGGTTTGACGTTTTAGCTTTCCCGCTAACATGGTTTCCTAGTGCTCACGACATAGTGCGATTTGATGGTTATCGATTGGAGTGCATCTCAATAGAATTGACAGGAAGGGTGGCGGCGTCATCGTGTATATAAAGAACAATTTACGTTACACCGTCATTGCTGAGCATTGTACCATAACGTCAAGTTGTGAATCGCTCTTTATCAAATGCAACTCGTTTGTTATCGGACTCGTTTACCGGCTTCCTCCTGAACCTTTTGGTGAATTTCTTAGCTTCTTTGAGTTTTTTTCAATATTCCTCGTCATCCCTAAAATTGCCTGCGGTAATATTGGGGGATTTTAATATTGACCTTCTGAGACCCAATATCGCGCTTAGCGATTTCGTTGTCCTCGTATACCTGCACGGCTTTTCAACGCATATTGATTGGCCTGCTCGAATTACTGATTGTGAAAGCTGGAGTGAAATGTCTGATGCGGCTGGCTCTCATTCCAATACCCCGTAAAACTTGTTCCTTGATAAAATTATTAAGCTTGATGAATATTCCTTTCCCGTGGTGACACCGAGGAAATACAAGAGAACAAGAAAACCATCGGTAACTTACGGCCTACTAAAATGATTAAAGGCGCGAAATAAACGCTTCAAAACCTTTTTGCATTAGCAAAGAGATAACGAACTTCTAAAACAATGTAAGAAGTTTAGAATTACACGTTGACATAAATAAATGGCGCATTGTGTACGTTAATTAAAAACATTTTCGGATATTTCGTATAGCCCGAAAAAAAGGTTGACGTACCTTGAACGCTTTATTCGGGCCTACTCAAACTGGTGTCCCACGGGAAATTAAACTAGGTGAGCAAGTCTTCCGTAGTAAAGATATAGCTGACAAGTTTGTCGCTTTTAATTTACACTCCTGGATGTTTAGTTATTTAGGCGTCGGATACTTTTTCTTTATGCTATGTAAGCATACCCGCCAACCAGTGAGCTTTAAGATTCGTAAAATCCCGCTCACCGCCGCAAGATGTGGTGGCGGTGGGGTGGGGGGAGGGGGGGGGAGATATGTAGCAATCATTCTTTTTTAAAGCCTGCCCTGAGCACACGCCTTATTAGAAAAAAAAAGACATACAAACTTTCATACCGATGACTTAACTTTCGACGCAAGGCACCCACAGGCAACATTAAACATGGCATGGCAAGTAGCGACACCAACACGTTGCTTTTAAATGTGACTTTTTTTTTTTCGCGACTGCTTCTGTAACTTGCCTATGTAAGCTAGCTCAAAGCAAGTACCGTCTTGCAATCGTTCACCATGCATCGGAAGACTTCGAACGGAGGATTCAGGAACTTACTAACTACACATTTTTGCCAACAGAATTTGTTTATCGTAAATGTTGACGCAAAAACATTCGTAAAATCGCAAAGTAAGTCCAAATTCGTAAACTTTACGAAGCATTTGGGTGATTCGGCAGGTATGTACGTAAGTAATAAAGAAAGGAGAACAATTTTTCTCCATCCTCTTACACCGAGTGAGTATTTTTTTTAAATAATTAGTGAATTGAAAAACAGTCACTCCTGCGGTTTCAGTGACCTTCAGACGGGACCAATCAAAGGAGTCACAGATCTATCAAGTACAGCGCTTTGTCACATATCTAGCACTGTGTTCTCTGCTGGACTATTTCCCGACGAAATGAAGATTGCGCGGGTCTCGGTTCTATACAAAGGTGATGCTGTCGATTGCATTGGCGATTATCGGCCAATTTCTCCACTCCCAATTTTCTGTAAGGTAAGTCAGAAAGCTAGCTTCGAATAAGAGGACAGCTTGATAAACTTAAGTTACTGTAAGCGAATCAGTACGGATTATAAAAACATAAATGTACTGAATCAGATGTACTTAACGTCCGTGGGAAAATTGCTTGTAATATATGGAAAATCAGCCGTAAACGATTGGAAGATATTTAGAGTTTATCAAAACATTTGATTTTATTATACACAACATACTTTTTTTTTCAAAATTACCATTATATCGATAGGGGCCGTGCACTTGATTTATTATGTGGTCATTTTCAGAATCGCTCTCAATTCGTAGAAATAGGTTGCGCTAGGTCTGATGTCTCACCGATAGAATATGGCGTTCCTCAAGTCTCAATCATAGGCTCCGCAATTTTCCTACTTTACATAAATGATTTTCTACATTTCCCCGAAATGTCTGACGTATTATTAAATTCAGATGACACGAACGTCCTTTTTCCATCACGCCATGCTTCATCTTAGATTCTAATCGGTAATGGGTGGGTAAATAACCTTTCGAAGGGGCTGACTGCTAACCAACTATTCTTAAATGTCAGTAAGACAAAGTACGTAGTATTTTTTTTTCAAACAATAGGCCAGTTCCTTCTTGACGGCGTAATTACATTTCAACCACATTTCGTAGAGGAGGTTTCGGAACACGAGTTTATTGGCGTTTTCTTTCACGAAAACTTGCGCCGGACAGGTCACGTTAATTTTCTTAAACCTAATATTGCCCAGTAATTCCGTGTGTTAAACAAGTATCGTGCATTAGTACCTCTGAAAGTAAAGCGTCAGTTATATCTTTCTTTGATTCACAGTCGGATTCATTACTGTTTACTTCTGCAGGGCTTAACTTCTAAAGCTGACTTGCAAAATTCATATATACTGCAGAAAAAGAGCATTCGTTTCATGCATAATTTATCTATGTATAAGCATACTTTATTTTCCATACTTTAAACAAGGTTTGCATACTAAGTAATAATATTTTGTGTGAACGAAAATTGCCTGAAGTTATCTTTCTAGAGTTCAGAATGGTTCGAGAAAACATTTTTATTTTTTTTGTACACACAGTGCTACAACTACATATTTCTTTAGAAGCAGGCATTTTGTTAACATACGAACGAGAACAAATTAAGGCATTCAATTAAAATTGCAGTTTCCTAATTTACTAAATATGCACGCTTCCTTAACTGACATCATAGAACAAGCTTCACCTTTACTTGGACATTTAGGAGGGAATCAAAATTGTATTTCCTGGATTTTTTTATGACCTCCTGTTCTTGTGTTCTCATTATTTTTGATAAATGACGCAGTTCACTAGTCTAGTGCATCAAATTGTTCAAATGTATAGTTTATTCTGTGCACCTTAAAAAATGTGTTGTTTGATTACTCGTGGTATATGAAGTAGTGCGTGTGCCATTGGTCATGTGTCATGTTCTCATTATGTATTTCTGGCATTGCTCTGTATTATCAATGTGCCAGGAGCAATGTCAGGTATGTTTCTTTGCCTTTATCTCGGCGCCATGTCAAACGTGAAACCCTGAAACAGAATGGAATATCGCAGCCACAGTTAACGCAAGCACACACAAACACACACACACACACACACACACACACACACACACACACACACAGTATGGAGTATCGCAGTCACCGTTAACGCAAACGAAAAATAAAACCACACACACACACACACACACAAACACACACGCACAAATACACACACGCGCGCGCACACACAAACACACACACACGCACGCACGCACACACAGTATGGAATATCGCAGTCACCGTTAACGCAAACGAAAAATAAAACCACACACACACACACACACACACACACACACACACACACACACACACACACACACACACACACACACACACACACGCACGCACATACAGTATGGAATATCGCAGTCACCGTTAACGCAAACGAAAAATAAAACCACACACGCACACACACACAAACAAACACACACGCACAAACACACACACATGCAAACACACACACACGCAGACACACAAACAAACACAAACACACACACACACAAACACGCGCGCCCGCACAGACACACGCACACACAGTATGGAATATCGCAGTCACCGTTAACGCAAACTAAAAATAAAACCACACACACACGCACGCACATACAAACACACACGCACACACGCATACACACACAAGCACACACACAAACACACACACACAAACACGCACGCACGCACGCACGCACGCACACACACGCACGCACGCGCGCGCGCACAGACACGCACACACAGTATGGAATATCGTAGTCACCGTTAACGCAAACGAAAAATAAAACCACACACACACACAAACACACAGTATGGAATATCGCAGTCACCGTTAACGCAAACTAAATATAAAACCACACACACAGACACACACACCCACTTGTGCATCTAGCTCGAAATCTGTTCTGAATGGAGGAAGAATTGGGGGGGGGGGGGAGGGCTCTTTCGTGAACCCTCTTACGGAAGAGTTCGTATTATTTTTTCTTGCGATGTGAATTGCTAACGTTTGCGAAAGCTGAAATGCGTCGTTCCTCACAGCTTTTTTTTTTTTTATCCAGCGGTTTCGTCCTTCTTCAAACAATGAGACCAGCAGCATTACCGGATGCTGAAAACGAAGTTTACTTGCTTACCTTTCTTCACATCATGTCATAGTTGCTGTGCTAACAGATAATTATGTTTTCAGAAGTTCCCTCCTGCGTGCGCAATTTTAGCACTTCATCAATGTTACCACGGTAGCCATTAGATGCCAAGAACACCAAGCACCTTGCTCAACGCTTAACTCTGGCCACGCAGACAAGAGAGTTTCGTTCATTTTACCATCTACGTGTGTGCAACTTTCGACGATGCCCTGCCTCACTGTTTACGTTTTGCGAAATAGCCCTTGGGACGAAGCAGACTTTCTGTTATCTAAGGGGCCGGCCTTATTCCTATGACAATGCACCAGCTCTTCGGCGGCGGGTCCATAAAGAGTGGCCTAGAGCAAGGACACACGGCGGCTGTTATTCGAGAGCCGTGTCGTCTTTAAGCAACCCAAGCATAAAAAGACAGAAAAACGGCACCTTGCACAAACAAGGAGGCCGACGTCGCGCATGTACGAGTACACTCGCCAAGGGCGATCGAGTTTTAAAAATAGATCGCGAAAGACGCCAGATTTCGCTCAATGAAGCCCCCCCCCCCCCTCCCCGCCGAGACGGGTCACGTCCGCAGTGAAACGCAGTATTCTACGCAAACGTTGTGACGAACGCTGGATATCTCGTCATGCCAATGGTCACGTCGTCTTTTATATACTGACGGTTCTTTTGATCTCGGACGGCAAAGTTTTACTGCCTGATGCGTACGCTGTGGTGAAAAGGCCATTGTGATTTCGTCGACAATGAATGATTCCCCAACGACAGAGCGTCGCAAGAGCGCCGTGGAAATCGTTTTCTCCACGCGTCAAAACTGAACGAGAAGCAAACGAGAAGCTGTGTCTTGACTGCAGTTTTGCCTCCGTCGCGTTTCTCGAACAACCAAACGTTCTTACACGAGAAAACACTTTGGCGGTCCGCTCCTTGATCAATCACCCCGTTCTTATTGACGTTGAAGAAGTTTCGCATTACCTTCGTCTTTCAGCTAGTCAGGCGAACGTCTCAAGAAGAATAAACTGTACAGGTTAAATTTAGTAATGACTTAAGGAATGGAATGGAGCGGTTCAGATGTTAGTTTTTTTTTGTCGTTTCCTTCTTAAATCTAATCAGTAATCAGCACGTGGCTCCGCATTTTTTTAAACCCTGGCGCACCTCCTACTGCAATGCAAGAACACTCGAGCATGCATCAGAGCGACACAACTAGTAGAAGCAGACGCAGATCCAAACCTCCTCGCTGAAACGTGGGAGGCTGCGATCTCCAAGCCGGACCTGGTCGACCAGCGCGAACTCGTCGCCCGGGCCCGGAGGGCGATCAGAGCCAGAGGGTTCCTGGAATAAGGGACCCTCCCACCTCGACTGACAAGTCACTGCTTCAAATAAAGGTTCATTCATTCATTCACTCACGTCAAAGCCGAGGAACCGCATTGCAGGACTTCAGATTTCGAGGAGGGATTGAACAAGTAGACAAGTCAAAGCGGACTGCAACGCGTGTTTTTCGCGCCTCTGCAGCTGTGGCGGTCATTGCGATCTTGCGTTGACGTATTCTCGTACGCCAACGTTCTGGAACTATGGTACAAGATTCTTAGCGGCCGGTGACGTATGTGAGCCATGTATGGGAGCCATTTTGCGAGACAAAGAGCAGGACCCAGTATGAGCAGCAGTAGCAGCCACGGTCACCAAAATCCTGGGAGGGTTTGCAAAGAAACCTTCGCTTTATTACGTTCCCGAAAGGGGGATCGAACCTGTGTCTTCTTGCACAAGAGCCCCAAAACCGCATCGCGCTGCACTTGCGCGCGAGAGCTCAATTGATCTCAATTGTGCTCAAAAGCTGAATTGTGCTCTTACGTGAACGCAAAAGCACAAGCGCGCACGCCAGTTTCCATTTGGCCACAGACGCTGGAATAATGAGCGGCGAAGAATAGCCAGGCTCACCTCATACTTCTAGGCATTTCACCTCATACGTCTCTCTGCGTACGTCTCTCCTTACTATTCGCTCGATATATTATACACTGCTTGCGAAATTTCATCACGAATACTTACGATTTTACTTGCGTTTGCACACCGATGTCCAAGTTTATTAGCGTCCACGGTAAGTGAACGAAGCTCATCACAACGCAGACAGCTGCACGAGAACTAACGTTGACCAGTCTCGATAAAGTGACACTTTGACGATGTCTACCAAAAGCGTACCTCACCTTTTGGCATTTGCAACTTGCGATCGCTCAGCTCCCTATCGAAGGCTTTCGCCCACGCCATTCTGCATCTTTTACGTCGTGTCGTTGGCGCATCGTTAAATTGTTCTCGCAGGTCACATAAACTAAAATCAATTTATAATAGTCAACGCCGCGAGCACTCGAAATCTCACGCTTCAGCCGTACGCGAAGGCACCCCACAAGATTAAGGTCCCTAGCTTGCGCAGGAGTTACCTGGGAACCTTACGCAGGGTCAGTTCGCAGCGCCACGGCGGCGGATGTGGCGAAAGAGAGCAACCGGTCGAGTGAGCAGACCATATGCCACGATGCTGCTGCGCTAGAGAGCGGCCGTGCCTCGACAAGCATCGCACGTCGTCTTCGTCCTCGCGACATGCCTGTGTCGACGTCTCACAGGGCGCAGTGGCATGAACTTCTGTCAGTATTTGGGCACGGCTCACGCGTGAGGCATAGTCCATAGACATAAACATCGCACACTATTAGAGTTGTGAACTGCGCGCTACGAAGGACATAACCGTTGCATGAGGTAACACGTACCACAGGATGGCAACAAATACAATTGTAATGTCGGAATTAGTTGTATACCACTTAATTAACCACTTCCCGGAAGCTACACTTCGCCTTTATTCCAGCATGTGCATTGGACTCTCATGATCATGTTACTCACGTCAGCGGTACATTTTGCGTCCGAATGTATCGGACCCCGCCTGCTCCCCGATCGGGTTTTTAATCCCTATTTTTGCATCAGCTAGCAAATGTATCGTTCTTTCTGATTGAGGGTGCTCTTCACACACATGGTTACGCTTTAAACTGCAGAATTACCGATGACGGTGCTGCCAAGTGATGCCCAAATCGCGGTTTCGAAATGCCGAGTGGCGTGTTACCGTTTCTCACGACAGCACCATGACGCCCACGGGAGTCAAATTATGTTCAAGTCTACACTGGCGAAAAAGTAATGGCGACCGTTCTAGCAGTGGGGAAGCTGTTGAACGTAACGCCATCGAACTCGGTAGCTATGCAACACTGCTGTTAACTGCCTAAAGAGAGAAAGAGATAGACAAGGTAATTGACGGGGACGTTAGCAGAAGTAGGGCAAGTGAACCCTATTCTTGGTAAATTTTCGGTTTAAGGGTAGGAAACTTTAACGAAAAGGCAATTCCAGTTGTCCACCCATGCGCCGGAGGGGAGGAGGTTGGCAGGTGTGATTAAATGATTAAAGTAAAAAAAAAAAGGAGAGGCAAGCAATTTGGGCACACGTGCGAGGAGCAACCGAGCATTTCAAAAGTAGAACCCGCCCCACGAACAAAAAAAAAAAGTTGTTGCGTGTCGACGGCCGGCAAGGCGGCATTGAGGCGTGAAGCTCGGGCCAGGCCGACTCTCGATCGTGAAGACGCCGTATTTGCGCACCTTAAAATAGCGGGACGACGACGCCGAGGTCTCCCGTATTGCGGGCTGTCTCGCGATCACCGCAAAGCCACGGCACTGCGCCGTCGAATCGATGCGGCCCGATTCGGGAGACCCCCCCAACAGCCGCTGGGCACGAACAAATCTCGGTGCGGCACGCGTTATCTTACTCGAGTTTCGGCGGCCCCGAGTCAGACGAGGTGAAGGCATTTATTCGCGGTCCCCCCTCCTGATGATTAAGGCGCGTCGCCCTCACCGACCCTCCATTTTCGGCAGCTGCTGCGATGTGTGTGTGCGTGCGTGCGTGTGCGTCTGTGTGTGTCTGTGTGTTTCCCCATTTTTCGCCTCCTTCGATCCCTTAGTGACCCACTTGTCTGCTCAGCTGAAGCAAGGCGTTCGGGTCGGAGGGACGCGGTCCGGGTAGAGGGCGCTTATTATTATTTAATGCGCACTCAGATCGGTCGGCGCCCATGGGCCGCAAAATCTTCTATCGTTATCGCCCCTTGCATAGTGACGAAATATTGCTGAATGCGCGGAAGGGAGAACATTGGGAAAGTAAAGATTCCGATTGACATTCCGTTCTGTCTTTTGCTTTTCTTGTTGTTCTCCGTTTTCTGCGTCGGGAGAGGGGCCACAACGCGCTTCTTTGACGCGGAAGACAACGGACACACACAATATTGGGTCTGTGCAAGGCAGTCGCTTAACTTTTATTTGCAAAAGATGTTTTTAACGGAGTTGTCTCATGCGCACAGAAGCGGTTTGTATGACATCTAGTTCATACGTTGCCGCCTTTTTCGACGTATACAAAACAATAAAACGCAAAGCAAACTGGGGAATGAAGAAAAATAATCACTATTCACAGCTACATTGGTGCATCTTTGCTAAAGAAAGGAGAAAGCGAGTTAAGCCGCCAGTGAGAAACGCGCCAAAATAGATGCGCCAACAACAAATTTTTTGACACCGCTATATATATAGTCACACATTATTAGGAGCTGGTAGGGTTGCGATCACAGCAGGTCCGTTTCCTTAAAGTGTTTAAAATGACGTCTCGATATGGGCAAAATCTTGCCGCGACTTCGTTTTCATGCTCTTCGGCCAAGTTGAAGTCAAAGGAGATGCGTATTTGAATTGTCGTGTACTTATATTAGCTTGGCGCACCTGAGTCACCTACTGGCAAATGTCCGAAACTGCTCGTTAACCACAGCTTCTGTGATCGCCTACAGCGATCACCTGCAGTGTCGAGAAATCAACAATTACGGCTATACAAAACCAAATAGCCATAACTGTACTTTTCTCGCACGGTGGAGCAAAAGGCCTTGAAAGTAGTTCACTTTTCTTGTTTTCTTGTCCTTCGCAAAGTTCAGTACTCAGTCAGTCCAGCACTTTGGCAGGCTTGCTCACCCAAGACGTTGGATGTCTATAAGAATGACTGTCTTTGTTTGTTTATTTGTTCGTTTGTTTGTAACATCATGGTTTGTAATACGTCTGCTTGTCTGCTACGCGAGCTGCCGAAAAAGTATTCAAAACAATGGCAAATGCTTCTAAACAACCAAACCGCAATCACAAAACGTTAAAATCGAAAAGTGGCACCCGCCGCGGTAACTCATGAACTATGGCGTTGCAATAATGCTCACGAGATCGCGGGTTCGATTCCGGCCTCGGTGTGCGCGTTTCGCTAGGAGCGAAATGCAAAAAAAAAAAAGATTGCTGGGTCTCCCGTAATGGAGAGCCGATGTAAGCATAAAATGTCAGGCGGCAAAGCAGATTGGTTGGAGATGACACTAGCCGCGATCTTAAAATGGGTGTGCCACACGTTCGCAACGGCACACCCCTCTACACCACGCCGCACCGCATCACAACACGCCGTACTTTGCACTGGTCCATATACACGCTGCCCAGCTAGAAGAAGAAAACGGGCTGAAGGCGGCATGACAGGGAGCGAAATAGGCCAAGGAGACAGAGCGCACTGCCCAGCTAGAAAAAGAAAAGCGTCTGAAGGAGGTGCCACGCAGCGTGACGCCTCTCTCGAAACGACTCAAAACCCGCTCCGCGGAACTCAGGGACCGCTGGCATTCAACAAAAGCACAGGCAGGCAGGCATGTCTCAAATCCAAAAGACGACAATGAAGTGTGTGGTGCCCTGTATCTGCCTTTTGAACGTCGCTACTGGAAAATACAAATAAAACTATAACGTACTAGAACTTACAGCTTGAGTGATATATTGAACAATCATTAGGACGAACTTGGAAGCAATATTTTTGTAACCTGTTTGGGCAGTAACTAGCGCTTATAATGCGGTCCGGTACAAAGGGTTGGGGGGCAGAGACCGCATTTTCTTAAACTTTGACTGGTTGCCAGTATAATCTCGTATTGTTCTCGCAACTTGCCCGGATGTCCCCGTTTGAATTCCCGGATAACGGCTTTGGCTTTTGGCTCAATGTCATTTGAAGGGCACCGACAACGGGAGCTAAAAGCATTTCATGCTTAAAACGCTGGCGTACTTCAATTTAGGTACACGTCCAGGTGATCAAAAATATTCCAGGGCGCCTATTACGGCGTCCTCCATAATGAGTTCGTGGTTTTGGCTCTTAAAAACCCACTATTTAATTTATTAAGTAGTTCTAGTTTAAACAAAGTGCGACACGAACAAGGCTTTCGTTAGGAGTGCTTGGCTACAAAGAAAGAAGCCAGTCAGTAACTTCCCGTTGTTCCCGACATAATTCTTAGGGTGTGTTTCAAAGCACTTCCTTACTCGCAACTTTTACCATGGTCTTTCCCAAACAAAAAGCCGACATCACAAAGATCTCTGTCTTAATGAAATGATCGAATGAAAAAGCGGAGCCATATTTGGTTAAGCCTATCGAAAAAGTTGACATAGCAGTGGAGATTTTATCTTCTTTCACCACCTACGTTTTCCGTATAAGATACCGTCCTCCACGCTCTGGTTTGGCTTACTCCTCGTTAAAAGGGACCGTAAGGCAGCAAGAACTAAACAGACGATGGTTATAATAATTGCGATAGCATTTACGAAGACCTTTCTGCATGAGAGCCTGTCAGCCCGAAGGCAGCCGCAAACGTACACGCAAACAATTTTTTAACCAGCGGATGTACATGTTCTGCGGGTGTCACGAAGTGTGAGGGTGTCAATGCGGGCTATCGCGAGATGCTACCTCGAGACCCGTTCAGTACTAGAGCATGCCTATTTAAATTTTTTCCCTCCTCTCATAGAGGTACGCGCAAAGCCCACAAGCTCTCGTCCCATTACAGTTGTGCAGAAGATATAAAGTCACCGCAATTCGTGTGTCCGCAGAAGGACCGCTACCCGCTGAGCCACACGTTCGACTTCCGGAGCGGCCTGCCCATGGCCCGGTCGCTGCCGACCTCGTCGCTGCAGCCGCAGCTGTTCGAGAGTCGGCAGTCGAGGCCGCCGTCCGAGCTCCTCGACGGCGCTGCGCTGGGGAGCGGTCACACTTCCGAAGGGTCCCAGAGCATCGACGACGATCCCTACAGGCACCGACGTAGGAGGCCGACCACCTTCAAGAACTTCTTGCCAAATTTCGCCATCAACGACAAAAAGGTATGCAGTTAGCCCAGTTCCATGTGGCACCCGCAAAGTCTAGGCTTCTCTTGACAACAATGCCGATGGGGGTGAAGAACGTTTATTGAGACGAAAGGCGGAGATGTTGGCCGGAGGACGTGTCTCTGCGACACTGCGTTAGGTGTAACTGGTGCACAGGTGCACAGAATGAAGAATATTATTATTATTATTATTATTAATAGTAGTAGTAGTAGTAGCAGTAGTTATGTAAATATACAAACATAAGGGACGCCACATCCGCCTGAATAGGAGAGAAAAACAATGAAACTAAGAAGGTGATGAAGGAGGAAACAAATACAGAGGAAGACCCACTACAAGGCAATACGCAGTCACGCGCAGAGTACGATCACTACAAACGAGAGAGTTGTCTCGCGGTTCGCAAGGATTCCAGCACAGCTTTGTAAGACTCGCATCGAGTTCAAGCACGACCTTTCGGAAACAAGATGTAATAAGGCGCAGCGTAGAATGCAATGGCGGAATAATGCAATGAGCTAAGCACCTCCTGTCCGATACCGTATATATGCACTGCTCCCAGCAAGTGCAAAAGAATATGCAAATTATGTTTACACACACACACACACACACACACGCACACACACACACACACACACACACACACACACACACACACACACACACACACACACACACACACACACACACACACACACACACACGTTATGTATACCTAGGTAAACGCCATTTGAAACTATGGGTGCACACACACTACATACACGATATTTCCGGAGGCGATGATGGTAGTGTTGGTGCATGGTTGCGGTGGTAGTGGTAGTGCATCAGTTGATGGTTTTATCCCTGAAAAGCCAGCTATCGCACGACCTCTCACGCATGGTGCTTTTTGTTTCTTAATAACGCTTGAATTCAGGACCTGTGGTGACATCTTCATCGTTCCTGAAAGAGTCGAAGGAATCGTAAGAGCTAATTAACGCTTAAGTATGCCGATGACCAGCTTGTTCGCTCGCTGTTTCAGAACGTAAGCACGTTCATGCCGTGAACTGCCGACGTCATCTTCTTCGACACAGGCATTCTATCGATTGTCACCATTACTACGAACGATAAGCACTACCGTAGTCATCTCCTTAATCATCGTCTCACCGTCCTTATTTATGTCACTCCTGCCTGTAAACGAAAGAGTTGGATCGTCATGGTTTGCACTATCTTCTATATCGTTTCAACTGCGTCTCCTATGTAATTATTTAAGTTTTTTTGTCGCTAATAAACACAGATTTGTTACCAAGCACAGTGATCAAAAACCATGCACTACGATGCTTAGCTTTGGTGATCTGACGAGAACCGACGACGCGCGGCATGATCGATGGCCTTATACACTGAGCCCACAACTACGAGCGCCGATGCGTGTAAAACTGCCCTCCTGCGAACAGTGACCAATTCCATGAATTAGGAGTCATGATCAGTAATGCGAAAAGGCTGACCTCGATTCAGTGGCACAGCAACGCATTCCGTATGGGAGCACGACAAAAATCCCGCACAGCGCAGAACAAGAAATCGCGAATTGTAATTAGGGCAAATGCGTTTTTCTCGTTTACCTGGCCCCCGAACATATAAAAAGAACTAAAAAGAAAAGAAAAATGTCTGTAAGCGAGCCGATGTAAGAGAGAGAGAGAAAGAGAGGAAAATAGAAGAGTGGAAAGGCAGGGAGGTTAACCAGAAAGCCCCATGCAAGACCCTTCCAAAAATATACACAAGTTAACGGAGCGTACGGAATCTTGGCTGACGGCATCGGAGGCGGTTTTCCCCATGATGTGGCCAGCACGGAGTACATAAAAAAGAAAAATCAATATCTTGAGGTCATGGAGGAGCGAAGGTCGAGCAAATTTTATGGCTCTCTTGTTTTCTTTGCTTCTTGCTTCGTACTGCAAGAACCTTCATAATTAGGGCGTTGGAAACTACTGTAAATATGTGCTATACCCGTTGCTTTTGTTTCTTTGTTTGGATTAAAGCAAATGGAGAGAATAGGCCCAATTTAGGGTCGGCTTTTCCAAACTTGCTGATAACAAAGCGACATCGCACACAATATTAACAAGAAACACAAGAACATCAACAACAACCCAGCGAGAAAGAAGCAAGAATAGAAAGAAACAAACCGATGAACATATATTGTTTTTAGTTGGTCTAATCTTACGTTATGTTTAACAAATCTCGAACACTTTCGTGTCGTCTCTACAGTACGATCCATCAAGCTGTCACATCCGTCGCCGGCAAACCTCTCAGGCTGTAGTTGCAGGGATACCCCAACCATCATTGCTAACCACCGCCACGCAGTAAAGTTATCAGAATATGAAAATAAGAAAGAAAAAAAGAGACACAAATCAACGCACACAAAATTTCTATGACGCTAGTCATCGAGACGTTGCTGTGCGATAAAAGATTAGGTAACTCAAATAGCACTATTCGCAATCACCAAACGAAGTCGCTGTCCACGAGATAATCGCTCGAGGCTTCTTTGTGGACATTCGATGGGGATGTGTGTTCTACGCAAACTTCCGAGGTGCCACAAATGTACGCAGTATGAAGATTATTTTTTCCGTATGCAGCACAGGAAAGCAGGGTGTGAACGTCACGTAGAAACGTATGCGATGCAAGGGCGAGCCTCTAGAGACTGTTCTATCTTGAAGGTTGGTGACGAGCGTAACAAGTAGTCTGTGTTGTACAGAAGAGGCGATTTTGTCCACTCGTCTAACCACAAGGTCTTTGTTACTTTGCAGCTCAGTCCCTGAAGTGATGTAGTGGTGTCGAATGCAGTCAGTGCTATTGGTGCTGAGAGAGCAGTGGACGGAGAGAGCTCTATATTTAAAATCGGAGAGGTCTGCCGACGTAGGAGTATTCACTTGCATGATTTTCTGCAAGGGAGTTGAAAAGGGGAGAAGAGATAGAGAGAGAAAGAGAAGACAGGAAAGGCACGGAGGTTAACCAGACGCACATCCGGTTTGCTTTCCTGCACTGGGGGAAGGGGGTATGAGGATGAAGAGAGAGAGGGGGGGGAGATAGAGAGAGCACAGTTTCGCGCACATTTGAAGCTTCGAACCGAGTCTACACACGGTTGCTAAGACCTGTCGAGTTGAGGTATTTCAACAGCGCTTTCGTGGCTTTCTGTGCCATCGACGTGTACGGCCTTGGTCTAAGGATCTTCGTTACCGAAAATGGTCTCGAGTCCAGCTGGTTCAATGCTGTCCGGACGTCGTACTGGGGAAAGATATATAGGATGTGTTCAATCGTCGAACACAGCAGGGCAAAAGAAAGTGAAAAAAAGATGATTATAACACAACTTGACTAGTTGAGTTTAACTTTGAGTCCAACTTGTCCGAACATACGAGTCGTTCTGACTTCAGTGCTGGTTGTTTATGTTATGTACATAGTCTGAATAACAGCAAGAGTTTTGAGAGAAAGTAAATTGATTAAAAGTAATCTAAGAAACCGAATGATTAAGTGTTTGTGTAGATTCATTCGATGAGTGTGCCGGACTATGTCCGTTCCTTCATTACTCGCTATTCCAATATGGCTTGGGATTGTTTACACGTAGACCTGATGGCCGGAACAAGAGGTAAGGGTCAATATTTTCTTAATTTCACAGCAAAGAGAGGAAATGTCACCTTTAAAGCAGCACTGAATTAATTCAATACAATACACTTTATGCAAACACCACAATGTCGAGTACTACGAACAAAAAACCTTTTTTATGTCTTGACGTGGTCCGCAGCCCTTTTTAACAGGCAGTGGCAGAGCATAAGGTGACGAGTTACATATTCGGTAGATTCATCGTTGTCCCAATAACATGAGTGACAAACATAATGCACATGCTATATAGAATATACACAACTGAAGCAGAAAATGAAGAAATAACAAGGGTAATTACGAATGCACAATATGTACAAACGAAATCAACAAATGTGTCATGTGATACACACTGCAATGCACAATTCGGCAAGTACACAGTAACAAAAATACAATTTTTTTCCACTCTGCGGAAAAAAAAAGAGAGAAAAGCACAATAACGAATGTTATATAATGTAAATTCTGTTCAGACAAGACGGTAGTATAAATAGCAACATCTGGCAATTTAATTAGTTCTTGCGCGTGGCATCTCCCAGTGTTCGCAAGTGCGAGTATTTAGCAGCGTATCTCTGTGTTTTAAGTTCGAGATAGTGTATAAAATGGTATTATTTCTGTTAATGTCTGTCTTATACTATTTAAGTAGTGTTTGCTCATAAATAGAAAGCATAGGAAATAAATTTACTTTTCTTGAGAAAAAAAAGAAGAGGCGGCGCTTATGGGTGTCATCAGGAACATTCAGAATACTACGGGCATAATTTTTTTGTATTCTATGTAATGTGGTGATACTATGATAAGAAGTCGTAGTGCCCAAACACGGTGACAATAGTTATTTTGACTCAAAAGTAAGTGAAGGTAGAGGAGAAGCTTGAAGCTTTTAGGGAGAGAAAAAAATCTTAACATGCGGAAAATTCCACTCACACGGGATAATTTTAGCCGCGAATAAACCCACATGCGTGTTTCACGACATATGTTGTATGAAAACAACCACCCGAAACTTAACAGTCGGCGCAATCGCAGTGATATAATCATTGATTAATCATTAAACATATAATCAAACAATCATTAAACATAATCATGTTAAGTCTGTAGTGGCGTTACGATTTTTCGGTGTGAAGCAAACGCCTTTCGTATTTCTTAATATCTACTCCAATTAAATTGTGATAGAACAAGAGAACAGTTTTATTAGTGCCTGATTCGCGATAATGATAGCCTCAGCGGATCTCGGTGAATTAACCAGAATAGTTGTGTCGTACGCGCACATAATGAATTTTGTACTAGCATTCATAGTCATGAAGTCATTGATATAAATAAAAAAAATGCAGAGGCACCAGAGTACTTCCCTGTGGCCCTCCCGCTCAATCTGGTTTCAATTGTGCCACGCATCTGTCTATGATCACTTGCCGTGTACCGTGTTGAAGATATGAATTTATTAAGAAAGACGCCACGAAAACCATAATATTCTTGTTTCTTGAGTAGCGTAGCATGATTTATAGAATCGAATGCCTTAGAGTAATCAATAAAGATACCCAGAGTGCATTATTGCTATTCAAACGACGCCTATATAATTTCTTCTTGAGTGTGCAAGGCAGCTCCTGTCGACTGCCTTACCTCAAAGTCATACTGCATAGTAATCACCAGTTTGTGTTTGGTTAGAAAGGATATCAGGCGGGCATGTACTAGTTTTTCTACACCTTCAGAGAGAATTGGCAACACCGATATTAGTCGATAGTTTCTCATCTCGTTTTTATCACGAGCTTTGTGCAAAACTATTACCTTCGCAGCCCGAAGTCTTTTCGGGAAGGAGTTGCTGGAGAATATCAAATTAAATATGTGTACTAATGCCGCTAAGATCAACTCCAGGATATGCTTAACTGGCGTGATCCCAAAAGCCGTCGGCATCATTACATCTGCTGTTCTCGATAGACATAAAAGCAGTAAACACCTCATTTTCCGTAATCGGCCCTAAAAACGCAGAATAATTAGTGCTGCAGTCAAGGAAATTCAAAGAATGAAAATCCTGAGTACTGTTCACTAAGGTTTATAGTTATTGAAAGTATTTGTTAAAATACTTTATCCTCGCTTGATAAAACTTTACCATGTAACGTGACTTCGCCTGTAGTCGTGTTCCCATCTCCTCGCCCAAGCAAACCACTAATACACCTCCTGGCAACATCGGATTTATTTATTACGTCGTTATTGAACACATTGTGTAAAGACTGTCTCTTCTGTCTGCGCAATAGACTACTTCCTTTGCTCATTTGTATCCTAAGTCCATGCCATGATAAAGTGTGCTGTAGGTGGTTTTTGATGAGAATTTTATTGATACAATTTTTATTTGTTCATGGTTCTTTGCCTTTGTGCCCATCTTTAGCTACTTTGTATTTAAAGAATTTATCAAAGGCATCCTTAAATCTAGCGAAAAAGTACTCATAACTAGTTTCTGGGTCTTTGGTACGCCTCAGTAATGACTAATCAATTAGTGATATTTATCCACAAAAATTGTTCAGGCTGTGTATATTGACATCTCGCACCGTTTGTGGCAAACGGTAATCGCGTGTTGTGAGGTCGTGAAAAAAAAACATTGGACGGTGGTGATCCCTTATATGAACACTCACAATACACGATAAAATACTAGAATGCTTGATGTTGGATATGAAGACGTCACTTAACGTGGATGTAACTGTTAATACACGAGTCCGACTCTTCGTAATATTTTCGAAACCATAGTGTCTCCAGGAGATGCTTTGAAGTGGATTACCCAATTTTCAGTGTATATACTTCCGGCGACAGATACGTCAGCTTTTAGAAGGCCAAATGGTTCTGTTGTTGTAGACGACGCTTTGTGATACAGATGCAACTTTTCCTTGCTTCACGTGCAAAAATATGAAAAGCAGTCATCTAAGTGACACGTGTCCTTGAATGCATCTGTGACGACAAACGCGCTGTATACCCGCAATCGGCTCGTATGCAAAAGCGTAAATTTTTTTTCTAGAATGGATGAGCTGGGCTTATTTTCCACGCCGCGAACATTCAGAATCACCGAAGGCGTCGTCAGTCGCAAAGGAGGATGAATTATTTCTGGATACAAGATGTGGTATACTCGGGGAATTGAGCTCGCTGGTGCTCGCATCGAATAACAGATTCTGCTACACCTCAGCATGAGATTTCTCTTTAGCGGATAATTTTCATGTCGTTATTCAATAGCAAGGGCGTAATCCTCTGCGACCCTTTCCACGCTGGGCGCCTTCACGGATTTGACCAATGAAATTACCACCCAAGATAAAAAAGAAGTTATTCAAGCCTGCTTCACAGGTTACGACTAGGTGTGGCCTTCACTCGACGATGCCTACACCTTATTGACCGTGCAGACAATCCGTACTGCGAGAAGTGCGAGGTACCTGAGGCAACTGATGAATACGTCTTGCGCCTTTTTTCCCGCGATATGGTGCGCAAAGACAATCATTGGTACAACATTTAGTCATGTATACCAACCAACCTTTGTCTGAAGATGTCATATTGGGGCCTTGGCCGGATTCTTGTCGGCGTGGTGTCGTAAATGCCCCAATCAAATTTTTGCACGAGAGCCGTCTAGACCTGAGACTTTGGAGCGTCGTTACTGTTCAAGTTCACTCACCGCCATCTTCACACTTATCATCAAAGTATCTCTCTCTCTCTACACACAAACACACACACACACACACACACACACACACACACACACACACACACACACACACACACACACACACACACACATATATATATATATATATATATATATATATATATATATATATAGCAATTGACTACATGTGAAATATGCACAAAAAATAAACGCAAAAACACAAATTACCTGAAAAACGCTCTTCAATTATTGAAGACAGATTGAGTGACAAAATGTTCACGTAAATCTCGTACCTCAGTTATATAAATACCAAGACGATTTCAGAGACAAATTTAAAAGCGTTGGTAGTGTGTACGACATTTCTTGTGTAGTATAATTGGCACGCGGAGTTCTCTGACCTGTCCTTACGTGGTAACCTCTCTTTTTTCTTTTCTGCTGCTTTCTTTCATCGCTAGCAAAGGCTACGGTTGCTACGAGCCCACGTCGTACAGCGTCGTCGCTCCATTAGCAATGCATGAAAATGGCTTCCTCCGACTTGGCCGGAAAACCACTCGCAGAAATTGGCGTTAAACAGAAAGCGGAACAAAGCGGAACAAAGCGGGCCCGCGAGCTCCGTGCTCCGCCGTACAGTGCTCACGCATCAGTGAGCGTGCACGCGGGACCAGCCGTGCGGAGGGGTGATCGCACCAAGCGGGCTGCGTCAGCATCGACCTGCGCTCATGTTGTATTTGTTACGTGGAAGCAATGGTTGACGACCCTTCGATCGAACTGTTACATACTCTGCCTCACCACTTTGCTGCTGTGCAGTGAAAGCCGCTAGCGGTGTGAGCCAGTTTGATGTTCACCGGCGCCTTCTCTCGCCGCTTTGCTTTCAGTGTTTTTAGCGACCTGGCAGTGAGAGAGAGAGAGAGAGAGAGAGAGAGAGAGAGAGAGAGAGAGAGAGAGAGAGAGAGGCAAAGGAAAGACAGGGAGCTTAACCAGAGATTATCTTCGGTTGGCTACCCTGTACTGGGGGAGGGGCAAGGGGATGCGATAGGTGAGAGAGAGAGAAGGAATAAAAAAAAGGAGCAAATAAAAAACTACACACACACAGGTACAACCTGGCAGTGAGTTGTGTACATATCTTATGAACTGATGTACGCCGCAAACTGATATCATTGATTGAACCCTATGTTAATTTATTTCTGTTTTGCTTTCCTAATTTTGGAATGCATCACCACTGACTGTAACTCTATATCTTTCATACATGTCCTCACGGGTATATATATGTATATATATATATATATATACGCGCTCTGCCTGCAGCTACGTCATGTTCAGCGGCCTTAGGCTTTGCCTTGATTTTCTGCGAAGCAACAGAAATAAACGATCTCTCTCTCTCTCTCTCTCTCTCTCTCTCTCTCTCTCTCTCTCTCTCTCTCTCAAAAGGAAAGTCTGGTTGCGTGTCTACTTATGTTGCGCCGCTAATCCTTACCTGACCCTTCCATTACGCTGGCGTCGGGCGTGGGGGGATTAGCGGCGGAGAATATATCTGATCCTTTTCGTTTCCGTTTGTCTGACGTGACCCCTAGCGTTTCAGGCACTGCACGAAATTAGCGAGACGCAATATAGCGCTTCGCTTGTGGGGTCCAAGCCATTCCTTTGATGCGCTTCAGAATAAGAAGACACTAACGTGAAATAAATTGGTTGCCGGCCGTTCAACGACGTCGATCGGAAATCAGTCCGAATCCTTCAGGCGCGGAAATTCGAAAAGACAACCTTCTCTTTACTTTCATCGTTACTGATCGATACTTTCTCGTCAAAAAGAAAGAAGGAAAGAAAGAAATAGCCACGTAGAGTTTCGAACTGCCGCTCTAAACTTATTTCGTGCTCATGCTTCATCATCATCATCATCATCATCAGCCTAGTTACGCCCACTGCAGGGCAAAGGCCTCTCCCATACTTCTCCAACTACCCCGGTCATGTACTAATTGTGGCCATGTTGTCCCTGCAAACGTCTTAATGTCATCCGCCCACCTAACTTTCTGCCGCCCCCTGCTACGCATCCCTTCCCTTGGAATCCAGTCCGTAACCCTTAGTGACCATCGGTTATCTTCCCTCCTCATTACATGTCCGGCCCATGCCCATTTCTTTTTCTTGATTTCAACTAAGATGTCGTTTACCCGCGTTTGTTGCCTCACCCAATCTGCTCTTTTCTTATCCCTTAACGTCACACCCATCATTCTTCTTTCCATAGCTCGTTGCGTCGTCCTCAATTTCAGCAGAACCCTTTTCGTAAGTCTCCAGGTTTCTGCCCCATATGTGAGTACTGGTTAACACACAGCTGTTATACACTTTCCTTTTGAGGGATAGTGGCAACCTGCTGTTCATGATTTGAGAATGCCTCCCAAACGCACCCCAGCCCATTCTTATTCTTCTGGTTATTTCAGTCTCATGATCCGGATCCGTGGTCACTACCTGCCCTAAGTAGATGTAGTCCCTTACCCCTTCCAGTGCTTCGCTACCTATCGTAAACTGCTGTTCTCTTCCGAGCCTGTTAAACATTACTTTAGTTTTCTGCAGATTAATTTTCAGACCCACCCTTCTGCTTTGCCTCTCCAGGTCAGTGAGCATGCATTGCAATTGGTCTCCTGAGTTACTAAGCAAGGCAATATCATCAGCGAATCGCAAGTTGCTAAGGTATTCTCCATCAACTTTTATCCCCAATTCTTCCCACTCCAGGCCTCTGAATACCTCCTGTAAACATGCTGTGAATAGCATTGGAGATATCGTATCTCCCTGTCTAACGCCTTTCTTTATAGGGATTTTGTTGCTTTCTTTGTGGAGGACTACGGTGGCTGTGGAGCCGCTATAGATATCTTCCAGTATCTTTACATATGGCTCATCTACACCCTGATTCCGTAATGCCTCCATGACTGCTGAGGTTTCGACTGAATCAAACGCTTTCTCGTAATCAATGAAAGCTATATATAAGGGTTGGTTATATTCTGCACATTTCTCTATCAGTTGATTGATAGTGTGAATATGGTCTATTGTTGAGTAGCCTTTACGGAATCCTGCCTGGTCCTTTGGTTGACAGAAGTCTAAGGTGTTCCTGATTCTATTTGCGATTACCTTAGTAAATACTTTGTAGGCAACGGACAGTAAGCTGATCGGTCTATAGTTTTTCAAGTCTTTGGCGTCCCCTTTCTTATGGATTAGGATTATGTTAGCGTTCTTCCAAGATTCCGGTACGCTCGAGGTTATGAGGCATTGCGTATACAGGGTGGCTAGTTTCTCTAGAACAATCTGACCACCATCCTTCAACAAATCTGCTGTTACCTGATCCTCCCCGGCTGCCTTCCCCCTTTGCATAGCTCCTAAGGCTTTCTTTACTTCTTCTGGCGTTACCTGTGGGATTTCGAATTCCTCTAGGCTATTCTCTCTTCCACTATCGTCGTGGGGGCCACTGGTACTGTATAAATCTCTATAGAACTCCTCAGCCACTTGAACTATCTCATCCATATTAGTAACGATATTGCCGGCTTTGTCTCTTAACGCACACATCTGATTCTTGCCTATTCCTAGTTTCTTCTTCACTGTTTTTAGGCTTCCTCCGTTCCTGAGAGCCTGTTCAATTCTATCCATATTATAGTTCCTGATGTCCGCTGTCTTACGCTTGTTGATTAACTTAGAAAGTTCTGCCAGTTCTATTCTAGCTGTAGGGTTAGAGGCTTTCATACATTGGCGTTTCTTGATCAGATCTTTCGTCTCCTGCGATAGCTTACTGGTTTCCTGTCTAACGGAGTTACCACCGACTTCTATTGCGCACTCCTTAATGGTTCCCATGAGATAGTCGTTCATTGCTTCAACACTAAGGTCCTCTTCCTGAGTTAAAGCCGAATACCTGTTCTGTAGCTTGATCCGGAATTCCTCTAGTTTCCCTCTTACCGCTAATTCATTGATTGGCTTCTTGTGTACCAGTTTCTTCCGTTCCCTCCTCAAGTCTAGGCTAATTCGAGTTCTTACCATCCTATGGTCACTGCAGCGTACCTTGCCGAGTACGTCTACATCTTGTATGATGCCAGGGTTCGCGCAGAGTATGAAGTCGATTTCATTTCTAGTCTCACCATTCGGGCTCCTCCACGTCCACTTTCGACTAACCCGCTTGCGGAAAAAGGTGTTCATTATCCGCATATTATTCTGTTCTGCAAACTCTACTAATAATTCTCCTCTGCTATTCCTAGAGCCTATGCCATATTCCCCCACTGACTTGTCTCCAGCCTGCTTCTTGCCTACCCTGGCATTGAAGTCGCCCATCAGTATAGTGTATTTTGTTTTGACTTTACCCATCGCCGATTCCACGTCTTCATAAAAGCTTTCGACTTCCTGGTCATCATGACTGCATGTAGGGGCATAGACTTGTACCACCTTCAATTTGTACCTCTTATTAAGTTTCACAACAAGACCTGCCACCCTCTCGTTAATGCTATAGAATTCCTGTATGTTACCAGCTATTTCCTTATTAATCAGGAATCCGACTCCTAGTTCTCGCCTCTCCGCTAAGCCCCGGTAACACAGTACATGCCCGCTTTTTAGCACTGTATATGCTTCTTTTGTCCTCCTAACCTCACTGAGCCCTATTATATCCCATTTACTACCCTCTAATTCCTCCAATAATACTGCTAGACTCGCCTCACTAGATAGCGTTCTAACGTTAAACGTTGCCAGGTTCAGATTCCAATGGCGGCCTGTCCGGAGCCAGGTATTCTTAGCACCCTCTGCAGCGTTACAGATCTGACCGCCGCCGTGGTCAGTTGCTTCGCGGCTGCTGGGGACTGAGGGCCGGGGTTTGATTGTTGTATTCATATAGGAGGTTGTGGCCAAGTACTGCACCAGGGTGGCCAATCCTGCTCTGGTGAGAGAGTGCGTTACCGGTTCTGGTCACCGGGATCAGGCCGCACTCCAGGCCTGTTTGTGCAATTTCTCAACACACGGTTTTTTTTTTTCTTTTTTTCTTGTATTTCCCGGAGGAGAATTGCGCGGCACCGGGATTTGAATCACGGTCCCCTTGCACTGGAGACGGATACTCTACCGTCCCCGCAGGAGTTAAATTAAAATTTGAATTATGGTGTTTTGCGTGACAAAAACCACTTTCTGATTATGCACGCCGTAGTGGAGGACTCCGAAAATTTCGACCACCTGGGGTTCTTTAACGTGCACCTAAATCTAAGTACACGGGTGTTTTCGCATTTCGCCCCCATCGAAATGCGGCCGCCGTGGCCGGGGTCCGATCCCGCGACCTCGTGCTCAGCAGTCTAACACCATGACCACTGAGCAACCACGGCGGGTCCCGCAAAAGTTGTACGCCTCATTTAACCTACAGTGGCGCCCTATTTGAGCAGTCAAGGTGGACCAATCTGAGCTCGGTTGTACCGCATGGATGGCACTCGGCTAGAGAACCTGGTATTTATGACCTGCACATGTGTGGCCACACATAATTGAGGATATATAATTTTTTTTTTTTAGGAGGGTTTCCGTACAGTGATAAAAGGAAGGAAAATACATTAAAAGGAAAACAAAAGGAAAGAAAAAGGAACATAACATGTGATTTGAACTCGTGATCCTTCAATGTTGCCCGGAAAGGTAGCTCAGTCGGTTGGTTCGTCAAACCAGCGGTTACTTTCAAGCGCTATAGCTCCTGCTCCGAGCCTCATACTTATGTGGAAAGGGGCTGGTATTGTCCGCGACAGTCGACAGTCGGGTAGTTTCGTTAACAAACTATAACACGGCAATCAGCACTCGAATATAATTATAACCCTAATAATAATTGTAAATATTCATCTCATCTATAGTATCTAAAGCGCGCGTTGTTTCTTGCCTCTGCGTGTAGTAGTTAAGAGAGCCAGTGTAAGGGCGGAGAAGAGGGAAGGAAAAGAAAGCAAACTTGCAGCGCCGTGGTTTTAAGGCGCAACCGTGGTAGAGAAACGGAAAGGCGATATAAGCATGCGTGGCCATGATACGCACACGACAAACTGCCTTACAATATTTAGACTTGAGGGGAAGCTTCGTTCACAAACTATAACACGGCAATGAGCTCATGCCATGAGCTCATGGCAATGAGCTCATGCTTAATGTCTCTTTAAAATGTCCAAAACCCGGCGTTTTGCTCGATAATACTCAAGCTACAACAATTTTTTTAAAGTCAATTTATTGAAAAGCCGTACATAATCAACTCTTCGCTGTGCCATGCTATAAAGTGGTCTGTTTCGTTCTTGTTGCTGCAGTGACTGTGCCTTCAATTGGGAGTTACGCCAAGCGCTAATCGGAATCAGCGCAAGAGAAGAGAGAAGTGCGACGGCAGCTTAATTTTACGCCACCTTTCTGTACGTCACAGAGTGATTGCACCACCAGCCGCGTTTCGCAGTGCCTCAGGCGTGATTATATAAATAATGAATAACTTGACGGCAGCTATTGCGGTTTACATGGCCATTTTGAAATTTAGAAACACGGAACTATAGACTTGTATGACGATTCTATTCAACGCTCTAATATAAACATGTACCCCGAAGCTTGCAGCAGTGGAGTTAATAATGTAAGTAGTTTAATTAGTGAATGAATTGTTTTGGTTTTTCTTGCCAACGATGTCCGGCTGGGCAGATAATTTACCTGTAGTGAAGTCGTTCACGCAAATTTTGCGGGCTTTGTTTCTCAAGTGCTTCAAGTAAAAAAAATAAAGCATGCACTATATGTAACTTAATTCGTCAAGGGTTTCACCTTGTCAATTCCGTTTCCTTCCGCCAAGGTATTGCACTTCCAAGGCTACTTCCGGGAGGAAGTGGACAACTCTCCGCTGGAACAGTACCGCGTCCGGCCTGTGGACATTTTCTACTTCCTCGAAGACGACAGCATCTCGGTACGAGAACCCAAGCAGGAAAACAGCGGTCTGAGCCAGGTACAGGCTTTTCCCGATTGGTTGCGCACAGTCACTTACGTCACTCTGTCTAAATGACAGTGCTAATACCGGCACTCGAATTTACCTCCGGAACCACACCTTGGGGCTACAACATGTCCTTGGACCATGGAATAACGCCTATTGTGCGTCTCGCGCTGCGAATGCGCTCCGTTTAATTCTGTTCAGTTCAATGCACCTTATTTAGCAGGAACTGCTGGCATCAAGAGAGAGAGAGAGAGAGAGAGGAAACGTTTATTTTCAATACCCATGTCCTGGTCTGTGCTCTAGGGTGAGGCTATAGAATCGTTCCAAGTGATTCTCAGTATATGGTGGAGGAGAGTTGTCCACGACGAGGTCGTCTTGCCCAGCTTGGCAAACCCAGACCCGCAATGTAATTATGTTAGGACAAAGTGAGCGACGCTGAGGCGTGTGGGTTCTTGGGCAGCGCCAGTAGGTGTAGTAGTACTGTAGTTTAATGCCGGCAATAGAACCGCACACTCGGGAATGAGGTGTATTTGGGGTTGTATTTTGTGTTGTGGGAAGTCATTTGGCAAATAGTATGCTTGCGCCTACCTCAAGAGCGTTGCATGTTTTTCTCGGAACGCGAGGTTATCTCATATATTTAGCTAGTGAAGGTGACTGAACAAGGTGTGCCGGTGAAGCATGTAAAGTGAACTGTTCTGAACTTTACGGCATTTGCGCTGTCCAACGCGAATAGCGAACGGGAGTGCTACGATAGTGAATCTTTCATAACTTCCCTAAAGTTAAACTGGGACGTCGCCTGGCATAAAACCCAGTCGTGCTAACTGTCATGTGATGCTCCTGTGGGATATGGTGTTCGATTTTGGTCACATTGAAAAATAGTCTTCAAGGAATGATTGCATGCCAACTAGCCCATAACTACAATCATGTGGAACCTATGTGGAGATGATAGTCAAAGATCTCGTTGCTCATTTGTGCTGAATCATGCTAACTTTACTACGGATATCAGGCATAGCTAACGCCAGCGGGTCCTGACAATATGTGCTAGCGTTCCATGCGCAGAATTTTTTTTTTTTCTGGAAAAGTTCCGCGACCTCTAAACTCCACGACCCCTCTGTGTACACGTGACCATCTTCAGTATGTAAACTAATCCGCTCGATTTTCTAGCGTCATTATAAATGTAATGCGCTTATATATGCGCAGTGTTATGCCGCAGTATCGTAGTATCTGTTTGTGAAACATACGTCGTGTTGTTGTTGTTCCTCTTTCGATTTTCTGTACAAGTTATGTGTGCGCGATAAACCTTCCCTTGAACAGGCCATCGATGCACCGGGTTACAGGCAATGCAGACAAGCACGTTCTAGATAAATATTGTTTCGATGTTGCTGCTGTAGCAATTCTACGGACGCTTGAGGCGCGGAAACGCCGTCGCCGCGACCGTCGTCGTGCTAACCCCACGCGACGATGCCTGAGCGTCTCGCGCGCGGTCGGTTAGAAGCATTGAGTTCCCTACAATAATTACTAGAGGGAACTAGAGCTAATTACTAGAGGGCGCTGCAAGCGTTCAGCACTATGCTAACGATGGGTAGAACAAGGAGTTGTCTGATCTTCGTGCTTTCGGGCGTTCTTGCGACTTTGTTACGCTTTACCTGGCTTCATTGTCCTAAATTTCAGAACAACCTATGCTTTCTTAAGTGCAGAAGACACGGCGAACACGCTACAACCGCCACTAATTGCAGCGGTTCAGCCTGTCGAGGTGGCTACATCGAAACGCGCCAGGCATCTCAACGCGCTCGCTTGACGGCGAACAATCCATAAGGGCGTATATACTGCGCAGCTTGTTGATATATGCATCTGTGGCGTAATAGTTTAAATATAGAGCTTCCGTGCTAAAGGTCCTGTGTTCGAATCCTGCCATAAGAGAATTCTAACTGCGTTTGCTTTAGTATTTACTGCACGGTTACATTGTTGAAAATGACGAGTTTGTTACGAAGTCACGAGGCCGTTTGACGCCAGAAGGGGAAAGTTTGGGCAAATTCATGTATACTATACCCATCATTCCTATGCTGGCTGAAACGCAGTGCAGCTACCGTAGACACTAGCGCCATAGTTCCCTATAGCGATAACTAATGCTGAAGCATTATATGTCCCATGAGGCAGAAAATCCGGCCTGATCAAGCGGTGGTACCAAGCATCATCATCATGAGTAACGTCATCAGCGTATTGTAGGACGTCAGTAGTAATACCGAAGATAGGAAATTGTATAACAACGTTAATTAGCAGTAATCATTGGTAATTAATGTAATGAGCTGACATAAGGTAAAGAGACATAAGGAACTTAGTAAAGTGACTTGAGTAAAATGAATTAAGTCCGCCTCCATTCCATCATGTGAAAGTGGATGTACAGCGTCTTCTGTACATCCACTTTCACATGGTAGAATGGAGGCGAACCTTCTTTCTTCTTTTTTTTTCTTTTTTGAAACAATGGTCACCCTTCCGTAACGTCCCGCTACTTCACCGAGAGGCTACGCAGCCGAGAAAAAAAAATAATAAAACAGCCGAGAGGCTACGCGTTCGCGCACACATACGTTCACGTTGGCGGTCCCGCCCCCCCAGGGTTGCGTGCTGCGGAGGCATCGCATTCGCAAGTCGGACGGCCGGTGCTTCCACTGGAGCGACCTGAACGTGGGCAACGCCATCTCTCTCTACGGCATCACCTACAAGATCGTCAACTGCGACAAGTACACCAGGGTGAGCCCCGCAGTGTAGCGGCATTCGCGCACATGACACGAAGAATGCTGGTATCGCGAATACAACCTCGTCGGCCCACTGTGTAGGTATCGGATAACGTGTATACACCGCACAGAACGTACGCGCTTGGTTCCGTGTAACATTAGCTCATCTAGTCAGGGGCTCTGAGCCCAGCTATACAAAGTGATTTCGCAGTGCATTCAAGTGAACAAACAAGCTGGTTCAGCGCTGAACAAGGTGCTCGTGTGGGCGCCGAAGCGTCAATTTCGTCGTTTCGCGATCAGTGACAATACTAAATATTGCTGTAATATTGTTCTATACCAAGGCCAGACGGCTCTCGGTCAGACCCTGGGCTGCATAGAAATTTGAGATGCCCCAAGCTCCAGCGAGGACGTGAGGTGAGGTCAACGAACTAATGATACCGAGAAATCTTATTAATCTCCAAGTTTCCGGCAGCCATCTTGATGATCATATTGACGATCTTGTGTCGTCTCAATATCTGTTTTTTTTTTTTTTTCCTTTGTGGGCCTCTTCAATATCGGAACGCATCGTGGCCTCGCGTGCCTGTTTAGGAGTCGACCCGCCGTGGTTGCTCAGTGGCTATGGTGTTGGGCTACTGAGCACGAGGTCGCGGGATCGAATCCCGGCCACGGCGGCCGCATTTCGATGGGGGCGAAATGCGAAAACACCCGTGTGCTTAGATTTAGGTGCACGTTAAAGAACCCCAGGTGGTCAAAATTTCCGGAGTCCTCCACTACGGCGTGCCTCATAATCAGAAAGTGGTTTTGGCACGTAAAACCCCAAATATTATTATTATGTTTAGGAGTCGGCGTAATGTGTGGCGCAAACTGTCCCCATCTTTTGCGTCCGTATGCTCCAGCATGCCTCGGGTTATATGCGCGCTCCTCGCTGACTCTCACGGCGCAACTCGATTTTCCGAACTTGCGTCAACGGCACGAAAAGCGATTCGTGCACTAGTACGCTACTTGAAGGGCGCCGGCTTAAGAGACCATTTATAATGCCCCTGTGCATCCTCGCACACGCACGTAGTGCTCACTCTCTCCCTCTTTTCTTCTATCTTTCCCCTTTCCCCATCACCAGTGTAGGGTAGCAAACCGGGTGCTCGTCTGATTGACCTCCCTGCCTTTCCTGTCCTTGCTCTCTCTCTCTCTCTCTATTCATTTCATTAGATTTAAAATCAGTAGCTGAATCATTTATGAGGTTACCAAACACCTTTCCTTTAATCTTGTTCCAAAAATTAGAGAAACAAAATGAAGTTCCACTAAATAACTTCCCAGTAAATCACTTTGAGGCATAAGATTTCCGCTGCGAAACTGAAGATGTTTAGTTCCTTTCTTCCTTCCTTCCTTCCTTCCTTCCTTCCATCCTTCCTTCCTTTCTTTCTTTCGTTCTTTCTTTCTTTCTTTCTTTCGCAGCGCTATTGCGAATGACGGCAACCGCCGATTTCCCTCCGCGATCTCGCTGTGGGGTCAAAAATCGCGGCTTCACACCTTGCCCCCCGCGAACGGGAGAAATCGCGCGTAATTTGGAGACGCGCGATCTCGACCATGATGCGCGGCACACGCTCGTCCGCAGGACTACCTCCGCCAGCAGGGCGTCGAGGTTCGGCCGCCCGAGCCGCTGCCCGAGGACCCGTACACGGCCAGCCGGCGCATCCTGTCGCAGCAGCAGCGCAAGCTGCACACCACCAAGAGCCAGCGGGACAAGCTGTGGCGCTTCCTGCGCTACGACCGCCACGTCCTGCGCTTCTTCTGCGTCGAGGACGGCAAAGGGGTCGTCGACCCGAGGCACCGAAAGAAGCTCGTGCTGCAGGTGCGTGTACATGCACTGTGCACTAGAGTTACTGTATATGCTACCTACGGTAGCATATACAGTAACTCTACTGTGCACGAGCAGCAGAACCTTCCGCGTCTGTTTCAAAAGGTCTCATTTTTTCGCGACCACAGGGCGAAACAGCGAGGCGATAGCTGGCGACGTATTGATAGACTGAATCCCTTTATCGGCCACGAAGATGGCTCAATGGCCTAGTCATTTGAATGGAGGGGTGGTGGAGGGAGAAAAAGAACCACACGGTTGACGCCATGTTGTGTATCTATTATGTGCAGTAATTCTTCTCGCGGTTGCAGTAAACATTCTGAGGTGCGTACGAGTAATTTCCTTACGGTAAGAAGATAACTTTTTTTTTATTATTCAATGATGTCTCTAGTCCGAACCGTCATCGTTTGTTAGGTGCTGCCCTCCGGTGGTGGATAACCGAAGAGACACCGACTCTTTCTTCCTCTTTCCTATCATTGCTTTCGGTTTTTGTACACTATCTTCTTTCATTTTACTTAACCTTGGCGCTGATTTGCGGTAAACTACAGAAGGCGACGTCAACCAATTGCTTTAAAGGGCGCTCGAGAGGCCAAGCACTGTATCGTCCATGGGCAGTGCTCTGCTGCGGTGTCGGTGGTGTAGCTGAGAGGTTGAAGCTTCTGCTGGTAATCTGTGATCCCGGAGTACAAATCTTCGCGAGGCACTGCGACTTTGTTTTCTTTTTTCGTCATAAAATTCTGGCAAGACACTCTGGGATTCAAACGGCGGGACCCCGACGGCACTTGCGGACGTCCAGACGACTAGCTGTGATGCTGCGGTCTATCCCATGTAGCAGTGGGAATGGAGTCAGTGCTGGCATAATGTCGTACCAACGTGGCCGATCTGAAGGTCCAACGTGACCAACGCTTGGCCTACACTTCTCGCAGTGCTTCCCGTGCTGATAAGCGTAGACCAGGGCTCTCAAGCCAGTTATTATAGGTCATAGAAGCTCCCTACAGAAATTACTAGAGGGATATCTGGCATGTCTACGGAAGCTGTTAGCATGGTCGTTCCGCAAGCACGGGAATGATGAGTGCAGTGTACACGGATTTGCCTAGACTTTGTCCTTTTGGCTTCGCACAGACTTGCGGCTTGGCGTATTGCTTTGCTTTACAAGCCCCCTTTCCCTTTGAGAGCCGAGTACAGGGTAGCCAACCGGCGATGTCCTCTGTTTAGCACCCCCAGCTGTCTGTCTAAATTTACTTTCATACTTTCTATCTCTGGTCTCTGTCTCTTTGCAACATTTATTTTCATTTGCCGTTCATCATTACATCGCATGTAGCCGCACGATTAAGTGCCTGAATGTCCAACGAGACCGATCGTCCAACGAGACTAAATGTCCAACGGGTCACGTGACCGGCAAGATGAAATGCCCTACGAGACGAAATGGCCCGTCAAGGCGCGTAATGTCCAACGAGCTCGAATATCCAACGAGTCTGAATGTCAACCTTATTGGTCATTCCGTTTCGGACCCTCTGTCTCGTTGGACGTTCTGTCTCGTCGGACCTTCCGCCTCGATGGACATTCAGGGGCGTTGGACATTTCAGGCGCATTCGACATTCCATCTCGTT
Organism: Dermacentor variabilis; assembly: GCF_050947875.1. Lineage (NCBI taxonomy): Eukaryota > Metazoa > Arthropoda > Arachnida > Ixodida > Ixodidae > Dermacentor > Dermacentor variabilis. The sequence goes on from NC_134573.1 coordinate 138,549,113, forward strand.
CGAGGTTTATGCTCCTTGGACATTCAGGCCGTAAGCGGTCGTGATAAAAATGAAAGGAACTGTGCGAAAGAGAGAGAAGCAAAGAAAGGTTGGGGAATTGGACACACGCACTGCCGGTTTGCACCCCTGAGCTGGAGAAAAATAATTCTTGCAAAAATAGGGCCCCAGCCGACTTTCAATAGAGCTCACTAAAGGCGCGTCCTACACTCTCAGGGTTCTGAAGTCAGTTGCTAGGCTTGAGGCATAGCACATGGCTCCTCGCGAGAACACTAGGGCGCTTAGGGAAGATGCAGAGTATTGATGACGACATGCGGACATTTCTTAGGGGGAGAGGGTGAAGATACACACAGATTTCTTCGGGGACTCTACAAAAACATTTCTTTTTCGTTTTTTTTTTTCGTTCGTTTCTCTGTACAGTACTTCTTGGTGGACGACACTCTAGACCTGAAAGAGATGCACCGGCCTCTGGAACAGCGGGAGCTGGCGCCGATTCTGCTGGGACGCCAGAGGATTCCCAAAGCGCAGGAAAGCAGGGGTAAGCGCATAGCACGCTGTGGAATAGTTAACACTCTCAACAAAATACACCTTGTCTAATCGTTAGCTTGTTACGCACGTGCATTACTTTAAGTTTTGGAACTTTTTCATGCGTAAATAAATTCAACTTTCAGACACGGGAGTTCTAATCATCCAGCGCACTCCGAAGACATGCCGTCTTTGTTTGCAAGGTGTGTGTTCCTTGTGCGGGCGCGTGCATCAGAGAGAGAGAGAGAGAGAGAGCTCTGACTTGGTTGTCATTATGCTCAACATATGGGATAGCGCCCCATTACCGCAACTGTATTTCTCTTTTAGTGTCGTTTCATGTTTTGTTTCATCATTCAGCAATTTATTTCATAGGAAGGGCCCCAAATAACTAAAATGAAGCACTCGAGGTTTTTTATACGCGTTCGCATGCCATCCTTAGAAGAATAAAAATCGATTGGTTTTCAGGCCTCATAATAATCCGAAAACTACTTTTAAATGTTGTTGCTCGTCTTACCAGATTTCTTGATCTCTAATATAATAGGTCGCTCCAATGTGTTATCTACCTGATTAATTATAGAACGTAGTGGGGGCACATATTCAGATTAGTTTCACTGCACACACTAGGCAACTATACTGGCACATACAGGCTGTGCCATGTAAACGCAGGTCCAGTGCAACTGCTGCGGGACTGCCCAATATGTTCAGAATCTCGGAGCCCAGCCCTCGTCAGACTCGAACCATCGAGGCACCAGGTCAAACTCTATGCTCGTCCAATACGGCTCCACTACCAAAAGTGCTCTCGAGTAGCAAAGAGCTTTCAAGGAGCTCTGGCAGTCGCTCATCAACTCCCTAGCTCCGAGACCCTGCAGCATCCTCGGTCCGCGCACGGCTTCAGGGTTACGAATACATGTCCAAGCCCAGAGACACCATTAGAGCCTCTCGTAACACAGCCACTGAAGGGTCGTGGGCAGCGGAGGAAGATCCCCGTTACCCGCCTTCCCTCCCTCCCTTCCTCGCTCCCTCCACACACACACACACACACACACACACACACACACACACACACACACACACACACACACACACACACACACACACACACACACACACTGACACTTTCCCAGCCTTTACAGTCACTAGAACAACGTGTATGAGTAAAAATGATAATAAAACGTGTCTTAAATGAATCCGCATTGCAGGCCTGTTCCACAAGTACGAAATGGAACGCGACGGAGACGAGTACATAGGACCTGGGGACCTGCAGCCGGGGAGACAGCTCAACATCTACGGGCGCAGTTTTCTCATATACGACTGCGACGACTTCACCAAGAACTTCTATCGCGAGCACTTCGGAGTGGAGCACTTTGACGTCATAGACGTTGACGTCAAGGAAGAAGAGAGGCCACAGCAGGTAAGAAGCAGCGCTTCTGACGGTCGCTTCGGACATGACTTTGACACTATGGCCTTATTCTCCAAAATTTCCCGAGATTACGGAGGTGTCTGTGCACTACCTGCGCAGGGAGCAACAGTTTCACGGACGCTGTATATTTGCGTATATCATATTCTTAGCTCCAGAAAGGCGAGCGAGCTTAGGCGCATGAATTTAGTGACGGTTTAGCATAGTCGAGAGCATTTTTTATGACACTGTCTATAGATTAGCACTGGCAGAGTTCGTCAAATTAATGCTGTTCGAATGGTAAAGGCACCGAAACAGTGTCAAACGACAATGCAGTACCACATAAACCGCAACTGTCGATAAACTGTCGTTTCTTTTGCAGCTGTATTTGCAAAACCAATGTCCAGAGGCATGTGAAGGTGTGGCAGATCGAAAGGTCGATCGACCGATTGATTGATTGATTGATTGATTGATTGATTGATTGATTGATTGATTGATTGATTGATTGATTGATTGACTGACTTACTTGGCCACTTGTAACTCTAGCCTTTCCACAATACCTTATTGTAATATGAGCCCATGCAAAAGTATTATGGGATACGGAAAATATTAAAGAATTATACCTCTCTTGTCCGACGGCTTCTCATAATTCCTACAGCAGATCAGGACACGTTGCTGGACTACTTGGAGCTTACTTAATAGTTGGTTGGTTATTAGTTGGTGCTTACATAATTCATAGATGTGCTCCAACCTATATGCAAAAGTTCCAAACACAATATGGCAACAAAGAAACGTATTGGTAGCACTTCTAAAGTTATCACGCACGCGCACGCAACATAAGTACAGAAAAATAAATGTTCCGGAGCCGTTCACAAAGTTACAGTCTTCATGTGGAAGTACACACGATCGTCCCTCGACGCTGGCAAACACAGAACTCGCGAACACGCACTCGATAGTCACGTGAGCACGTATCAAATGAACTATGGACACACGATCATGCGCAAAAATGTTGTCCATTTCCTACCATTTATTTACACTGCTGCGTTTATACAGGGTGTCCCAACTATCACGCACCAAGATTAAAAAAACAGGCAAATGCCACGTAGCTGGACAGAACCGAGGTAATGTTGTTTGCCGTCGCTTTAAGATACTCGGGTTATATTCTTTGCACTCTGCCTAATTACATAATTAGTCTTAATTAATTAATCAACTTCACAAATATTATTAGGCGAGAAGTGTCAATGAGGAAACTGTAGAGCAACAGGAAGAATTTCCGATACAGCTTTTCCGTTGCTCAATACGTGTTATACGCAAAAGTTTTTTTTTTTTTCCGAGCGTGAAAGAAGCTCGCGAATACAAGCAAAATTGCCACGCGACTGGTCGCTCGAGGCACCTTGCGTGTATTCGCAGGCTTTTTTCACTCTCAGAAAAAAAAATAACACTTTTATGTATAGTACGTATTGAGCAACAGAAAAGCTGTGTCGAGAGTCATTAAAATTGTCCCTGAGACTGTCTAGGGAAGTTTATATATAGTGCAGGCGCTTTTGGAACACTATCGTATAGACTAAGATGGCATAACGCATGTATACCGAAACGTTTCACGTTCATTTAGTGCACAGGCAAGCGAGAAACAAACAGTGAATGGACCAGTGGGATGCAGAGGGCATTTACGTTACTGATGTATGCAAATAAAACAAATCTTGCTGAAAACTGAAATCCTGCGTTTATCTTCCCGTCCTTTAGATAATAAATCCACCGCGGTTGAAAAAAAAACACGTCGGATCACTTTGATTTTCGTAGAAGAGGGACGCGCTCGGTCCACACTAACATCCCTGCAAGTTTTCTGGTTTTCAGCGCATCATCAAAGAACTAGATTATACGGCGCGATCTTGCTTTCGTTAACGCTGCAGTAACAATTACGTGAAATTTACACAAGTCAAATACTACTTTGGCGCCCCTTGATTCAGCTTAATTTGTCCTAAAGGATTCTCGTGAACGAGCCGAGTTGCATAGGCACCTACGCGTTTCTACAGTTGAGCTGTCTTTATTAATCGTCCACTGCGTTTTAAACCTCACCACGAGTATACTGCAAAAAAAAAAAGTTTTGGTAGTTTAATTTACTCCTACGGCTGCGAACGTCCTCCAATCGAATTCACTTAGGGAAACACCAGCACCAGCCGTGACGAGAAAGATTGGTAATTCGACAGGTCTTGCTCCCGCTTCTCTCTCTCTCTCTCTCTCTCTCTCTCTCTCTCTCTCTCTCTCTCTCTCTCTCTCTCCAAAATTAAGAGAGAACACAGCTGAAAGGTCGCCACTCTGACGCGATTACTTAAATCAAGCAGGCTCGAATCGCAGAAGGTGCTCGATTCGGTCTGGGAAGGACACTTAATTCCGGGACACATTCCGCGGAGTCGATACGTAAACAAACTGCTTTCTTTCTGGAACAGTGCCAATTTCGAAACTTCCCGATACCGTCTCGCATTCGAGCACATACCTCCCCGTGACTGGGCGCTATTTTAAGCGCAGCCCGTTCCTCCGCACAACGGCTTCGGCTCCCCCGAGGACACCTTGCAGTCGGTGCTAAGGATAACTCCCCGGAGGGCGCGAAGGGACAGCCGCCTGGTCCTGGAGAAGGAGGGCATCGTCCTGCGGTTCCAGGCGACTCTCGTGAGTGTTTCTTTCGTCGCGGCTATAGTCGCGCTGCTTAAGAGGGTAAAAAAAGGACAGGTTAGGATCCTAACCTAGAACGAATGTATGATACACACTGATATTTCGAAAATGGGAGGGGGAGGCTACTCTGTAAGTGTCTACCAAGTGGACATGTCCAGTTCGTCTGCTGATGAAACGCTGATTTGCTGGGGACGCCTGGCTCCTGTTGACGGGCACTCCAGCCCAGCCTATCAGAACTTTAACAGCAGACGAAATGGACAGAACTTCAACATCAGACGAAATGGACATGTCCACTAGGTGTACACTTACAGAGTACCTTTCCTGGTCTGAAAGAGATAACTGTATGGTGTCAAGCTATTTCCGGTTCTCTTTAAAGAATTTCACATTAAACAATGGCTAACATATGACATTGCGAAACATAGCGACAAGAAGACAGAAGACAAGCGCGAACCCACATTTAACTGGTTTGTTTTTCGGTTTGCTAAAAAAAAATGAAGTGATTGCTTTGTCTTAAGCAGCACATCTAGTTGTGTTGTTTCACAAACTAGCCTCCGTCACAGCATTACTAGCGTTTATTGCGTGCAAGACCTCCCCCTGCCCCCCCTCCCCCTCTAAATACCCCTAAGTTTGCTTCCTCGCATAGCTGGCCACCCCAAATGCGGCGGCAACATAAATCAATAGAGACAGCGAAACGTTAAATATACCTTTCTTACAGCGTGGCATGTATTCGCGCACTCCGCATGCATATTTCACGAGTAAAAAATGCCGCACGAGAAGCAGACGTGCACTCCAGATCAACAATGGATGTTGCCTGACATTGTTTTAGGCATGAGTAATTGCAGGAAAAATTCCTTGCCGTTAACGAAAAAAAAAAGGGGGGGGGCAACGGATCCTTTTCATAAAATGCATGATTTTCGCTTTCCTTTTGTTGATTTCGAGAAAGGCGCCCGAACGCAGTCAGAAGGGGTTGCTTAGAAAGAACCTGTCTACGTGCAGTGACCAATGTGCCACGTGAAACGCTATTCGGCAATCATTGGAACAGACGTGCTGACATGTATGAGCCTGCTTCGCTTAATGCATAAGGAGAGCTCTGAAATTTGCATAAGATAGCTGCTGCATGTTTCTGCTGCATTCATGCTGCATGAACTCTGCTACGTGAAGACGGTGGAAACAAAAGCCCCGTTTTTATTCAATATTACCGCACTCTTTTGATACGAACTTAGTTGCTCTATTATTACACTGAATTAAAGATAAAACAGTGCTTGTCTCACTATTTTTCGCCTTCTACATTCAGGCATTCAAACGGATAGAGCTCGCCTTACTCTGCCGCAATGACATCTATTGTTGCTTATCGCACAGCACAGATGAAACGTCCAGGATGTGCGGACATTCGAAACACTCAAATAACGAATCGCATGTTGCACTATTCTACTCCGTCTTCGAATCTGTATTCGTAAACACGAATATCTTATCGAATTGTTTTGAAAACTTTCAGATCACTCACTACGCTCCATCAAGCATAGCAAAAGCGATATAAATTTCATACAGTGGCGGCCATTGCAGACATAAAACACGAGAAGTTCCACGTAGTGGAGCACGGTGTGTCGATCAGGAAGGTAGAATTCTTCCGTTTAGTCCGTTACCACTCGCACTCACCAATGAGCCCTAAACGTGCGCATAAATGCTTATCTGCTCCTAATGCCGCATTTGTGCTTTTAACAAGCAAGGCCTCACAGCACGCCGTATTGATTTTTTTTTATTAGTACGAATACCTGCAGTACCACAAGGGCATTGTAGTAGGGGGGGGGGGGAGGCATTTCAGATATACACGGGTACAGAAAGGACTGACTCCGAAGAGACAATATACCATATACAGAAAGTTAAAAAGAAAGAGCAAAACTAACATCAGCAGACAGTATAGTAAAGGATTGTATAGGGACAGAACTCTGCTAACGTTGTCAATATAATGGGATGCCAAGATCATTCCATAAGTAAGTACATAAGTAAGTAAGTTTATTTTCCAGGTTCAAATGGAGGGTTTTCTGGCAAAAAGCTGCATGAGCAGCTTGACTATGTACAGAAAACCCCTCCAAGCAGTAGTACACGAGTGGTACAGAAATCAGGCACACATACAATAGTTACAGTCAATAAAGAGAAAACATTCACCAGTTATACATACAGGGTCTAATAATCTATTGCACAAAAATTTAAACAATAAAATCGAAAAATAGAAACGCTCAAAATGGTCATTCAAATGTTCAGAATTAAATAGAGAACTGCTGCCCAAAAATCCGAAAATTTATCAAAAATCATTCTATCTTCGATTCGGTCCAGTCTCAAAAACTACCGTTCGCACGCATATGCCGAGCTCGCAAAACTTCACAAATTCTGCCGATCGAAGCGGAGAACACCGTCGAAGAAGAGCGGAAATGTCTTCCCCCTTTCCTCAAGCAATTAATATCTAGTGAGGAGCAGTGGGAGGCTGCCTTGCGCAGCTCCAGGCCCGATCTTCAGGAGGCCATCCTGGAGTGGGCTGAGAGGATAAAGGAGGCCTACTTCAAGTAGTTCCTCCTCCCACCCTCTATTCCATTGCCCCCTTCCCTTTAAAGAGGGATAAATAAAGTTTTTCATCATCATCATCAACGCGCACTCGTTTGTTCCATCTTTATTTTGCTCTGCGCCAGTGGCATGGTGCGACGAAACGATGAAGCTACACCAACTACGTACTTTTCAAGCTATGATTACTTTAAAGTCGGCTGCAGTAGCAGAAAAAGAAAAACTTTATTATATACAGAAACCGGACGGGCTTCTACCCCAGTTCCCCAGAGGAAGCTGGGGGGGGGGGATGAAAAACGGAGTTTGTCCGGCAGGGAGGTGCCCCCGTTCCAGGGCCCCACTGGCACGGGCCATCCGCTCAGCTCGTTGGATCAGGAATAGCTGATCTTCCAGGGCCGGGCTATAGCTACAGCAGCGCCTCCCAGTCTTTCCACGCGCCGTTTATTTCGCGTTCTTCCCGTGTATCTTTCTTTTTCTTTCTTTCTGTTCGCACTGTGCGTGTTCGTTTACAAACATTAAAGTCTGCCTGTGCGCCATGCACAGGTGTAGCGCGAGCTCAGCCGCAGCTGTCTGACCGTCGTCGCACGCAGGACAGCACGCTTCCCCTGGACAGAGAGCGCAGCTTCGTGATCTGCTTCTACCCCTCGGACGACACGGTGTCAATCCTGGAGCGGCCGCTGCCCAACTCCGGCGTTCCGGCCGGAAAGTTCCTGCGTCGCATGAGGCTACGGAAACCGGCTCCACTCGACGGGTTCCCGCCGCATCCGCCAGCGGCCGAGCCGCGGTACTACGAGATCTCGGACTTCCGAGTGGGCAACGTGATCGAGGCCGTCGGCAGGCGCTTCATCATCGTCCGCGCCGACCAGTTCGCGGCCAATTACATCAAGCGCCACCACACGGAAACGTTCGCGAACGGTGGGTGTTAAGCCTCGCATCTCTCTTACACTTGCGTTTGCATCTTTCTTAGAAAATTTTTAAAGCGAAAGCTTTACTTGCCGCGAACTTGCGATTTCGCCGTGGCGGTGCTCCGAGGAGGCGCACGACGTCACACCGCGTTCCTCGTCGTTGCGCTCGCCTCCGCTCGCTTCGCCAGCTGCGTCGCATGCCTGATAACATGTCGGAGGATTGAAAAGGAGAGCTCGCGTGCGCCGCAACCACAGTTGAGGCGGCAGTATGGACGGCGACAATTCTGATAAGCAGGAGGAGGCCTGGAATCGACATCGAAACGAGATGAAGAGGAAACGAATCGCCCAAGAAACAGACGAACAGCGCGCCGAACGACTGGCTAAACGCCGCCACAAAGCTAGACAACCAGACTAACCTGGACTTGCAATCAAGCTTAACCAAGGCTAACCGTGCTATGCCTTAGCTTTCGCTACGTATATCCTGGCATAGCCGAGCTAATCCACTGGCATTCTTTTAGAAGGAAGTCTGGCGCCGATGTCTGCTGGAGCGGAAGGTGTTAAGCATCAGCCAGCGTGGGAACGGTGCTCAGCACATGGATTTGCCTAAATTTCTGGCTTCCAACGGCTTAGCGACTTGGCGAATTGATCTTCTTCGAAAGAATATTGCTCCATAAATGCGAAAATTGCCTACAGATTAAAAATTTTGACGGTGCGAAAAGTTTCTTAATCCTGTAATGCCCAACGAATTCAACGCCCGAAAAGTCTGGTTTAAACGCCTATCGCGTAGCGTTTTTGATACGCTGGAGCGAGTTTTCCATTATCGATAGTTCAGCAACCGAATTACAAATTATTTACTTTACTAAATAAATTTTACCTCACATTTCTCGTTTCTTTTCGCACAAATGAGCTCTCCGTGGCCAGAAATAAAAATTATCAAGTTATAATTTTCCTCGGTGTGGAACTTTCCGAGCAATAAAGAGCTTAAAAAATCTGGAACGCTGACAAGCACAAAATTGTTGCATAATTAATTTCTGATTACCGAGTGAACCGGAGTGAGCGTGAAAACGTCGCATTGTGTTGCTCCCACGTGACCACATTCTGCGTCATGACGTCAAGGCACAGTAATCTACTAAAGGAAACCAAAATTGGATTTAGACAGCCATTCGATTTTTTCGGTGCTTTAAGGCCTGCCTTTCCTTTTTTTTTATAGGAATAGGACCTTCATTTAACAGAAGAAAACGTAGTCGTAAATATCCTGAAAGACATCAAAGATATTGCTGAAATAACATTCTGCCTTTCTTTTTTTGTACAGATGTACTTCCCATGACCAGTAATGAAGGTGAACACACTAATTAACTAGATTACTTGCTTTAATGGATTTGAAAAGGCGATGCAGGTACCTATTAAATTATAAATAAATAAAAAGTTCAATTTCTTCTCGTGCAGCTGTGTTTGGGCATTATTGGGTTTACATGACGTCACCGCTTGTGTACTAGGTGACAGGCCATATATCTTCCATATATCTTTTCTGAGGAACTCAATGTGGTTGCGGAGCGGTGTTCAAGAGCCCTTATCGCCAACCGTGGTGTTCTTCGTTCGAACCAAAAGGCATTTTTTATTTCTCTGTGTGTGTTGGTACAGCTCCGAGACGGTTAGCCAGATCCGTGAAATCGTGCTGGGATGCGCGAACAGATGTTATCGCATACAAAAAAAAAAATGAGAAACAGCGATTAGTAACAAACTTCGGGGGAAAAAACATAAGAAGCAATTCGTAGAAAGCTCCATGCCCGAAATCATCTTATAATAATTTGTGCTGGCTTGCTACTGATAACATGTATGGTATACACTGCAGTATCGCTTGCTAGGAATTTGTTTTATTTTTTCTTTGACAAAGGAGCGATAACTATCCGTCGTGCCACACTACGAATGAAAAGTGGGAAACGCCAGCGTTCCCAATATCGGAGAGTTAGCAATCTACAGGGTCGCGTGTGGTCCCAACACTGGTCCTATCGCGGGCCACTTAAGTGTCTTCTTTTTCTCGGCTTAACATAGAACGCACACATTGTTAACATGGAACAACAAAGCTACAAACCGTGCGTAGTTTAAAAAGAACATTCTGACATTTTTTTTCTTTTCTTTACTGCAGAAGAGCGTGTTTTGTTGTTTCTTATTTTTCTGAAATTGCTCTGTTTTGCTGTCTGTGAAGGGCGGATCCAGAGCACCTCTGCCAACGGAGGTCACCAGGTCAACGGCCAGCTCCTAACAGACCCACAGGTAAGGAACGGGGCTGAAAGTTCAGTGAGCATTCGTGAGAGTACACATGCTGGTGGCACATGATGCTAATTGGTTAAACAGTTTACTCACTATGTTAAGTTTGCAGTACGGAATGTAACGCTCCCATCGTTTCGTGTTTTGCCTTCTTTTTGATACCAACGTTCTGACCCTCTCTATAGCTATAAGCGTTCATCCTACATCATTCGCGCTTCCCTCAACACGTAAAGAAATAAATCTATGGTATTTGTGGCAGTCTAACCACGACTTCATTGGCGTCTGGATGGATACTATGACACCACGATTGACTTCACGAGGTTATCAGTACCCCAACGCAACACTAAGGCTACGAGAGACGCCGAAGCGAAGGCCTCCGGATTAATTTTGGCCACACTATCACCAAACGAAATTTACGGCGCAAACTAGATAAGATACTCGATAACAAACTGCCTTTTTCTTTTCTGGGCAACTCTCTGCGCATGCTATTTGATTCTTCTGCATGCCCAGCTTGATCGCCTAGCATTCCTCTTTTCTTTTTTTTTTTCTTTTTTTTTGTTATTCTGCGTTAGCACGCTTGTTGGGACCACGTGACTTGCCTGTGCTTAAAAAATCGCTCTCTCGTTCTGAATAAGATCACCACTTGGAAATTGGCTGCAGTCTTGTGTTCTATGCCCTCGTCTATTTCGCACCGTAGTTTTTTTTTTTTTTTTAATATGAACCATTAACTTAAACCAAGATGCTGCTTCCACCACACGGGTTTCTTCAACGTGCACCTACATCGAGGCATACAAGAGCGTTTTTTGTTGTTATTACGCATCCGGCGGAATGCGACGGAGAATCGAACCCATGACCTCTTACTCATCGGGCAAACGCCATATCGCGTGAACCAACGCGGCGTGCGATTCCCTATCGCGGCGTCCGTATTCTGACGGGAGTGGTATGTAAAAAGCGCTCGAGAAGCCTACTTATAATGGGGCGTACTTTAAAGAAACCCAGCTGGTCAAAATTAATCCGGAATCTTTCACAGAGCGCGGCGTCTAATTATAAGCTCGTGTATTGCTTCGGCACGTTGTGTAACACCCTAACTTTATTTGACACCCTAACAATCATAACTACATGTCAGTGTCCTTTCCTTACAGGGAGAAGATTCCACGCCTTCTTGAAGAATAGCCCACAGTGAAAAAGAAAAGTTAGATCAAGGAGCATAAAAAAAAGATTTTATTAAAATAATGCAGCAGAGCGCTCATCATTTCGTCGTCTTCATGAAAGTTGTTCGTTGCTTTCGGGCGCGAACTAAAATGATACTAAATGAATCGCAGTGCAAAGAGGCGGGTTAAAAAAAGAAGAGACACACACGGAAAGTGAGCAATGACTTAGCTTAGAACATTGTGGCACTTTGTCGGCGGGGTCAGCAGCGGCAATCGATTACTACTGCAGCCGTGGTCACAGCAACGTCGGAATAGAAACGTGCCACAAAATGCTAAGTGGCCGTCAGGGTGGCAGAGCCATTTCCGATAACTACACGAACGGAATCGTAGCTTGTGACCACGCTTTCAAACTCAAACATTGCAAACGAAGTTTGTTCTGGTGGCATCAGCGAGCACCCAAATTTAGAAAAAAACATTTTAAATATCAACCGACATGCAAGGTTTCACTCAAGCACTGTTCTAGAAAAGGCCACGTCAGAATTCAACGATTTAACAAATTAAGAAGCACCCATCGGAAATTCCGCTTTACGAACACATCTGTTCGCACGCACACGTACATACAGAGAGATAATCGATGCTCTAAAGGCTATGGGACACTGTTCGAGAAAGTCTCGCAAAAGAACCACGTTACCTGGCGTCGCACCACTGTTTCCGTTAGCAGCTATTGCAACTGAGCAGCTCAGCCCCCCGTCTGAGGAAAGAAAAAAAACCCCGCCGACGTCGATGACCTTGAGGACGGAACCGCGGAAGCATTCTCTCGTAACGGAAGGATCCTCGCAACGAACAGTTACAAACGAACAGCCCCGTGAAAACACACGGTTCACATTCACATAACTCACACGCTCACGTTCACGCTTACAAACGCCATTCGCTCAGGTCGGTGACCTTGATGAGGACTGGCACCGCGGGCAAGGTGGGCAGGTGACCGCTGCCGTGAGCGTGAATCGGCATCGCCCGAGACGCGGTGTCCATCTGGCCTGAGGTGCCACTGCTCAGCACAGCGGGGGCACCGCTCGAAGGCGCCGCGCCGACCGCCTCGGGGGCGTACGCGGCGGCCGAGGCGTGGTGCATCTGGAAGGTGGTCATCGCGATGCCCGGCGAAGCGGGTGAGGCGTTGCCCGCGATGAACCACGGTACGTGGGGCTCCTGGCTACGCCTGGGCTTCTTGCGGAAGCGCGCGGCCACGTACTGCGCCACGTCGCCGGCCCTGTCGGTGATCCAGTAGAACTGGGTCCTCTGGTACGCGGCCACCAGGGAGAGGAAGGCGGCGAAGCCGACGATGGGCAGCAGGCTGTACCAGCTGAACGGCGTCAGGATGGAGTCGACGATGAGGGAGCCCATGGCGTTCGGTTCGATTCGCTCGGGGGCCTGCAGCGTGGCGAAAGGGCGGCCGAGTTTGGTTGGTGCCGCGACGCACAGCTCTGTCGGGAAGTGTGGATATACATGGAAGGAAGCGCGATCCACTGAGCGTGTCGTCGTGCGAAACGCGTATACGTCACGGCCGCGGACAGAAAATGAAACAAACAAAACAGAGAAGCAGCGCGGATGACGTCGGCAAGCACGGCACGGGTCAGCTGTCGAACGGCATCGAGCTGCGAACGCGGTGCAGCCGCCGTGTAGTCACATGCGATAGGCTTTTTTCGCTGACACGCCATAACGGATAGCCGCGTCGTCGGCAGATTCTCAAAGTTTCGTTATTCACGGCGCGTGGAGATAATGACGGATATATTATCCAACCGTATCGACGCTACAACATGGCGGACAAAGTGTAGCAGCGCAGATATTTGTTTCAGTGATGGACACCGGCTCCAATATTTTATAACAATTTTCTTTTTTTTTCGTTTATAGCCCTTCGTAAGTGAGTTGCGCAAAGCCCCATAGCAGCCATCGCCGGCCAGCTTCGGCCAATTGGCAGGTCGAATGACAAGAAGTGAAAAGAGCCGGAAGAATCCTTATAACATACGGGACCTGTCAATGATATTCATTTGGTAAATGAAATATTCAAAGCTCTAATAGCTACGTGAACTAGCGACTTTGCGTGTTTCGACAGTTTTAATCGCATATCCTAATTTATCTGTAACATACAAAATTTAAAAAAAAATTGCTATGAGGGACGCCGCAGCGGAGAGACGAAGTGAAATTTTTGACAATCTGGGAGCTCGCGACGAAGGGGGAAGAATCGGGACGGGCAGTTTAGGTGCAGAGCAAGCGTGAGTTCCGTTCGAATAGTCTGAAAACGTGCACTGTCTTGAGTTCTACGTGTAAACCGCCGTGACAACCCAAAGGCCTTGCGCTGCTGAGCTCGAGGTCACGGCTTCGAACCCAGTCTGCTGTCCCCTACTACTGCGTGTCGCATAATCAGATCGCGATTTTGGCGCGCAGATCCCTCCGCAGCGCCCCCCCCCCCTCCAAAAAACACGTATTTTTTTTTAATTCACTATTACTTGCGTATGATAGGTGGAAGCATAAAAAAGAAGAAAATATGTATTACGTACCGAGATGCCCTGCTGGTCGCAGTCAGTCCACTACTTTGTACTTATTGGCACGTAAAAACAAGCCTAGCATGCACTCGACAGTGGACCAGGCGCCAACGAACAGCGTCGACCGTGGTTATCTGCCACGAGACGATGAGGGTGCGTCAGCGAGGAAGCTGCCGCTTAATCCTTTCCTTGTTTGTCCGCAGCTGGCACCGAGCTGCCGATGTCGGGGACAATCGGAGGCGCTAAAGAAATGCCCAGACGACTACGCGGGGGTGTTCTCAGAGACAGGCTAATCTTCCTATAGTGCAAGAACAAGACACGAGAGAGAGAGAGAAAGCTTGGTTACCGCTTGTCATCTGGCAAGTATGCTGACGGGCATGCGTGAACTGTCTTTACAAAGATAGCAGAGCAGGGCCTTCAGTTGACACCCTCGACATCTTATCTGACAACAGAAAAAAAAATGTGGCAGTAAGAAATCGGAGAGGGAGACAACAAAAGAATACATGTAAATATATGCAGCTCCCACGCAGTGTGGGAATTAGTGTAAGCGAAGCATCGATTGACCCCCACCCTCGAGCGCTAAATATGTCGTTATTTATTGTTTTAATACTGCAAATGTACGTTTCAATTGTCTCAAATCTGCCACAAACGACGAGTCGTAAAGCTGGCACTTAAAAGTGCGTTAAAAGCCTGCCCCTGTGTCCTAAAGAAAAGAAGGGGGGGGGGATAAGAGCATCGGACTATTATGGCTTGTGGGCTTTGTTTCAAATGTCACCATCGGACATAATCTTTATTTTTATTTTATTTTTACTACTACCGCCAAAAGCCAGGAAGCTATATAAGTAAATCTCCGAGTTGAATATTCTCAGATTCGTGTTTGTTCTTTCAGTCGTGCACAGCGAAGAGACAGCCTGCAAGCCGGTATAAGAGGGACGTTTTTGTGTCTGCCGGGTGATCAAACAGGTTGGGCCATGCGGACCAATGATTCACGCGGGAAGGCCTCCAACCTTTATCGTAGTTAAGTGATTACTAAGTTAATGCGTCGTGAATCACATTTAAGCGTAGCTTCATGGTTTGTGATTCAAAAGCCGCTCAAGGCACAGAGAAAAAGGGCGCACCGTGAAACTGACTACGGCGAATGAATGAATACGTTTAACGTGTCTGTCGTTGCACAAGGCATGTCTTTATAGGTCGATGTCTTTTACTGAAACCTTTCGCATGATCATATTTCATCAGAGTGATTTTTTTTCACCGCAGAAGTTCATAAGCAAGGAATGGCGCTTTTTGACTACGCCAGGCCCTTGCGCCAGCTCTGCCGATATCATCATCATCATCATCATCATCATCATCATCATGCACAAGAGCCTGTGGCTGCGATTGTTTTGTCTCACCGTAACCTTTCATCACTGGGTTTCGTGCTCTGCGGTGCCTTTAAACCACCAACTTTTAACCAACATGCCGAAACTGTCATCGTGCCCAAGCACGCGCTCTGCTGAATCCGGGGCACTGAACTGGTTAAATAGAAAGGACAGAGTCAGGGAGGTTAACCAGACGCACGTCCGGTTTCCTACCCGGCAATTGGGGAGAGGAGGATACTGGGTCGAAAGAGAGGGAAAACGCACTATAGTTGAGCAGGTGCGTGAAGTTGTGCGCACTGAGTCTGTAAACTGAGCTCGTATATAGGGCGTGCACATAAACGGGCTCATTGCTCAGTACTCCGCTAACGACGCACACAGCATTCCCGGAAGCGGCGCACCACTCCCAAAGCCACACGATACGAGACTACGCCGGCGTCGACGCAAATCGAGTGCCTAATGACTCTAAATGAGCGCCAAACACACTTACGCACTGCAAAACAGAACGCGACGGAAAGAGGAGAAAGCTGGTGGTACGTCACCGTTGGGCTTGCTTCCAGACATACGTACACCCGTGAGCAAAAGTATACGGACCATGAGGTCTCCGAAAAATAAATTATTTGTAATTAACATGCGTAAAAAGAAATTTACAAGTACACTG
The DNA here is from genome assembly GCF_050947875.1 of Dermacentor variabilis. Taxonomy (NCBI): domain Eukaryota; kingdom Metazoa; phylum Arthropoda; class Arachnida; order Ixodida; family Ixodidae; genus Dermacentor; species Dermacentor variabilis. The sequence goes on from NC_134573.1 coordinate 138,565,137, forward strand.
GAAAGCTCGCAATGCCGAGTCCGGACTGCAGTCCTCAATTTCAAGTTGCATTCACAGCGAGAGGAAAAAGAAAAATGGCTTTATCGCGCAATCCCTAGTCCGTATACTTTTGCTCATGGGTGTACATCTCTCTCAGGACGAAGCGGTTCGGCAAGCTGCCGGTTGCGACAAGCGTGGGTGAGAGTTTGTCTTGCTTCTTTTTAACATTTCCTTATGCGTGCCTATAGTTGTAGTTTTGCATGGTCAGCGCCGCACCTTTTCTTTCCTCGTTTTTTTTTTTCTTCTTTTATTTTTCGTTTTTGTCGGAAAACGGAGGCACAGGCCCGACTTCCAAGGACAGCTCTCTGCCGCAACGGTGTCGCAGATTCTTGCTCCGTCTGAAGATGCTTTCGTGTTTGCCGAGGCCCGTACCTGAAGAGAAAAAGCTAACGAACACGTCCGTAGTAAACGACCTCCTTCTTTTTTTTCTTTTTTTTCAGCTTCTCAGAGTCAAGAATAAGCACCGCTCCTCTTGATAAACTTAATTGGTCATATTCCAAATCAGCAGTCGGATCGAAAAGCCGTAAACTTGAGTGCTCTAAAATCCACGCTCGCTGATTTAATGCGTGTCAACATATCCCGACCATGTACTTCAGTAACCCAAGTACGAGGCATATTCAAAAAGTAAGGGCCGTTTGGTCAACACATATATATACAACCAAACCAAACGGCCCTTGCTTTAAAACCAACTTCACTTTTCAACACAATCACCGTTAACTTCTAAGCACTTTTCGTACCACTGCACCAATTTCTTTAGTCCCTGTGCATAGACGTTCGCCGCTTAGGAATCGAACCAGTTGACAACGGCGGTCTCGAGTTTTTCGTTGCTCTCCAACTGTTGTCCGCCATGCCACTGCTTCAAGTGCAAGAAGAGGAAATATACACTTGGTGCAAGTTCGGGACTGATGGTATGGTATGATGAACTTTATTCAGGTCCTGAAGATCAACCCTTCGGTTGACGCAGGCGGCTCCAACGTCGGGACAGTAAGGTTTAACCTTACCGCCGTATCGTGGGCCTTCTGGACTGTAAGGCGGGTGATAAAAAAGTTTCCAACCAAGATCTTGAATCTTCTCCTTGGTTCAGGCAGCGGTGCCAGGATGCGAATTGTCATGGAGGAGGACTATATTCCGGACGAAAGTTTCCCGCTCCGTCGATTTTGTATCGCACGTCTCAGTTTGGTGAGCTTTTTGCAATACCCGTCAGCTGTAATTGTTGTCCCATGTTTCATGAAATCAACCAAAAGAACGCCCTTTTCGTACCAGAAAACGGCAGCCATCATTTTCCTGCTCGAGTAGAAAGATTGCGCGACTGTTTTTTTTTTTTCAATTTTGGTAAGGATGAATGGCGCCACTGCATTGACTGTTGTTTTGTTTCTGCGTTGGTGTAGAATACCCACGTCTCGTCACCTGTAACACGGTACCCATCTTGCGTACGATTCGTGATCTCCGAGTGTTTACGTTACAACTATGTAAATAGTTGTAACGAAAATTTATCAGCCAGAGCACTAATTGTCGATCGTGGATCAAATGACAGTTCTTGGTCCATTTGCTGAACCATCTCATCGGGACTTGATACTGAACCTGCCACTCCGTTCTTCATCATGCACATTTGTGTGGCCACTTTTGAAGTTTCGACACAATTTTCTAACTTTTGCTTCACTGATTACTGTGAAAATAGGCATAGCTTCCGATGAATTTGGTCAGCTGACGATCCTTTCACACAGAAAAATCGAACCAGAGCCCATACTTCGTAGCTGGCGCGAGCAACAATTTTCGCAGACATTGTCGTCTGCATTCACCGACAAACAGACGACTAGTGAATAAAAACAGCTTCAGTACCTTGGGAAACAATAAAGAATTGGCGCTACATGTGTCAACTCTGTTCTGACCCGTTAATATTTAAATATAAGTAAACGGCCCTTACTTTTCGAATGTGTGTGTGTGTACAGGAAGATGAAGAATAAAGGCAGTGTTCGGGTGACCATGTTTGCCTCCGTCCGCATCCTCCTACTCGCATCACACAAGTCGACAGGTTAAATACCTGGCAGCCATCTCATCAGCTGAACATCAACATGTAAGTCTTCCACGCCTCGCCATGAAACCCAAGCGCACAGATCCACCGCCGAAACAGACCAGCATCAAGAATGCTCCATCGGAAGCCCTGGACGTCCCCAAGCACAGTGGATCAGCGGACGATGGGCCCGTGGAAGGTTGCTTCCACATCTTCGAGCTCCACGCAACCAGTGAATCATGGTCGGAACGGGAGATGGTCGCCAACTTAAATGAATACGTGACCGGTGAGGCATTTCGCTTTTACCACACCACGTCTTTGAAAACAACGAATTGTTGGAGAAAAGTCAAAGAAGAGATGATGAGTCGATTCCAAGTATACGTTGCAGATCCCCCCATTAGTCACCAGCTGGAGACATTTCAACTGGGTCAACGCAGACACGCGCTGGCCCCGCGTAACGATCATCATCAGTGCCGAACAAGGCCTCGTACGAGGAACTCGTCGATGAGTTTCCCACATCGTGATACTCCCAAGAAGACGACGCACAGACGCATGCCTAGCATGATGGTGACTACCGCGCAGCCATCTTGACCATACTCCCGACACCCTTCATGAATGATGTCACTGAACTATGTGACGCGTTCACACCGTTCTCTCGCACACGCGGCCAACCACCGGATGTCGCGTCACGCGACACTTTCACGGTTGTCGGACAACACCGCATCTCAAGCGGCACTGTTGTGTATTCCGATGAAACGAAGCCGGCTTGCAATCCGACAATAGGTCAGAAGGAAACCGCCACCAGCATGTGCTCTTTTCACACGGAAGGCAATGCACTTTCAGCAAAAGTAGATAAACCCCGTACATTATAGGAGACCAAACCACTTCGCAGCACACAAACTTTTTTTCCGCGTACAACACCCGAACGAGCCTATGCCTCTGCAGGAGCGTCGCAGGCACCAAGCGTCGCACCCTGCCATGTGACAGTAGCCCTGATTCATTACGGCGTCGCAGCAGCCTCAGAAGAGTCTTCGGTGAAGCCTGGCACAATGCTTTTGACACCAAACAAGTCTCTCAAAAGCGAGCAGTGTTCCGGATACCCGCAGATCACCACGTCAATTTGTAAAACAAGTCAAAACTCAATTCCGATGGTAACGCTGCCTCAGCAACACCCGCAGAAGCATCGAAAAGATCATCAACTACGTTAACAACTCCAGCGAACATTACGACGGCTTCCACAGAGACGACGACGGAGAGCGTTGCCGAAAGCACAGTTGCGACAAGGAAAACGCCAGTGCGCCAGCGAACTAATCCCAAGGCGAATTCAACGAAGACCACGTTTTGCAAGAAAGAAACGTCGCGGGGTGTACACCTTCAGCACCACCTATCAGGATTGCTCCCACCCCCAAGGATTCCTGCGACCACGCTGTGCACAACGACGAAAAGAACACGGGCACTTCCACGGCATACCGGACCAACAAAGACTTCGCCTCGACCACTGGGTCCACCGAACGTTCGAGCAAGAGTTTCCGCGTGTCCACAAGTCGCGACGAGTAAGCCGACGCCTTCTATATCCGAGTTCCCACTGCTGCATTGTGTCCGAACGTTCATTCCTCGGGGCATATGCATATGTCGTCGGGAATGCTACAGCCAGCCTAGGCCACCTGAGCTATGCTGGACGTCACAGGACTGCCGCACAATTCCCGGAAGTCGTAATGACTGAAAGCCCGAACATAGTAATGAACTGCACCTTCTTATCAGTCCTCTCCTGGCTCCCTCTCATGTTGCTTGTTGTGCGCGCTCTCTCATGGGGAGGGGGAATATTTAACGGTGTACAGATGGGTCGTTGCTATATATATATTATATATATATAAAGCGTGCCTCAAACAGTTAGTGACGATCTAACCGGCACGCCGAGGCAATTTTTTGCAGATTTCGGGGACGAATATCTCGATTGTGGCGCCAGCCTTGGGATTCGGGCTAAGCAGACGTGATAACGCGTAAAATTAGAAGTTGATTAGCATATTTCAGTTAATTGGCTATGTTATCGTTCAAATTTATTTTGCTTCCAATGTCCGCCTTGCCCCTATAGTCTAGCTGTAAGAACGGCAGGGACTTAGGGACTTAAATATGGTACTGTCTTTCAAAGCCCCCTAGTCTAGCTCTAAAACCGGCAGGGGCTTACGGACTTAGATATGACACTATCTCTCAAAAAAGAATAATAATAATGATAATGAACGTGTTCCGCGTATAGAGAAACGCCTGGTGTTGAATACAGGTGCTGGCTATTAAGACTGCTTTGCGAAGAAACCACATTGATTGCGCACCTATACGTGTGAAAGCAGACGCTGAACCCGAACCACCAATCGACACGACAGGCCAATGTAGTATATCTCGTATATCTTTGCTGAGGCGCTCGTACACACTATAGAGTCAATACCGGGACGCCAACGGCTTCTCCACCCTATGCAGCCTTTCCGCGGCCCCATGCTGCGGGTCCACCGAGCCGTTATCGAAGGCAGCGCGATAAGGACTCCGGTGTGCAAGGATCCGTGTATTGCAGCGGTCACGCAGTCGCGAAGCCTCGTCTGTGTGTTGAGCCTCGTCGCCTCCGGGCCGAGTGCTTCGAATCCACGAAGGAGCGCCAAAAGCGTGTAGCCGTTGAAGTACACGCATAGCCGTTGGCCAACGTGCATTAGCACTTAGCGTGCGAGCTGCGGTAAACAGGTGCATCCGCCCCGCTTGACGTCGTCGTATTCCACGAAATAATCCGATATGCCTTCAACGCGGGCACGGCTGAGGGCGCGACGGAGGAAGTGACCGTGAGGAAGCGGAACTGCGATGGTTCGTAAGATCGAATGTCCGATCGTAAGAGCGAAGGTCGAAGCACGGCGGCCAAGCAGACAGGTGAGCGTTTTCCGCTATACGCGCATATGCTTTGGCTCCGGAAGCATGAACTCTCTGATGCTCGCTGATGGAGCCAGAGTAGCTTAGCATACCGTTACCGTTGGGTACCGTTACCGATACCACCTGCCGCGCCGACTGCATGTGCGTGTGGTTCACCACACATGTGCTGCTGCGGGTAAGCGGTAACGGTAGGGCCTGTAACGCTAGGTTAGAGTACTCTAGTTTCCGCCCTTAGTGCATTGCATACCTAGAAGCAAGAAGCACGGAGAAAAAAAAAGTTCTTGTTTACATGGGCGCTTGCTGAAAACTAAAGGACATTGAGGATCGCGTCAGCCTCATGTGTTCCTAGCCCACCATTTACCGTGTAGCACCTGAGACGTTATCTTTAAAGTTAAAATGTAATCTTCCGCCTCCAGCTCTCTCTATATCTGCGTTGTTTTTATTCGCCTCAAGTGGAGTACAGGTTGTGTTCTGCAGATGCCACAGAATGATCTTTAATGGTCATCATAAGTGGGCGTCATGAGACCCCTTGCATTGGCAATTTTTTTTTTCGTACAAAGCTTTCGTTTCACGTCGTCACAACAAAACGCTATTACGCAAGTTGACAAAGAAAGGAAGGAATTAATAAAACTACAGTGCCATTAGTTTAACAAATGGCCACCAGGCGGAGTGCGCCGCGCACCAATCTCCTGCGCGGCCATCACCTCTTCTCGTAAAAACAGCACGCCAGCAATAGTTTTTCTTTCCTTTTTTTTTTCACCGCTTTTCTGACAAAATGCATATGTCAGGGAATACGGTGCCAAGTATCGAGGATTCTTTCCCGCGTATTCTCAAACCACCTTTGACTCGAAGTTCTTCCTCCACTCCACCGTACTGTTCACAGCGCCACCCTTCGAATGAAGAAGTTGCTACGCTTCTCAAGAATTGACGTTGAGTGTCAGTGAAGTCTAGCGACTCTTCTGTGGAGGGACAGCGCTGCCATCAACTTTCCTGAATCGAGGTCGAGTGTGGAGAGAACGGACAATTAATACGGTGGTAAAGATCTCGGATTCGAAAGTACAATAAAAGCGCCAGTTCTGTGCGCGCAAAATTATTCAGAATATGTTTCCGGTTTTAGCAAACCGCGCGGCTGTGTTCGATGTGCAAAACTGGCGATCAGTTCCAGTCTGCTGTTGCCCTTATCAGGTAAAATGAACAGGTATGAAAATGAAAAAAAAAAACACCAAAGAGGGCCTTTGATTTCGTGCTCCCCAGCTTCATGCATATTGTATAAAGTGTTGCAAAAAAGCTTACCTAATGTACATGTAAAGATGCTCCTTTCTTGTACACACATTTCACTTTGGACAAATAAAACTCAAGCTCGTACATCTCATGACATAGACAGCGGTTAAAAGTCGTTTCCAAGTAGTGATAAAATTTACGAGATTAACGATAGGACTAAACGTAACCACACACTTTTTATAGCTGCTGTTACCTCCTGTATCACTTGTATCATTGTAATCAAGATATTATCTTCATTTACTGCTGTAAATTAGGCCTGGTAGGCAGGAGGGGCGTTAAGGTGAGAAATAATTTAACGAGAACTGTTGAGATGAGCATGGTGAAGTTTTCAATGGTAATGTTTTTCAGTCTCAAAGTGCAAAACACCAGACCTGTTTCCTTTGACTTCTAAACGCCAAAATGCATTCTGCTGTCCAAAATAGATGGGAAAAAATATATGTCGGTACAGTAGTTCCTCTGTACAAGCTACCACGCTACATGTCTCTCAAGTCTCGGCATCTTCCGTTACAGGTACACAGCCGGACACATCCCTCCAAAACTTAAGCTAAGAGAAGAACACCAGTCTACGGGAACGACGCCATGCTGCCCACAGTGGCTATACTGTTGGCGGTCGCGGTATTCCTGATTTCGGCCGCCACCATCGCCTGGCTCTACCTCCGCCTGATCCGGCAGATGTCGTGGGATGATCACAAGGGATCGTACCAGCCGTCCAAGACGGAGGAGAAAGTCCTCGGCAAATCGCTGTCTCTACTAAACGGCACAGTGAAGGTCGCCGCTTTCGACGAAACCGACCACAAGGACGTGGAAGCGGCCGAAGAACAACCGTCGGACTCCAGCGTGACACTGTTGTCAGTCACACCTCGCGAGCCAGAAGACGGGCCCGCGCTCAGCGGTAGTTTCGCAGAGTTTGACCAATCACAGACAGCCTCCGGTACGCACTCTTCAGAGAACCATCCAATGACGTCAACGCCTGCAGACGGCCTTAGCGCGTGTCGCTATGCAAGGCCACAAGTGCAAACTGCTTACGTGGGGCGAGGTCTCAGCTACGCGTCCGTGTCCGCGACGCACACCGACCTTAGTGAACGCAAAGTGTCGGATACATCCAGGACTAACGTTCCTGACAAGCAGGCGACTCGACTGAACGAGCCCGCTCGAAGCCAAGGCGCATGCGCGTCGACAGCCGCAACGCGCCGAGAGAATGCGACGGGCGACGTCGTAGAACTGTCGCTGTCGCCGATGCTCTGGGACTACGCGGGCTTCGAGTGGCCCGGCAAGAACCGGGAAGACGTGTTCGCCACGGACGCTGACGCCTACGCCGGCTCAGAGTGCAGCGGCACCGCCGGGGAAGAGGAGGAAGAGGGGGAAGAGTCGGACGGTCACTCGAGCACGTCGGGAGTGCACGGAGGAGTGCGGAAGGCGGAACGCTCGTACTCTTGCTACCCGTTCGTCGAACACGGCCCGCGGCGAGTGCAGGATTACCGGTGCGTCCCGTTCGTGCAACCCATGAGTGCAGCAGTGCACTGCAGTGCGGCGTCTTCGGGAAGCTTGCCCATCTCGGAGGAAGACGAGGCCGACCAAGCGTTCTTCGGGAAGGCCCAGCACGACGAGACCTACAGGCAGTACCTTAGAAGTATCATCCTGAAGCGCAAAGCGAGAATGTACTACGGACTGTACGGCGATTTGCCTTACTCCTGAACACTACGAGAAACACCGGTACGCGCGGTCCTTTCGGCCATACGGGAACCTGTCCTTCCAGAAGCCTGAGTGTGCGGTCAATGACTCGTGCGTCTTGGACTGGCAACATTGCTTTAACCTCCTTCTCTATCTCTCTCTTTTTATCGATGTGCTATCAGCGCCATATCCGTTTATGGCAACACGCAGAAACGTCCGTGAATGTCCGTGAAGCGAACCTAAAGAGCTCGGACGCACGAGGCGCATAACGAGAAGGCGACACACGCGTTGACATTCCGCGCGCGCTTGCGTGGCACCTTCTCGTGTTGTTCCTCGCTCGTTCACGCTGTTGAACTGTTCACCTTGATCGAGAAGATTTGTGTGCATCGACGAAAACATGAATAGAACTTGAAGCAGCGTGAAGGAACGACGGCAGGGTCAAGAAAAAACAACCTCGACAGGGCGAGTGCTGACCTGAAGTTTAATCGTGGACGCACCAGGCCGCGTTCGCCCTGTCATTGTTGTTTTTCTCGTTCCTGTCCTCGTCCCTTATGTATCCTGGATGGTCCAACCCGCCCAAATCAAGTTATTGTTACAACGAAAACATGCTCAGTGTCTGTCTGCCCTCGTAATTCTGTCGGATTTTTTCCACTTTTAGTTATTATTGCACGCGCTACCAGATAAACAGTATATTACAGTTAAATGAATTTGGGCGGACCTTTTTCGCAAACAAGTTGTACAGGTCGCCAGTAGAGCTTACTGTCTATAATTAACTCTTCGAAGTGTGTGGGCTGGTCTGTCGTCATTCCAGCGCCTCTAAGCACTTTCCCTCTTGTGTCCCATGTGCACAGCCACAGCACACGGCGCAGGAATCCGCCGCAGACGATGCTGCAGGGCACCTTCAGCACTTCACGGGGTTTTTCAGTTGCTGAGCCAGCCCGGATTCTCCGGAGGGAGACCTCCTCCACCCGAGCGAGATTGTGAGGAAGGGAGGAGACACACCGGTGATTAGATCACGTGTGTCCCGTAGTAAAACGTATGAAGTTCCGGGCTAAGGAGATGGAACGGGCACAGAAGGGAAGGCAAGTAGTTGGGTTTTCAGGTGAAAAAGGAGAGTGAGTGATCTTGTCGGCTAAATTATCGTAGCGATCGTGAATGTAACGCTGCACCCCGTGGACTTTGCGATTAAGTAAGCGATATGTTTCCTTCAGTATTACATGCGCTGAATCATTTCTGACGCCAGTCCAGTAAGAGAATCAGGAGAGGCACTTGATAGTCGGCAAAGCTATTCCAATTAGAGGGGGTGCTAGATGATTTAGCCAGTCTCATTCGCGTAACGCTACTGCGCTTGTGTCGATCGAGCCACGGCCATGCGTTCCCGGCCACCGAGCGGCCGTTCTCGAGGGCCTACCGCAAGGAAGCCATATGCTGAACGCAACTCTATAGGAAATGTTTAAAGGAAAAGTACAAAATACTATACGGCACAATGCCAGTGCCGCGACACATATGCGTTTGTTCTGTCTACGTGCTCGTTTTAGTCATGAATTCAACTTTTTACGCGTTTGTCGTTTCCTGCATGAAGTAAGAAACAGCGTGACTGGAGTGAAGGTAAGCATCTCTGTACGGTTATTTCGTTGAATAAATGCTTTTACTTCGATCAAGTACAAATACACTGATGGCAGACACATGGACAGGGGGCGCAGACTTTAGATTATACCTCCGGAAAAGACCTCATCCCAAATTCTAACTAGATGATGCTCTCTGTTTTCAACAACGGCCACCAATTTTCTACAGTAGCGATTTCTGCCCTGAATCACCTCTTCGCCTCCCACCTATCCCTACGTTTAGGTTGGCTGTACCATGCCAGAATATTTTGCGTTCCCATTATGCTGTCCCTCAGAGCTGATCAAAGCGCCTTGTCATCGTCTCAGTTTCCCTCGTGTCGTCTGGGACCGCTTGCAGCCTTAGGAACGTTTTCTCGTATGGTGTTCAACGCTACAACGCATGTGTTGTACTGAACCAGAAGAGAAAGGCTCGAGGATTTGAACTCTGTTATATCCAAGCTCCCGCTCTGCGCTGTACTGTTGGATATCTATTTTATTCACGTTCAATAACTTTATCTTAAGTTATGGTGATACGTGTCCAAAATCTGCGCACCAAATGAGGGGAACTAAGGTGGAGGGCTCACTCATCAAATGCGAACCATTTCTCGGCAAACATTCGCCACTTTGACAGCATCTATCTATCTATCTATCTATCTATCTATCTATATGTCTGTCTGTCTGTCTGTCTGTCTGTCTGTCTGTCTGTCTGTCTGTCTGTCTGTCTGTCTGTCTCTATCTATCTATCTATCTATCTATCTATCTATCTATCTATCTATCTATCTATCTATCTATCTATCTGTCTGTCTGTCTGTCTGTCTGTCTGTCTGTCTGTCTGTCTGTCTGTCTGTCTGTCTGTCTGTCTGTCTGTCTGTATCTATCTATCTATCTATCTATCTATCTATCTATCTATCTATCTATCTATCTATCTGTCTGTCTGTCTGTCTGTCTGTCTGTCTGTCTGTCTGTCTGTCTGTCTGTCTGTCTGTCTGTCTGTCCGTCCGTCCGCCTACGTCTTGGTGCTCTCATGGTCGTTTCGTTAACCTGGTAGGCTCCCGCACACTGCTTCGCGTAACATCGATTCCCGCAGGGCGTGGGATCTGCCGGCTTTTCAAGATTCGCACGTATAACTTCGAGCACTGATCGCCAAGCGTATGGGGAAGCAACGGTTAACGAGCACCCCGTGATTCTATACTTGTTACTGCGTTCCCGTATATATCCCTATTAGCGTGAAACGTCGTTACGTTGTTTATTACGGAAATGGATGTGCGATCGGAAAAAAAAAAAAAGGTAATAAGCTTACGAAATCATGTGCTCCAGCGGGACGTCAAATACTGTGTGCCTGAGTATCAGGCATATAAAGAGATAGCCACATTTTGAAGAAAGATGTGAAGTATATATATATATATATATATATATATTCGCATGTAAACATTTCCACAGTACAAATCTCACGATGAATGTCGACGCTATAATGCAATTACCATTGAAGGAATGTAGCGACACACCGCACTGTCACCGCCGAAACGCGTAATGTATAACGCGGGCGCTGCAGCCGGGATCCTCTATCGCTCAACCCTGGACACACTGCGCCATCTAGCGCCGTCGCCTCGAAATCCGTGTATGACGCGCATGTATATATATTCAGACAAAAATGTCGGAATATACAGTGTGCCCGTAAAATCATGGTGCACTTTTGACCGGTCACAGAAAACCAACGAAACAAGATATACATGTGAAATCTTCACCAAATATAAAAACTCTCCAAGTTTTATACCTGTTCAGTGAAGTTCGATGTGGCCTCCATTTGTTGCTCTACACACATCTAAACTATATTGAAGTTCTTCCCACACACGGTTAAGGACGTCTGATGTAATAGAGTGAGTAACGTCTGTGATTCTCCGTTTTAAATGGCTAATGTCATTGATATACGCTAACTGTACACAAGTCGCGTCACATAACCCCACAAGTTCATGGCGCTGGGTCATCACCTGTGTGGCGCAGTTTTCACCTTTGTGTGCACACCCTTGAACATCATACTACGGAAACTTGGAGAGTTTCCCTGTTATTTGTTGAAGATTTCACATTTCTAGCTTGCTTTGTTGCTTTCTTGTGATCGGACAAAAGTGCACCATGCCTTCATGGACACACTGTATATGACGCGGTTTGAATCCCGCCCCAGCATCGGATAGACTTTAAAGGATTTTATTGCTATAGAAAATGTATGGACACTCTAGGTGCATTTCTGCCGCCGCCGTCACCGTGATGTTCCATATAAAGTCCAAGGGCGATAATAACGCCGCCGCGCGCCGTACGCTGTATGCGCGAGTAAAAGCATGTGAGGGTGAACCGACCATGGCGGCTCAATTTCGCGCGCGCAAGGAACCGGGAGGAGGGAGCGGAGGGAAAGGGCACGCGTTCTACTCCGGCGGCTCCTACGTATGGCACGGCCGCGCGGGCGCTATCTTGAAAGCGATCTTCGGTCGCGCGCGGGCAGCTGGGGGAGAGGAGGGAGAGGGCGTTCTGCTACGGCGGCTACTGCGTATGGCGTGGCTGCCGGAGCGCGTAAAGTATCCAAAGAATGCTAATCATATTCAAATACTGGGCTAAAGTTACGTAAAGAATATAATAATATTTTGGAGTTTTACGTGCCAAAACCACTTTCTGATTATGAGGCACGCCGTAGTGGAGGACTCCGGAAATTTTGACCACCTGGGGTTCTTTAACGTGCACCTAAATCTAAGCACACGGGTGTTTTCGCATTTCGCCCCCATCGAAATGCGGCCGCCGTGGCCGGGATTCGATCCCGCGACCTCGTGCTGAGCAGCCCAACACCATAGCCACTGAGCAACCACGGCGGGTTTACGTAAAGAATGTGTCTGACGCAAGGTGTGCCTGAGACAGTGGATTTAAATGTTCTTTCTAATGGCAAGCATCATGCTTCCCTTATATATTTAGAAGTCAACCTGCACATTCCGTTCACACCAGCAACATCCGTCCAAAAACCTCTTTGCTTCAACATCCCACCAATGAAGTCAGTTGCGGTGTTCTCTCACGTGTACAAACACCCTTGTGTCTTATCAGATAGGCGGCACAACACAGTCGTGAAAAAACACGCTACCAGAGACGAAAATAGCAATCGCAGCGGTTTAATCGAAATTCACAACCTGTCACATCAGTCATATCATCCTGGACGCGTGTGCGACGAACGGCAAACACGTTATTGAAAACAACGCATACGAACGAGATTCTGAGTGAAAAAAGAAAAGATACCAGAACTTCACTCGTTCACGAGCCAACCGGTGACACCTGGCGGCCGCGAGGGCCTTCTTCCAGAAGGATGCACGACCTCACTTCCAAGCGGAATCGCTCAGCACCGTCTAGGTCCGTAAGAGGGGAGCACGACTCCCTGCGGTTCCAGCTGCCGTCCTTCAGGACGCTGGGCAGGGACACCGCGGCGACACCTGCTAACCTCGTGCAGGCCGGGGCGCCGTTCTCGTCGCGAGCATTCGGGAACAGCAGCGACGCACTGCTGCACCCCAAGTCGAGTTTCTCCAGCGTCACTTGTCCGTGCACCACGTCGCCCTCGCGGATGTCTCCGACGTGCCACCGCTGCGGTTGCTTCGCGTCCGGCGGCCCGTCTAACGTGACGCGACAAGCGGCTGACGCCAGGCGACAATTCCGAGGCGGTGGCGGTTCCTTAACCTGCCACGTGCTGTCGTACAACTCGATGACGCTCGAGTAAGAAGAGACCTGCTCGGGCGGCCCACACTTGCGCCTCTCCAGAGGGGCGACCACCGCGGAACTGCTGCCGCCGTTGCGAGCGCCGTCGCTCGCCGTAGAGGGGTCGGCGTAGCCGTTGTACAGACCGGCCACGCTGTGGGCAGCCGAGTTGAGCTTGAAGGCGGCCATGCAGGAAGCCGAGTTGAGGCCGTAACAGAGGCAGACTGTTACGCTCAGCACGACTAGGACGACGAGGACGATGGCCAGTAGGAGGAGCAAGTGCATGACCGCGCAGCTAGCCGCATTACGCCTGCCCCTGCTGCTACAATGCGAACCGCTAGACGTGGTTCCGCAAATTAATACTCTGTTCTATGGATGGTCGTGCCTGGTCCGATAGCGCACGGGCCAGCGTAACACACTTCCACTGAGGGCTTGATGAGGTCCGCCGTACCCAGACGTAATGTCGTCGATGGAGCGCTTGCTGCGTAACCTGCGTGAGACAGAGCAACAGTGAAGCCGGTTCAACATGGTCCAGCTGTGCGCACCGCTTTGCCTTTTTTTTATTGTGATAGCAATTATATGGACACTCCAGGCGCATTTCTACCGTCGGCGTCGCCGTGATGTTCCGTATAAAGTCCAAGGGCGACAACATCGTCGCCGCGCGCCGTATGTGCGAATGAGAACTTGCGAGGGTGAGCCTGCGATGGTGGCTCATTCTTGCATGTGCAAGAGAGGAAAGCGGGGAGCAAACGCGCCCTATTCTGTCGGGCGTAAGACACCGGGGGGAGGGGGGCGTTCTACTTCGGCGATGGCTGCATATGGCGCGGTTACGCGGGCCCTATCTTGAAAGCGATCTGCGATGGGGGCAGAATGCGCGCCGAATGCTGCTGATAGCTTCGTGTGCGCTGTGTTCGTGCCACCTAGTTCGCGTTGAAGCGAGAATCAGGACAAAGATCGGCACGTAAAAACACATCATTTTTATAACGAAGGTCACTTCACTCGCTGCTGCTGCCGCGCTTTCTCACTCCATCGTTTCTACAGAGAGTGTGCGCAGTCATCGAGTGAGATGTGTTCATCTTTGCTTGTGCATGCGTGTCACCATGCTTGTTATGTTGGTTAGCAAGCGAATCTTTGAAAGTTTATACGGCCGATAAAGCTAATGTCCCTACTTCGTACAGTTTTCTACTAATTTGCTATCGCAATCGATGTTTCGCTTTTCGGGCGATGCTGCGACTCTTTTCTTTTTTTGGTTAACACGCAACAGTAAAACCAGGACCAAGACATACGAATTATAGCGGTGCCAAAGACGTACAAGAAGGGCGCATGGACCCGGCTCCTGTCATACGTGTCCAGCAGTATTCCAATTCTTGTCCTGCCTTTGTTTACTATAGCGCCGTGCTGTGCCTTGATGCGCAAGCTACGATGTCTTAATCTCTTATTTTTAACGAGACCAACTTCCTCCTTCGATGGTAACACGCTGCAAGCCTCAAAGCAAGTGTCGGGAAGCACACCTTGTATATTGTCTGTCGAGAAGCAAGTTGCGGGCAAGTAGCGTGTTAGGTCTGACGCTAGTTAACAAAGTGCTGTCAGTGACATCCTTAGCCTCGGCTAGCATGAAGGCCACCTGCAACTGGAGTGTTTTCTTTCGTTCTCCACAAGCAAGATAGCGGGGCGAGTTGCATCCTGTTTGCCTTTCCAGAACGAGGACAGCGGGGATAGAGAGATAAAGGGATTCGACAAAGAAAGCGCGAAGGTGCCATAAAGGCATGCTTCAGCGATCTTGTCTGACAATCAAAAGCCTCAAAATCTGCGACGAAACCGCTTGCGAAGATCACATCGTTGATGTATCTCGAGCACTGAAATATACGAATATAACGAACCTGCAGTCTCCTGGCCTTCCTGCGGCTGTCTTCAACGCAACGATGTTTACAGTGTCCTGAGTCACTGAGGGCTGCCGTGCCTTTCTACTACACTGAAAAAAAAAAACAACAACAAAAGGTTGTAACTACACCCGAGTTATTTGAAGTTATTCGATAGTTCCGCGTGTAAATAACAGCAAAAGGAAAGGGCAAGGACCGATTGTAATCGTCGCCGGACTTCACGAGTCCAAGAAGTTCGTATCTCTAATAGCCGATTTATCTTTAGTTATCTTTGCGAGCACCTGTTAGGAAAAGGCGGTAATTAAACGTATACTGACCGTGTGCGGGGGACACGTGCGAGGTTCAGCCTCTCACGGGTCGTTGAGGCAATCGAAACCAACGACTGTCGTCAATTCGTGCGCCTGACTGATAGCAGCGCGGCACGTGAACAAAGATAAACGGTTTTCAGCCCTCTTTGAGATAAAGCGATAACCTGCTGGCTGTGAGCACCGATTGCGTTGCGAGACGCACGCTCTATGAAGCTCCCCTGAAAAGCGATTCATGCAATTACTGAAACGGCAGTGCGATAATGCTCCCCACGCGGAATGCCGAGCCTTCCTACTGTGTGGGCTCTGTGCGCAGGAGCAACGGTCTTCATTTATTTTTAATGTGAAAGCATTATGTGCCCCACGGAGCCAGAAAAGCCAGCGTTGTCCGCAACGAGTCGTAACAAAAATCATCATCATCAGTGACGTCATCGGCGTCTCTTATGACGTCGGTAATACAGAAATAAAGTTAGAAGTTACAGTAAGGTGACTTAAGGGGGAGTAAAGTGAATCAAGGCGAAGTGGATTGAGGTGGATAAAGGGGTTTAAGGTTGGTACAACTTAGAAAGGTGGATTAAGGTTGATTAAGGTAGAGTCGTTAAGGACGCGTGAGAATGTATGACGTCACGTATCATGGACGTAACCACGTCAGCGTGTTTTCGCATTCAAATCGAATATGGATACTTAGGTGACTGTCGATTTTCATCTCCTTTTCTTTTTTTCTTTTTTCTTTCTTTTTGTCTTCGCAAGCCCAGGAACCACATCCTGCAGCAGGTGCGCGCTAACTATACGCTGCTTATGCTATCCATTTGCGCCTTAACAGGCAAGTATATTACTGAACTGCCAAAACGAGTGCAGATTCACCCGCTTGCAATGGCTGACGTTACTCGCTATATGAAGCTCGAAACTAACCGTATTTCGTTGCCATTGCAAAACATGTTAAGAGAGCTAAGAGGACGGAAGAAATAATAAAAAGTACACACGACGAATAACGCATTCGCCTTGTTCGCGCCGTCCTTTTACAGCCGTTATCATGTTCCCCAGTTTCAGGCATACCAACTCACTCAACTTTCAGCAGTACCTTCATGGTTACAAGTGAGCTATATGTGTCGTGGATAAAGATCCAGCATTATCTGATATCGTTCTTGGATTGCGGTCTCACGCGATGCCTCGAATAGGCCTGAGACACTTACTTCTGAGTAAACCCTGGCCATCGGCCAGGTTTTCAGCGCAGAATATCGAAGAAACCACTCGTGCGCGCACGATATATTCCACTCGCTAGGGCTGCCCACACTCTTCTTCAGCCTTTATATACATGGCGCATCGTATATCACGATAAAGCATTCACCCTCCTATACGAGAATAACTCGCTGCTACCACCGACTTATCTTGAAGACATACCACACGAACTTTGTCGTGTGCTGACACAAGACCATGCTGCACCGACGATGCCCATAACTGGACCCGGGATCCCTCAGTGCTATAAAATCTTTCCCTCGTTCAACAAACCTACACTGTCTCTTTGCTTCCATGGAAAAACTTGTCGCGACTATGTAAGACTACCCCCACAGCGCAAAAACTTGACAACGCCTGCGTCATATTCAATATTATCTTGAATTTTTTATCCTAGTAGATGGCGTGGCTGCCTTATCTTCCCTAGCATCACGAGTTCTTGGCCCGGTGGGGGGAAAAATAGAGAGAAGAAAGAAAGACATTCCTCGGAGAAAATCAGGCAGTCAGTATAAAGCGGCACTAACATCCACAGAAGCGAATAAGGCGGCGCACATTCTCCAGGGTGGAATATACGAACCTGGTGACACCGACGCGCGCTGAGGAACTGTAGAGCACCAGGACGGCAGTCGCTCCTTCGAGACTTGTCCGCTGCGGCTGGCTCGCAGGGTTGGTTGCCGTCGGCTTACGCGCTGCGTTGCGGGGTGGGCTGGGTTAGGTGTTCGGGACGGCATCGGAAGTCAGGGGTTTCCGAGGGCCTCCCCGACTGCGCGGGCACGTAAGAGAGGGGAGGGCGACATAAACGTCCTTATCTGAAGGCGCGCGGCAGAGCGTCATGAGCCTTTGGGGTGGGCACGCGGCGTCCCTCCGCGACGCGTTATCTTATCGCGGAGGGGGGGGCCAAAGCGTCGCGGAGCTGACGCCTGTGTATGCCTTGTTGTCTTCAGTCAGAGGCAGGGCTGTACCTGGGCGGTTGCGACTGTGCAACGGTCAGAGGCTCACTTATCGGAAGATACGCCGTCCTCTTTGTCTTCCTGGTATATAAAGACAGCCCCGCGGTACTTTCTTTTTTTTTTTTTTTTTTTGCGGTACAGGACAATCTCACAGTGGATCACCTTCACTGGTTTGCTCTTTTTTTATATAGTTTCTTGGTTAATATTGCAGGTCGTCACGCGCAAGCTTTCGGATGATGTGGAAATCGTTTTTCTTTCTCTTGGTGGCGCGTCGACTCGGAGGGGTATGATATACGTTGCCTAAGGCAAACACAGAAGTTGAGGGAGCCAGATTAACCAGCGAAGCAGTAAAGCTGTGCCTCCCTTGTGGTGCGTGCGCTCTGGGCAAGTGCTTTTATGCGGTACGCCCCTGTGCAGTGCGCACAATACACGGCGAACGGGCTCGCGGCCGCGCCGCCGTTCCAGGAAACTTTCCGAGCTCGGAAGGAGGCGCCGATTGCTGCAACCTCGGAAAGCGAGCTCGAACCGCCACCGTCCCTGCATCTGTACCCTTATCAGCTTTGCAACTGGCTGAATGGGACAATGAGCACCATACGGAAACCGAGCTATCTGTTCGAACCGTATACGCATCGTCAATGAACAGTCAGTCTACACACATTATTACGCTCACGCATCATCCATGCCTGGTTATTAGTAAAGACATCTTGCTCCCTTTGATGCTGTGAGGCAGTTCGCACCTGTTTTTTTTTTTCTTTTTACGTCACCATTATGAGTCTATTTTATGTGCCCACTACAAGATGGAGCTCTCTACGAGCGATCCATCTGCACCGGGAAGGCCAATTGACATTCTCGTGAGGGAGTGTGCCATTTAAGATACTACCATTTGATAAACGCTAAATTGTCAAGCCTTTGCCAGGAAATAACTCAGCGCTGATCTAACGCTTGACGTATCTTATCTCCCTTGTTAGTCAGAAAAGCGAGCGTTTTCGGATTTCCGAATTCAATCGAATACGAATATTCAAGACAGTGACTGAATATCAAATGGAATACCTAACATTTGCACTTTCTAAAGAAATACAAATAAACTCGTAAATATCCTGTGGAATCCGGTTGGCAAAGAAAGAGCCTCATTCACGTTATGATTTAGATATGTGGCTTTCAACAGCTGGGCGCGTCAGGTCAACTGGGAGTCTTGTAAAGGAGACATAGCGGAAAGGTGAACGTATCTGGTGCAGCAATGATGTTACACGACAGTAATGAATTAAGGACTCCTACATATGGCCTTTCTCCCTGTAGACTGTAACAACTGTTGTATAGTATTCGAGCAGAAACCGATATTCTAAAACTTCGAATCGTTAATTCCCGAATCGAATTGACTATTTGATATGACTTCGAAAACTTCGAATGTTCGCACGCCCCCAAAATGAACCACATGAAATTAAATTGTAGGATTTAACGTCCCAAAACTGCACAACAAATAATGAGAGACGCCGTATCGGAGGGCACCGTATTAATTTCGGCCACCTGGAATTAGTTAACGTGCACCTAACGCACGGTACCCGAGCGTTCTTGAATTCCACTGCGGCCGGCGCCACCGGGATCAAACCCACGACCTCGTGCTCAGTAGCGCCTACGGCATAGCCACTCGTGAGCTACGCGGCGGGTCCCGACAGGAAGGAAATTTGGAGGATGAGAAAAGAAATACTTTATAGAGCTTCGCCAAAGAGCTACAACGACCCAGAATAGCACCTCCCAAAAAGTAACGGCCTGCCGGCTGTTGCCGGCAACATCCTGCTAGCCTTTTTTTTTTTTTTTATATACGAAAGCGCCAAATGGCCCATTTACCGAAAGAGCCGGCGTCTGTCATGCAGCAGCGAAACGGCACGTAAGCTCCCATTGCCATTGGCTGCGACAACCACGTCACGAGCGCGCCTGGACGGAGCAGAGCGGGCGAAAGGGAACACCTGCAGCCGCGATAGCGCGCCAGGCGTCGCGTGAGGGGAAAGTCTCTCTTCGCCCAAGACGTCGGTCGCATGCGACGTTGGCACTGCAGGCTGCTGCAGCTTGCTGGCTCGGGAAGCTCGTACTGCTATGGTACGTTACTCGCAGGGCAAAGTTCGAAGGACCACTCAGCGGAGTTCAATTGGACATTAATGCTTTCGCATTCACAACTCGAACAAGTGCTTAGGTGTCCTCGAGGTTTTCTTTTTTCTCTTTTTCTTTTGCGATAGGCTGTAGACCTAAAAAAAAATGGGTCAAGAGAGGCAGCGCTTCTCTCTCTCTCTCTCTCTCTCTCTCTCTCTCTCTCTGCGTCTCGAGGTTCACGAAACGCAGGCTGCATTCCATCTGCGACACGTTCACGTCACTGCGTTTGTCCATTCTGCGAACTCCATCTGATGACCGCCCCGATCTTCTGACGGTTCCCGTTCCTGGTCCACGCTGGACAGTGGCGTGATCCAGATCTTCATGGTGACCCAGCAGCAGCGGAGGCTGAGCAGAACCATGGCCACGCCAAACACGATGAAAGCAATCAGTGTGGCTTCCATGTCTCTCCAGTCATCTTCCAATCACACCTGAGTCGGCTCACGGATGAAGGCGGCATGGAACATCAGACCGTTCTGTAAATGGAAACGCTGGATTACAGGCTGCACAGGTGAATTGCTCTGTAGGAAGTCTCCCTTTTCCTTATCCCCCTTTTCCCATCTGAATAATCAATAAAGTTTTCCCTCCTCCTCCTCCTCATCAACTTTCATTCGGCTGAGAACGGTGGAACGGTGGATTCTCTTTGCGGAAAATGAGAGATAAATTAGGAAGATTTTAAATTCAAAAGGGTTTATCCGTCCATCCGTGTTATATATATATATATATATATATATATATATATATATATATATATATATATATATATATATATATATATATATGTGTGTGTGTGTGTGTGTGTGTGTGTGTGTGTGTGTTTGTGTGTGTGTGTGTGTGTGTGTGTGTGTGTGTGTGTGTGTGTGTGTGTGTGTGTGTGTGTGGCTATGATTTATTACTGTGAAAGCTGTTATGACCACGAAACTGCCTTCGGGCTTGTCCGTCCGCACGCCCGCCCGTCCGCCCTATCTGTTATGCAGTCGTCATCATCGGCTGTGTTCCATTTACGAGAGGGCAAAGTAGACAGCTAAGCGTGCAGCGGTAATCTCAAGTCTCGTTCCAATTCTAACGAAGCTGTTAAAGAACCATTAAGTCGAAGACAGCTTCACGAAGGCAGCATCGAAGTCACAAACGATGCAAGCTACGTTGCTGTGCAAAGATGGCGACTGGGCAGGACGCTTGGAAACTCGTGGGAGGACCTGCGTTATAAATGGTATTAGCCGTCCGCGAACCGTGAATGATAAAAGTGTCCTAGAACCGAGCCTTGCAAAAAAAAAGGAAAAAAATAATTTTGAGCTGTATTGTAAGTACTTAGATAGTAATCAACGGATTATTTAAGTGACTATGGATATTGCCCGATATTCAATATAGAAGTGTCATACCACGAAAAGAACTAAAATATTGATTACATGCGCTTGTTATTAGTATGTAGAAGGACTTCAGACGCAAGAAAGTACGTGAACAGCAGTGACACAGAGCAACACGTAGAACTTGTTTTTCATTTAGATTCCTTTTCATTACTTTCCGTAGTACAGCGACTTACGACATACGGCTTTTTTATGTATAGTATAAGAAGAGGGTTACATTTACATTCAGCGTTAGGTTCAACGTTTCCTTTTGTCGTCGCTATTCAGAACATACAAAAGTAAGTTGTCTCCGTAAGGGGACACTGACTGAAAGGGCTAGCTCCCTTTGGTCTCTCAGCCATTTCCAGGCGCAACAATTGCATACATGCCAACCTATGGACTTAAAGATTCGTAAAATTCCAGCAGACACGACGGAAAGGTAGACAGAACGATAGTAGGCACTTTGTAACGTTCGCCCTCAGCACACATCATCCACATTTTATCAACGATGATTTACTTTCAGATGCACCCCACCAGCAACAGCAAGCTTGGAACAACAGAGTTTGGCAAGCAACAGTTTTTCGATCGCAGTGATCTTGTTCTGCCACGAGAGGGCGGCACACGCGCCTTCACAATTTCCTTCTTGTACGATTTTTTTTCTTTTTCTTTTTCGTTTTGCAATCTTGCCTACGTCCCATTTTTCCACACCTTTGAAACTTTTTTTTGTGAGCAAAATTCAGTTGTTGTTTTTTTCGTAAAGCTTGACGCAACACTCGTAAAACCTCAAAGCGAGCCCAAATTCAAAAAAATATAACTCGGGACAGTTGGCACTGGGCAGGCATGCAAATTTCGCCATTGTGCGTCCTGATATCGAGAAATAAAGGAAAGAGGTTTATTACCTTGCGCCAGTTTCCTGGCGGCTGGGATGAGGATGTCGGCACGACTCGAAGCCGACGAAGCGCTTCGCACGTTGATTCATCGTCTCTTGGTGTATGTACGGCTGGAGAGTAACGGTGCCCGATTCGACACGCAGCTCGACACGCAAAGGCGACAATCGGGTTTGACCGTGGAGTCGTACACACACACTAAGCACGCTGAGAGCACGAGACAATCGCCCGCCCGGGGACAGCTGCACGCGGTCTTCTTCCACGAACGAGGTGGGAATGTAAGACGGATGTCGACGGCCCCCGCTTCATCCTCTCGCGCAGCGTCCGCTTTTCGCCTCGGATCTGATAAAGCGTTTCCCTGTGGCGCTTCGCGCCACAGGCACTCGAGGCACGAGCACTACCTGGTGTGACGACGGCATCACGCAGCGCCCGACAGCTACTGGATGGTTTGCGCGAATCGGTGGTGTCTTTCCGCATCCCGTGGTGATTTCGGACAATGTCCTTTTTTTTTTCTTTTTACTCCGAGTGGACATCGCAGCTCTTTCGATACGACGTCTGAAGAGCCCCGCCGTGTAGGTGGCCCAAAGGGGGACTGACTTTTGAGCTAGTTGGTCTTGCATGCTGACGTACGCTAACTTGGCGCAAAGTGGCGGATAGAAACAAACGAATAAAAAGAAAACAGACCGGGACGGGCGCTTCCTCGGACGGGCTTTCCTCACGTACCTAAACGCGTAGTCGAGGCGAGGAAACGGAGAAATGAGATTTAGCTTCGGTGATTTTAAATTACGGGATTTAACAGACCCAAAGCAGCTAACGGGTAACAAGAGACGCCGCAAAGAAAGCGAAAATAAATTGCTCACAAAGCCTATATCTTAAGGAAATGTGGGGATTGTTAGGTGCAATATTCTGGAAAATTTTTGAAATGTGTCAATTAGGACTCAAATAAAAATTCTTAAACCCTGTTTTCGGCTGTTTTAGAAGCAATATATGAAATGCTCACACAATTTTTCCCTATTCCGTGGAAGGGCCATAAACGGCAGAAATTGCACGTACCGAGGAAACGGGGCCACTCTATACATGCGTCACGTGTACAGAAAACTTGAAGGGCAATTGTGTGCTTGGAAGATAGTTACTGAATTGTCGTCTCCTCCCAATCATTATACTTTATGCACAGCATGTAGTTACTGTCCCCAGGTAACCTTGGTGAAATACATGCGAGGCACGGCGTTTACAGTTCGTTGAAATAGGCAACATATCATGAGTGACGAGATATAGTTTCATCTCTGTAGCTCAATTACGGCCTTTGCTGGAAGTTCCTCAAGCGTTCTCGGCTTTCGTACTATATATCGTTGTTCGCTGTATTTTCCCATGTGATAAGGCAACTGCACAAGACGCCAACTTCTAATTCAGTGAAAATGGTGTGAATGTCTGTGAAACGCTGGCCTCCAACTGAACCTAAAGAAGTGCCGATTTGCAGCGCGGCAGCTCACCATACTAGGTTACGTCGTCTCGAAGGATGGAATCCTCACCGATCCAGACAAAATTCGTGCCGTAGCTGAATTTCCTAAACCGAGGTCCGTCAAAGAAATGCGCAGTTTTGTCGGTTTGTGTTCCTACTTCAGGCGCTTCATTCGCAATCTCGCCGCCGTCATATCGCCCCTGACGAAGCTCCTTGGCAGCAACGGACCTCTCCATTCGTGGTCGTCCCAGTGCGACGAGGCGTTCACTAAGCTCCGTCGTACGTTTGCTGACGTCTCCTCCCATTTTGCGCCACTACGACCCAACGGCACCTACTGAGGTACACACAGATGCCAGCGGTGTTGGCCTCGGCGCTGTCCTAGCGCAGCGCAAAGAAGGGTTTCCTGAATACGCGTTGTGGCATATGCAAGCCGTATGCTTACTAAAGCCGAGACCAATTACGCCGTCACGGAAAAGGAATGCCTGGCGATCATCTGGGCGCTTACCAAGTTCCGGCCCTATATGTATGGTCTCCAATTTGATGTCGTCACGGACCACCATGCACTATGCTGGCTGTCGTCATTGAAGGATCCCTCAGGCCGTCTCGCCCGCTGGGCGCTTCGCTTACAGGATTACGATATCCGCGTACTGTACCGCAACGGACGCCAGCATGCTGATGCTGACGCCCTCTCACGTTCTCCCTTGCCAGACGACAATGCCTGCTGCGCAATATCACAGCTTGACGTTTCTTCCGTCCACATTGGGACCATCGCTTCTGAGCAGCGCAAGGACCCCTGGATTGCCTCCATCATAGACTGCCTTGCTGATCCGTCATCGCAAGCTCGCCATTTCGCCATTCGCGACGACCTGCTTCATCGACGCGATTACACCTCTGACGGCCGCCAGTGGTTCTTAGTTGTACCTCGAAGCCTGCGTTCTGAAATCTGCGCATCGTTCCACTTTGATCCAGTGTGTGCTCACTCGGGACTTTTCAAAACCTACCAGCGCCTCCGACGACGCTACTACTGGCGAGGAATGTACAACTACATTCAAAAGTTCGTTCGCTCATGCCCCGACTGCCAGCGCCGAAAATCTTCACCCCACCTCTCGCTAGCTGGTCTGCAGCCTCTACCCTGCCCTACCCGGCCGTTCGGGCGCGTTGGCATCGATTTGTATGGGCCACTTCCCCTGACGTCGGCTGGTAACTGCTGGGCCATTGTGGCAGTAGATCACCTTACACGATACGCTGAAACCGCCGCTCTCCCAGCAGCTACAGCGCCCGATGTTGCACCATTCCTCCTTCGCCGATTCATCCTGCGGCATGGTCCACCTCAAGAACTGCTCAGCGATCGCGGACGCGTCTTCCTGTCGGAAGTAGTTGAAGCGATTCTCAAAGAGTGCCACGTTGTTCGTCGTACGACTACGGCGTACCACCCTCAAACGAATGGCCTCACAGAACGCTTCAACCGTACGCTCGACGACATGCTTTCAATGTACGTTGCCTTCGACCACACGATCTGGGACGCCATTCTGCCATTCGTCACCTACGCGTATATAATAGCGCTACGCAGAGCACCACTGGATTTTCACCCTATTTCTTGCTGTATGGTCGACACCCTTCGCACACCATCGACACCATTCTTCCGTACCTGCCGGATGCATCCGAGTGCGTGCCTATTTCTGCCACGGTCAGACATGCAGAAGAGTGCCGCGACCTCGCACGGGCCTTTACTTCCGCTGATCAAGAGCGCCAGAGGAGCACTCGCGGTGACGCCACTGCCACGGTCACCTTCGATCTGGGAGCGTTCGTGTGTCTCTCAGTTCCTTTAACTGGCCCTGGCCTCTCATCAAAACTGGTCCCCAAGTATGAAGGCCCTTATCGTGTTCTCGAACGCGCATCTCCTGTGAACTATGTCATAGAACCAGTTGAGCCATCTTCAGACATGCGCCGCCGTGGACGAGACATTCTCCATGTCGACCATTTAAAGCGTTACTACTACCCGCTCATCGTGACGAGCTGTTAGAACGCCGGACGACTCCCTTCTCGCTCCCGGGGGGTGATTGTAGCGAAGAGAGACGCTAGTGTATATATATATATATATATATATATATATATATATATATATATATATATATATATATATATATATATATATATATATATATATATATATATATGTATGTATATATATATATATTGCTTTGAAGTTCGTACAAGAACAAGTCCGAATCAAGTCTATATATAGGGCGCAACGGTGGCGTAGTGGTAGAGCATCCGCCTCGCGTGCAAGAGGACCGTGGTTCGAATCCTGGTGCCGCACAATTTTCCACCGGATACTAAAAAAAAAAAAAAACTCGTGTTGATAAAATTGCATAAACAGGCCTGGAGTGCGGCCTCATCCCGGTGACCAGAACCCGTGTAACGCACTCCCTCACCAGAGCAGGATTGGCCACCCTGGTGCAGTACTTGTTCACAACCTCCTATATGAATACAACAATCAAACCCCAGCCCCTCAGTCACCAACATCTGCGAAGCAACTGAGGACGGCGGCGGTCAAACCTGTGACGCAGCAGGCGGTGCTAAGAATCCCTGTGTCCGGACACGAGCCGTATGTAAAATTACTCACAGATATCTATAGCGGCTCCACAGCCACCGTAGTCCTCCATCAAGAAAGCAACAAAATCCCAATAAAGGCGCCAGGCAGGGAGATACGATCTCTCCTGTGCTATTCAAAGCGTGTTTACAAGAGGTATTCAGAGATCTGGATTGGGCATAAGAGCTAATGGAGAGAGCTACCTTAGTAACTTGCGATTCGCTAATGATATTGACTTGCTTAGTAACTCATGGGACCAATTGCAATGCACGCTCACTGACCTGGAGAGACAAAGCAGAACGGTAGGTCTAAAAATTAATCTGCAGAAAACTAAAGTAATATTTAACAGTCGCGGAAGAGAACAGCAGTTTACGATAGGTAGCGAGGCACTGGAAGCGGTAATGGAGTACATCGACTTAGGGCAGGTAGTCACCGCGGATCCGGATCATGAGACTTAAACAATCAGAAGGATAAGAATGGGCTGGGGTGCGTTTGGCAGGCATTCTCAGATCATGAACAACAGGTTGCCATTGGCCCTCAAGAGAAAAGTGCATAACGAATGTGTCTTACCAGTACTCAAGTACGGGGCAGAAACCTGGAGGCTTACGAAAAGGGTTCTACTTAAATTGAGGACGACGCAAAGAGCTATGGAAAGAATGATTTGAAAGAATGTTAAGGGATAAGAAAAAATAAATTATGGGGTTTTACGTGCCAAAACCACTTTCTGATTATGAGGCACGCCGTAGTGGAGGACTACGGAAATTTTGACCACCTGGGGTTCTTTAACATGCACCTAAATCTAAGTACACGCGTGTTTTCGCATTTCGCCCCCATCGAAATGCGGCCGCCATGGCCGGGATTCGATCCCGCGACCTCGTGCTCAGCAGCCTAACACCATAGCCACTGAGCAACCACGATAAGAAAAGAGCAGATTGGGTGAGGGAACAAACGCGAGTTAATGAATTCTTAGATGAAATCAAGAAAAAGAAATGGGCATGGGCAGGACATGTAATAAGGAGGGAAGATAACCGATGGTCATTGAGGGTTACGGACTGGATTCCAAGGTAACGGAAGCGTAGCAGGGGGCGACAGAAAGTTAGGTGGGCGGATGAGATTAAGAAGTTTGCAGGGACAAAATGGCCACAATTAGTACATGACCGGGTTAGTTGAAGTATGGGAGAGGCCTTTGCGCTGCAGTGGGCGTAACATGCAGGATGATTATATATAACAAAATAAGGGGCATTTTAAGTGGTACACGTTCGGAAATTTTAACGTTATAGTGGCTCAATGAGAAGGTGTTACAAATCATTCATGAACCCCCGTACTTTATGTATTTCCATGCGTTGTACGACGCTAGCCCGGTGTCTTCGGTTAACTAAACGAGGCACCTTGTTTCTACAGTGGTGAAAGTAAGGGCCAGGCAGTAAGTGATGTGAAGGCGAAGTTCAAAGAGGGTGGGTTGATTACTGCTTTTGCAATAAATTACGTACGCAAGCGCTCCAGAGCGTTACGAAGGTGTTTTCCGAGCAGCGCAAAATTTAGCCCACTGTACTCACCTTAACCACAAAATCCATCAAAATCAAATGTGGTCAACACGTAGGGGGAACTATGGCAAAGTAGTGTGCGCAGTGAAGTGTCTGTGGAATATTTAAAACCTTCTGTGAAAATTTTCTTAAACATGTGCTCGAATTTGTTATGCGGCCACTGTATGCCATTTCTCAGTGTCCCGGATGGAAGTGCATGCGTTACACAGAGTTCTCATTCAGCGAAATTAAGGGGCAGGTTATGGGTCTTGTTTAGGCAAAATTCAAACTGTTTCGATTATTCACGTCCTCTGTAATAAACTGCGTAATCGGAGCATACATGATTGGCTTCTACGAGTGGCGCAAAATTGTGCACGCAGCGATGGCATATAACTACAAATGGCACCAAGATCAAACTTAGCAGTAATAAGCGGACTACAATGGTAAATCAGTGTGCGAAGTTAAATGAGTGTACATTACATACAGCTTTGGGGAAGAAATTATGAGAAAAAGTGTTTCCAAATGTCAAGCTGCCCTTATTAACTACGTTTCCAAATGCCTGAAAAAAAAATGTAAGAACTCTGTGCAACACGATCTGCATATTTAACAGAAATAAGAGGCATCTCATGTGCAATGTGCCCCGAAATCTTGATGTTATTGGCCTTAACAGAGCGACAAACAATTTACGAAGCCTTGTTCTTGCGGTATTTCCATGCGTGACAAGACGTTCGCCCGCTATTCTCGGTGAAATAAAGGCACCTTGTTTCTTTTCATGAAGCTAAGCTAGGAACCAGGTAATGGGTAATGTGTGGGCAAAATTCGGTGTGGGTGGGTGCATTGTGCCTTTTGAAATAAATGACATTGCGAGTGTTTTACAAGCGCGAAAATTACAGCCCTGGCAGAACAACAAATGTCACCGTGATTAAATGTACCGAAAATGGGGGAACAGGTATTAATTTTTTTACAGAGTACCTACATCGCCATAAAGGCATTACGTAGGGGGGAACAAGCCATAACCAGTAAAACAAAAAAGCTTTTGCACAGATATACTCACGAACAGAAGCACTACAACAGCATTTAGAGAAAGACATACACGTAAGGCGAAACAAATAGGTTTTCAGGATATACAACATGTACAGTTGTTTTACAAGAGCACCGTCACCGCATAGAATAGGATAGTTCGTTGTTTGACACATTTCCTATATCATTTGACCAACTGTTCCATTGTCTAATTGATTTGGGGAAAAAAAGTAGTAAAAATTGTTTGTTCTGCAGTTATAGGCTCAGATTTTGTTCATGTTATCACAGCGAGTCGATATGTAATCTGGTTCCAGAAGATAGTTATACCAATGGATACCTGTCTGACTGTTACATATTTGATGTAATAGTTTGAGCCTTAACTTATGACAAATAAATCCTTGTGTGAAGTTAAATGTGTGTAGAATAAATGCTGCCATTGCTGAAAATTTAAGCATACCTTGGAAAATGTCATACTTCCACCAGCTATGATTCCCAATAACCCAAAATAACTATATTTTATACCAACTTTATGCTTACTGGAAATAGGCGACAGGTTCATTGCAAGATTTCTGATGAAACTAACTTTCCTGGCCAGATTACAAGCGCTGCAAATAATTACTGAACACTTATTAGGCGCTTATTTTTCCTTGATACGAGGCTTTTAGTAGCTTTCTACGGTGTCTTCGTTGAACTACAATGTTCGCAATGTTTATATTTGTTGAAAATTAGAGGCAGGTTATAGGTAACGCACAAGCAATTCAATGTGTGTGGAAAGTTACAGGCCTTAGCAGTAAATTACATATTCAAGCTGTCCGGAGCATTGTAACCGTGTTTTAGGAACCATATGGAACTTAACGTGCTTGCTTGGGTGAACAGTGAACTCAACAGAATCACACCTCTGGAAAATGGGGGCATGGGGGATAATATGGCCAATATTCTCGCAAAGTGAAAATGCGTGTGAATGAATTACTGCAACTGCGAAACGTTTTTCCTTATTTACCAGGTGCCTGAAAACGTTACGTGCTGGCAAGGTTTCAAACGAACCAGTTACATAAGAGGGCAACGTTTTAAGGTGTGTGATTTAATTAGAGGTAACTGAAATCTTTATTGCGATTGCTCGAAAGAGAGGTTCACTGGAAATTGGGTTGCGATTTTGCAAGGTCACGCAAGTCTGCAAATTTTTTTATTATTATTGTATTGTGGGAGGTCAATTACTAATACACATTTCTTTGTTTTTTTCCTGGTGTCCATTTAACAGGTACCCGAAGCATGGTACATGATTGTTCCTGGCATTCTGCGCCCCATCCAATGCAGCAGCCGGAAATCGAACCCAACACCTCGTGCCCCGTAAGAAACTTTCTAGCAGGTGTGCCAAAGCGCCGGGTTTCAACAGTTTTCACTCTCGCATTCCAACAGCAACGCCGTAGCTCGAGCAAAAACCAATAAAGCAAAATTAGCAAGAAGCAAATACGCCCCATACGGTGAGCGTGCTTCTATGATGCGGAGGAAAATAAAAAAAACGACTTCGAATAATTGGGGAGTATCTGTGGAAAGGAGGCAGGCATTTTAGACTTTAGTGCGCAAGAAGCCTGTGTTGGTGATGCATATATATATATATATATATACCAATGACCAATACCAATATATATATATAACCAATAACCAACACACGGTTATTGTGCACTAAATAAGTATATATATATAGTGACCAGAGCAACGGAATTCACTACAACGATCGGAACTACCTACAGTCAACGGATAATTTGGTGTATTATGGATAACATGATAGAACGGGTCAATGACGGAGAGAACTACACAATATGCAAAAATAAATGATGCCATCATGAAGCACAAAACACTTTCGGGTCGCACTAAACATGAAATAATTCGCAAAATGCACACGAGTGCAACGGTACCAAGTTTCACGTTTGCCAACAGACTAGCATGCCTGTGACGAGACACCAATTATAGGTTCAAAATTAAGCAGAGGACTACTGGTAGATTATCTTTAGGTGCGCATGTCATCACAGCAAACGAAACGATCCAAAAAGGCATGGGGTCATCAAAATGCCAAGTGAAAGTGGGCAAAAAGCAAGCAAGCCCCGCACAGCAATATCAGCGGCCAGCGCAAATTTATTTCTGAAAATAGATAATACACCATTACAACAACACAGAACAAGATGCAAAGAGAGGTGCACAACAGCAGCACCACTCATTTACACCAGATGAATGAAAGCAATGACAAGATTGCAATGACAACAACGAAAAGCGTGTAACTTGTGAGTAGGCCTTCTCATGTATAACATAAAACTGTCACCGAAACTTTGCCAGCCAAAAAAGGCAACAAAACAGCAGGAGTAGCATATGAGTAACACTGAAAATATTTGACACCATGAATGAGTGAATGAAAAAGATAGCGCTCATTCCCTGAGGTGCACAACACTATGCCAATAATTTACTGGCTTCAAAGAGCGTTGGTGTTTCAATGCACAGAAGTATGAAAAAGAAAAAAAGAAAATATACCATTCTTTTTTTTTAAATAATGCAACTATTTTCAGAGAGTTCAGTAGGCACCACGCAAGTCCTCACGGGAAAATAAACAAATGTAAAGCCTAAAAATAAAGAACACATAGTTCCTCGCTTAAATTATGTTTGATCTTAACATGAAAAAGCATAAGCTTGAACACACAAGTATTCTTAGGTCTGTCACAATGTTAGAAATCATGCAAGCTTGAAGTCAGCACTAAACAGCTTAAGCTACCTGGTAAAGATGCACAACATCGCACAGTTCATCACAGTCTATCACCATACAAACACTGGGCTTAGCAAGAGATGAAACATGAGTATGCAAGTACATCTATACATGTGATTACACTGCCAGAAAACAAGTAGCCTTGTGTATGATAACATATGCATAATAAGAAGGGGAAACAAAAGTGGAACGTGGAAGCCAGAATATGTTGTTAAGAGGCTGTTCCTCCCCTTGGCAAAGATTAAAAGGAATTAAAATCCAACAAGTGGCAAAACCCATAACGCCTCCCTAACAGCGCGATAAACAAATCTATCAGCTTAATTGAACACTAGAGCAACACATCACCATACTACTTCAGCTCACTTCCTTCTGCGAGACACAGACACAATTCAGCAAAGCAGCCATGTAGGAGTAAGATAAACACAACATTCTTCAAACACAAATGCACACTTCCCAAAACAGTCCCAAATAGCAATACTATGCATATGCAAATTAATTTGTCCCACGGTAACAAGTGAACAGGTCTAATTTCTCAACATCTCAACCACAACTGCAAAGATAGCAATATACATTTCCGGCAAGTAGCTGCCCTAACTGCCGCACATTGAAAAGTACCTGCAGGAACCTTTGTTTCTTGAGTATGAATAACAGTAACAATGAGAAATCAACACTATCTTTAAATATCATGCTATCAGAAGGCACTAACATTGTCCCTTGATTGTATATTATTTTAGGATTTAGTGCTAGGCAAGCATGTTAAATGAGTGTGCACGGTAGAGTACAGCCAAGTAAAAAAAATGCCTGTCACTAGCTCCTGAACAAACACTTCTCTGTACCTACGTATATAAAACAAACGCCAAGTGGTCCTGCACACACCTTAGTGCACTCAGTGACAGCTTTCAGCATAGTGGTTCCTGAAATTAACTGTGGTGCTGTTACATGGACGTGCTTTATTAGCGAGGACTTCAGATCTTTCTCGGCAAGCTAGGACTTTTCAGAACATGCCTGGGAATCAGCAGTTGTCACAAGTCATGATAGTTCAGTACATATAAAAAAAAAACAATCGCACAAGATTCTCCCTTGGGTGTATTGTTACAAGCAATTATTACTATATCAAATTGTTTTGCTCTGGTCCACTGTTATAACGAGCGTCGGCTACACCACATTCAGGTCACCAAATTCGAAGAAAGAACAGTCTGCACTGACGGTGCAGCAGTCAAAATAAAAACATTCTCGTTTTGTTCAAAACTTTTGTGCTACCAGTGAGCAAATGTCAATGCAACATCTATTGATGTAGAACAAAGGCTTATTACAAAGCCTTAATTACAAGAAAGGTTTACTACACAGCCATGGGAACATTTCAGGCCATGCCATATTCAAGACAAGCTGAATGTTCCGTGTTAGTTTTCCCATGGAGCTTTCCCACTTTGTGTAGACGGTGGCGCCGGACATCCCTCTAGGTAATACTGCAAGACATTTTACTGCTTTAGAAGTCTCAACGTACGTTGTGAAGCTTTAATGACACAAATGTGCGACGTCACACCTTGACTTACTTGTGCTCACTTGCCTTCTTTATGGAGAGAACTTGG
This sequence comes from Dermacentor variabilis, assembly GCF_050947875.1. Taxonomy (NCBI): domain Eukaryota; kingdom Metazoa; phylum Arthropoda; class Arachnida; order Ixodida; family Ixodidae; genus Dermacentor; species Dermacentor variabilis. The sequence goes on from NC_134573.1 coordinate 138,598,046, forward strand.
TCATTAGAAGAGGCCAGAAGCACATGGAATCACTTGAGAAGCAACAAAAATGCATGCATTTTTTTTTTACTAAAATGCAAGAGTTATTTCTCAACAGATTTGTGGCATGCCTTCTCTGCACGGCACATTTCATAGGAATGAATCTTCACGACGTGTGCATGCAACTTCGGGCGCACTTCATATGAAAAGGATAACTTTAACATGTAAAAACTCTGCCGAGCAGTGCTTAAATGTAAAACATGCTCTTGTTAATAAATTCATAGTCTTTTTCCTAGACACAAGTTTATCTATATGTATTAGTGCATTGAAAATTGAACTGTTTATGAGAGCACTGAGCAGTTAAACAATGTGTCCACAACCTTGGGCACCCCAAATAGGAACCCAGACACAGAAATATGGTCCTCATATCCGTACTGTTTTTCTCCTGACTGTCTCCCTATCGGCGCTATCCAAAGTTATGGATCCCTACCAACTTGGCTGATGAGAGTGCTTGTTGAATGATGTGGTTTGACACATGTAAGTTTTTAATGCTATGTGTGGATGTTTTGATGGCAATGCAATTATCATCAGTGTACAGCTCGTGACACACGTGCAGCATTCCAATAACGCCTCTTTTTTTTCATGATCCACATACCTTGTGTTCAATATATGGGATCACACAACACAGGCCGCAAGCGGTGATCACAAGTGCAGAAGAATGCAACCCTAATAAGTACTGCAGTAAAATGCCCTACAGCTAGAAAACAAATGCATCACACATCTCATGTCTCGGACAACTTTGCACTACTTGTTGCGTTATTAGGGGGCAGTACTGAGAATATGATTATTAGGCACACTTGCAAGGTATAAACTTCAACAGATGGTAAGTTACTCTGGAATGCATTGCAATTTTGTGTGTGGCAGTAGCAATAGTTGCATATAGAGAAATGTTATTCGCAGCATTCTACAGCTTCCTTTGTGTAGTCTGGCAACAATTATGGTCACTTTGTGGTAAGTACGTAAGCATGCACCAGTCCACCATGGCAGCCAATCTTTTGTGACCCATAAATAAATGCATCTACTTGTAACAGGTACCGTTTGTAATAAGATGAAAGAAGCGGGCACTCTCTACAAGGCAAGTTTGTCGAGTTATGTCACCTAGAGAGAAAACTTGAGTGTCAAAATTTGGGCTGTATCATGTGAACAGTTATGCAAATGCGTATACTAAACTGCTGAGCCCAAAGCACAGTTACCCATCCAATTAGTGCTGTTGGAAAGTATTCTTCAACATTTAACATGCTAAGTCTCCAAATAGCTAACTAGACAATGTTACTGTGGATATATGCAGAGGGTCACATCTTTCTCACTTCAGCATAGCAGATGACTTGAGAAGCAGCCGAGGAGAAAGACAAATCAAGAAATTTTTCAAACCTTGTGACCCTCAGTCACCTCCTCCACCACTGTCGCAGCCACCTCCACTGTCGCAGCCACCTCCAGTGTCGCAGCCACCTCCACTGTCATGACCACCACTGTCATGACAACCGCTGTCATGGCCACTACTGCCATGTCCACCACTATCATGTCCACCGCTATCATGTCCACCGCTATCATGGCCACAACTTTCGTGGCCGCTGTCAGCTCCCCGACCGGCTTCCTCATCGCTGCTGGAATGACCAATGTCAGAAGACCAGCCACCAGGAGGGTAGTATGAACCGGACCCAAAGCTGCTACGTTTGTAACCGTGGCTCTTCTTATGCTTCTTGTACTTCACGGGGGCTGTGTGCTTCTCTGTAGAGCGGCAGTACCGGTAGAGGATCCCAAGAAGCACTAGCACAATTACTATCACAACGGCAATGATGACGCCAATGATTACAGATGCCACCATGGTCTCGTTGTACTTCTACCTAAAAAAGTACAACGCAAGATGTGGTTACAAAAGGCACTCAAAGAGAAAGTCAAGCATGCAGATGCTGTGCCTATAGTGAACTGAGCATAGGTCTGGTATAGTGCATTTATATGTACACAAGGCTGAATGTAATGTTTCTTGTGATGTGCTACTAAAGGATAACTATAGCCTTCAACTCTTATGATAAAGAAGTGATTTAATACACCAGCGCAAGTTTCCACATATCAAGCTACTTACAACTGCTACCTAAGTCGCAGATGCTATAGGAAACTGCAAGATTTCCTGAAAAGATCTCTTTTATTATGACAAACATGTGCTTCATATGATAGGTGCTGGATCTGCTTTAATATGAGGCTTTCAACAACCTTTCAGAATTTAGAAAGCATAAAATGTTACAGAAAACTTACAAGCACATCTAATGCAAGAAGCACAGAAAAAGATGGAATTGGGAGAAATATTATGCACTAATGCACCTCTCACCAATCTCACACTGAAACTACAATAGGAAAATTCATCTCAAATGAACTTCCCCCTTGCTCCAGCTTTGAAACATACGTTTAACAATTTACAAATTCCCAAACTCCACAGGCACAGCAGATTGCCAGCTTCAATGTTACTGTGATGCAAATATGACTAGGACACAATGGCCACAAAAGATCAATAAGAGTTACTTTTTGACATAGTAATGAAGAAACAAACACATTTTAATTAATGCAGGTAGTTCAACAAAAGTTTTATCTTTATAGAAACTTCATGCGTATCAGTTCATGGTGCAATGCAAAGAAGCAGACACTGCCTCAGAAACATCACTACATAAGCAGTTAAACCTGAACAAATGCTGTGTATGCAAATGCCTCAACATGCCTGAATGGGTCACTAAGGACAAACACTAATGTCTAGAGCGATACAGAATTCTGTCAAAGTTCTATAGTTTTCTCCTTGGCAGAAAAATGTTGGTCATTAGGGAATAAAATGAAGGCAGAACTTTGCTACTGAAATTACATTTTCAGCACCATCCAAACAACGGTGGTGATGTGAAGTCATCAATTTCATCATATTTTCACACACTTTCAAGTTTTACTGCAGAGGAGGATGTCTAAAATGCTGTCAGCTTGAGTCCTTTCACACTTAACAAATATGATGCATGTGAGAATTGATTACCTAGCCTTGAGAAGACACTTCAACCTATGCATTCCCAAATGAGACCTGACTCAAAGCTCTTCGGGTGGAGCACGGCGGCACCTCTCGACTGATGAATATGCTACGCTGTAATAAAGCTTCTCGCTAATTCCTCCGAGTTGTTGCTTGAGAAACGTACATTCATTCCAGTGCATTCAGACAGAAACCCATAGAATTTGGGTGAAAAATTTTCACTCACAAGTCAACTGGGAGTGCCATTAAAGATCAGTGACCACTTCAGTTTGGAGGAAGCACTGCCTTCCACTTTTTTGAGTCGAGTAGGAATTCTGAATGGAGGAACATTCTAGAATATGGGGCACAAAATCCACAATATCACCAGGAGCTGGCATAAACATTTTGAGGCGGTGTCAGCGCCCTTTCCTTTTGCTGTCGTCTTTTCAGTAAGATAGTCCTTCGGTATAGCTAAATTAACTAGCCTCAAGCAGACTGTCAAAATCCATGACATCATAGCTTATAACGAGCAGGAATGGCAAGGTGATGCTGACTTTTGACGGCTTTCCAACTCAGCAATGATCCCTTCATTGCAAGACCATCTATTTAGCGTTGCACAAGTGTAAACAACCAATCTAACGTCATTTCTTTTAAGTGTCTTTTTGAAGAGATACCAAGAGGGTATGTCAAATTAAAGGAATGACGACAGACACTTTCCAATTGAACAAACACTACCACATGCTTCTCGCACGTAAATGGATGACACTTAGCAGCTAGGAATGAAAGCCGTCAACACTTATAAATGATTTTAAATTGGTGCTAAAATTGGTCATGAAATGACAGACTTGGCTTCAATGGCATTATCATGATGTCGCAACACAGAGCAAAATTTGCCATCGTTGTGTCGCAATAAAGATGGTTATGACAATTTTGCTTGCAACAGATAAAACTGTTGCACAGATTTCTGCTGGCTGGGCTCACATGTGGAAGCCACAGCAATCACAGGAACAGAGAAAGCCAGTGTGCCATGACATCACGATGCATTCACCATCTGGGCACGAAAACTGAATAGGGTTCGTAGAAACAAGCATGACAGTAAATTATTTGGAGTGCTCCGACACTTGCCCGTATTAAAGCGAAGCTCTTCTTCGCAAATCTCCCCGGACTTTTCTAACTGTGGCTGGGTGCTTTCTCTCTTACTGAATACCTCGTGCTAGGGACAGCATAACCATCTTTACTAACCTTACAGGTGTCCCTGCTGGAGGCTTTGTGTTCGACGGAATTAAGCCGTGATAAAACAAATGATGCCTAAGTCTCCCAACTGAAACATGTCTGCGTCATCAAGAGCACAGTTCCTTTAATAAAACAAACCTTTCTATGCCTACTTTTCTATGGTTCGGGGTTCGGGGCATCTGCTTGATTGGTCTTTACCAAGTGCAGTTTACTGTAGCATTATCTCAAGGATGGGCCAGCTCTAGTTGGTGTGCCGACACCGAATGGGCACCTCGCCGTCTTCACCGGCAGGCATGTAATTGCTATGATGTAAAACCCTGTACACAATACAATCAGTTACACGGCATTAATTTAAGCGCCAAAAGCTTCGCTTCCGAGATTCAAATGTGGGTTACGTCTGCATAATTTTTTGCAACAGTTTAGAGGGTTTGGACCTTCATAACAATCAGAGTTTCTAAATAAATACCCTAGAGGGAAATGTGGCGCTAGTGTCTACAGGGGTTCTCATGAGCGTTGCCTCAACCTAAAAGGGAATGATGGGAAGCACAGGCTTCGGATCGACTTCGGTCTTTAGGCTAGTGGCGTTTGCTTGTTGCACAGTAAACAAAGCTATAGTAAAATATTATCGCGTAAAATCTAATTTTATTTCTGAAGTATGTTATATAATGACAACACGCTACATAAACTTTGTATGAATTTGAGATGGAAGCATGATTTACTATGGTTTGTCACCAGGACACACTAGGGTATGCATACTTGTGCAATTCTGTTCCTGATTTAACGCCAAAGGATAATTATTTATTCGTTTTTGCAACTGCAAAACAACCGTGCATGTACTTATATAAAGATACTCATCAAGTATTTCTGGAAATAAAAATGTTGTATTGTGACAAAGCGTTGCGCCCTTGAGCGGAATGCTACAAGTGTCGTCTGCTACGACGCCTGCTCGCTGCAAACGCGATACTTTTCTCGCAGACGACAGGCACTTGCGAACTCTCTCTCTTTCGAAAGGCTGCGTCGACTGTCACGATTGCTGAACGTCTTCAAGTACTTTTAAGCACATCTGATGCAGTGCTAGCTAGGACGCTAGTGACCTCCTACGAGTATTTCGTCATCATATTTTATATTGACGTACCGCTTCCGAAGCGTTATATCGTGGCTTTGCACTTACCCATTTTGCGACACTAGACTACAGCCAGGAAACAGCAACCTTTCCTACCACAAGTAAGTTTGTGTTCTCAAATTCCTAAAACACGCATTTCAATGAGCACATAAATGAGCAATGCATAATGAAGCTCTCAATAAAATTTGACTGTCAAGCTACTAGAAGTGCAACTGTATATGTCTTGTATCAGTAGTGCCTTCTTTGTCCTATTCTGAAGTTTCATAAAGCCCATAACGCTACAGTGCCAACCTAACACACTTAACAAACCAAGGTCCAAACGCTCAAAACATGTTCTTTCAACGTTTACAATGCCGTTGCTTTCTCGTCAGGGCTTCGACACCACACCGCGACACAAGCCTCGTCCCAGTCGCTGGCCCAGCGCGCTATCGCCACTCCGAGCAACATAACAAAGGCAGAGAGCTTTGCATTGCACTGTCCCACTGCAGGTTATAGCAATTGCGCTTGGAGCGAAACCAAAACTGCTAAAAAAATACTTGTAGACTAGTTCGCCAGTCAATAGAATGTCAATCCGAAGCCTGTACTTCCCATCATTCCCATGATGGTTGAACGATCGCAGCGCCAGATTTGCCTCTAGGTATACTAATATGAAACTCTATGATAACAATATTTAATGTAAGGAAATGGAAAGTTAAAAATATGTCCGTATCTTTTCAAGCTGGATTGGCAAACTACGCTCCTGGGATAACAGAGAATGACAAGTTGCTATTTGATTTCATTATTATTTCTGGAATACCAGTCTTGCTGAGAGAGAAATATTGGCAAACAAGAAAAAATGCAAAAACAAATGAAAGCAGTTCCTGTGCTAGCTCCTCATTCTGAGAGTCGAACAGAATTTGCTCGGGGCTAGTTACAGATTTATTGATAAATATGGATTATATTGCAAATTAAGGAAACCAGAGACGCATTCTCTTGAGCTTCTACAACAACAATGCCCAAGCATGGGAAAATACCTTAAAACCCATGACGTCATACTGATAACAATGTCACTTCAGAATGTGTGTCAAATTTGGAAAGAAATATTGTGCCCTTCATTTTCTCCACCAAAAACCAACCTCTCCCTGCCTATGCATTGAAAATCGAGTCAAGCAATAAGCACATTCTAGCACTAAAGAGCACACTTAATGTGTTCTTACGTGTTTCTCTCAGATCGTTCAGCAACCATCATTTCAGAAACCACCACATATGCCACCATCAGCCCACACATCACCACCACATGCGCCACCATCACCGACCCCACCACCACTCCCATCAACGGCACAATGGTCCGCAGATGTCATGTTAATTAGCAGCCCCGTTGCATACATGGCAACTTCTGTGCCATCATTTTGTTGCTCTTTCAATGACCGTTGTGCGGCTTTTGCATTGCAGTAACAGCACGAGAAGATGAAGAGTGCGAAAAGTGAGGCAAGGCTGACAAGAATGATGGTTGTGCCTTCCATGGTGATTCACATGCATCCGACGAATGAAGTGCACAAACAGCAGAGGAAAGGTGTTCAGTCAGCAGCAGAGTGCAACGACATGCCACTCTGCAAGCAAAAAGAATAAGCGACACTAAAAACATCTCGCAGTAAGCAGGCAAAGTGTGAGCAGGAAGCTGAGAAATACAGGTTCGAAAAAAGTTGTCAGACACCCAACTGCCACAATGCATTAGCTGCCCGGCATTAGCTGCAGTAGTAAATTTATCAAATAAGACAGAATATCATGAATCGCCTTTTGCTTTATTATGCGTACTATTGCACCTAGCAGGACACCATTCTATTTTGTGTTTATGCATACAAATTGACTAAAGAGTCAGTTTTGACTACACAGGGAAGGCGTTATCTCTAACAAAAGTTTGTCCATGTGCTTAAAACAGCAACACAAAAGGCAGATAAGGATTAGCAAATAGAAGGACACAAGTGCTTGAGTCATCTCTTCTTTAATCATCTGTGGCCATATCTTCGCCTGCTATATCAAGAATACGATTCATCTTGCCCTAATTCTGTATTCTTGGCCACTACGAAGATATAGTATGAGACATACATACATTTTCACTTGAGACAACAATAAAATAGTGGCTTTATGACTGAATGTAGGCATCATTTATGTAAGCAGCAGATGTGTACTACAACAACATTAAACATGGACTTGTACAAGGCTTCGAAACATGATGTTGGCATGAGGCATTCTTTCTGATGTGACTATTTTTAAAAAATGAGACTTTTCACTATATGCACTGCACTACAGACCCTTTCACAACACTTGATGGAGGCTCCATGTTTGAGAATGAACTGTGTTAGCCTTACTTTCATTGTACTGAAGCAATCTGTAAGGAGCAGGTGCATGAGACTCCCATGCACGGCTACCAAAGTCAAACAAAGCAGGCACCTGAAGTGATGTGCAAAGGTCTCGATATAATCAGAAAAAGCAAGGACTTCAAGATCCCCGGTTTTCTGAAAGATCAAGATTCAGGCCTCACCTGCTCAGCTTCAAGTACCAGCAGCTACAACACAAGCAGAAAATCAGTGAGAATAGCCAGTGGTGCAAAGCCCAAACAGGAGCAGAAAGCAATGAGGTTCGGAAGTGAAAGATGCAAGTGCCATAGGGAAGTGCAGCAGTGCTTCACAGTTAAAAGGAGCCACATCTTAAGAGCCTATAAAGCTAATGTGATGCAGATTTGTGCAGCGTCAGAACCCTACGTGAGCAAAACAATGATGCCTACCACCAGTCCACCTTATTTCAGAGGACCGCTCTTACAACGGCCTGCGTCACGGTCTCAGTGATGGCTGCCACAGGGACAGTGGTGCCCAGTTGCGAACGTCGGCATGCGCACCAGAGAACACCCACTAGGGCTACCGAAACCAGCAGCAGACAGGATGCAATCAATGCTGCCCGCTCGGCAATCTCCATGGAAGTCCGGTGCAAGTTGTTTGGTAGTAAACCTTGAACCGATGTCACATGAGCCAAATCAGCTTCCAGGCAGTCATTGATTTTTAGCAGGGGATTATACTGCTGCTTTTTGATATTTCATGCTGACCACTCAACATCACTACGTGAATAAGGAAGATTATTAACACTTCAAGCAATTTAATAGCTGATGCTCATGCTTCGCACATCAGCTGCAGCTGTGTCAAAATGAACTGAAAGTGAGCTTGCCTTTCTTCTGCAAGAGGTGTACAACTTTAGCGAAAACATTCAGAGTGACCGTAAAATTATCCTGATAAAGAATGACTGTCACAAATCCTCAAATCAACTTTATCCCATCCTCAGCTGATCAATATCTCCTTTTCACACAAGGCTGCTTTACAATGCAAACAGGTCTGTACCTAATAATGGTGCCAAGTTTACAAAATGGTCCTAGTTCCGGCAGACCTGCGAGCGCAGATCTCACCGCACACTTATGAGCAGCTTCACTTTTTTTCTTCTTTCCGACGTTTCGTGCAACAATATTCTGCTTGTTTCCTGTGCCACACTGCATCTTCACTACAATCAAGTTATAAAACCTGCATATTTAAAAGGGCGGTACACAAAGAGACATGCACATTCAGTTAAGTACCTTTATTTCCAGTGCACAAAAAGAAAACAGTATGTACGTTTGTACAACGTTAATAGAAAGATATGCGAATGCTGAAGCGGCAGTCTGTCTTTTTAGCTACCTGGTTGCCAGCGTTAATTATTCAGAGCTGTGGCAGGCTATGGCATTTACTTGTTAATGTCTTCAACCCAAAGCAAGAACCGAACTTGCTCATTCATATTTTTGCTTTTCAGGTCTGTAAATGGGGCAACGGACTGCAACGTCCCGGGTTTTATAAGTGTCTAATAACAGAGTTCATGCGAATTCCCTACCTCGGCAAGGCCTTACATTGTTTGGCCGAAGTCCTCCTGACTTGTCAAAAGTTGTTTCGCTTCCACGATAACTTGTAATTTCGCTAATCAATTAGAGATTCTGATATAGCCTTTGACAAATAGTGGACGCTAGCTAGTAAGTTCTGGTCCACAGGAACGCGACGAACGCTAGCACGATCAACGAGTGGATGGATTCCCGTAGCACACATCCTCTAGTATTTCAGTCTTACAACGCCCCCATTCCTCATGCAATAACTGACACCGACATGCGTTTTCTAACGGGACAAAAATGATATGCTCGCGTAACATATTAAAAAGCGAGCACGAAAACTAACAGAACTTACTCACCGCAGCGCAGTGACCGCCAAAACACACCCACAGCGTGCTTCTCTTATGTTCAGGCAAACGTGAAACACGACGCCTGTGAAGACACCGTATGACTGTCCGTCCGCACGTGCGGCTACGTTGCAGCGACCAAGGCTAACCGCTTTGGCGAACTTTACCGCGTAGTCGCCGGAACGTAAATTTCCAGCGTGTGGCAACACACAAGCAACGTAAATGACGTCCGCATGCTGGCGTCGCAAGAATTTTTTTTTGCTTAATTCTCGACGAAAGCTCCTCGAAACTTTGTTTGTTGATAAGCTAATCAACTTGCCGAAAGCGGTTTACCTTTAGCAGTTAAGCGGGCATACGTGCGAAAGGGCTCAGCTGTGAAAACAAAACACGAGGTGCACGCAGAAAAGGTAAAAACTGAGGCTTCGTTTCACTCGGCCCAGCCCCTCCTTGCAACAGCCCAAGCAAACCCTCTGAAGGACGGTAGGCGTATGTAACCCATTTTACGATAGATAGCAGCACCAGTTCCAAGGTCTCCAACGGCGTGGTGAACCGCGTTGGACAAATTATCATGTCTGCTAGTATGCTACTATACGACTCAGATACCAGAAGTAGAAACGACACGAGAGGGGCTGGTAGCAAGTTTTCCCATGATTTGCCATCGATCAGAACAGCAGCAGCAACGTTTGCCAGCAGCGCAACCAAACGTTAAAGAAACGTGGCCTTTGAGATAACGTAATTCTGCTGCGCCAAATCTCGGAGGCCGTGCACTGCATAGCGCCCGGGAAATTTGTACTATGGAGTGCATCGTTCACGTTAGGAATGCGGTTTCGTGACACTAGCTTGTAGAGCAGTGACACCCACACTGGGCTTTATTTTTTGCTTAAAGTATAACGTGGCATCGGCGTAAACGTTTAGTATGAATGAATTCTTAAACATGGCAAGGAATGCTGTCAAAGCGGAGCACCAATTCTTCACCACGGGCGGCCCAGCTAGACCAGCGCTAACGACGTCGGGTGCCATTTTGTCACGTTGTGTGATTACAAGCTGTGCGAGTGAGCCTATGCATAACAGAGTTGCGGATAGAGCCCTCCATTCCATTCCTACCCTATTCCGGAGAGTGGAAATCCCCGTACGAAATGGTGAAATATGGACCCCCAATCTGGTGGTCTGAGTGGCTGAGATGATCCATTCAATTCCTGCAATTCCAGCAAATTAAACGGATTTTTCTATATTTGCTTACTACTTGTACATGCGTGCCTAGTAATGAAAACAAATTTTCGAAGTCTCAACAACATTTTAAATGCTGTTACACACTATTTTTCACCACAAGTACATATATAGTTTGGGAAATGTTATCTCTGCAGCACGTTTTCACCTGTAACCGAATATTTGCTGTTTAACAGAAGACATATGTTAGCGGCGGGCATTATAAGTCACGAATATATGACCTGTTTGTCAAATAAATCAGTTTCTGCGATCAAAATACGAGTATCTCCAAACGTCAATTTTTGAAGAGAGGACCACGTGTCAGCCTGTCATGCCGTCCCCTATTTCGGAACAAGTCTCTACATAAAAAAAAGAGAACGAAAAGACTGGAGACGGGCAAAAACTCATTCAGTTTCTATGCTGCACCAAAACGATGACGAAAAAAGACCTAATAATTGAGGATTTCATAACTGACGTTTCACCTCGTCGGGATTATGTAATTTTTGCTCAATTTGTGCTTGAGCCTGCTTTTTTTTTTTTTTTCAGAGCCAAACATGACACTAACTTAGTGGAGCATGAGTCACCGATTTTGCAAATACTAGCCTACAGTTGGACGTTCCTAACCGTTGAAGTTAGCTTTACCTTAGCTGTGCACGTGTTCGGCGTCACAACTATATCGCACGCTGAGATACATGCAGAATAAAGAAGGCTTGACTTCTGAATGAAGCAAACCATCTCCAATAAAAAAAATATTTAATTCTTCTGAAACTATTTTTATTCGAGTAAAGCAAAGTAAAAAATAACCATGCACTGTTATGCTGGCCATGCATTCAGCTATAGCTTATTCTACCAGTTTGATGACCAACATAAATCGAAACGCTTTTTTGAGGATTCTTTTTTTTTTTTAATCTCTACTGGCATGTTACTGGGAGCCTTTTCTTTTTCAGCATATCTGTCACAATCGTTTTCGAAGTCATTTCTGGCCACCTACAGCTTATTCCCTCCCCCCCCCTTTACTCATGCTCTTCCAAAATAATATTATTTCTGAGAATTAAAAGTGGCTGTCTTTAAATGCGCTTCAACCTTGTAGCTAAGAATAGGTTTCCAGGTCTTCAGAGGTGTATAATGGCAATACATTCTTTATAATTATCATTGCAAACGTAGTAACTTATAGGCAGATACTGAAAGAGCCGGTATCGAGCAAAAGTTTAGAGGTGCAATAAATTGGCGAAGTCGGGTTTAGTCGAATTGGCAATTTTAGCAGTTTTGTGGTCTCGCTTAAAATCAATATTCAGCGTTCCAGGACTATGCGCCCATTCTATTCCAGTTCGATCCATTCCGGAGTCTCGGGCTCCGATTCCATTCCTATGTATTGCACCCGTCCGACTTGTGCCATCATTCCACTCCCATTCCATCCAGGGAGTTTGGAAATGCGCAATAATTGTGGAATCATTCCAACTCCGGAGCTGCTATTCCGCAGCTCCGATGCATACGATTCAGCCCTCTCCCATCGGCCATTACGACGCACCAAGGCAGGAATTGAGAGTTCATGCCTTTTCGCATGAAAAATTTATTAAGGAGGTTAGAGAGTTGGGCCACACCCTGAAATGTTCTCCTTCCTAATAATTCCTGCTGTGGTGGAGCGTGCCCGACAGATACTTGATGGCGCAGCTCAACTTGTGGAGTTATAACTAGCATAACTATTTGTCAGCGCAGTCGTTAATTCGTGAGTGAAAAAAAAGAGTCGCAGCATGACCTTCCGAGTTGGCCGCCGTGGGCTAGTGACGAGTTCGAGTTCCTAATCACTGCGACACTGAACACCGCCTTGAAGTCGTCTGTGCGACTGTTCAAGCACTTGGGAAGTCCCGTCGCGCCTCGACATGCTCGAGGTGGTCTTGATGTTGGCTACGTGACTAGCTGCAGGTCAACGCTCCACGAAAGAAACGGCCGGTATTATTACATTCGGCGAAAAGAACATACTATTTCAGCGTGTCAAGGATTGCACTGACATGACGACTCTGAAACGTGGCACTACATCTGTGCTGCCCCTTGTGTTTCAAGTGGCACTGTCACTGTGCTGCCTTGACACAGTTTTGATTGCTTTCTCGGTCCCTTCACAACTTGCCCGCTCGCTCAGAATGATGCTCTCAGTTGGGAGAACTTGAGCTCCTCTGATCTTCTATCTTGACGGTCTTCTTCTTGGCGTACGTCTGGTAGGTCTGCGTGTGTACGGTGTGCTTTCGCGGTGGTTCCACCGTTGGAGGCGGCGTATAATCGATCGGCGGCTCGATGTAGTACGGGTGGAACGGGTAGCCGTTACGCTGCTGCTGCTGCTGATCGTGCAGAGGTGGCAGCGGCTGCGGCTGTTGCTTCGGCTGTGGCTGGGGCATCGGCTGTGGATACGGCTGCGGCGGTTCTTCCGGACGCCAGTGGTGATGGTGCTGCTGGCGGGGATCCATGCACGGTGACTGCGGCTGCTGCTGTTCGTCGGCGAACAGTGGGTGCGTCATTTGGTTGCTGCTGCCTCCGTTGTTGCCGAGGTACGAGCGAACGTTGCAGAGCAGCCAGAGGCCAAATATTCCGCACGCGGCTATGACGATTAGCAGAATGAACCAGAGCAGCAGGTTCTCCATGAGCACCGCCAGGGCTGACGTGGATGCGGGCCGTCTGCATGTGAGGCGCAAACAAACCACTCAGAACTCAGGGAACCGCAATAGGAAGTTGTTCCAATTTTGATGAGCTTTCTTGCATTTGAAAGCAAAAGTTGAAGTCCACCGGCCTAGTACATTTAGTTTTTATTTATGTCATCAATGTGTTGTGAGAATTATTCAAAGTCGCGGAATTAGATAAGTAGAAATAAAATAAAGATAAACAAGCAATCAAGTTTACAACTGTGTAATTCAATGATATAGAAAAATTTACCGCAGTTCTCTAAACTGTACCTGTTTAGACATTATATAAAGCGGACGAAATTGACGTAACATAGTTTGCTTCAAGATATGCCACTAATCTGTGAGTAAGGCTTTCGCACCCTCGTAGGAATTGTAGCAATTTCACATAAACTGCATCACCTCATATGCCACATTTGTCCGCTGTAGATGCTTTAACAGATACAATTTAAAGGACTGCGAAGTCTGTCCTTGGTGCAGAGTTGCGGGCTTGTAAACTTCGTGCTTTTCTTTTTTAACTTACCGATTTTCAGAAATTTTCGTTAAGGATTCAAGGACCTAAATCAACACTTTGCTTCCTGAAGTCGTTAGAATTCAGCGTTGTCTCTCAAATGTAACAAGCTTTATTCAAATCGTTTCCGCGGTTGTCTGTAAGGAGTGCATTTGTGTGTTTTACATGTATTTGAATAGGGAATTCGAAGTTGACCCTAAGGTAATGCTTCCTCTCTGGAGAGGAATATTCGCACATTACACTTCTGCAAAAGCCGAATGGTCACGAGAGGAAGCTTAAAAGCCAGCGAAGGCAAAAAATAAATAAATGAATAAAATAGAAGAGAGAGACAGAATGGCGGGTAGGGGACAAGCGCGTTCTGAAGTTCCATGCCCACCACGTGCAGCATGACGTCACGTATTTTGGCAGAGTCTACTCAAGTTTAGTTCAATGATTATAGGAAAGCAAGGAATACATTGCATTCCTGAGAAACCATGAGACCTAAACTAGCGATTTTTGAGGAGTTTGCCTTCGCCATAACTGCTGGCATGCGAGTACATACGCGGAAATCCGTGACGTCACATTGGCGCATCGGGCCCGAGGTTGCGGCGCGAAATTCAAGAAAGGGAAGTTTGGCTTTCGTTTTTTGTCAGCAATAATTTAGCTACATATTCTAATTCAAAAAAATTTACAGGATGGGTCTCTCGCATGTGTTTTATGTTCTTGTAAAGTTCGCGCCGTAAATTTCTTGAATATCTCCGGCCGACAAGCTCTAACCAAGATTCTCATGAATAGTCGAAGGTCGTCTGCCGTCTATAGAAGGAAGTAAATTACATTTAAACATTTTTCTGCAGTAAGAATACGGAGATTTGCAAGTTGTAAGAAGCTGTGACTTCCAAGTAATGGCGTCATCAGCGCGCAATGGTACAAACGCTTCTTGGCGCCTTCACGCTAGCCTTTAATAGAAAGAATGCCTTTAATCTGGCTATCTTGACGATTTCTCACTGACGTAACGTGCATGCACCAAGAGGAGACGCTCAAGAGAAAGATCACGAGAAAGATTCAATATGCATTTTTCTCGCTCGTGGAAACGCTACAGTGACAGCATTATAGCCGTAACATGTGAAGCAACAATAAGTCATAGCAAGGAAAAAACTTCCACTGAGCTTAGAACTATTCATACCCAGTGTGCTTACATTTTGTCCGCGGTCTGTGTAGACAAGCCTTTACATTATCGACACCCTAGAAAACAAAAGAACAATGAGCTCATTCTGCCAGCACTTACCTGGCCGAGATTTGGAAGGTAACAATGTAGGGTGAGAGAGAGCTAACGATCCTGCGACGATCGATCGAACGGAATATGATAGGCCTAACCCTAATGAAGATGGCAGTATACGAATTTCAGAACAAAAGCGGACACGCATCTACTAAAACTAAGATGAAGTTCGGCGCGTCGCGTAACACGTAGGGTAGATGGCCAGTGGTCTAGCTATTAGAGTAAGAGAATGTATGCGAAACGAAGAGAATCGCAGTAGAGGGTTCCAGACGATTAGCTACAGAGCTATGAAATAAGTAAGGAAATAAGCAGCAAGGTGCACCGCTGATCATGCAAGGCGTTCACTCGCGTTCTTTGCGTTCGTTTGCACGAGGCTAGCCATTAACGCCCCTAGCTAGCTTTCAGTATCCTCTTTAAAAAAAAAGAAAGAAAGAAAACTTCCTACATGATAAGGTTCATGCACGTATACCTGAGAAGCAAAAGCGTAGTGCGCGGTGCACCGATGTTCGTCGCAGTGGCGTAGTCGACGCTGCGCTGCTGCGTTAGGGGCGCGGCAAGGAGCAGGGTGCGACTCGTCGGCGCGTTTTCGACAGGAGCACGGGGGTCGTGCTCGGTACGTCGGCACTGCGGCGCGGTGGAATAACGTTGTCGCCTCAAACAGCGGCCGTCTCCTTCCGTGCCCGAATAGGCCATGTGGAACGGATGCTAACAGTGTGTGGCTCTAGCCGCGTATCCAGCTTGGCGCGGCGAGGGTGAACGCCGCGGCAACCCCCCCAACACCGCCGGCCGCAGCCAGCCACTGTCGGAAACCTGGCTCCGTTGCCGCTCTCGTTTGGGTTTCCCGACCTCCCGCTTGCCGCCGCGGGAGGACCGGGTGACGTCGTCAGCCGCAAGCGCGTTTCCTAAAGCCCAACCCACTGCCGTGTCTGTCAGAAGCGCAACAATGAGATCCGTACAAGACCTGCGAGTGAAATTGTTTCCGAGTTACCTGTGTGCCCTTAAGGCTGCCTGCAGCGTTTCCGCTGTGCTGTGGCGGCAGAGATATCCGTGCGGGAATGTATATATTACGG